>NC_056745.1:683254205-683896705 GCF_019279795.1 Protopterus annectens | reverse complement strand
AAGGCACGTCTGGTAGCAATAGCTCTGGTGGAATGAGATTTGATATGAAGTGGAATTTGCTTTCCATGATGTTTGTAACAAAATGCAATACAGTTTGAAATCCACTTAGACAGGGTTGTGCTTGCTGACAGAGTTTCCCATCTTGTTACTAGCATAGGATACACAAAGTTTCTATCTGATTTGGTCCTATCCAGGACTGTGAACATCAACTGAATGCACAACACATTCTCCCCTATTTTCAGGAATAGGAGAGAGTGTGGGGAGATGAATGGACTTACTAAAGTAAACTGAGAAACTGCCTTAGGCAAGAAAGTGAGATTAGTTCTGAGAGAAAACTTGTCTTTGTGAAAAATGAGGAAAGGCTCAATGCAGGAGTGCAATAAATTCTGAAACCCATCTAGCTGATGTAATATCCACTAAAAAGGCTGTTTTCCAGGACAGAAACTGAATGTCAATTGTAGCAGTAGGCTGGAAATGGAGGACAGTAAGTTTTTCCAACAAGAAATTGAGATCCCAATGAGGAGAGGGAACTCTTATGGGAGGCCTCAGCTGAATAACTCTCATAAGGGGGTAGAGAGAAAACAGAAGACTGGATATGTAGGCAGGTGGGAACATCAGAAGAATGAACTGAAATAAATGAGCAAGACAGGCCAGATTTCAATAACTGAGACAGGTAAGTAATCACATGGTTGATCTCTGTTGAAGTTGGCGCGATACTCTTTTTATTTGTGTCAAATAGAAAACCCATTTTGTAAGTATGAATTTCTGGTATAGGTTTTCTGGCTTCTTTTAAAATGTCCACTATGTCCTTGTCCAAAGAGAGGCCTTAAGAAACAGTTACTGGATTAGGTATGCTGTCAGTTGCAAGGTACTGAGGTTAGAATATATGATGGAACTCTGTTCTCTGACAGGAGATCCAACTGTTGAGGAAGCAGCTATGTTTTACTGTGCTCAGGCTGTGTAGAAAAGGGAGCCAATGTTGCCTCAGCCAAAAAGGTGCAATTAGGATCACCCTTGACCCTTCCTCACTGACTTTTAGTAGTACCCTGGGAATGCAAGGTAAGGAAAGGAATACATCAACAAACAGACCAGTCCATGGAAAGAAGGCATCCATCCTCCAGGCCTTTGGATGTTTGGTCATCATGCAACATTTTTGTACCTGGTGGTTTTGATTTAAAGCAAAAAGGTCCATATTTGGCACACCCCAAGAAAGGCAACTGAGTTTAAATACATTATTGCTCAGGGTGTAGTCATGGTAGTGCACTTCTGACCTGCTAAGGTGATCTGCAAGAGAGTTGTTTTCTCCTGGTAGATATTGGTCTTAGAGGTGAAGCCCATGTCCTGTGCTGTGTCCCACAGGGACATGGTCAGACAGCACAGAGGAAAAGAGCGTGTGCTCCCCTGCTTGTTTATGTACCACATCATTGCAGTGTTGTCTGTCTTTATCAGTAGAGCCCCTGGTTTCCATGAAAGCAAGGATGATCTTGAGAGCAGACATCACTTCCTTTAGATTTATGTATTTGTTCTGAAATTTTTGATCCCATTTTCCTTGAGATTGGAAGCCACTTGAGTGTGCTCCCAAGCTAAGTCTGAGGCATCTGTGGACAGAAACTGGTTTGGGTGAGGAATTCTGAAGTGAACCCCTATGTTCTGACTACAAGCAGAGATCCACCATTGAAATTCCCTTTTTAGCCAAACGGGAAGTAGATGTTCTTGGTTGAGGGGTTGGTTGTGTTGATTCCTAAGATTTTTCAAGTACCATTGTATTTTCCTCATGTGAAGCCTAGCTAGAGGAATCATTAAAATACATGAGGAAATGTGCCCCAGAAGTCTGAGAATCTCCTGTACTGAAACCTAGCTTAGGGGAAGAAGAGGTTGGAAGTAGTTGGGAAGGAAAGAGATATTTTCCTGTGGAAAGAAAGCTTTTTGCATCCAGCAAGGCTCCTAGAAAGACTAGTTTCCTGAATGGGGAGAGAGTGGACTTTTTTAGGTTCAGGGTGTAACTTAAAGAGGAGAGAAAATGGCCATAGTTTACTGTAGGGCAGAGAGAGAAGCTTCTCCACAGAGTTGCCTTTCATTAGGCAGTAGTCTAGGCAAGGATAGATCTGAACGCACTTGTTCTTGCAGGGAGCTATTACCGGAGCCAGGCATTTGGTAAATACTCTGGGGGCAGTAGATAAAAGAGTGGGTGGAGTAGATATAATGATTTCTACCTGCTTTTAAGTAAAGATGAGTCCTTTGAGATATTGCAATGGGAATGTGAAGGTATGCATCTTTTAGATCCAAGGCAACCATGTAGACTTTTGGATCAAGCAAAGTAAATATTTTGAATTTTGGGACCAAAGGACATCTGTTTAGCCTTAGAAATCTAGAATGGGCCTCCAGATTCCCTCTTTTCTTGCAAGAAGAAACAGTCTTGAGTAATACCCCTTTTCCCTTCTTCTGGGGATACCTCTTCTATGGAGGCTTGCTGCAACGGCAGACCTACTTGGTTCAAAGCTTCTTTAAGTTGTTTTGGTGAACAGTGGGATTGACTGGAAGTTTTGGAAGGGAGGTGAAAGAGATTCCACAGTCTGATTTAATAAGGCTTAGTAACCAGTTGTCTTGACTAATCTTGACCATCAATTCTTTGTGAAAGAAAACTAACCTTCATCCTAGCTTTGGAGGAATAGTGGGGTTTAGAAAAAGGAACAAAGGGGGGCTAGGCTGGGACCTGAAGGACAGGAAGGTGACCAGCTGACTCATGGTTGCTCCCTGCTGGGCCCCTGGTGTCAGGATCCACTAGGCCTGCTAGTAGACTCTGGTTTCCATCTTTTATGTTGCCTTGGTGGGTGGTCTATCCCATCTTTGTTGTGGGGGGGGGGCATGACTTAGTAGGGCAGTTTCTACTAAACCTAGGTGGCTGAACCTGCAGAAAGTTCTTGACAGTCTGAATATTGTTAGCCTTCTCTTTCAATTTTGTTTTTGAAAACAGCCTCCCCTTGATCCAAATAAAAAGTCTTAGTCTATAGGAGCATCTAGACTCTCAGACTTAACATGATCTGGAAGGGACTGTTCCCTTAATTAAGCATGCCTATAAAATACAGACCCTGAGGCAGCCGCCCTGCTTGATGCTTCTAAGACATCATCGCCACAATGTAAAGAATGTTTTGCAACTTGGGAAAGAGTTGCAGACGTCTAACAGTTCTCTGGAGAGAGCTCTGTCTTCAATCCCCAGAAGTTTACCTTTCATATGGTCCAACAGAGTTTCCTGGTACTTAATCATATGGAAATGGCAACTGACAGCCCTCATGGATAGGGTTGCAGAAGTATAAACTTTTTTTGACAAAACAATCTGGGTTTCTCCCCTCTATCATTAGGCAATGAATTCTTAGAAGTGCTGCATTTAGCTTCCTTAAGACCCTGATTCACCACTTAAGGAGTAGTAGTAGGATGCCTTAAAGGTGTGTTTGTGGGAATCCAGGATCCTGTAGAACCAGTCTTGTTTCCTAGGAGCAGCTGGCAGGGAATCAGGCTGTAGGGAGGAGTCAGAAATATCATCATCAAGAACTTCTAATAATGTAGGAATGGCCAAAGGTTTATGCTCATGGAGATTAAAAAATCCTCTGACCCTCTTTTTAGACAGAGGGCAATCCTGAGCTTCCCAATGGAAATACTCCCTCATTTTATTGAGCGTTTCCCCAAAGTTGAAGTCCTTCATCCTGGAAGTAGCGTTGGAGGTACTGGGACCAAGCCTACATTCTACACATGGTCAAATGACAACCCCTAGGAGGTTCTTGGGACTTCTCCTAATCAATCTGAAGTGCTAACATGGGAATGAAAAGCTTTGGCCTATGAAGCTGTGTTGGACCAAACCGATCCTTCAACTTGTATGGATGTAGATGGGTCAGGAGGAAAAGACTGCTAAAGAGTCTCCTGTCCTTCAACAATCACAAGTCTGGGCTGACTGGCTGAAGGCAAAACTGCATCCTCTGCCATCCTGTGTAGTTTCAGACACTTCTCCCTGAGTTTGAGTGGTCGAGAGAAGGATCAGCAGATGCCATAATACAGGATAATCCTTGATCCCCTCTTGCTTTCTCTAAATATTAAGCAAGGGACTTGGCCCTACAACAAGTTGTACATTTTTTTAAATGGGCACAACGGGCACAATAAAAAACATTGTGCTTCAGGTCTAAGCAGAAAAGACAAAGTGAGTGAAAGTCCCAATGCAGAATTTGTTTTCCACTATAAAGACAGAAAACAGTTCCAGAACTCATCTAAATACACACAATCAAAGGAGAAAAGTAAGTTTTCCCCAATGGGGCACTTAACTTTGAGAAGCACTCTGGTCATCAGACCAGTTCAGTCTACAATGAGCTTACTTTGGGCTCCAATGGCAAGGAAGAGCTGTAAGATGGTGCTGTCTGACAGCCTTTATACCTAGATGTCTTGATAACAGGTGCAGGGCATCCACCAGGCCAAGAGAAGGAAGTTAAATTACTGGTTCTCAGACTGGCCAAGGGCTATCACAGGAAAGAATATCCATCTCTTTATTACTGCAATAGTGGAACACAAACATCTGGAAGCTGACTGGAGAGGAAGTACAAAAGTTCAAGGAAATCCTCAGTGCCCTATCACCTCAGGGGAAGAGGAAAATAGTGGAGCTGAAGAAGAATGGCAGCACCTCAAAACAGCACGTGTGAGGACTATGGAACAGATATGCAGTGGAGCCAAGTATGGAAATAAGGTATATAAGGAAAGCTGGCAGTGAAATGCAGGAGACCAGAAAGTCATCAAAAGAAAGAAGAAGCAAATGAAAACGTGGGAGTTACTAAACAAAAACTGAAAAAAAAAATAACCCAGGTGATGAAAAGATAAAAAGTATTTAATAAAAACAAACATATAAGATCTTTCATCTTTAACATGTTACAATGATTGAAGATTTCAGACCTAAAACAGCGTCTTTGTTCGGCTGTCGAAAGAAAATATCATCAAACGGCTAAATCTAAATATTGTACGTAAAACACCGAAAAAATACATTACCGAACGCATCTTACTTCGAAAAAAAATTAATTGAACAGCCATAGGCCAAAAACCAGAAGTACCGCAATGCATAAGGTAAGTGAAGGAAACCTTTTAAATTTGCCCTATTCCTCACTGTAGTGCGATCTTGGAGTTGGTATATGTAGCTAAGGGGAGGTGTGAGTTTGGGGTTGCGAACCCCCCTACCTTGGTTGGTTGCGTTCGCGATGTTGGCCAACTATGGTCATTCGATGAATTTATTTTCGAAATAAGAGGTGTTCAGTATTTATTTTCGAAATAAGAGGTATTCAGTAATGCACTATTTTGATGATTTAACGTACAATATTTAACCGTTCGCCATTTTCTTTTGATAGCTCAATATAGACCCCCTAAAATACATACAGTGTGACTAAATTTAAATATCCGAAAATCATATGATCTCGATCACATGATAAAACAATGTTTTTGGAACATTTTAACATTTAAAATTAACACTGGAAATTCAAATCAAGCCTTTGTCAATGCTTGCAGTTAACAAAATTTGCCATCTATATTCCCAGTAGTTTAACTCCTCTTCCCTCGAGTTGTCCCTTGAGACAGTGACAATTATCACAACACCCCGATCCAAAGTATAAAAAAAAAAAAAAAAAAAAAATGGGAAAAGGGATTATATTACTGTTGCTAATACCTTCAGTTATTTTAAGTTTCAATTTCCTGGACAGCATTTTCTTTTCTTCCCATCAACACCTTTCAATTCAATTTATTTTCTCTCTTTCATCATTTTTTTACATTGTTTTCATCAGGGTTCTTTCTCTTTTCTCCACTTCCTTGTAATAACCTTTTTGGCTTCTATTGCCAAGAAGGATAACATTGCTGTTATATGATCTGTTTCTTTTTTTAATCTACTCCAGGTAACAAAACACAACCAAAAAAAAAAAACTCTGGAAAAACATTAATCACTTCAGACTGTCATTTCTATACTATTTGTCTCAAAACAATCTGCTAATAACTGTTGCAGGTCTCTACACACGCAAAAAATGTCCTCCAGTACATCTTTGTCTCCCCCTTATGCCTCCTACACATGCTATAAATTTATGAATGCATTCTAGTGATTTTGTTTGGTATATAAAAATCTATGTGTAAGCACATCCAGATAAATATTCGAAACCTCCTCACCTTTGGGGCATACTTTGGAGCTAATGGTATTTCTTCCCAATCTTCTTTAATCAAGGCCAGGGAAAGCCTAGCTCCTCATTCCACCTCGGTCTTACCTTTGAGTTACTTGCATCTTTCCTCCTTCCACCACTGTCCTATAAGCTTATTTACAAATGCTTTGGTTTTTTTGCCCCCCCTCAAATCTTGATCCCAAACTCAAGTCCTCTAACTGGCTTGGTTTCCTATTATTTCTCTTACTCTTTCTAAATTCCAATCATAACCCCACATAGTTTAGCCTCTTTCTAAATAATTTTGTTTTTAGCTGTCCTCTGACTGTTAACTACTCCCAATACTTAATATATTTGTGCTTCCTTCTCCACACCCTGTAGGCTCCTGAAATCCATGTTGTTTTGTACCACACAAACTATACCCTATCAGCAAAATATTTTTAACATGGTTTAGTGGTTCCTATTTACAGCAAAATTTTAGTAAAGTTTCTTAGATATCCAAAGCCTGTGTTGTGTTCTCTATATCTCTATAGCATCCCAGAGTCTTAGTGCTAATTATACTGGATCTGCTTCTACTTAGGCATATAAGCTTTCCAACTGTATAAGGTTCATTAGTCTAATATGAGTGACTTTGAAGTATTACTTCAAGGTCTGTAATCCTCCCACTTTCTCTCAGAAAAGTACACTTGTGCAAAATCTTACCATAACAGTAGATGTCCTTCTCTTCACTGTTGAAGTATTCTTTACAAAACTATTCTCTGCCAAGGGTAGCAAAATGTCTGGCCAGTATACCAAAGCCTTAGGAATTCACAGACATTGTACATCACATGTATGCTCCTTATACAAGGCGTAGGGCATAAAGGTGATGTACGGAAGCACATACCTCACAACTGAAAAGCCCCAGGAGTAACAACTATTCCTAGGAACTAGAAGGAACATGTGCATCTGGAAGGAGAAAAAAAAAAACTCCATGCCAGGAAGTCATAAGAAACAGGGCAGAGCAAAAAGGGTGGAGGAAGGGAGCAAGCGAATACTGCAACAATGAAGAGAAGGACATCTACTGTTATGCACAGTACTATGTCCTTCCATATCACTCTTGCAGGATTCACTTGTTCCCTTTCCACACCCATAAAAGCTCAACAGGAAACTTGGGGGGAGGAAGGCACAGAAGAGCCCTCTAAAAACTCATGAAGGATAGCTCTGGCAAAGCCAGATCTTGCTCTGGAAACAACATCCAACTTGCAATGTTTATTGAAGGTATGGACAGAAGTTCAATAGCAGCCTCACGGATGACATTGGTATCCAATCCTTTGAAAAAACACCAGAGGAAGCAACAGCACTAGTAAAATGAGTCTTTACAGATGGAGAAAGATACTTACCATGAAAGGAACAATAAATTAAATGGCCTTAGAGATGCAGGAGGATAGGTTTTCCTTAGAAACAACCAGACAGAGATCTGGGATGAAAGAAAACATTCAGATTTGTGAATGGCCTTAATCTTATCCAAATAATACCTGAGCTGCCTATTCAAATCTAAGGTGTGAAGAACTTTTTCACTAGCAGACTGCAGAGAAGGAAGAAAAGGCAGATTAGTAGACTGATTAAGAGACAACGCAACCACCTCATGCATAAAAAGGATTAGTACAAACAGACACCTTGTCCCTATGAAAAACTAAGAAAGAAGGGACAGCCATAAGAGCGTGGAGTTCAGACACTCTTTTACCTGAAGTAAGTGACAAAAGAAGAACAGTCATTCAAGAATGTTGCAAGAAAGCTGAAGCTGCAGGCTCAAAAGGAGACTGAGTCAATTTTTCAATCACAAAATTGAGATCCCAGAAGGTGGAATAGGCTTTCTGGGAGACTTGATGTGAAGTTTGCCTGTAAGAAATGGTTTGACCTCAAACTCTAAAGGCAAGAAGATGAGTCAATGGCAGAAAAGAAAAAATAGCTCAAAGGTGAGCTTTAAATACAACCCAGTGTGGAGCAATTCATACAAATAAGAGAAAACCAGAGGGATACCCACTGAAAAGGAATCCTTTACGAGAAAGGCACCAGACAGAAAATTTCTTCCATTTCGATAAATACAATTTCCTGGTTGTGAGTTTCATGGCCTCGTGCAGAACCTTAAGCATGTCCTCAGAAAAGAGGTGCCTAAAAGTGATCAAAACCCTATCACCAGTTGAAGAGTGGACAGGCCAGGATGGATCAGAGACCCCTTGTCTTGTGTGAGAAGGTCCACCCTTGTGAGGTAACTTGTGGCGACTGCCCCTGGCTAAGTGAAGAAGGGAGAACCAGTGCTGTCTGAGCCAAAAGGGGGTCATCAAACAAGATTTTGAGGGAGTCTTGCTTGATCTTGAGCAGAACCCTCAGAATCACAGGAAAGGGAAGGAAGGCATAGAGAAACATCCAAGGAAAAAGATAGTGCATCCACCTTCCAGGGCAGAGGACTTGGGAGTCTGGCACAGAAAAGAGGAAGTTGTCTGTTCAATGGGGAGGCAAAAAGATCTACCTGTGGAGTACATCACCAATGGACAATGTCAAGAAAAACATCTCTCTGAAGCATCCATTCATGAGCCAGTGTACTTGACCTGCTCAAAGTGACTGCCACTACATTTTACTCTGAAGCAATGTAGACAGCCTGAAGAGTCGCTCGATACTGGACAGCTAGATCCTGAGGAGTAAGCCTGCAAAGTAGGTAGGGACCATGTCATCCTTGCTTGTTGATATACCACATCATTGTGGTATTGTTTGTGAATTATGAGGTGCCCTGAAAGAAAGAGGGAACGAAAAGCTTGAAGAGCTAAAAGGGGAGCTCCCATCTCCTTTACGATATTATGATCTTACTTCTGATGAGGAGGTCAGGGATGCTGGTCTTTCAGGGAACCAATGGAGGCCCCCAACCCCCTGTCCAAGGCATCTGAAAAAGGTTCTTGAGATGGGACTGCAGGCTGAAAGGAAGTCCTGGGTTGAGAGCAAGTGAAGCTTGGTTTTGAGGCATGGAAGGAAAGCAACTAGGAAATCCAATGGATGACAGCACTGAAGCCACACTACCTTGAAGAATCATTGCAGTTTTCTCATTCAGAGTTGGCCTAGAGGCAGCATCGGAATGGTGGAGGTCATAAATCCTTGAACTCCAAAAAAATCCTTGGCTGTAACTGAAGCCAGAGGAAGAAGAGACTGAAAAAAAGGTAATCAGAGAGACAGCCTTGGGTGGAGGCAGGGATGTCAGCAGAGGAGTAGTCTGGATCCTGCAACCAAGAAAAACAAAATCCTAAGAAGGAACCAGGACTGATTTCTGAAAGTTTAAGGTAAACCCCAGGCTTTGTAGCAGACAAACAGTAAACTGGAGGTGCTGAAACAGGACCAAAGGGAATGAAGCCTGAATACGAAGGTTATTTAGAAAAGGAAAGATCTGAAAACCTCTCATCCTGCAAAAGACAATGAGGCATTTGATGAATACCCCTGGGGCAGTAGAGAGACCAAACGGCAAAACAGAGAACTGAAAATGCAAGGAAGAAACAGAGAAATGTAAAAACTTCCTGAAAAGGGGATGAATGGAGATGTGAAGATAAGCATCTTTGTGGTCCAGGGATACCAAGAAGGGCTGGAAAAGAACAAGAGGGAACAGGGTTTGAAGGGACAGCATCCAAAATGAACAGACCTTTAGAAAGATGTTGAGCCGAGAAAGGTACAGAATGGGCCTTCCTTCCTGGGCACCTGAAACATCCTGGAATAAAACTCTTTCCCTTCCAGGGCAGGGGGCGCAACCTGAATGGTGCCCTGCGCCAAAAGGCCCTGAAGAAGTTTTGGAAAGAAAGGAAGTTGTTCTTGAGGAGACTGAGGGGTGCCCAGAAAAGGAGGCAGGGATTTCTACATCATAAAATATCTCTTAACATAAAGGATAAAACCCAAGAGTCTTGAATAACCTTTAATCAATTGGGAAGGGAGAGAGAAAGATAAAGGGATAAGGGAACCTGGCCTAGGGAAAGAGGAAGTAAACTGTCAGATAGAACCTGGTTTGCCATGAAAAGGAGGCCTCTGACAAGTAGAAGTCTGAGTAGACTTAGCAGGGGGCACATGTGTAGAACTCTTTTAACCTTTAGGAGGAAGGCAAGGCTGTTTGTATACAAAAGCAGATTTGGATGGATAGAATTTAGGGATAGGAGACAGAAAAGTATGTTTCAAATCCTGGAAGGCCTTGCCTTTATCCTGGAGGGACCTAAGCTCAGCAGCGTTAGAACCAAAACAGTTCTTATTATCAAGAGATGTATCCAACAATGTAGCCTTAATATCACCAGGTAAGGGCTGGAGATAAAGCCAAGAGTGACGTCTCAAAACAGAACCAAATGGAGCAGCCCTTGAGGAAGCATCAGCTGCATCATGATTACATTTGATAGAGTGGGCAGCCACTTGAAGGGTAGAACCCAATAAAGAAACAGCTGAGACCTTCCTTTCTGAATCAGGGAGGTCAGAGATTGTCTGAGAAGCTTAAGAAAGAAGGTCTAAAACATACCTGGTCATATGAGTTTGATAATTAATAGCCCTAAAAGCCCAGGTGGCAGCAGTACATACCATCTTGGCCTAGATATCCCATGGCTCCACTGTCCTTATCTGAAGTATGTAGTTCAGTGGATGGCAAAAGTTTACGTTTGTCAGAAGAGACAGACATGACAGAAGGAACACCAATAGGACATTTGTACAAAAACTTATCATCATCAGGAACCTTGTAAAATCTATCAGGTTGTTAGGGGCTGGAGGTTGAGAATCAGGGGAAACAGAGACTGCTGAAAAGGTATCTAAGAGGGCACCCAGGACAAGAGGTACAGCAGAGGCTTGGGAGACTCCATCTCAAGGAGTTCATAATACCTCTTTTGAGTATCAGGAACTTTGAGGAGGCTTTAAGGACATTAATGCATTAAACAACCCCGGGGTAAAATCCTACCATTCACAATGCAGATCTTTAATGGCAAGGCAAAATGTTTTTTTTCTTCTGTGCAACATCTGCCCTAAAAACCCTAAGAGGTTCACATCCTTGACAACACTCAACCAGCATAGTAGGAATCTCCATCGGAACTAGAATTTGTGGTAACCTCCTCAGTCCCTCAGATGTAATCAGCTGAGGTTCTCCTTCAAAGTCCAGAGTGGACATCTGCAAAGCCTTCAAGGACATGTGAAGTTGGGGATCCATGCTGGCCTCCGACAGGTTCATGGCAGAGGAATCCAAGAAAACAACTGGATGACTGCCGGGTTTTCACCAGCCTCAAGAGAGACATCTCGGGGAGGCAGGACAGCAGCCAAATCAGACCTGAGTTTTTTCTCCTTCATGGCAAGTTCTTGACCTTCTGGATGGGAAGACACTGCCATAGCATCTTGCACCAACAATTTAAGATGTTGGTTCTCTAGCAGATTTCAATGGGCATGTTGGTGAGGGGATGAGGAGGTGATGAGTAGGTATGGTGTCAAGAGGAGGAATGCAGAAGGTCAGATGGTAGTGGAGTTTGCAAAAAAGACCGACATGGCTGTGGTGAAAATGTATTTTAAGTAGAGGGAGGAGCATAGGGTGACGTACAAGAGTACAGGAAGATGCACACAGGTGAATTACATCCTATGCAGGAGGGCCAGCCTTAAAGGAGGTAAAGTGGTGACAGTAGAAAGCATAGCTGAAGGAGATTGGAGACTGTAAAGTGGTGACAGGGGAAAACATAGTTGGACAGCATAGGATGGTGGTCTGTAGGATGATGCTGGCAATCAAGAAGAGGAGGAGAGTGAGGGCAGAGCCAAGGATCAAATGATGGAAGTTGAAAAAGAATGATTGTGAAGTGGATTTAAGGGAAGAGTAAAGACAGTGAAGAGTTACCAGATAGCTAGGCAACTACAGCAAAGGTGGTAATGTAGACAGCTAGAAAGGTGCTTGGTGTGACATCTGGACAGGGGAAGAAGGACAAGGAGACCTGGTGGTGGAACAAGGAAGTACAGGAGACTATACACAGGAAGAGTTTGGCGAAGAAGTGGTATTGTCAGACAGATGAAAATATTAGACAGGAGTATAAATAGACGAGGCATATAGTGAAAAGAGAGGTGGTGAAGACTAAGAATAAGGTGTATGGCGAGTTTTATGGAACACTGGACACTATGGAGGGAGAAAAGGACCTGTACTGAATGGCTAGACAGAGGGACCAAGCTGAGAAAATGTGCAGCACGTTAGGGTGATAAAGGATAATGACGGAAACATGCTCACAAGTGGGGAGAGTGTGTTGAGCAAATGGAAAGAGTACTTTGAGGGGCTGATGAATGAAGAGAATGAAAGCGAAAAGGTTGGATGATGGGATAGTGAATCAGGAAGCACAACGAATTAGTAAAGAGGAAGTAAGGACAGTTATGAAGAGGATGAAGAATGGAAAGACTTTTGTTCCAGATGACATACCTGTGGAAGTATGGAGGTTTTTAGGAGAGATGGCCATGGAGTTTTTATCCAGATTAACAAAATCTTGGAAAGTGAGAGGATGCCTGAGGAGTGGAGAAGTGTATTGATACAGATTTTTAAGAATAAGGGTGATATGCAGAGCTGTAGTAACTACAGAGGGATAAAAAATTGATCAGCCAGTGCATGAAGTTATGGGAAACAGTACTGGAAGCTAGGTAAAAAAGGGAGGTGATGATTAGTGAGCAGCAGTATGGTTTCATGCTCTGAAGGAGCACTACAGATGCAATGTTTGCTTTGAGGGTGTTGATGGAGAAGTATAGAGAAGGTCAGAAGGAGCTGCATTGTGTCTTTTTGGACTTAGAGAAAGCATATGACAGGGTGCCTTCAAGTAATGTATGAGGAAGTCTGGAGTGGCAGAGAAGTATGTAAGAGTGTTACAGGATATGTACAACGGCAGTGTGACAGTGGTGAGGTCTACGGTAGGTGTGACGGATGCATTCAAGGTGGAGGTGGGATTATATCAAGGACCAGCCCTGAGCTCTTTCTTATTTGCAATAGTGATAGACAGATTGACAGATGAGGTCAGACAGGAGTCCCCATGGACTATGAGGTTTGCGAATGATATTGTCATTTGTAGTGAAAGTAGGGAACAAGTTGAGGAGACCCTGGAGAGGTGGATATATGATTTAGCGAGGACAGGAATGAATGTTAGCAGGACTTAAGACAGAATATGTGTGTGTGAATGAGAAGGAGGACAGAGGAATGGTAAGAATGCAGGGAATAGAGTTGGTAAAGATGGACAAGTTGAAATACTTGGGATCGATAGTTCAGAGTAATGGTTAGTGTGGAAGAGAGGTGAAAGAGAGAGTTCAGGCAGAATGGAATGGATGAAGGGAGTCAGGAGTTATTTGTGACAGACTGGTACCAGTATGAGTGAAAGGGAAGGTCTACAAGATGGTAGTGAGACCTGCTATGTTATATGGGTTTGAGAAAGTACAGTTGTGTACTCTTACCATAAATGTTGATGTTCGAGTATATTCACAGTTGCACTCATCACATTTGGGTTATCTGCTTGCAGAAGCCCTCAGTCGGCCTGATTATCAAAGTCTTGGGTCCTGCGTTGGTTGCTATTGCATCTTCCGTAACTTCAGGTAGTCAGGGGTATAAAGCATACAGCCGACGCCATTACATCAGTTTTTCTTGCCCCAGATGTCAGGTGTCCCCCTAATGTGAAGCAATTATATATATATATATATATATATATATACACACACACACACACACACACACACACACACACACACACACACACACACACACACAAGGTTACACCTCCAACAAAAAAGCAAATACAGCAAAAACTTTTAAGCATAGTAAAGAAGAGTAAAGGTATAGCCAAAAGAAGTAAGGGGGCTGGAGGGAGGGTAACCAGGACTGCAACAGTGAATACACTCTAACATCTACATTTATGGTAAGTGTACACAACTGTACTACGTTCTTTGTGTTTCACTGTTGCAGTCATCACATTTGGGTAGATTCCCAAAGCTAAGGGTGGGAGGAGGCATTTAGATAGCATTAGGATCAGCTATAAGGCCCTGCAAGACTGCAGTTGCAAAGCCAGCTCTGGATTTAGAGAAAATTGGTAAATGGTAATACTTGGTGAAAGTATGTCCAGTGCTCCAGGTAGCAGCTTCTAGGATGTCCCTGGTAGGTACACCTCTGAAAAAGGCTATAGAGGTAGATGCAGCCCTGGTTGAATGGGGTCTAATCCCCTGTGGGATAGGTTTTCCATGGTGTTTATAGCAGAAATTAATGCAATGGCCTATCCATTTAGAAATGGTTTGCTTTGAAATAGCCTTCCCCTCTGCCCCTGCAGCAAATGCCACCAGCAGTTGTTCAGATCTCCTTTGAGGTTTAGTCCTGTCCAAATAAAATCTACGTTATCTGTGCATATCTAAGGAGTGCAGTATCCTTTCCCCTTTGTTCTGTGGATTAGAAAAGAAGGTTGGCAAATGAATGGACTGATTAAGAGCCATACTGGATACCACCTTGGGCATTAAGGAGGGATTAGTCCTGAAAGATACCCTGTCTGCATGAAAGATGATGAAAGGCAACCACTGCCCTAAGGGCCTGTAGTTCAGAGACCCTTCTTGCTGAAGAAATTGCTAAAAGGAAAGCTGTTTTCCAAGAAAGAAATTTTAAATCTGCGCTTGCAGCTGGCTCAAAAGGAGGAAGAAGGAGTTTTTCCAATACAAAGTTAAGGTCCCAGGTTGGAGTTGGGGCTCTCCTGGGTGGTCTTAAGTTTTTGGCCCCTCTGAGGCACTGCTTGAGCAGTGGATGAGAGTAGAGGGGTGGTTCTGTGTTATAATGAGCTGAAATGGCTGAGGCGTGAATTTTGATGGAGGAAAAAGAAAGGCCCTTGTGAAGCATCTCAGTTAAATATTGTAGAATCTGAGGTAAATTGGGCGTTGCTGTGCCCATTCCCTTGAGTCTGGTTCCAGGCACAGAATCTTTTCCATTTTTCAGCATAAGATTTTCTAGTACTAGGCCTCCTTTCCTCCAAAATGACATCTAACACTTGTTTACTGAGGGATGGTAATGGAGAGATTAGGAAATTAGCCAGGCTACCAGGGTCAGGGTTTGAAGCTGAGGGTGCAGAATCTGTCTCTCCTGCTGTGACAGCAGGGTAGGAGTCTGAGGCAGGTGCCATGGAGCCAGCAGTGACACACTGCGCAAGAGGGGGTACCAGTGTTGGCACGGCCAGTCTGGTGCAATCAGTATCGTCCTTGGTATGTCCCGTTTGATCTTTAGTAGTACTTTGGAGAGCAGAGGCAGAGGGGGGAAGGCATAAACTGATAGGCTTTTCCAGCTGAAGGACAGAGCATCCATTTTCCAGGCTTGTTTGTGGGGAGTCCTTGTGCAAAATTTGTCCAATGGGTAGTTCTGGGGAGAGGCAAACAGGTCTATATCTGGGCTCCCCATTTGCTTGTCAACATGTTGAAAATCCTTGGTTCCAGTTTCCACTCGTTGGGTCCATGAGGTTTTTGCTTAGTCCGTCTGCCAGTGTATTTCATTTTCCTGGCAGGAATTGAGCTTGTAGGTGCACTTGGTAGCTCAAAGCTTTGTTCCACAATGCCATGGCTAGTCTGCAGAGGGGGTAAGAATGTGTACCACCCTGCTTGTTTATGTGCCACATAACAGTGGTGCTGTCCGTCTTTACAATTAGTTGTCCTGGAAGAATGTGGTCCTTGAAGGCTGTCAGATCATTCTGTACAGCTAACATTTCTTTTTGATTGATATGCAGGTGCATATGACTTGGGTTCCATTTGCCCTGAATGCACTTCCCTGCCAGGTGAGTCCCCCATGCATAGTCTGATGCGTCTATTGTTAGGGTTTGGGCGGCAGGGGGTGGTGTGAAAGGTAGTCCCTTGTTTTGCTGGCAGGCCTCTGCCCACCAAAGGAACTCTAGGAATAGGCAAGGTACGACAGGAATCATTGTTTCCAGGTCTTGAGAATGTTGACACCATAGGCTTTTTAGATACCACTGTAGTTTCCTCATATGCAGTCTTGCATATGGAATTAGAAGAATGCAGGAGGCCATGAACCCCAAGGCTTGCAGTATTTGCCTTGCAGATAGCAGGGTTTTTGTGGCCACTTGTTTGAAGTAGGTTGTCAAATGAATTTGTTTATCTGGCGTGAGGTAAGCCATCTGGGAAGTTGTATTCAAGCTTGCTCCCAGGAATATAATTTGTTGACAGGGTACTAGGTGTGATTTCTTTTCGTTTAATGTGTATCCCAGACAAGTTAGAACCATTTGTACAAAGGCCAGATGATTCAAAAGTATGTCCTGGCTTTCTGCCTGAATTAGACAAGCGTCCAGGTATGGGTAAATTTGAATATTTCTTTGCCTGCAAAATGCAATAACTGGAGCTAGGCACTTTGTGAATACCCTGGGCGCAGTAGATAAGCCAAAGGGCAGTGCAGCCTGCTTTGAAGCGTATGTAACTTCTGCAAGATTCCCTGACTGGGATGTGCAGGTATGCTTTTTTTTAAATCTAGTGTTGCCAACCAGGCATCTTTGCCTAGCATAGGAAGTAATTCGTGAAGAGTCAGCATCTTGAATTTTGGAATCTCCAAAAAGGTGTTTAGAGTAGACAGGTCCAGAATAGGAAGCCATGAATAGTCTTTTTCTGGTTACCAAAAAAAGTCTCGAGTAGAAACCTTGTCCCTTTTCCTCTCCTGGTACCAGTTGAATAGCCCCCATGCTTAAGAGAGAAAGTATTTGTTTTTGGGCCTCTGCCCACTGATTTGGGGGTAGGTCCAGCCACCTGCTTGGTGTTGGCAACGTGTGGAAGTGAAATCTGTATCCCTGGGACACTATAATTAAAACCCATTTGTCTTGGGTAATGAGTTCCCAACTCTTTGCATGAAGAGCAATCTTTCCACCCAAAGGGCCAGTCAGTTGATAAGTTGTTGTTGTGTCTTTCGGCTTTTCCCAGTTAGGAGTTGCCACAGTGGAACTCTGGTCTGCTAATGATTGGCAGTAGATTTTTACGTGCCGAGTTGCCGGCCCTGATGCACAACCTTCATGAAGGTACGCCCATTCACGCATGTCTCCACGCAGAAGACGCTCTAGCTGAGAATCGAACAGGACAATGTCTTACTGTGAGGCGACAACACTACCAATAAGTGCTTGGAAATTTTAAAAGGAAGTCATTGAGACAGTTTACCATAGGGGGGGAGACTTATTATTCCCAGATTTGGAAGTGGAGGCCCCCACTGCTTAGTTCTGTGTGTTCCCTGGGACCGAAACCTGGGGTTTTTGCTGTGTCTGGGTTTGGCTTGAGAAGACCTGGAAGGGGCTGGAAAGGACCAATTCTTAGAGGGCCAGTGTCTACTAAATCTAGGAGGATGAACTTGTAAAAAATCTTTTAACAGTTTGCATAAATTTAGCTTTATCTTCCATCTTTTTAAGAACTTCCTCAGCCTTGTTGCCAAACAGACGGTCCTGATTTAAAGGAGCATCCAACAATTTAGCTTTAACATGATCAGGCAAAGATTGCTCCTTAAGCCAAGCATGGCTTCTGAGCACACACCCAGTAACAGCAGCCCTGCAAAAGGCCTCTAATGAATCAAAACCACATTGCAAAGTATGTTTTCCAACTTGTTCAGCAGAATGCATTAGATCCTGTAATTCTTTATTTTCCACACAGTCAGGAATCAACATCATTTTCTGTTTAAGCAGTCCAATAACATGTTGCTGATGCTTTAACGTATGAAACTGGCAGTTTAAAGCCCTAATGGCCAAGGTTGAAGAAGTGTAAACCTTCTTACCCCATCTATTCAGCAACCTGGAGTCTCTATCAGAAGGGGTAGGATTTTTAGCAGTAGAAGCCTTAATGCCCTTGGGCCCCTGTGAAATAGTCTCTGGATCTGCAACAGGATTTTTAAAAAGGAACTTGTGGAACTCTGGGACCCTGTAGTATCTGTCAGGTTTTCTGGGAGCAGGAGGCAGGTAATCAGGGGCCAAACTAGATTCCGAAAAAGCATCATCAACAATGTCTAGTACAGGAGGAACAGCTAAAGGCCTATGCTGAGGTAGGAGAAGGAAATCCCTAAGCCTCTTTTTTGAATCAGAAAATTCCTGGCTTTCTCAGTGGAAATGTTCCCTTAGAGTATGTAAGGTTTCTCCAAAAGAAAAATCCTCAGGAGGGGAAGCAGAGGGAATGCAGTCCTCTGCATCAGAATATTCATAAGTAGATAAGGGTAAATCCAGATCATCAGAAGAATCAGAAAAAAAACAGAATCCTGATCAGAAGATTCATAATCAACTTCAGTCCTAGGTCTCTTAGGGGAGGGGGGGGGGGTTGGCTACCCCTGATTAGAGTTATTAGATCTTCAGCCATTCTTATCATTTGTTTTTTAGGCATAGAGGCCTGAGCATGTGGCCTGGTTGTCGTTTTTTTAGGCATGGATCGAGATTTAGGCCTAAGTAAAGAAGGAGGGGTCGGTTTAATATGCAAGTCTGTTGGCCTGAATACGCCCTCAGAAGCCGGTGCCTGCACAATGGCTCTGGACCCTTCCCAGGTAGAGCCATCCGCAGGGTCCATAGTTGAAGCATCTCGCGGCATACTGGACTCCGAATGGGTCTCAGTAGAGGCCTGCGAATCAGAAGTAGCGGGTATCAGGGGCTGCAAAAGTGCCTCACTGAGTACTGGCGAACTGGCGAAAGGCTTAGAAGAAGCATCGTCGGCAGTTTTGGACCTCGGCGGCCTGTCTCTGTCTTTATCTTTGTGTTTTTTCAGAATTCCGGTAGTCAGATGGCTAACCAACGACATTTCTGGATAATTAAACTGAGAACCGAAATATTTAGAGGTGAAAATATACTGATGACGGATAGTGCGCTGATTAAATAAAGCATAAAACCGACAGCAAGGTACGTCGTGCTCAGGGCCTAGGCAAGGAATACAGTACGGATGAAAATCTTTATGAGGTATTTGCTTTCCACAAGTAATGCAATTATTAACTTTTACTGACATCGGTAAGGAGCAAGAAAAAGTTTCCCCAACGGGGTACTTCGCTTTAGTAGAAGACTTCGGTTCTGAAATTTGAAAATAAAATTTTCAGGAATCAGCCAACCGGCACTTGCGAACTGCTTCTGCTTCGGGCACAGCATGGCAAGAAAGACTGATGTAATGGCATTGGCTGCATGCTTTATACCCCTGACTACCTGACATCACAGAAGATGAGACAGCAACCAACGCAGGACCCAAGAATTTGATAATCAGGCCGACTGAGGGCTACTGCAAGCAGATAACCCAAATGTGATGACTGCAACAGTGAAACACGAAGAATATTGTGGCACTGATGAAAAAACATGAGTCAGAGTCTGAGGTGGCAGAGTTAAAGATGTTAAGATTTGCAATGGGTGTGTGACGAGGATGGACAAGACTAACAATGAATATATTAGAGGGTCAGCTCAGGTTAGAAGGTTTGGAGACAAAGCCATAGGGGCGAGATTGTGCTGGTTTTGGCATGTGTTGAGGAGTGATGCTGGGTGTATTTGGAGAAAGATGCTAAGGATGGAACTGCCAGGTAAGAGGAAGGCCTAAGATACGAATTACGGATGTGGTGACAGAGGACATCCAGGTGTTTGGTGTGACAGAGAAAGATGCAGAAGACACGAAGAAATGGAAACAGATGATCTTCTCTGGTGAGGTTCTCTAGTTAAATTGATGAGGATAAATGACTACATAGGGTCTTAGGGATGAACACTTGGCAGACAAAACACTATGTAAGGTCATGAGAAGCACCCAAACAGAACAGATACTGCTCGTGATGATCTTTCTGGGGAATCTGTCTCCCACACTGACATCTTCTCTCTACTAGCTACGTGTAAACACACAAAAATAAAAATAGAAAGAAATAACAACAAACCCCAACATGACACTTATTTGAAACATAGCTCTGTAACCAGTACAGAAGGAGGAGTGTTCAGACTGATGATCAATTATGCTGTTTGGACTGGTGGCAAAGTTGTTCTGATGTATGCACATCCATACATCATCCTTCTGCCCTACACCTTGTGTGGGGAGCATATGTGTGATGTACAATGTCTATACATTTCTAAGGCTTTGATACACTGGTCAGACACTGGGCTAACTTTGGCAGGGAATCCCTTATGTAAAGAATATTGCAACAGTGATATGGAAGGATATCAATACCATCTCTCAATGAATTCTTTCTTTTTTATTTTCCCTAACAATTTCTTCAATTCTTGTGCTCCTTCTGTGTTCTCCATTCTTTTCACAATCATCTTTTATTTTATAGTGGTCAGTCACTGCTTAATAGGCATTGGTCCATGTCTTAAGACCCAAGAGGTAAAATAATCGATCACCAGGTCTTAAGGTGCATTGCCTTTCATTTCTTAGTCACTGGGAGAAAAGCATTACTTTTGATGGAAGATGCTAAGAATACATGGATTCTAGCATCTCCTACCTTGAATATCATCCCTTTTTTTCCAAAGGATGGTTAGAATTTTCTACTCCAGTGCTTATGATCGAAATCCCACCAGTATAGGTACAGGTTGAATTCTAGTGATATTCTGAGGGATATTCCCTTAATGGACCCTTTCTATGTGGACTCTCTCCTCTGGGATACCAGTCCACTCTCCCAGGCATTATTTTTTTCATAAACTCCATACACAGTTCCTTCCTTCCATTTTTTCATGACTGCTGAAAATGTACTGTTGTCCCTTCTAGTCCTGTTTTCTAGCTCAGGAATCTTTTGAAGCATCTGTTGTTGGATTATCGTGGTTTCTACCATTTTCCCCCCTCAATTCCTGACTTGATACCTATAGGTTAGTGATGGCATCTAAGTGTGGGGAAAGTACCTCTTCATTTTTCTGCCTTTCTTCATTTGTGGCAATGTAAGCCAGCAATGTATTGCTCATTTTAAATACCTCCATATGTACCAGATCTATATTGGTTTCTAAAGGCATCAGGACATTTTTCTACTGTATTTTCTCATTTGTCTGACATACTTTTCTGTCAGTCTCCTCATTATGTATTACTTCCAGTGAACTTCACTTTTTTAGCAGCTTTCCTCATCTCTCATGCTTCCTTGATGGCATTAATACACCTTTAAATGACTTACTGTAGTCTCTACAAAGTTTTACTGACTTTTTTTTTCAACTTTTAAGACAGTGCAGCCTGGAGCACACATCCTAAACCTGTTACCCACTCATCACCATACAAAAAAATACTCCTCTCACTTTCTTTAAAAAAAAAAAAAAAAAAAAAAAACTAAGCTGTACACTTATCTAAATGAACATTACAAAGGAACAATATGACAAAAACCAGCTGAGTGGTTTCACTAGAAAGTTCAAAATCCCAATAATATAAGATCAAAACACAAAGAAGGCATAAGAAGGGCTGAATCTAGACACCTTACCCTCCAGACAACTTCTCCCTTAGCATAATTTGCTTGTGATAAGTAGAAAAAAACAGCTCAAACTACAACTACTAAAATAATTTTGTTATTATGTGCCACTAAAGATTAAGTAAGATGTCCACATTCAGCTTTATCACAAGACTGCGGAGAAAAAGTGACTTACTTATGGCTCTAGATTTTTAAATAGTGATGACAAATGAAAACAATTACTGGGTTTTGTGTCAACAAAAAATATTTTTCAAACAGTGCAAAGGTAGAGAGTTTAGCAACTGAAATGCAGTGGGAATAAGGACATGTAGCAGGCTGTGGACAAACAACATGTGTGACTAACTTAAAAGAAAATCTGCACTGGAAAAAAATAATTTAACTTTAACATTGCTTTGCTACATAAAACCATACACAGTTTTGTACACTGTTAAAATTCTGAACAATGATCACTCATTTTTTCATACAGAACCTTTTCCAGCACTTACCTTTGAAGTTCTTCCGTTCTGTCCTCACTATCAGCTTTCAGCATTAAGCAGTGCCTTAAGATGGCTGCCAAATGCCTAAACTGGTGGTCAGAATCCTAAATATTATGGCAGGGGGAAAAGAAAATATATATTAAGATTACACATTTCCATAACTTTACTAAAGCACAAGAAATTCAGCAGTACGCACATCTAAAAGTTTCTGTTTATTAGCATTTTTAAATTAACGTTTCAAGAAATTTTCCCCACAGTATGCCAACACTTCTGTGAAAAATGTCAGCTTAAAATGGAAATGGACTTTAGGTAAGAAAGATTTCACAGTTTAAAAAGATACTTAATTTTTTTTACTGTTCTACTTGGCATAACTTTATTTGGTATGCATTGCCAAGGTAACATATATGTATCTGAATAACAATGATTGCAAACTTGATCTTGAAGATTATAAAACCATTTATTTGCACACAAACAATTGTGGTGTTACATGCACGAACAGCACAAAACCACTGTTCTCTACTTCTTTACTACAGTAGGTTTATAGGTAGGTTTGTATGTTATTACTAGTCAAGCATCCCAGTAGACCATTAAGAAAATTAGCCCAAATTTCCATCTGCCCCAAAGCACTGTCTGGCTAAGTGATTCAGGGTTACATAGAAAGCAAATGAAAGTGAACACATTCAGACCATGCAGCCCTGGCTTAAGAAGCAGCTCATCAACAGGTCAGAGCTCTAGTCCTCTGCAGTAACTGACAGACTCTGCTCAGGAATCAGGGACAAAGCCAAAAGTAATGGGGAGGACAAATGCCCATAATCAAGGACAGCTTGCAAATATTACTCTAATTCAGAAAAAAAAAAAAAAAAAAATTAGAAGTTATGTACCTATCATAACGTTCCATGTTAGTTGTCTTCTCTCGCCTTCTTTCTTGCTGGATGGGTTCGGAGCCGATCCTCGGCTCTGACTCGGCACTTGCTAAGCTCGAGAGTCACTTTTACCAGCTCGAGGCAGCCCCATATCCCATGATGCAAGGCGGTATATACCCAGATCTCGTTTGGTACTTATAGGGAAAAACACCTAGCACAAAAAATCTTTCCACTGAGGAAAGAAGAGCAATAAGCCTAAGCAAAAGGGCTATAATGGGAACCCAGGTAACTAACTGGCGCCCAAAGAAGCAATCCTCCAGACAAGGGAGATCAAAGTCTGTCCAGGCAAGGGGGCAGGAGGGAGGGTCGCAAGAAAGAAGGCGAGAGAAGACAACTAACATGGAACGTTATGGTAGGTACATAACTTCTAAATGTTAAGTTGTCAATCTTGCCTTCATTCTTGCTGGATGGGATCGCGTCCCTAGCACCTCTATCCTGGGTGGCTCAATGGAACAGACTCTTGAGAACCGTAGAACCGAAACTGGCTCTATCCCTGGAGGCCAAATCCAATTTGTAATGAGAAACAAAGGTATGAGGAGTGGCCCAAGTAGCTGCTGCACAAATAGTATCTAAGGGAAGTCTAGCCTGAAAAGCTGTGGAAGTGGCTAAGCTTCTGGTTGAATGTGCCTTTGGTTTTGAGCACAGCTGTTTGCCCCTAAGTTGATAGATTTCGGAAATGGTTGAAGAAAGCCATCTAGACAAGGTCACTTTAGAAACAGGAAGACCTTTCTTATTATGAGCATAAGAAAGAAAGAGTTGATCAGACTTTGACTTTCTAAATTGTTTTGTTCTGTCCAAATAATATCTGAGTTGGCGGTGAACATCAAGATAATGTAATTTTTGTTCTGATCTGTTGGAGTAATTGGGGAAAAATACGGGGAGATCAATAGATTGGTTTAAATTTGTTTTTGAAGCAACCTTGGGCAAAAAGGAAGGATTAGTTCTCAAGGATACTCTGTCCTTGTGGAAGACCAAATATGGGGGACGAACAGAAAGGGCATGCAGTTCTGACACTCTCCTAGCCGAGGTAATAGCGACAAGGAAGAGTGTCTTCCAAGAAAGAAACTTTAGAGAACATGAAACAGCTGGCTCGAAGGGAGGAAGAATTAAGGATGTCAGCACTAGATATAGGTCCCATTGAGGAGGAGGACTCCTGACAGGAGGATTAAGGAGAAAAACTCCTCTTAGAAAAGCTTTACAAAGCCTGTGGGACATAATGTTATGGTCTGCAAAACCGACATGAAAGTTCGAGATCGCAGCTAACTGAACTTTGACAGTGGAAGCTGAAGAACCCGATTTAAGGATTTCCACTAAAAAATCCAAAACTGTATGAACCGGGGCAGTAAAAGGATCTATATTCCTTGAATTCGCCCAAAGGGAGAAACGTTTCCACTTGCTAGTGTAAATCCTTCTAGTAGAGGATTTAAGAGAAGCCACTATGATATCCCTAACAGGGTTAGAGATCATAGGAAGCCTGGCTAAGGAAGGAAGTGGAGCAACCAAGCTGTGAGGTTGAGAGAAGGAATGGACCGATGTAGCTGACCCGACTGGTGGATCAGAAGATCTGCACTGGGTCCAGATGCCACGGCTGCACCAAGAGGTGACGATGGAGGAACGGAAACCAAATTTGTCGAGGCCAATACAGGGTAATGAGAATCATTTTGGCTCTCAAAATGGTAGCTTTCTGGAGTACTTGAGGTATCAAAGGAAAGGCATAAAGAAGTCCCTGGGGCCAATCTTGGGTAAGAGCGTCCCTGGGGGGATGGCCTGGAAGAGGGAAGAGAGAGAGAGAAGAAGTCCGGGCATTTGCTGTTTTGGGGAGTAGCAAAAAGATCGCAACATGGGCGGCCCCATTCTTGAAAAATCTCCTCCACTATAGATTGCTTGAGAGACCACTCGTGAGGCATGAGAATAGCTCTGCTCAATCTGTCTGCTAAAATGTTGGTTTTCCCAGGGATATGCGTTGCTACCAGAAACCGATGAGAGGAGATCGCCCATTGCCAAAGTCTGAGAGCTTCTCGACACAAGGGGTAGGACTTGGTTCCGCCCTGTTTGTTGATATACCACACTACGGGCATATTGTCCGTGTGAACTGCAAGTGTTCCCAAGGGAAGAAAGTCACTGAGGGCTTGCAACGTTAAAAGCACTGCTCTCATCTCTAGGACATTTATGTGCAGGTGGTATTCGAACGGTTGCCACGTCCCATGAACCATCCTGCCCTGATAATGACCCCCCCCACCCAATCAGGGAGGCGTCCATAGTGACTGTGGCTACCGGGGCCGGGGAAACAAAGGGTCTGCCCTGATGAACCTGGGGAGAAGAAATCCACCAGGATAGACGGTTTTTGCAAGTTTGTGTCACCAGAATTTGATGACGCATGGGTAGTTGTTGGTTAGACCATTGGGTGAACAACATCCATTGAAGGAGGCGCATGTAAAAGCGGGCCAAAGGGAGAAGAGTAATGGCAGCTGCCATGAGGCCCAATACCTTTAGGACTAGTCTGGCTTGCACCTTTTTGCTGGCAAGAATAATCCGCACATGGTTTTGGATGTCTAGGATTCTGTTGCTTGTGAGTTTTGCTGACATCCGGACAGTGTCTAAATTTGCGCCTATAAAAGTAATAGATTGGCAGGGCAATAAGGAGGATTTTTTGTAGTTGATGGAAATTCCTAAATGAGTGCAGAGATTTATGGTATAATCTCTGGCTTGGAGAAGTTGATGCCTGGTGGTGGCTGAGAGGAGCCAGTCGTAGAGATACGGAAACACCTGGAATCCTTGACGTCTCAGGTGAGCCGTGACCACTGCCATACATTTGGTGAACACTCTGGGGGCTGTAGTGAGACCAAAGGACAGGGCTCTGAACTGGTAATGACTGGACCCCAGCCGAAAGCGGAGAAACCTTCTGGAGCGTCTGTGGATTTTTATGTGATAGTACGCATCCTGAAGGTCTATTGAGCACATCCAGTTGTCTTTGCCCAGAAAGGGCAAAATCGATTGAAGTGTGACCATCCGAAATCTTGTCTTTTTGACAGACTTGTTGAGTCTGCTGAGGTCCAATATTGGTCTCCAATCTCCCATCTTTTTGGGAACCAAAAAGAACCTTGAGTAGATTCCGGGCTCTGAATGGTCTGTTGGAACTGGCTGAATGGCCCTTTTTTGTAGAAGCTTTGATACTTCTAATTTTGCGATTTCCCTTAGACCGGGTGAAACATCTGGAAGGGAACTTTTGTGAGTGAAGGGACTTTCCTCGAAAGGAATCTTGTAACCCTCGGATATGATCGACTGTACCCATTTGTCTTGTGAAAGGGAAAGCCAGGCTTCTGGGTACAGTGATAATCTTCCCCCGACTGCCTCCAAGGATGGACAGTCGGGCAACACCTCAGGGATGCTGGAAAGGCTTGTCAGAGAGAGGCTCTCTGCTTCCCTGGTTTTGTGGACCCCCTCTGCCCCTAGGGCGGCGTCTGCTATTATTACCCCCTCTGCCTCTAGGGGTAAACTGACCACGTGTATCCGGCGTGACTCCTTGAGATTTACGGAACCACATCTTTCCGCCCTTCTGTCCTTTAGGGTAAGGCCTAGAAGGGGTGGAAAAATGGACCCCTACGGCAGAGAGAGTCTTGCCGTCTTGCTCACACCTGGTCAACGTATCCTTCACCTGAGGACCAAACAAAGCTGCTCCATCGAAGGGAGAATTTGTGAAGGACGCCTTAAAGGGATCTGCAAAATTACAGAGCCGCATCCAGGATTGACGCCTAAGAGCCACTCCTGTCCCTGCAGCTCTACTCGCTCCATCTGCTGCATACGAAATCAGTCGCATGGAGGAGTTGGCTATGGAGTTAAGGATTCCTAGCTGAGAAGCAATCTTATCTTGAGCTCCTGGAGCTGTAGGATCCTGTACTACTTCACCTAATTCTTTAAGGATGTCCCTTTGAAGTCTGGTGAAGTGACATAAGTAATTCAGCGAACGCATAGCAAAGGTCGCTGAGGAAAACATCCGCTTACCATACCTGTCCATGGTCCTAGAATCTTTGTTAGGTGGATGGACTGGTACGGAAGGATCTGCAAGTTCCTTCTTGGTGGCGGCCGCCACCACCATGGCATCAACAGGGACACCTTTTGTAAGGAATTGCTTTTCGGAAGGGGCTGTAATAAATTTAGAAGGCCTCCTGGGAACTGGTTCTACGGAATCAGGAGCTGCCCACGCCTTCTAAGCTATTACCTCCATGAGGGGTCAAAAGGCGGAGACACCCAGGAGGTGGAGGGTCAAGATCCGAACGCCTCGAGGTATACCGACTCATCCTCGGAGGGGTTTATGGAGGGCCAGTTTCCCCTCTGTTTTAGGAGTTCTAGGATGTCTGAAAAGGAGACATCCTCAGAGGGGGATCTTGGGGACCCCTCAGACTCATCTAAGTCGGTATCCGAAGTAGTAGACTCAGGGGAGTCCAGGTGCTTCCTCTTACAAGTCCTCTTGCGCGGAGGATCTCCTGACGGATCAGGAGAATCCTCGGAAGAAGGGGTTCCTCCCAGTGGGGAAACCTGAGGCGGTGGATCTCTCGGTCCGGGAGCAAGAGAGTGGGAAGAGATATCAACAGGCACCGAAGAGGGAGGAGCTAAAGGAATAGACTGCTGACTGAGCCCAGGGGCCAGCACACTCCTCATCACCTCGAAGGCTCTCCTCCCAGGGAGATCCGAGAGAACCCGTTCCGAAGAAACTGGGACTCCCGGGCCCACCGAAAGGGAAGGCTCCGAGGCAGATGTCGGAGCCGAGCTCACCAAGGCCGAAGCTCCAAGGGGAAGAGCGGGGTCGGACAAGGGTCCGATGCCACTCACCCCCTCGGAGCAAACCAGGGAAGCCTGGCCACCAAATCCCTCCAAGGAAGGTCTCGAGGAGGAGATAAGAGTAGATGCTGAAGGTGCAGAAGGGGGGGGTATCTGCCCTTCAGCCATAGCAGTAACTATTCCCGTAGACTCCAGCTCCAAACTCTGAGGTAGAGTCGAAGGAGGAACTTGAAGAGGGTGTGGACTAATAGTCGTCTGTTGAGACGGACTATGAAGCATTTCGGCTAGTGCCTGTGATTTTAACAATCTGCTTACCACCCTCTCTAAATCATGGTCTGACAACCTGGAAGACCTAGATGATCGGCTCCGATGGCTCAGCTCCGAAAGAAGAGGTGAGGTCGGAGCCGACAGTATCGGTTCCAAAGAGGGGGACCTGGACCTCTTCCTCGAAGGAACCATCGGAGCCGAAGAACCCACAGATCCAGACGGAGCTGATAACTTTTTGGCTCCGAGAGTAGGTATAGATGTATCGGCTCCAGCCGGAGCCGATACAGGCATGGAAGTTATGGTGTCGGAGCCGGTCGGCGCCGACACCGAAGCCCAAGCCACATGGATGTCGGAGCCAGTCGGAGCCGACACCAAAGTGACTGTCAAAGTATCGGCACCAAAGATTTTTCCAAACTAAGATCGGCTCCAGTCGGAGCCAAGGCCGAAGGCTTAGGAACAGAAACCTGGGCCTTGGTAGTCTTAGAGGGCTTACCCGGAGCCGATTTTACCGGGGAGCCCTCCGGTTTAAGAAGTCCTCTTAATATGAGTTTATTTCTCCTTTCCTGCAGGACTCTCTGGCTAAAAGAGTGACAAATTGCACAGGAGTCCTGCAGGTGGAGAGGTCCCAGGCAGTATATACAAGAAGTGTGACCGTCTGTCAGAGACATCTTCTGACAGCACGAGTCACACTTCTTGAAGCCTGAGACCCTCTGTTCTTTGGACATGGTGCTTATCTAAACACAAAAAACACACACACAGTCCCGAAACAGAACAATTAAAGTTAAGGTAATAACTAAATTACACACACACACACCCTAACAGGGGGGGGGGGATGGGAGGGAATGAAGGCCTGACTAAAAATTTAAACTAGGGAAAGTAAACTTAGTCAGAAAAACCCTTACAAGTATCTACACTATAAAAGAAAACTAATGAAAAAGAGAAATTTTAAGGAATGGGGTGACTAAATGTATAATAATAAACACTTACCATGAGCTGGTAAAAGGATTACCTCATCAGCGAAGCGGCAAACGAGATCTGGGTATATACCGCCTTGCATCATGGGATATGGGGCTGCCTCGAGCTGGTAAAAGTGACTCTCGAGCTTAGCAAGTGCCGAGTCGGAGCCGAGGATCGGCTCCAAACCCATCCAGCAAGAATGAAGGCGAGATTGACAACTTAACATCAATAGTTTTTGCATCAACATGCATCTTTTCAAAAAGAAGAATGAAATGCAAACGTGCATTGCTGAATGACCACAATCCTCAATGATTTACCATAAAATAAAATAAATATGAAGAACAGGCCAAAAATGTGAGGCAAAAAATCAAGGACAGTTAGGAGCCATGCACAAGAGTATCTCTAAAGCTATACTTATATAACACATATACAAACCATCAGTGTACAAACTCTGAGTAGAAATACAAAAAAAGGGTTTGATTAATATTACAACCATACAGGGAAACTCCTTAAAGCGGTGTACACAGAGAAAAAATGCAGCCACCATGAAGTACACACATTCAGACATTTTGTTGGTCCACCTTATGGTGATAATTCCTTACAGCATGTACTTCGGGACAAGACAAATTCATTATCATATTTTCAGATGCTCATTAACTTTCACTTGCTTGGTACTTAATAACTAAGTTTGATTACTGCAGTCCTTAGTTTTACTTGGAATAATGTTATACCCCTAATTCATTAAAAACAAACTATGTTGTAAATGTTCCCTTACTGCAGTCTGTTCTCCTTGCCCTTCTTTTCATTTAGGGCTACTGTGGCTTTTGATCAGATGCCCTCTTTTCTTCACTGTCCCATGGTGTGCATCAAATGGCCTCTTCTTTGGTGGAAGGGGTCTAATTTACATTGTGGTAATTCATCTCTAATTCCAGGAAACACACCCGGATACTAAAATAACTACTGCACAGTTAACTTTTATTCCAAGCATCCTCGGTGGCTGGGCTGCATTACATTATTAAATGCATATTACTGTACTTGACAAAGCCGAAAGACACACACACACATACATACACACTGCACTTGACAAGAGGGCCAGATCTATTACAGAACAGCACACTTCAGAGTAGAGATGACACGTTTCCCGTTACTGCATGTTACTAAACAAAACTGGATGGATGAATTTAATAAAGTGGCATACTTCTTATCCTGTACGCAGTAATATAGCCACACCAATAGACAGCAAAGGTCTTCAAGGTGTACAGAGACTTGGAATCTCCACAATACTAAATAACCCTGATAATTAAGCTCTGAGTCATTAATCATCAAATGGAAGATATTGTGTAGAAGTTTGTTGTCTACAAAATACCCAAAGTTGTCCTTACTTTTTAAACTTTAATTTATGGACGAAGGTAGCTCTTGAAAGAGTGCATTATATAAATTTTCACTGGTCATATTGCCTTGGAATTTGAGAAAACAAAATATAGCCTCATCTTTATTTTTACTGACTTTGCCTATTCGGTCATAACTGTTCCCTGAAAATGAAAGTACATTTTAAACGGTAATGAATCTACATTTGGCAGCAACTTTGTCTACAATGGAAATCTGTTCAGTTTATTTATTTTTTTGTCTGTCTTTGTTGACTGGGAAATGTCATTTTCTGCTATGTTTATTTCTGGAGTATTTGTTTCAATTCAGATAACTTCAGGGCAAGCACAAGCATCTTTTTCAGCAGTCAGTAATAAAATGGAAAAGGTCAAAACCCTGACATAAATATTCTGAAAAGATTGCAACATCTTCTTCTTCTTCTTTCGGCTGCTCCCATTAGGGGTCGCCACAGCAGATCAACTGTTTCCATTTCTTCCTATCCTCTGCATCTTGCTCTGTCACACCAACCACCTGCATGTCTTCTCTCACCACATCCATAAACCTTATCTTAGGTCTTCCTCTTTTCCTGTTACCTGGCAGCTTCATCCTTAACATCTTTTTCCCAATATACTCATCATCCCTCCTCAGCACATGTCCAAACCAACATAATCGTGCCTCTCTGGCTTTGTCTCCAAACCTTCCAACCTGGGCTGACCCACTAATATACTTATTCCTAATCCTGTCCACCCTAGTTACACCCAGTGCAAATCTTAACATCTTTAATTCTGCCACATCCAGCTCAAACTCCTGCCTTTTTGTCAATGCCACCGTCTCCAACCCGTATAACATAGCTGGTCTCACTACCCTCTTGTAGACCTTCCCTTTCACTCTTACTGGTACTCATCTGTCACAAATCACTCCTGACACTCTTCTCCACCCACTCCATCCTGCCTGTACTCTCTTCTTCACCTCTCTTCCACACTCACCATTACTCTGAACTGTTGATCCCAAGTACTTAAACTCATTCACCTTCGCCACCTCTACTCCCTGCATCCTCACCATTCCTCTGTCCTTCCTCTCTTTCACACACATATATTCTGTCTTAGTCCTGCTGACCTTCATTCCTCTTCTCTCTAGAGCATATCTCCACCTCTCCAGGGTCTCCTCCACCTGTTCCCTACTCTCATTACAGATCACAATGTCATCTGCAAACATCATAGTCCACGGGGACTCCTGTCTGATCTCGTCTGTCAACCTGTCCATCACCATTGCAAATAAGAAAGGGCTCAGAGCTGATCCTTGATGTAATCCCACCTCCACCTTAAACGCATCTGTCACTCTCACCGCTGTCACACTACCCTCGTACATATCCTGTACCACTCTTACATACTTCTCTGACACTCCCGACTTCCTCATACAATATCACAACTCCTCTTCTCTAGGCACCCTGTCATATGCTTTTTCTAAATCCATAAAGACACAATGCAACTCCTTCTGACCTTCTCTGTACTTCTCCATCAACACTCTCACAGCAAACATCGCATCTGTAGTGCTCTTTCCTGGCATGAAACCATACTGCTGATCACTAATCATCACCTCCCTTCTTAACCTAGCTTTCACTACTCTTTCCCACAACTTCATGCTGTAACTGATCAATTTAATCCCTCTGTAGTTACTACAGCTCTGCACATCACCCTTACTCTTAAAAATCGGTACCAAAACACTTTTTCTCCATTCCTCAGGCATCCTCTCACTTTCCAAGATTTCATTAAACAATCTAGTTAAAAATTCCACTGCCATTTCACCTAAACACCTACATGCTTCCACAGGTATGTCATCTGGACCAACAGCCTTTCTGTTCTTCATCCTCTTCCTAGCTATCCTTACTTCCTCCTTGCTAATCCACTGCACTTCATGATTCATTATCCGCACATCATCCAACCTTCTCTCCCTCTCATTATCTTCATTTATCAACCCCTCAAAGTACTCTTTCCATCTCCTCAATACACACTCCTCACTTGTGAGTACTTTTCCTCATTATCCTTTATCACCCTTACCTGCTGCACATCTTTACTAGCTCGGTCCCTCTGTCTAGCCAATCGGTACAGGTCCTTTTCTCCCTCCTTAGTGTCCAACCTTTTATACAACTCTTCATATGCCTTATCCTTTGCCTTCGCCACCTCTCTCTTTGCCATGCATCTCATCTCCTTATACTCGTCTACTTTCTTCATCTCTTTGACAATCCCACTTCTTCTTCGCCAACCTCTTTCTCTGTATACTCTCCTGTACTTCTTCATTCCACCACCAGGTCTCCTTGTCCTCCTTCCTCTTTTCAGATGCCACACCAAGCACCCTTCTAGCCATCTCTTTTACTAGCTCTGCTGTAGTTACCCAGCTATTTGGTAACTCTTCACTGCCACCCAGTGCCTGTCTTAACTCTGCCCTGAACATCACCTCACAATTACCTTTTTTCAATTTCCACCATTTGATCCTTAATGCTTCCCTGACATTCATCCTCCTCTTCTTGATCACCCATGCCATCCTACAAACCAACATCCTATGCTGCTTAACTACACTTTCCCCTGCCACCACTTTACAGTCTACAATCTCCTTCAGATTGGCCCTTCTACATAAGATATAATCCACCTGTGTGCATCTTCATCCACCTTGTGCTCCTCCCTCTTGTTAAAATACGTATTCATCAAAGCCATGTCCATCCTTTTCGCAAAATCCACTACCATCTGACCTTCTGCATTCCTTTGCTTAACACCATACCTACCCATCACTTCCTCATCACCTCTATTCCCTTCACCAACATGCCCATTGAAATCTGCTCCAATCGCCAGTCTCTCACCCTTGGGTACAGTCATCACCACTTCAACAAGATACTACTTTGAAAATGCTTCTAAAGTAAACAGTTTGAAAATAATCTTATATTTACAAATTAATCTACAAGAAACAGATCTGTACTGCAGTGGGATAAAGCCCCAACTGCAACACAACTGACCAGAGTTTGACTGGCATCTCAGGAGCTGGAGGAGCTAAACAGGGAAGAAACAGGAATGACATGGCAGAAGCTATTCACCCCACTCTGGGAGCAATAAGCAAACATGTCAGAGCATGTCCTGGATGCCACAATTCCTAGTAAAAAAAATAAACAGGGAACACTGACAGAAATAGCCATAGTCTTAGATAGTGAGGCAGGACATCTGAGATGTGCCACTGCAAAATCAGACCACAACATTTCATGAAGCTCACTGCACACCCTTACATGAGGACATTCTCAGTATGTATGGTACAAGTCAGGACTACCAAATAAGTCTGCACGGAGCAGTTAACCATAGTGTGATAGTCATTTCCATGCCTGCTCTCTAACATGTTCATGGGCCATTCACAGTCTACAGAGCTGAAAAGGCCATCTACATCTGGAAAGATAAGGCTCACCCTCAGTGATGGGACATGTGACCTCACTGTTCACCCCAGTAAGAACAGGGTGATCAGATGTACAGTGTATGGTTTGAAAAAGCAGCTGGCACTGCAAGTAACCACAATAATAGTTATCTGGCAGATATTCCTGAGGAATAAAGCTCTGAATTATTAATGAACTCCTTCCTGAAACCAAATGGTACATGGTTTGATTCCTTCCATCTCCAGTTGCCTGCTATCTGACTATGACCAAGTTGGTCCTATAAAGGAACATGTGTCCAGTGAACCTATCCAGTTAAAAATGTATAAACTAAAAAAGTCTGAAAAGTCCTACAATTTTTGCACATAGAAAATTACAGAACTGAGAAACTAACCATGATATTGCATAGAAAAAGTGTAAGATAGTTCTGAAAACAGTGTTGGAGCAGTCTGAGACAGACGTTCATCAAGCAAGTGGCTGCAAAATGAAACCATCTAGAGCCTTCCATAATAATACTTTCTTCTAACCTACAATGTTCTACATATGCAATTCCAGGACTGTCAATGAAAGTACAATTGTGAAGGTAACCCACCACAACGGTAGAGGTTCAAATAATTCAGTGTTACAGTTTTTCTTACATATGGGACTTTCTCTGCAAAGACCCTGTCCATCTGGGCAACATGTCAATTCTCAGATTCCTTTTTCAACAAGGCGTACATTTATCTTAAGCACACGCCTGTGTCATCTTCAGAGCCTTCTTACCCTGACTCAAAATATAGACAAAATACTAACGTCCTAAAGAAACAGGAAAGAATCCTGACCTATAACAATTAATTGAGGGTGAAATAAGATAGGACATTTTACAGTGGGGGAAGGAATCACTCCTGTCAAGCAAACACTAGAGGGTACCCCACTAAGGGGATGGAGGGAGGGCATTAATACTGCCGCAGTTATCTACTTGAACATAGACCATTACACTAAGTTACCTACACAGATGTACTGTGTACTTCATTAGATCTCTATTGCAGTACACCTTGTAAAGTACAGTTTTGTACCTACCATAAATGTAGATGTTCGAGTGCTAATACAGCTGCAGTAATCACAGATGGGTTTTCTGCCGTCAGGTCGTCCGAATTCCAAAGTCTAGGTCCGGCGTCAGTTGTTGTCGCTTTCTTTCCTGACGTCAGTGAGGCAGGGGTATATAAGACACAGCCGACACCATTTTCTTCAGTCTTTCTTGCCCCAGATGTCAGGTGCCCCCAGAAGGAAGGCAATACATAAATTATATTTATATACATGCAATGCAATATAATCAAAAATCAGTAGTTGCAAGCAAATATACCATAGAAGGATAACCCAATCAGGTTGTATGAAGAGGGGTTAGGCCCTAGGCCTTTACCAAGAGGGGAAGGAGGGAGGGAAAACTGTACTGCAGCTGTATTAGCACTCGAACATCTACATTTATGGTAGGTACAAAACTGTACTATGTTCATCGTGCATACAGCTGCAGTAATCACAGATGGGTAGAATCCCAAAGCTACGCACAGGGTGGTAGGCACTAGGTGGAACTGGGATGAGCCAGAATGCCCTGCAACACAGCAGTGGCAAAGCCTGCTCTAGTTTTGGAATATAAAGGCAGGTGGTAGTGTTTTGTGAAGGTATGCACAGAACTCCAAGTGGCTGCCTCCAAAATATCTTTGGTAGGAACTCCTCTGAGGAAGGCTGTAGAGGTAGCTGTGGCCCTGGTGGAGTGGGATCTGATGCCTGTAGGGACAGATTTTCCATGATAGGAGTAACAAAGCCGTATGCAGTGGCCTATCCATTTTGAAATTGTCTGTTTGGTAACTGGCTTCCCTTGAGCTCCTACAGCATAGGACACAAAAAGTTGTTCTGATTTCCTGAAAGGCTTTGTTCTGTCCAAATAATAACGTAGCTATCTATGGATGTCTAAGCAGTGTAGCAGCCTTTCCCCTTTGTTTTGAGGATTGGGGTAAAAGGTAGGTAAAAGTGTATGGCTTGATTTAAAGCTACCCTGGATACCACTTTAGGCATAAATGACAGGTTGGTTCGAAGGGAAACCCTGTCCTGATGGAAGATGAGAAAGGGCTGCACAGCCATGAGGGCTTGTAAGTTCCGAAACCCTACGAGCTGAGGTAATGGCCAGAAGGAAGGCTGTTTTCCAGGACAAATATTGCAAATCTGTTGAGGCAGCTGGTTCAAAGGGAGGCAATGTTAATTTTTCTAGAATGTAATTAAGATCCCAGGCTGGCATTGGTTGTTTCCTTGGTGGTCTTATATTCTTAGCCTCTCTGAGGAACTGTCTTAAGAGTGGGTGAGAGAATAAGGGTGGATCAGTGTTGAATTCTGCAGAAATGGCTGAGGCATGGATTTTTATGGAGGAAAATGAAAGTCCACTGTTCAGCAGCTCAGCTAGATACTGTAATACCTGAGGCAAATTCAGTTTTCTAAGGTCCTGGCCTTTTTTCTCATTCCAAGAGCAAAACCGTTTCCATTTTGCGGAGTAAGCCTTTCTAGTAGATGGCCTTCTGGCCTCCAAAATGACATCCTGCACCTCTTTGGGGAGTAGGATCTACTGTGGTGTTAAGGAATTTTCCATGCAGCGAGATTGAGTGTTTTCAGCTGACTGTGAAGAGTTTTGTAGCTGTGCTGAGTCAGCAGAAGAGGCATTAGAGGTAGGGACCAGGGGGGAGTATGTGTTAGGCTCCTCAGGAGTGGGTACCAGTGTTGTCTTGGCCAGTCTGGAGCAATCAGTATCATCTTCGGTCTGTCTGCTCTTGCTTACAAGAGTACCTTGGGCAGAAGAGTACCTTGGGCAGAAGAGGCAGAGGTGGGAAAGCGTAAACTGTCCATGCTGTCCAACTGAATGAAAGGGCGTCCACTCTCCAGGCCTTTGGATGAAAGGTCCTTGAACAGAACTTTTCCAATTGATGATTCCTGTGGGAGGCGAAGAGATCTATGTCTGGCCTCCCCCACGCTTGGATTATCTTTGTAAACACTTGAGGATGCAACTTCCATTCGTGTGGATCTGTCATATTTCTGCTTAGATTGTCTGCCAGCGTGTTTTCCAGACCTGGCAAGTACTGTGCCTGAAGCTCGATTTGCCATTCCACAGCCAAGTTCCAAAGTGTCATGGCTAGTCTGCACAGGGGGTATATGAATGTGTTCCTCCTTGTTTGTTTATGTACCACATTACTGTGGTGTTGTCTGTTCTTATCAATAGTTGTCCTGGATGCAGGAGGTCCTTGAAAGCTGTAATTGCATTTATCACTGCTAGCATTTCTTTCTGATTGATGTGAAGGTGCTTTTCCTTTTGGGACCATTTGCCCTGAATGCACCTGTCTGTCATGTGCGCCCCCCAGGCGTAATCTGAGGCGTCTGTTGTGATGACGTGATTTGCTTGAGGCTTGCAGAATGGAAGACCTGTGTTTGTTTGACATCCTTGGGCCCACCATACAAATTCCTTTTGCAAACATGGAATTATTGGTATTATTGTTTCCAAACTGTGGTTGTGTTGAGACCATAGGTTTTTTAGGTACCATTGAAGTTTCCTCATATGCAACTTTGCACATGGGATTAAAAGAATGCAAGATGCCATGAAGCCCAGAGCCTGCAGGATTTTCCTTGCAGTAACCCTGGTACAATTTGCTAGTATTTTGAAGTACTGAGTTAGTTGCCCCTGTTTTTCTGGCGTAAGATAGGCCATCTGGGTGTTTGTGTCCAAGTTGGCACCCAGGAAAGTTATTTTCTGAGATGGTGTTAGCCTGGATTTCTCTTTGTTGACTGTGTATCCCAGGGAATTCAGTAACCGTGTTGCATAAGCCAGATGTTCCAGAAGTATGTGCTTGCTGTCCGCTTGGATCAGGCAGTCGTCCAAATAAGGGTAAATTTGTATCCCTTGAAGTCTGCAGTAGGCAATTACTGATGCCAGGCATTTTGTGAATACTCTGGTCGCAGTAGATAAGCCAAAGGGCAATGCAGAGAATTGATAGTGAATTGAACCTGCAAGAAATCTGAGGTATCTTCTGCAGCTTTGTCTGATTGGGACATGCAGGTATGCCTCCTTGAGGTCCAATGTTACCAGCCAAAACTCCTTGCCCAGCATGGGAAGAAGCTGCTGTAATGTGAGCATCTTGAATTTTGGTACGAGTAAGAATGTGTTTAGGATGGATAAGTCCAAAATGGGTCTCCAGTCAGTTCCTTTCCTTGGTACCAGAAATAGCCTGGAATAAAAACCTTGACCTTGTTCGTGAGTAGGTACCTCTTGAATAGCTTTCATGTCTATGAGCTTTGAAATTTGTAGTTGTGCCTCTGCCCTTTGATTGTGTGGCAGGTTTGGCATGCCTCTCATTTTTGGAAGAGTGTGAAAATGAAATCTGTAGCCTCTGTTTATAATGTCCAGGATCCATTTGTCTGCTGTGACAATATGCCAATTTCTTGTAAATAATGCCAGCTTTCCTCCCAAGGGTGCTGCCAGCTGAGACTTGCTTGGCATGGAAAGGAGGAAGTCATTGGGTTTGTTTCCTGTATTGTTGTGCACTGTCTTCGCCACCTCTTGGTGCTGGAGTTTGCCATTGCCTGCCTCTATATGATCCTTGTGATTGTCCTCTGCTCCTTGTGCGCCTGTATCTACCTCTTTGGGGCTTGTCCGTGGCTGGAAAGGACCAGTTTTTAGAAGGCCAATTTCTGCTAAAACGTGGTGGTTGAACCTGTAGAAAAGCTTTGACAGTTTGCATAGATTTGGCTTTTTCTTCCATTTTCCGTAGTATCTCCTCAGCATTAGTACCAAATAGCACATCCTTTTGTAAAGGAGCATCTAGTAGTTTAGCTTTCACATTATCAGGCAAGATTTGTTCCCTAAGCCAGGCATGTCTACGAATGACTGATCCTGTAACAGCAGCTCTACTTGAGGCTTCTAGGGCATCATAGCCACATTGTAAGGTGTGTTTACCCACTTGTTCTGCACTATGCATCATATCCTGCAACTCCTTCAAATCTGGTTGTTCAGGTTGAGACATTTTATTTCTTAATTGTGATAACAGAAACTGCTGATATTTAAGCATATGAAACTGACAATTTAAGGCCCTCATGGCTAGGGTGGCCGAGGTAGATACCTTTTTTCCCCACCTTTCTAAGGATCTTGACTCTCTTTCAGAAGGTAGTGGATTCTTAGCAGTAGAGGCCTTCATTCCCTTGGGGCCTTGAGAAATTGTTTCAGGGTCAGCATTATGGCTTTTGTAAAGAAATTGGTGGGAGTTAGGAACTCTGTAGTACCTATCAGGCTTGACTGGGGCAGGAGGCAGGGAATCCGGATTAAGGCAAGCCTCCGAATAAACATCATCAAGTATGTCCAAAACAGGAGGTATCGCCAGAGGTCTGTGTTGAGGTAACAAAAGAAATTCCCTAAGTCTTTTCTTGGAATCAGAAAAGTCTTGGCCTTCCCAATGGAAGTGTTCCCTCAAGGTGTGCAAGGTTTCCCCAAAAGAAAAATCCTCTGGAGGGCATCAGACTGCTCTGCATCAGAATCTTTAAAAGGGGAATAAGAGTGTTCCTCTACATCAGAATGTTCTGAAAAAATGGAGCCCTGATCAGAAGAGGGAGAATCTTTCTCCACTCTGGGTCTCTTGTCTGGAGGGGGTTGGGAACCCCTGATAAGAGTAAATAAATCCTCAGCCATTTTAAGCATCTGCTTTTTAGGCATGGGGCCTGGAGATGGGCTCTGTGCAACAGGCCTCTTGGGATGCCTGGCTGATTTGGACTTAGTAAAGGCCTTAATGGAAAAGGAAGATGAGGGTCTAAAGACACCATGGGTGGAAGTGGACCTGTCCACATTAGGAGGCTCAACGCTCACAATGGCTTCGGTAGTTGTAGTCTGGGTATGGGCCGAGGTACCTGCGGTCTCGGTTACAGAAGACACCACCAAAGAAGTGTCGGTAGTCAGGGACTGCATAGGCGTCTCGCTGAGAACTGGACCATGTGTAGCCGGTTTTGGCGTGGTGTCGGTGGGGACCGCGGACCTCGCATGTCGGTCCTTGTATTTTTGGACAAAACGGTAGTCGGAGTCTCCAATGACATTTTATAATCAAAGGCTTTACTAAAAAGGTGTTGGGCGAACTCCGCCCGATGCTTAATAGTCCGTTTATTGAAAGTAGCGCAAAAGCGACAGCCCGAGACGTCGTGGTCTGGGCCTAAACAAGGTATGCAGAGGGAATGGAAATCCTTATGCGGTATTTGCTTCCCACAAGAAATACAATTGTTAACTTTTTCTGACATCGGTCTGAGGCAAGAAAAGTTTCCCCAATGGGGTACTTAGCTTTAAAGAAGACTTCGGTTTCCAATTTTTCGTAAATTCAGGAGCTGGCTGACTGGCACTTGCGAACTGCTTCTGCTTCGGGCACCGTGCGGCAAAAAAGACTGAAGAAAATGGCGTCGGCTGTGTCTTATATACCCCTGCCTCACTTGACGTCAGGAAGGAAAGCGACAACAACCGACGCCGAACCTAGACTTTGGAATTCGGCCGACCGAGGACCCGCCTGACAGCAGAAAACCCATCTGTGATTACTGCAGCTGTATGCACGATGAACATCTGCAAAGATTCCCAGAATTTAGGTGGAGGAAGTGGGAACTCCCTCCGAGTTTAGAATCCCATGAAGGACAGCCTTAACAATCCAGTTTTTGCTCTAGACTAAGCATCACAATGCTTAGTGAAGGTGTGGACAGAGAATAAAATGGCAGCTTCAAGTACAGTTTTAGATTCCATACCATGCATGAAAGCCCCTGACATAGCTACTGCTTTGTTTACCATACTTTGAATAGCATAAGTGAATTGAGCTGCAAACCTATTTTGAAAAGGTTTGCTTAAACAATGGCAAACTCATTTTTGTTCCTGCAGAAGAAACAAACACATAATCAGGTTTTCTCAGAGCTTTAGCTTCTTCTACGCAAAATATGAGTTATTATGAACATCTAAACAATGAAAAAAAAATTCTTCCTTGTTTTGGGGGCTTGGAAAGAAAGCTGGATAGACAGGTTAAGAGTAAAGTCATAAATCACTTTAGGCATGAATGAAGGACTGGTTTGAAGATCTACCCTATCCTTTTGAGAAAAAAAAAAAAACAAATACAAAGGAATGCCCAAAAGTGCCTATAACTCAAACTCTTCTAGCTGAGAATATAGCCAAGAAAAGCAGTACTGTATGTAAAAAGTTTTAAAGAACAATTAGCAGCTAGTTCAAAGGAGGAAGAATTAGCGTCTCCAATAAGTTGTTCATGTCCCAAGGGGATGCACGCCTCTCCTTGGTAATTTAACTCCTTATTGAAAGAAGGGCACCGGGCGGCCATGGTGGTGCAGCGGTTAGCATTGCCGTCTCACAGCAAGAGGTCCTCCGGTTCGATCTTCGGCTGGGGTGCCTTCTGTGCGGAGTCTGCATGTCCTCCCTGTGGTCGCGTGGGTTTCCTCTGGGTGCTCCGGTTTCCTCCCACATCCCAAAGACATGCTGTAGGTGGACTGGACACACTAAATTGGCCCTAGGCGTGAGTGCGTGCATGTGGGTGCCTTCTGTGGAAGGTTGGGTGTCGGGCTGGCAACTCGACACCGCAAAACTCCACTGCCAATCATGAGTGAACGGTGATCTGCTGTGGCGACCCCTAACTGGGAAAAGCCGAAAGAAGAAGAAGAAGAAGAAAAATTGAAAGAAGGGTACCCTGAACCTTGGTTCCTAGACAACAATCTCCCCACAAAGTCAAAGGTTTCTGTTGCAATGTTCCAGTTTGGCTGAGGATGTACAAAGGGAGCCTCTAGATTTGAGTTTATCTGTTTGACCCAACAAAGCAGTTCCTAAACCAGACAAGGAATGATTGCAATTTGTTGGATAAAAGAATTTTGATACTGAATCCAGACAGACCTGAGATACCACTGGAAAACATTTGGTGGAATTGTGAGTTCCAAGTCTTTTAGAATCTTCCTAATAACAACTAAGGGGAATACCGCCCTCACCCTTAGTCACCAGAACTCAGGCACTGGAAACCATATCCTGCTCACCAGCATTGGACCCACATGACATCAGTCTGGTGTCTGACTGAGAGATAGGGGCCTGAGTTTTGGTGGCCTGTGGTGGGGGTCATGCCACAGAACTCTAGCCTAAAAGGCATCAGACCAGGAGCTACAAAGGCACCTCATCTATGTTGGTGATATCATGTTTAGTTAAGGCCACAGTCAAAGAAATCCTTGGAACCCCAGACATACCTCTTAGCCTACTTAATCTAATGCCATTCTCTATTAGCGAAAAACAAAAAGACAGCTTGAAAACACCAAAGCAAATTCTCTCTCAGTTTAATTCTCTTTCAGTTTAATGAAGCGCTTTTCGTCTTGCACATGTGACAAGACTTCATCAGAAACTGAACAAACTTTAACACAAGCAATATATACACACCCTTTTTGTCACATGACACTTCTAATTAAAGTCTTGTGTCTTAAAGGTACATCCACATTATTGCTACTTAAAACATTTTTTAAAAACAAATATGACTGACAATATTTTAGAACATCTCAACCCTTCCCTGCCTTCAGAATTTTTACCTGTAAAAGTGATAGAAATATATATACAAACATACACATACTAACAATACTATATCTCAAATTATTGCGTTGACTCTCAAAATATAATATTACTTAACTAAGAAGTCAGAAACTTACATATCCAAGTCAAAAGAAGTCTAAAATATTGTCAGTCATATTTGTTTTTAAAAAAATGTTTCAAGTAGCAATAATGTGGATGTACCTTTAAGACACAAGATTTTAATTAGAAGTGTCATGTGACAAAAAGGGTGTGTATATATTGCTTGTGTTAAAGTTTGTTCAGTTTCTGATGAAGTCTTGTCACATGTGCAAGATGAAAAGTGCTTCATTAAACTGAAAGAGAATTAAACTGAGAGAGAATTTGCTTTGGTGTTTCCAAGCTGTCTTTTTGTTTTTCGCTAGTTTGTCTTACTTTGGTTCCTGACCATTCTCTATTACCCTAGCTGCTGCCACTCCCTTTAACAACAAAAATCATTAGTAAAAGGTCATATGGTACTCCTGGCCAGAATTGTGTCAGATGAATATTTATTTGACCATGAAATGATCATATTGAATAAGAAGTTATGTTCTTACCATAACATTCTGTCTATGTTGTCAATCTTTATTTATCCTTGACCTTTCGGACTCTATTCCAATTACCGATAAAACTACAAACGGAGGTAGTCCAGAACACAAACAAATAAACCAAACACTGGACAGAGAGAAGCACACGCTGAATATACAGTCCTTTATTTAAGACAATTTAACGCTATAGTAATATCAATGGCGTTTTCCTCCAAGTATCCCTCAGACTTCATCAGACAAAATGTTTGAACAAAAAAAAATTCCCCTTATATACATTCAATAAAATTAATTAATAAACTAATTAAAATCCTTAAAACCGTACAATCATACAAAAACAACTCACAATAAGATCTGACTTTTCTATACAAAGTGTATATAACCTATTCAAATATTCTATAATCACACTTTTACCTCACGTAAAAAACATATATAAAAATATATTTATCTAAATATAAAAACAGACAAAATAAATGTAAAAATTGTTTGTTAAGAACTATATAAAATAGTGGCCTGGTGATGCTATAAAAGTATGTATATCTATATAATAAACTGTTACTTCATATTAATTGTATATAAAAAATATAATAATAATATTTGTTTATTCACAAGGTTTAAAACTATATGTTAAAGATTCACTGATCTAAGCTTTAAAAGGGGTAAAATAGAAATGTGATAATTTAATCCAGGGGGTCTATTAGCTTCCAATATAACCTGCCAAAAACTTTCTCTGGACTCTAATTTGATCTCCCAAGGACCCCCTCTTTATTTCCATTGGAACCATCTCTAAAACAAAGAAAAGAAATTTGGCCTTGGTACATTCTAATGTATGCCTATACAGGGCATTTGTACTACATCTTTTCTTTACATCATTTAGATGTTCAGATATCCTGCGTTTCAGATGCTCTTCCGTTTTTCCAATGTAAAAGGCACCACATGCTTCTCAGATAAACAAATAAACTAGTCCCTGTGAATTACAATTGGAGTAGTTCTTACTATGTAACACCTTTTGTCTAGAGGTAATACAAACAACTTCTCCCTGTAATATATACTTGCATTGGGCACATGCCCCACACCTGTATGTACCTCTCTTTTTCTAAGTAAAAACTTGTGTATTAATAGCATATTCTAATACATTCTTAATACATTCTTAATATTCTGTCCTTTCCTAAAGACTGTTTTCAAAGGTTTGTTCTTAAACACCTCTAAATCTGTAAATTCAGAAAATTTGTTCCATTCTCTAAGAATGATAGTTTTTAACTTGATAGGCATTCCCACAGAAGTTGGTTACCAGTGCCCTATCAAAGTTATTATGCCCTAGATTCTGTATGGACCTGTTACTGGGGGTAATCAAACCTGTCCTCAGGACCGGTGTATATTTATCCTTTTGTCCCTGGGCTACTTCATCTTGAATGGCCTTAATAAGTTCCATAGGATATCCTCTGTCTTTAAACATTTTTTCTAAATTACTACACTCCTTTTGGAAATCTAAATCCAAGGATGTCATACGTCTTATACGAACATACTGTCCTTTAATAATGCTCTTTTTCTGGAATAATGGGTGTGCAGTATTATAATTTATGTAAGTATTAGAGAAAGTTGTTTTTCTATAAACCATAGACTCAAACCCATTTTCAGTCCTGTAAATAGTCACGTCAAGGCAGTTAAATGCATCAACCACACCTGATGTGTAAACTGAAGAAATGTAGTAGCATGAGATAAGTAGTCCATAAATTCCTCCAATAATTCCACACCCCCATGTCCAAAAGATACAAATATCATCTAGGTACCTAGTGTACAGTTTCCAGTATTGTGCATAAGGGCATGTAGGTACAAATTTAGTTTGTATTACCTCTAGAGAAAAAGGTGCTATATATAGTAAGAACTACTTCCAATTGTAATTCACAGGGACTAGTTTATTTGGTTACCTGCGAAGCATGTGATGCCTTTCACGTTGGAAAAATGGAAAGGCATCTGAAACGCAGGATATATGAACATCTAAATGATGTAAAGAAAAGATGTAGTACAAATGCTCTGTATAGACATACAGTAGAATGTACCAAGGCCAAATGTTTTAGAGATGGTTCCAATGGAAATAAGAGGGGTCCTTGGGAGACCAAATTAGAGTTCAGAGAAACTTTTTGGCAGGTTACATTGAAAGCTAACAGACCCCCTGGATTAAATGATCACATTTCTATTTTACCCCTTTTAAAGCTTAGATCAGTGAAGCTTTAACATATAGTTTTAAACCTTGTGAATAAGCAATTATTATTATATTTAATTTTATACACAATTAATATGAAGTAACAGTTTATTATATACATACTTTTATAGCATCACCAGGACACTATTTTATAGTTTTTAACACACAATGTTTACGTGTATTTTGTCTGTTTTTATATTTACATAAATATATTTTTATATATGTTTTTTACATGAGATAAAACTGTGATTATAGAATATTTGAATAGGTTATATACAGTTTGTATAGAAAAGCCAGATCTCACTGAGAGTTGTTTTTGTATGATTATACGGCTTTAAGGATTTTAATTAGCCTATTAATTACTTTTATTGACTATATATAAGGGGAATTGTCTTTTTGTTCAAACATTTTGTCTGATGAAGTCTGAGGGATACTTGAACGAAAACGCCATTGATATTATTACAGCTTTAAATTATCGTAAATAAAGGACTGTATATTCAGCATGTGCTCTTCTCAGTCCAGTGTTTGGTTTACTCTATTCCAATTCTCAGAACCAGCCAGCTTGGCTGTTACAATAGCTCGCACAAGCCAAAAACTCTCGAGCTGTCTACCCAGAATACCCCTCTCCAGATTATGTCACATCAAGATTGCAGCTACACAAGAAGGCAGAACAGCTATATAGACGCGAGAGGCTGCGTCCAAGGTCATACCTGATAAAATAACCAGGACAAGTGTCCGATCCTCCAAAGAGTCTGCAAAAGGGGGAAGGAGGATGGGGTGTCAAGGATAAATGAAGATTGATAACACAGATGGAACATTATGGTAAGAAAATAACTTCTTAATCTAATGTTGTCAATCTTCATTTATCGTTGAAATTTGGGACAGAGTCGCCACCTGCTTAAATCCTGGGAGGCCTTATGGAAGGATATTCTGGGAACCATAGAACCAAAGGACGCTCTTCCCCTGCAGACCAGATCCAATTTATAATTACTGACAAAGGTATGCAGAGTAGCCCAGGTTGCTGATGCGCATATTTCATCTATGGAAGCCTTAGAATGGAAAACAGCAGACATGGCTACTACTGCCCTAGTAGAATGCGCTCTCACTGGTGCTGGTAATTGGAGATTCTTTTTATTGTAGAAGATAGTAATTGACTCTCAACCACTGTGACCAGGTGACTTTCAAAACAGAGCTCCTCAGAGATGGACCAGAGAAAGAGAGAAATAATTGGTATGATTTTCTAAATTCTTTAGTTCTGCTGAGGTAGAAATGTAACTGCCTGTGAACATCCAGCAAATGCAAACAATATTCACCTTTATTGGAAAAATTTGGGAAGAAAACAGGTAAGTCAATGGACTAATTGATTAATGTTAGTTTCTGAGACCGCCTTTGGGAGAAATGATGGGTTGGTTCTTAGTGACACCCAATCCTTATGAAAAATGTAATATGAAGATTTTGAAGACAGTGCTTGTATTTTGGAGGTAATGGTCATCACAAAAATGGTCTTCCATGAAAGCCGCCAATTCAAAGGGGGAAAGGACTAAAGACTGCAGAACCATAGTAAGATCCCAAGGAGTTAGAGGATCCTTATAAGGTGGTTTCAACTGCAAGGCACCTTTCATAAACACTTTACACAATCTATGGGATATTAGAGGATGATCTTCAAAGCCATCGTGGAAATTGGAAATAACAGCTAGTTAGACCTTAACAGTAGGAGCAGATGCTCCTTGTTCGAAAAGCGCAGCTAAAAATTCTAATACCTTTTCAAATGGTGCGGAGAAAGGATTAAGACTATTATTGTGTGCCCAAATAGAAAACCTTTTCCACTTGCTGTGGTACAGTTTCCTGGTGGACGGTTTATGAGAAGCCAATAAAATTTTTTGGATTGGAGATACATTTTTCTGCTTGTCGATTAATGGAATTGGAGGAACCAAGCTGTAAAGCTTAAGGTTCTGAAGACTGGTGTGCACCAGTCACTGTGGGTGAGATAGAAGATCCAGAACTGGGTCCAGTGTCCACGGATGGTGAATTAGATGAGGCCACAACAAGGGGAACCAGACTTGACGAGGCCAAAAGGGGGCAATGAGGATCACCTTGCTCTTTAAGAAGAGAGGAATCAGTGGAAAGGGGGAAAGGCATAGAGTAGTCCAGATGACCAATCTTAAAGGACAGTGTCTCTCTGGCACACCTCCTGATTAGGGCAAAGTAGCTGCTGCACTTGTTATTCAGGTTGTGATGCAAATAGGTCGCAGCCAGGCTGGACCCAGCAACGGAAAATCTCCTTCACCAGTCTGGGATTGAGAGACCACTAGTGAGGCAGGAGAATGCATCTGCTTAGTTTGTCCACTATCACATTTGAACTCCCTGGAATGTATGCTGCTGTCAGAAAGCAGTTGGAGGATATTGCCCATTGCCACACACTGACACCTTCACAACATAGGGAGTAAGACTTGGTTCCGCCCTGTTTGCTGATGCACCAGACTAGTGACATATTGTCTGACTGAACTGCAATCATTCCCTGAGGGAGGACAGTTCGAACGGCTTGCAACATTAAGAGCACTGCCCTCAGTTCCAGAACACTGACATGCAGATTGGCCTACATTGGGGACCAAGTGTCTTGGACTGCTCTGCCCAGATAATGCCCCCCCCCACCCCATCTGGGAGGCGATCGTGGTCATTATGGCCTTGGGCTGAGATGAAACAAAAGGACAGCCTAAGAGAATTACGTCAGATTCCATCCACCAGGATAAGTCCTTGCAATGATTGGTGATTAAAATGGGATGCATCATTGGATGGGCCAGGATGGGCCATTGGGATGCCAAAAGCCACTGTAGTAGTCTCATGTGAAATCATGATAGTGGAAATCATGATAGTGGAACTAAGATGGCTCCTGTCACTGACCCTAGAGCTTGAAGGACTAAAAGCACACGTACCTTGTCATTGGAGAGAATGGCTTGTACTTGGGATCTTACTTTCTGTAGCCTGTGTGGAGGAAGGGAAGCTCTACAAATGAAGGTATTTAGGTGGGCTCCTATGAATTCTAAATCTTGAGTTGGGCTTAGTTGGGATTTTGATTGATTTACTGTAATGCCCAGATGAGCAAATTAGAATGAAATCTGTTCCATGAATCAGTAAATGCCTGGTGGGAGTGGTGATGACCAGTCATCTAGATAAGAAAACGCCTGTAATCCGTACAGTCTCAAGTGAGCTATCACTGCTGGCAAACACGTGAACACCCTGGGTGCTGTGGTGAGGCCAAATTTTAGCACCCTAACCTGAAAATGACTGGCTCCTAGCTGAAAAAGGAGGAACCTTCTGGAGTGTTTTTCCATTTTTATGTGGTAATACGAGTCTTGAAGATCTAGAGAGCACATCCAATCATCTTCCTCCAAGAAGGGTAGGATAGACTGAACTGTGACCATCCAGAATTTTGGCTATTGAACAAACTTGTTCAGAAGGCTGAGATCTAAAATTGGTCTCAAGTTTCCTGTTTTTCTTGGCACCAAAAAGAACCTCAAGTAAATTCTGGGTCCTGTCTGGTCTGGTGGGACTTCTTGGATGACTTTTTTTCTAGCAGCTTTTGAATTTACAGAGCTGCTTGATCCCTCTGATTGGGTGTAACATCAGAGAGTCTTCTTCTTCATCTTGGAATGAGAATGAAGGAGATGTAGTAACCTCTGGCAATGATTTTTTGCACCCAAGTATCTGAAGTTATTTGCCTGCATCCCCTTCCGCTCCGGCAGCCAAGAAACACAAATCTTCAGCTCCCACACCTCCTGTGGAACTGCAGCTTAAAGCTAAGAAATTTACTGAACCGATTTCTTCAGCACCGTCTGTGGTAACTACCTCTGCACCACAGGTCTCGGAGTCGGATCCAGAATCCAGGGATGGGTACAGAAGATGAGGCCAAAGGAAGGGGAACCAAATTTGTTGAGGCCAGTAAAATGCAATGAGGATGATGCTGCTCTTCAACCTGGCAGATTTCTGGAGGAATTTGGGAATTAAAGGAGTTGGGGATAAGCATATAGAGGATGAGGGGGGGCCAATCGTGGAGCAGAGCATCCCTCAGTGACTCCCCCGGAGGGGGGATTAGGGTAAAGAGGCTACTGTACTTGTTGCTTAGGGATGATGCAAAGAGATTGCAGCAAGGCTAGCCCCACTGATGGAAAATCACATCTGTCACTTTGTTGCTGAGAGACCACTAGTGAGGTAGTAAGATGAACCTGCTCAGTTTGTCTGCTATCACGTTGAACTTCCCTGTTATATGCGTTGCACTTAGAAAATGGCTGGAAGAAATCGCCCACTGCCTCACCCTCAGGGCTTCTGGACAGAGAGGGTAAGATCTGGTTCTTCCTTGTTTATGTACCAAACTACCAACATGTCATTGACTTGGACTGCAATCATTCCAAGAGCGAGAGAGTCTTGGAATGCTTGCAATGCCAAAAGCATCACTCTCATTTCCAGAACACTGATATGCAAGTTGGCCTTCTTGAGGGACCAAGTGCCCTGGACCGTCTTTTCCCAGAAAATGCCCCCCAATCTGGGAAGCATCCACGGTCACTGTGGTCTTGGGCGGGGGAAGAATGAAAGGACGGCCTAGCAACAGTGTTGCAATTGCATACACCAGGAAATATAACTTGTACATACCTGAGTTATTCTTAACTTTGTTGACATAGGTTGAGAGAGAACTGTATTTGTAGCATTCACTGTAAAATTCTCATGTGATATCTTGCAAAAGGAACTAAGACTATTGCTACTGACATTAATTCTAGGGCTTACAGAATCAACTGGGTTGACATTTTGGTACTGAAATTATTTTGTTGACCTGATTTCTTATTGTTTGTACTCTCAAAAGGGGAAGAGATGCTAAAGACACTGTGTTGAATATTGCTCCTATGAATTTCAATGACTCGGTTGGTTTTAATTGTGATTTTTTGTGATTAATGGTTATTCCAAGATTTGAACAAGTCTGCAGCACTTGGTCTCAGGCTTGTACCAGTTGATGCCTGGTTGGAGGGGTAAAGAGCCAGTCAAGTGTGCTGCCACTACTTGCTATACACTTGGTGAACACCGTGGGGGCTGTGGTGAGACCAAAGGGCAGTGCTCTGAACTGGTAATGACTGTCTCAAAGCCAGATGCACAAGTACCTTCTGGATTGTCTGTCTACTTTTATGCAAAAGTATGCATCCTGAAGGTCTAGCAAGCATATTCAGTCATCTGGGTTTATATTATGTCCTTGAAAGACATCTTCACAGAACACCTGCTCGCCGATCAATAATCAGAGAACTGTCACTTCTCCGAATGGCCATTTCAGCAAATTATTTCCTAGGGAAAAAAAAAAGCTTGGCCATCGTCGGGAATTTGCCCTTTTCCCCACTGTAGTGTGATCTCGGAGTTGGTATATTTAGTTAGGGGGGGTAGGGGGCACAGCTCCCCACACTGGGGGTGTGGGGGATGAAGCCCCCTACTTTAAAGGGTTTAAAATTCGGTTTGGATGTCATTTGGTCAAGCAAATTTTTTCCCTTAGGAAAAAATTCGCTGAAATGGCCATTTGGAGAAGTGAGAGAGTACAGAATATTGGCCAGTGAACAGGTGTTTGGTGAAGACGTCTTTTGAGGATGTAATATAGACCCAGTCATTCTTGCTCAGAAAAGGCAGAATGGACTGAACTGTGACCATCCTGAACTTGGTGTGCCAAATCAATTTGTTCAACACAATAAGATATAAAATCGGTCTCCAGTCCCATTTTCTTTGGCACTAAAGAGAGTCTTGATTAAATTCCAGATTCTATTTGGTCCGGAGGGACGACTTCTTTCTAGCAGCATTTGAATTTGCAATTCTGCTGCTTCCCTCTGATTGGGTGGAACATCAGAGATTTTCTTGGCTAACAAGGGTGGAATGGAAAAGGGTATAATATAACTCTGGAAATTATTCTCTGTATCCAAGAGTCATTTGTTATGCTTAGCCAGGCTTCTTGGCGCAGAGATAAGAGACCCCCGACTGCCTCCAGAGGAACATAATTGGTTTTCCATTCAGGAGCACTGATAGGGTTTTGGGAAAAAGTATCTCTAGGCCCTCGGTTTTGTGGTCATTCTCTGCCACAGGGGTGTCTTCCACCATTATCGTTCCCCCCATCTGGGAATTACTTCCACGTGTGTCCTGAAAAGTACCTTGAGACCTCCTGAACCACATCTTTTGACCTCCTGTTGATTCCTGGAAAAGGTCCGTTGAGGTGTCAAAAAATGTATGCCCACTGCAGATAGGGTCTTTCTGTCCTCCTCGTGCCTGAAGAGTGTAGCTTTCACTATGAGGCCAAACAAAAAAGAATTGTCAAAGGAAACATTGATGAAACGTGACTTAAGGACCCTGCAAAAATCACATAGGCGCATCCAGGCATGCTTCCTTATAGAAATGCCTGAACCTGCAGCAGCCCTTGAGGTGCCTTCTGCAGCAAGCAAAATGTGCTTCATGGATGAATTTGCAAAAGATTGAAGGGTAGCCAATTGTGAGGCCACAAAAGTTTGAGCCTCTGCAGTAGTTGTCCCTGAAAGGGAGTTTGAAAGTTCCTTAATTAAATCTCTTTGCAATCTCCTGAAATGTGCCAAATAGTTAAGCGATCTGATAGAAAAAGTCACTGAAGCACATACTCACTTCCCAAATCTGTCCAGAGCCCTACATTCTCTACTAGGGGGATGGACAGTGAAACTCTGTTCCGCAAGTTCCTTCTTTGTATCTGCTTCCACAACCATGGCATCAACTGGTACTCCCTTACTCCAATGTTCTCTTCCAACCAGTGGTGCCAGAACCCTGTCTGGTCTCTTGGGGATTGTCTCAGTCATATCAGGTTCCTTCCACACCTGTACCTCGGCTGAATGCCTTCAAAGGAATTCATATTTTTATATATGTATTTATTCATATATGCATTTATATATGTAGTGTCTCCTTAACTTGTTAGATCTATTAACTTTTTGTATTTGATTGATTAATTAATTGATTGGTGTGATGTATAGTATATAAGATGCAGCATTTCTTTCTGTGTTTATTCCTTTGAAGGCATTCAGCAGAGGTACCGGAATAAAATCTGTTGCAGTCTTTCCAGTTTCTTTTTGGTTGGTCTTGATTCTGCTGTTCGATGGTTTTTTTTCAATCCTTCCACACCTGCTTAGAAACCAAATTGATAAGTTCATCGATGTGCAGAGTGTGCCAGGAAGTAGATGGGCCAGTCCTGAAAGCTTCCAGAAATACTGACTCTTCAGGAGTTTGGTTTTGGGCAGACTAGCCACCCTTCTGTTTTAGGACCTCAAGGATGTCTCCAATTGAGATGTCATCGGGTGGTAATTTAGAAGACCCTTCTTCCTCATCAAAGTTAACATCCTCGGTGATAGACTCCTGTGGGGAGTCCAAGTGCCTCCTCCTACACTTCTTCCTAGGGACAACTTCTGTGAAATGATCCAGATAAGAATCGGAAGAGATGACAATACCAGGCTGGGTGGTCTGGAAGCTCTGATCTGGCTGTCCCAGTGGCATAGAATGCTGAGGATCACAGTGCAAAGTCAGCTGAGATCTCAAGGGTGGAAGGACCCGCCTGGCTTGCCGGAGTAGAGAAAACCCTCTTTGCAACCTTGAAGCCAAGTACTCCAGGCAGAAGGAAGCCAATGGAGCTCAGAAAACAAGTTTCAGTCCCACTAGCTCCCTCCACTCAGACAGCTGTCCACCCAAGGAGGAAGCCAGAGCCAAGCTGTCCAATGCCGAAACTCGAAGAGGAAGAGATGGCTCCGAAAACCTCACAGTTGAACTTATCACCACAGAACTGATCTGGAAGCTTCAGCACAGTGAGTCATCCTGATCCAAAGATGTCGGAGCAGTACACCAGAGTAACTGTTGGACCCAAAGAGAAAACTCTCTTTGGATCTGACACAGAACAGCACGGAACACTCAGATCTGAGGACTCCGACCTCGCAGCTTGAGTCAGAGGAGGAGTAGCTACTAGTGGAGTAATCAATGGATGATATTCCTAACCTGAGGGGGTAGGAACCATGAAAACTCCCTTCTGAAATTGCTCTGTCAACAATCTCCTAACTATTCTTTCCACAATGGCCTCCATGATACTTCTCGAGGAAAGAGAGGACACCACTGAAGGAACTTAGAGTGCTGCTCAAGAAAAGGGTTGAGCACCCTAGACAGCATCAGATCTACTGAAGGTGAATACACAGTTCGTGGCAACGGCATTGTATCCATAATACAATTTTTTGGACTAGAGGAAGGACTTGCCAGAAATTTCAATGGATCCGAGGACAGTCGCAGGGGATGTTGGATTCCATTTTGTTTTCTTTTTCCCTCAGCTCAGAAGTAGATGCCATAGAGTCAGAAGGCCTGGACCTTAGATTGAACCTACTTGAAATCACATTCCTTGTCTAAGTGCTCAGCCCCTAAACAGTATACACATAAGAGTGAGCATCAGTAAATGGCAGCTTTTGCACACATTTTTTTAAAACTTTTTTCCAACATAGTCACAGGTGAAATGTTAAACAGTCAGATATCTGCAAAAAAAATATTCAGACAGGAACTAACTGAATACTGCCAATAGAGAAAGGAAATGGCAGAGAAAAAAAGGCTAGCATTTTTTTTTTAATTAGAGAGAAAAGGTATAACACCCTTAAAAGAAAGGGATATACAGGGGTAGGAAAGGCCTACCAACAATGTCAGGAAGAATACACTCGCAAGTGTATTAGAGAAAATAAGGATGAAAAGTATCAAAAACACTTGACAGAAAGTGCCAAGTTATTATCAAAGACAGTTTTACTAACAGATAGCAACTGACAAAGTTTTAAGGAAAAAGCACTTCTCTTAATACTAACACTCGAGAGTAGTAGTCAACCATGTCTGGTCACAAAAGCAGCAAACGAGATCTGAGGGGATTTAGGCATGGTGCATTGTGGGCAGCAAAGGAGCTAGAGAGTTTGTTGGTCTCCTAGCTGAAATAACAGCAGAGTCAGATTCGAGTGTCGGATCTGAACCCATAGGTTGAGGAACGAATGAAAATTGACATTAGATAGAAAATTTACAAACATTTATGTCACCAAAAGATGATCAGATCAAGAACCAATTCTCTTTTGAAAGACATTTAGGGAAATCCTGAACATTCATTTTTGTTTTCTGGTTTTGACAGGATATTTATTAACCCAAGATGTGGTGTTTTCAGTGAGTTGCTTGAGGGGAGAGAATTATTTTGATAATTAAAAACAAATGACAACCACTGGGTTTAAACAAACACCTATCAGCTGCATTTTAAAACTCAGCTCTTAGCAAGTGTAATGGTGCTTTAAACATCACGTGGTACATTATTTAATGAACTCATGTCAGTTAAAAAAAGAAGTTATGTACTTACCATAACATTCCACGTGAGTTGTTTATCTCGCCTTTATTCTCACTGATGGGTTCGGAGCCGATCCTCAGCTCCGACATGGCCTATAGCAAAGCTCAAGGTTTGCCAGTAGCTCGAGATAAAGCCCCCTTATCCTGCAATGCACTCCTGGAATTACCTCAGATCTTGTTTGCTGCAAATATATACATATACCTTACCCTAAAAGGGAACACTCTCCTACTGAGTAGCCAGGATGATACTAGCCTCTAGGTCAACTGTCAGCCAGGAGGGGGACGGAGGGAGGGACATGAGAATAAAGACGAGATAACTCACATGGAACGTTATGGTAAGCACATAACGTCTTTATGTGAATTTGTTAAATATCGCCGTTTATTCTCACTGATGGGTAGCGTCCCTAGCAACCTGAATCTTGGGTGGCTCATGGAAGTACATTTTTCAGCACTGTGCAACCAAAGGAAGACCTGTCCCTGGAAGCCTTGTCTACTTTGTAATGCGTGATAAAGGTATGAGGCTTAGACCAAGTGGCTGCAGCACAAATATTGTCAAGGGGCAATTTATCTTGAAAGGCAGAAGATGTAGAAATGGCTCTGGTAGAATGAGCCTTAGGTCTGTGTGTCAATGGCATGTTTGTATTAGCATAAAAGTACAGTTTTATACCTACCATAAATGTAGATGTTCGAGTGTTCACCCTGCTGCAGTCATCACACTTGGGTTATCCTGCAGTCAGGCGGTCCCGCAGTTGGCCTGAGTTCCAAAGTCTTGGTCCGGCGTCGTTTGCTGTCTCTTCCTCCCTGACGTCAGTGCGCCAGGGGTACATAAGAGGCATCCGATGCCATTTTCTTCAGTTTTTCTTGCCCCAGATGTCAGGTGCCCCCAGTAGGTAGGCAATACATATTGCTATATAAAAATATACATGTAAAAATAAAAGAAGAAGTTATGTACCTACCATAACGTTCCATGTTAGTTGTCTTCTTCTCGCCTTCTTTCTTGCTGGATGGGTTCGGAGCCGATCCTTGGCTCCGAATCGGCCAATACTAAAGCTCGAGAGCTCGAGGCTCCCCTATATCCCACAATGCTAGGTGGTAACTACTCAGATCTCATTTGATAGCTAGACCAAGCAATTCTAGTCTCCATAGCATGGAGAAGGGTAACCCACTTCTATATAAGCCAGAGTGTAGGGTATCCCAGACTTAACAAAAGGGGAAATAGAGGTGGTAGAACATGTGGGAATGAAACTCTTCCAGAGGAAGATCACAAAATGAATTCCTATCGATCTGTCCAGGCTTGGGGGAAGGAGGGTGGGACACAAGAAAGAAGGCGAGAAGAAGACAACTAACATGGAACGTTATGGTAGGTACATAACTTCTTAATGTTAAGTTGTCTATCTCGCCTTCATTCTTGCTGGATGGGACCGCGTCCTTAGCACCTTATCCCGAGTGGCCTATCGGAACAGACTCTTGAGAACAGTGGAACCAAAGTTGGCACAGTTTCTGGAGACCATGTCCAATTTGTAATGTGAAATGAAGGTATGAGGAGAAGCCCAAGTGGCTGCTGCACAAATGGAACTATTGGCAGCCTGTCCTGAAAAGCTACGGATGTAGCTAATGCCCTAGTTGAATGAGCTCTAGGTCTTGAAGGTAGTTTTTGATGCCTGATCTCATAGATGAAGGTAATTATAGAGGTGAGCCATCTAGAAAGGGAAACTATAGTAACTGGAAGGCCCAATTTCCCTTCCGCATATGATAGAAAAAGCTGATCAGATTTCCTGAATTGTTTAGTCCTGTCTAAATAATATCTAAGTTGGCGGTGAACATCCAGAAAATGCAGCTTTTGTTCCGACCTGTTGGAATAGTTAGGGAAAAAGACAGGTAGATCAATAGTTTGGTTTAGGTTTGTTTGAGAGGAAACCTTTGGTAAAAAGGATGGATTAGTACGGAGGGATACCCTATCTTTGTGAAACACTAAGTAAGGAGGCCGACTGCACAGAGCATGGTGTTCAGATACCCTTCTCGCTGAAGTTATGGCTACTAGAAAAAGTGTCTTCCATGAAAGCAACTTCAGAGAACATGAAGCCGCTGGTTCAAAAGGGGGAAGAATTAAGGATGCCAGAACCAAGTTCAAGTCCCATTGAGGTGGGGGATCTTTGATTGGAGGTTTGAGAAGAAAAACGCCCCTTAAAAAGGCTTTGCAGAGCTTGTGAGCCATGATGCTAGACTCCGAGACATCTACATGATAATTAGATATAGCAGCCAACTGAACTCTAATGGTAGATGAAGAAGAACCTAAATGAAAGAGTTCTGCTAGAAAGTCTAGAATAGACTGTATAGGTGCAGTGAAGGGATCTATATTTTTTGATGTTGCCCAAAAGGAGAAGCGTTTCCATTTGCTATTATAAATCTTCCGGGTAGAAGATTTATGAGAGGCTATCAAGATATCTCGGACCGAGCGAGATATTAGGGGAAGCCTGGCTAAGGTCGGCATCGGAGAAACCACGCTGTGAGGTTGAGAGAATGAAGAGATTGGTGCAGCTGGCCCGATTGGTGGGTCAACAGATCTGGCACTGGGTCCAGATGGCAAGGCTGCTCCAAAAGGTAACGATGAAGGAATGGAAACCATATCTGTCGAGGCCATTAAGGGGCAATGAGGATCATTGTCACTCTCAAGGCAATGGCTTTCTGAATTAGTTGAGTTATCAGTGGAAAGGGGGGAAAGGCATACAGAAGTCCCCGGGGCCAATCGTGGACTACAGCATCTCTGGTGGGATGGCCTGGTAACGGGAAGAGAGTGAAGAAGTTGTGACACTTGCTGTTTTGGGGAGTAGCAAAAAGATCGCAGCAAGGCTGGCCCCATCGTTGGAACACTTCTTCCAGTACTGATTTCTTCAGAGACCACTCGTGGGGCATGAGAATTGCCCTGCTCACCTTGTCTGCAATCACGTTGGACTTCCCGGGAATGTGCGTTGCTACCAGAAAATGCTGAGAAGAGATCTGAGTGCCTCTCGACATAAGGGGTATGATCTGGTTCCACCTTGTTTGTTGATGTACCACACTACGGACATGATGTCCGTCTGAATTGCAATAGTCCCTGTGGGAAGAGAGTCGTGAAGGGCTTGCAACTCTAAAAGCACTGCTCTCTTCTCTAAGACATTTATGTGCAAGTGGCACTCGAAAGGTTGCCACATGCCCTGGACTGTCCTGCCCTGATAATGCCCCCCCACCCGATCAGGGAGGCGTCTGTTGTCAACGTGGCGACTGGGGGGGGGGGGTGAGTGAAGGGTCTTCCTTGGAGAACCTGTGGTGATGTGATCCACCAAGACAGTTGATTCTTGCATGATTGAGTTATCAATATGGTGTGGGACATCGGAAGCTGTTGGAAGGACCATTGAGTAAACAGCATCCATTGGAGGATCCTCATGTGGAAGCGAGCTAAGGGGAGAAGGGGGATAGCTGCTGCCATGAGTCCTAATAACTTCAAAACTAGTCTGGCTTTGACTTTGTTGCATTGTAAGAGAAGGTAAACTTGTTTGCGGATGTCTGACACTCTCTGCTCTGTAAGTCTGGCTGAAAGATTGAGTGTGTCTAATGTGGCACCTATAAAGGTAATAGATTGACAAGGCGACAAGGCAGATTTTTCGAAATTTATTGAAATGCCTAGAGCTTGGCAAGTTTGGATAGTGAAGTCTCTGGATAGAAGTAGTTGATGTCTGGTGGTGGCAGTAAGGAGCCAGTCATCTAAATATGGAAACACCTGCAATCCTTGACGTCTCAAGTGAGCCGCGACCACTGCCATGCATTTGGTAAACACTCGGGGGGCTGTAGTGAGACCAAAGGGCAGGGCTCTGAACTGGTAGTGACTGGCTCCCAGCCTGAAGAGGAGAAACCTCCTGGAGCATCTGTTCATCTTGATATGGTAGTACACGTCCTGAAGATCTATCGAGCACATCCAATTGTCCTGACCCAAAAGGGGTAGAATGGACTGTAGCGTGACCATCCGGAATTTTGTTTTTCTGACATACTTGTTTAAGTTGCTGAGATACAGTATGGGTCTCCAGTCCCCTGTTTTTTTTAGTACCAAAAAGAATTTGGAGTAGATTCCGGATCCTTGTTGGTCTGCTGGGACTGATTGGATAGCTCTTTTTGATAGCAGCTTTGAAATTTCTAGTGCTGCTTGTTCCCTTAGACTGGGTGGAACATCTGGAAGGGATCCTTTGGGTTGGGATGGAATGTGAATAAAGGGAATTTTGTAACCCTTGGATATGATCAACTGTACCCATTTGTCTTGTGTAAGGGAAAGCCAGGCTTTTGGGTACAGGGATAATCTTCCTCCGACTGCCTCTGAAGGTGGACAGCCGGGCAGCTCCTCAGGGATGCTGAAAGGGTTTATCAGAGAAAGTTTCTCTGCTACCCTGGCTTTGCGGACCTCCTCTGCCTCTAGGGCAGCGTCTATTGTTATTCCCCCCTCTGCCTCTAGAGGGGAATCGACCTTGTGCGTCAGATGAGACTCCCTCGGTTTGTTTGCGGAACCACATTTTTCCTCCCCTCTGACCTTTGGGATAAGGCCTAGAAGGGGTAGAAAAACGTACTCCCACGTCAGAGAGAGTCTTACCTTCCACCTCGCACCTAGTCAATGTATCCTTCACCTGAGGGCCAAACAAGGATGATCCATCAAAGGGGGAACTGGTGAAGGACGCCTTGAAAGGGTCCGCAAAGTTGCACAGCCGCATCCAGGCATGACGTCGTAAGGCAACGCCTGTGCCTGCGGCTCTACTCGCCCCATTCGCAGCATATGAGATAAGCCGCATGGAGGAGTTAATGATGGAGTTCAGGGTTGCCAACTGGGAGTTCATTCTGTCTTGGAACCCCTCAGCTGTTGGATCCTTTACCTCTTCACTCATGTCCTTGAGTAAATCTCTCTGGAGATGAGTGAAGTGACATAAGTAGTTCAGCGACTGCATTGAAAAGGTCGCTGATGAGAACATCCGCTTACCGTACCTGTCCATGGTCCTAGATTCTTTATTAGGAGGATGGACAGGTACCGAAGGATCGGCTAACTCCTTTTTAGTGGCTGCGGCCACCACCATGGCATCGACGGGGACACCTTTAGATAAAAAATCTTTATCTCTAGGGGCAGTAATAAACTTAGACGGCCTCCTCGGGGTGGGTTCCACTGAATCAGGAGCAGTCCAGGCCTTCCTTGCCACCACTTCCATAAGGGGGTCAAAGGGAGGGGACACCCAGGAGGTAGAAGGGAGAGAGCCGAATGCCTCAAGGTACACTGACTCATCCTCTGAAGGGTTAAGAGCTGGCCAGTTCCCCCTCTGTTTCAGGATCTCAAGGATGTCAGCAAAGGAGACATCCTCAGAGGGGGATCGAGGGGAACCTTCAGATTCCTCTAAGTCAGTGTCAGAGGTGATAGACTCAGGGGAGTCAATGTGCTTCCTCTTGCACTGCCTCTTCCTAGGGGGTTCTCCTACCGGGTCAGGAGAGGCCTCGGAAAAGGAGGAAATTCCCAATGGGGAAACTTGAGGAGTTGGCTCTCTGTGGTCTGAAGCAAGGGGGTGGGTAGAAATCACCGCAGGCACTGATGATGTAGGGGCTGACGGAGCCGACTGTGGGGCAGACACTGGTTCTAGCTCTCTCCGCATGACCTCGAAGGCACCCCTATCGGGCAAAACCGAAGGTCCCCGCTCCGAAGAGACCAGGACCCCCCCCGGCACCGACAGGGACGGCTCCGAGGCCAATGTCGGAGCCGAACTCACCAGCGCCAAAGCACCGAGAGGGAGAGCGGGGTCGGATAAGGGTCCAATGCCACTCGCCCCCTCGGAGCCGACGAGGGAAGCTCGGCGCCGAGATCCCTCCAAAGAGGAGATCGGAGCAGACGACGGAGCCGAAAGGGAAGGTATCAGATCCGACGCACCGGCAGTCATGGCTCCGATGAGCCCCGGCTCCAAGCTCAAAGGAGTCGGAGGAGGAACACATTGAGGGACAGAAATAGCCGCTGACTGAATAGTCGGGCTATGAAGCATTTGGGCCAGCGCCTCGGACTTGAGAAGTCTACTCACTACCCTTTGCAAATCGTGGTCAGATAGCCTGGAAGACCGTGAGGAATGTGATCTATGGCTCCGCTCTGAAAGAAGAGGGGATCCTGGTGCTGAGTGAATGGAGCCGATGGAGGGAGACCTAGATGTCTTTCCTCGCAGGTTGCTCCAATAAGAGTATCGGAGCCAACTGAGTCTTATCAGCCTCGGCTCCGGCTGGAGCTGAGGTAATAGTATGAGGCTTGGAAACATCGGCTCCAGCTGGAGCCGATGTTGAAGCAGTTTTGATGCTTCCAGAGGACGACTCTGAAGCCGGAGCCGACTGTCTGGAAGTCTTAGAAGGCTTCCCCGACACAGACTGGGTCGGGGGGGCCTTCAGGCTTTAATAAGCCACGCAAAATCAATTTATTTTTGCATTCCTGCAGGACTCTAGGGCTGAAACCATGGCACACAGCACATGAGTCCTGCAGGTGCAAAGGTCCCAGGCAATACACACAAGAAGTGTGACCGTCTGTCAGAGACATTTTCTGACAGCACGAGTCACACTTCTTGAAGCCTGAGACCTTGGAGTCCTTAGACATAGTAAAGGCCTAAGTAATAAAAACACACACACACACACACACACACACACACACACACACACACACACACACACACACACACACACACACACGCCTTTAAGAAAATATTAAATTCCAGTCACACTAAAGGACTAGGAGAAGGCGGGGAAGGGGCCTAAGGCCTAAAGTTAAAGGGGAATAAAGGGAGGGATTATGGGCAAAAGAGGTGAATCGATTCAAGGAAAAAGACAATTAAAACTAAAAATTATACTAAGAAAGTAATAGGGTCTAAAGATTGTGAAAAATAGAATAATTTTTCACTAACCTGCCAGAGCCGGTAGAAAAGCACCTCGTCAGCTAAACGGCAAAAGAGATCTGAGTAGTTACCGCCTAGCATTGTGGGATATAGGGGAGCCTCGAGCCGGTGGAATTAGCTCTCGAGCTTTAGTATTGGCCGAGACGGAGCCGAGGATCGGCTCCGAACCCATCCAGCAAGAATGAAGGCGAGATAGACAACTTAACATCAATATTTTCAGTGACAAGCAAATAAAGCACAGAGGTAGTATAGGATAGAAAGGTAGTATAGGATAGAAAGGTATGGATAAGTCCAGCTAGTTCACAGGGGATGGAGGGAGGGTAACCTGGACTGCAGCAGGGTGAACACTCGAACATCTACATTTATGGTAGGTACAAAACTGTACTATGTTCATCATGTTACCCTGCTGCAGTCATCACACTTGGGTTGAATCCCAAAACTAAGGATGGGTGGTGTAGTTAAACAGGGTTAGAAGAAGCCAGTAGGCCCTGCAAAACTGCAGTGGCAAAGCCAGCTCTAGTCTTAGAATATAGAGGTAAGTGATAGTGTTTGGTGAAGGTGTGCACTGAAATCCAAGTTGCAGCTTCCAGAATATCCTTGGTTGGCACCCCCCTGAGGAAGGCTGCTGCTGTAGCTGTAGCCCTGGTGGAGTGGAGCCTAATGCTAGCAGGTACCGGTTTCCCATGATGCATGTAGCAGAAACGTATGCAATGTCCTATCCATTTTGAAATGGTCTGTTTTGAGATAGCTTTTCCTTGTGATCCTGCAGCATAGGTTATAAAGAGCTGGTCAGAGTTTCCGAAAGCCTTAGTTTTATCCAAGTAGTAACGTAATTGTCTGTGAATGTCCAAAGAGTGCAGGAGTCTTTCTCCTTTGTTCTGGGGATTTGGAAAAAAGGTGGGCAAATTAATGGTTTGGTTTAGGGCCACACTGGATACCACCTTTGGCATAAAGGAAGGGTTAGTTCGTAGAGAGACTCTGTCTTGATGAAAAATGAGGAAAGGCTCCACTGCCATTAGTGCCTGTAGCACTGAGACTCTTCTAACTAAAGTTATTGCTAGCAGCAGGGCAGTTTTCCATGAAAGAAACTTTAAATCAGCTGAGAAAGCTGGTTCAAAGGGTGGCAGTGTAAGTTTTTCCAGAACAAAGTTGAGATCCCAAGTAGGTGTTGGTGCTCTCCTGGGCGGTCTTATGTTCTTGTCCTTGAGATCCAATGTTACTAGCCAAGCCTTCTTGCCCAGCATGGGAAGAAGCTGCTGTAGTGTTAGCATCTTGAATTTTGGTACTTGCAGATAGGTGTTCAGAATTGAAAGATCCAGAATGGGTCTCCATGCTTTGTCCTTTCTGGGGACTAGAAAGAGTCTTTAGTAAAATCCTTGTCCTTGCTCCTGTATAGGTACCTGCTGAATGGCTCTTATATCCATGAAAGCTGTAATTTGTTTTTGTGCCTCTGCCCATTGATTTGGTGGCAGGTTTGGCATTCCTTTTATCCTTGGCAAAGTATGAAAGTGGAATCTGTATCCTTGTGAGACAATGTTTAGGACCAATTTGTCTTTTGTGATGATGTGCCAGTTGTCTACAAAAAGTGCTAATTTTCCTCCCAAGGGAGCTGCCAAGAGAGATTTGCTTGGTAGTTGGAGGGTTTAGTCATTGTGTTTGTCTTCTGCTAGCTTGGGGCCTGTCTTCACCTCCTTTCTGGGTTGCGGCACCCCATTGGCGAGGTTTGTAAGGGCCTTGTGACTGACCTCTGCCCCTTGGGCGTCTGTATTTGCCCCTCTGTGGTCTGTCAGAAGCCGGAAAGGGCCAGTTATTTGTTGGCCAATTTCTGCTGAAACGAGGGGGCTGTACCTGTAAAAAATCCTTGACCGTCTGCATAGACTTTGCCTTATCCGCCATTTTTTTTAAAACCTCTTCTGCTTTGACACCAAATAAGACATCCTGCTGTAAAGGTGCATCCAATAATTTTGCTTTAACATGATCAGGTAGGGTTTGTTCTTTTAACCAAGCATGTCTGCGTATGACAGACCAGTGCGACGGCCTAGTACACTCCGCTTGAGAATCCGAAGCTGTCTGGGGTTCCATTTCCGCGGTCGTCAGGGGCTGCGTAGGCGCCTCACTGAAAACCGGAGAACCGGCGACTGGCCCAGCAAAGGCCTATGAGTCTGGCTTGGTTCTAGGCTGCCTGTCCTTATCCTTGCATTTTTTATGCATGCCGGTCGTCAGCTGCTCCAACGGCATGATATAATTAAATTTCCTACCAAAGTAATGTCGTGTGAAGTCAAAACGGCATTTGATAGTTTGTTTATTAAACCTAGCACAAAACAGACAACCTGTGACATCGTGGTCTGAGCCTAGGCAAGGAATACAATAAGAATGGAAGTCCTTATGAGGTATTTGCTTCCCACAAGAAATGCAATTGTTAACTTTTTCGGACATCGGACTGAGGCAAGAAAAGGTTCCCCAATGGGGTACTTAGCTTTATTGAAGACTTCGGACTGAAATTCGATTCGAAAATCTCAGGTGTCAGCCGACCGGCACTTGCCAACTGCTTCTGCTTCGGGCACCACACGGCAAGAAAGACTGAAGAAAATGGCGTTGGATGCCTCTTATATACCCCTGGCGCACTGATGTCAGGGAGGAAGCAACAGCAACCGACGCCGGACCAAAACTTTGGAAATCAGGCTGACTGCAGGACCGCCTGACGGCAGGATAACCCAAGTGTGATGACTGCAGCAGGGTAACATGATGAACATCAAAGGATATACAATCCAATAACCAAATTAGATAAAGTTGTTTTAGCCACTGGATTGCCTTTTCTGGCCTCAGAAAGGGATACAAAAAGTTGATCTGATTTTCTAATATCCTTAGTTCTATCAAGATAAAATCTGAGCTGTCTGTGTACATCAAGTGTATGCAGCATGTATTTCAATTTATTAGAGTGGTTGGGAAAAAAGACTGGCAACTCAATAACCTGATTGATATTGGATTCGGAACAGACTTTAGGCAAAAAGGAGGGGTTTGTTCTGAGAGACACTCTATCAGCGTGGAAAATCATGTAAGGTGGTCTGACAGATACTGCTTGAAGTTCTGACACTGTGACACTGTGGACAGAAGTAATGGCCACTAGGAATATCGTCTTCCATGACAAACACTTGAGATCACAAGAAGATGCTGGTTTAAAGCGGGGAAGAATTATTTGAGACAGCATAAAATTCAAATTCCAGGGAGAATAAGCAATTCTGACAGGAGGTCTCATGTGAAAAATACCTTTAAGAAAAGCCTTAGATAACTTATGGCCCATAACTTTCAACCCATCGAATCCAAGATGGAAATTTGATATGGCAGCTAACTGGACTCTAACTGTGGCAGCTGCTGCTGCTTCCTTAAAGATCTTTGTCAAACATTTTAAAATGGATGACAGAGGAGCTTGGAAAGGATTGATTTTCTGTATATTGGCCCAAATTGTGAACCTGTTCCACTTACTGTGGTATAGTTTCCTGGTTGATGGCTTATGAGAAGACAAAAGGATCTGTCCTGTATCATCTGAGATAGAACGAAGCCTGGCAATTAGGAGAAGTGGATTAACCAAGCAGTTAGCTTTAGGGACTGCAGTGAAGGATGGAGGTCCCCTGACAGGTGTGTCAGAAGGTCCGGAACTGGGTCCAGGATCCATGGGTTCTCCAGCAGATGACAGTGAAGGAAGGGGAACCAAATCTGTCGAGGCCAGTAACGGGAAATGAGAATAACTGTCCTTCCTAGCGATTTTGCTTTCTGTAAAAACCTGGGTATCAATGGAAAAGGTGGGAATGCATAAAGGAGACCCGAGGGCCAATCGTGCACGAGTGCATCTCGCGGGGGATGTCCTGGAGGTGGTATTAGGGCAAAGTAGCTTCTGCATTTGGTATTGATGTGACTGGCAAAGAGGTTGCAGGAAGGCTGGCCCCATTTGCGGAAAATCAAATCCGCAACTCGTTGGTTGAGAGACCACTCGTGAGGCAAAAGTACTGCCCTGCTCAGCTTGTCTGCTATCACGTTGGATTTCCCCGGGATGTGCGTTGCTAACAGAAAACGTTGGGACAACACAGCCCATTGCCACACCCTGAGGATTTCTCGACAAAGGGGGTAAGATTTGATTCCGCCTTGCTTGTTCAAGTATCAGACCATTGACATGTTGTCTGTCTGAATTGCAATTGTCCCTAGAGGAAGAGAGTCCTGAAAGTACTGCAACGCCAGAAGTACCGCTCTCAACTCCAGAACATTCATATGCATATGTGACTCTTGATCCGTCCATGTGCCTTGGGCAGTCATTCCCTGAAAATGCCCCCCCCCTCACCCTATCAGGGAAGCATCCGTGGTCACAGTGGCTACTGGGGGGGGGGGCGGGCAAAGGGTCTTCCGATTGCGACATGAAGAGCCATCAACCACCACCGAAGGTCTCTCTTGCAAGAATCCATGATGAGAATCATGTGGTGCATCGGTAGTTTCTGATAAGACCACTGGGCAAAGAGGAGCCATTGAAGAGTTTGCATATGCATCTGTGCGAGTGGTATAGATATGACTGCTGCCGCCATCAAACCTAGCACCTTCAAGACCTCTGCTACTGTAGCTTTGTTCTTTGATACCAGTGAGCTGACGTGTTGACGGAGAAGTGAGACTCTTTCGATTGGAAGACATAGGGTGGTGGTTGAAGTATCCAACTCTGCTCCTATAAAAACGGTATGCTGTGATGGCAATAAGTCAGACTTTTCGAAGTTGATTGTGATGCCTAATTGATGGCAGAGAGTCTGAGTGTATTGTGTTGCCTGAATCAACTGATGCCTGGTGGTAGCGGTGAGGAGCCAATCGTCTAGATATGGAAACACCTGGAATCCTAGACGCCTCAGGTGAGTCATGACCACTGCCCATGCATTTGGTGAAGACTGGGGGCTGTAGTGAGACCAAAGGGCAGGGCTCGAAACTGGTAATGATTGGCTCCCAGCTGGAAACGCAGGTGATCTCTGGAGCGTCTGTTCATCTTTATGTGATAGTACCCGTCCTTGAGGTCTATGGAGCACATCCAATTGCCTTTCCCTAGGAAGGGAAGAATGGACTGAAGCGTGACTATTTGGAACTTCTCTTTCTTTATGAACTGGTTGAGTCTGCTGAGGTCCAAAATAGGTCTCCAGTCCACTGTTTTCTTTGGTTCCAAAAAGAATCTTGAGTAAGTTCCGAATCCTACTTGGTCTGCTGGAACTGGTTGGATGACACTTTTTTTCTAGCAATTTATGGACCTCTACTATTGCTTGTTCCCTGAGACTGGGTGGAACATCTGGGATCCTGTTTACAGGAATGGGTGAGGAAGAGAACGGTATGAAATATCCTCTGGAAATGATGCTTTGTACACATGTATCTGATGTTATGTTTAGCCAGGCTTCTGGGTACAAAGACAAGCGATCCCCAACTGCCTCCAGAGCCGAACAGTCGGGTCCCCTTCCAGGGGCACTGGTAAGGTTGACCAGAGAACTGGCCCCTGTCACCCTGTTGCTGCGGGCCCCCTCTGCAGCGGGGACGGAGTCTTCCATAATAACCCCCTCCTCTGCCTCTAGAGGGAGTTTCCCCACTTGTGTCCTGAAAGGCTCCCTGTGCTTTTCGGAACCACATTTTCCCTCCCCTACGGCCCTTGGGGTACGGCCGAGTAGGGGTAGAAAGATGGACTCAAACGGCAGATAGGGTCTTGCCTTCCTGCTCACACCTGGTTAAAGTTTCCTTTACTTTAGGCCCAAACAATGATGAGCCATCAAATGGGGTACTGATAAAAGAAGACTTAAAGGGCTCCGCAAAGGAATAGAGATGCATCCAGGCTTGTCTTCACAGAGCAATGCCCGAACTACTCGTACCATCAACTGCATAAGATACGAGATGCATGGACGAGTTCACAACTGAGTTTAGGGTAGCAAGCTGTGTGTTGACTTTATCGGCAACCCCTGCAGCTACCGTACCCTGGAGAGTATCTCCTAGCTCTTTCAAGAGATTTCTTTGTAGTTTCGTAAAATGGGTTAAGTAGATCAGCGATCGCAGAGAAAAAGTCGCTAAACTAAACATGCATTTCCCATATCTATCCATGATCCTAGACTCTCTGTTAGGAGATAGATGCGGATGTTTCAGACACTTCCTTTTTGGTGGCTGCAGCTACCACCATGGCATCAACAGGCACTCCTTTGGTCAAAAAGGCTTTGCCCACTGGGGCAGAAATGAATTTATTTGGCTTCCGGGGGACAGGTTCCATGGCCTCAGGTGACTCCCACACCTTACGAGAGATCAGTTCCATGAGTTCGTCGTAAGGCGGAGACACCCAAGAAGTGGAAGGTTGAGACCCAAAAGCCTTCAAGAGCACGGACTCGTCCTCAGTAGAGGTCTTGGACTGCTAATCGCCCCTCTGACTAAGGATCTCTAATATCTACGCAAAGGAGATATCCTCAGAGGGGGGATTGAGGGGACCCTTCTGACTCATCCATGTCCGTGTCAGATGTCAAAGACTCCTGTGGGGAGTCTAAGTGCCTCCTCTTGCACACTCTCTTCCTGGGCAACTCCTCAGTGGGGGGATCTGGGGAGGTCTCAGAAGAGCAGGGGATGCCCTGTGGGGGTACTTGAGGCTCAGGGTCTCTACGCTTAGGGGGACCAGTAGACAAGGAAGCAAACATAGGAGCTTGAGGGGAGAGGGAAGGCCGAACCAATGCTGATGTTGTCTTGGGAGACAGGACTCTCCTCATAGCATCGAAGGCGCCATGGCTCCGATGAGAAGGGGTAGATAGACCCGAAAGGACCGTCCGATCCTCCCGCACCAAAACCATGGGCTCCGAGCCCGATGTAGGAGCCAAGCTTATCCGAGCCGAAGCCCCGAGAGGAAGAGTCGGCACCGACAAATCGGTCAGACTATCCTCCCTGGACCCGATGGGAGAGCGCTGGCTCCTAGAGTCCTCGGTCGGCGCAGAGGACGTCCGAGAAGATGGAGCCGATAACACCGGTGCGGGTGTTGGCTCCAAAGGTTCGACAATCATCAGTTTGGGTTCTTTCGGCTCCGAGGGGTCCAGTACGGCTCAGAGGAGGAGTGGACAAATCCGGTTCAAAGGTCTTCGGCACCAACGAAATGGTTGGGGCCGACAACAATTTAGCAAGTTCTGGTGCTTGTAAAAGCTTCTGCACTAGCCTATCCATGTCCAAATCCGAAAGGCTGACTGAAGACTTAGATGAATTCACCGAAGGTGCTGTCTGGAGCACAGGAGAAGAGGGAACCTCAGAGCTGGCTCTGAATCAAAGGGACACTCAGTTCTGAGGTCTGTGGAACCGATGACCCTGTACCCTCTGAAGTTCTTGCCTTTTTTGCAACTTTGGAATTTGAAGATTTGGAGGATTTGGAAGAAGTGCTAGCACCTTCCTGGCTACTCAACGCCTTAGAAAAGGAATGCTGCAGTAATCCCCTGTCAACTAGCTTCTGCCTCCTCTCCAAGAGGACTCTTGAAGAAAAGGAATGGCAAATGCTGCAAGTGTCTTGGAGTGTTTAGCCCCCAGACAGTAAACACATTCAATGAGTCCGTCAGTGACGGACATTTTCTGCCCACAATCTGGGCATTTCTTGAATCCCGATTTGGGATGGGACTTTTCCTTGTCATCCGACATACTCTAAACAGTACAAATACAAAAAATAGTATACTGAAAACTAATAGGGTGAAGTCCTTCCTTTCTTTATAAAGATCCACACTAATTAAGGAAAGCAACTAAGCCCACACCAGATACTATCTATGACAGAGTTAAAACTATAAATTACAAATACAGGGCTAAACAGGCCCACTGAGAAAAAAACCTAACTAGAAGAAAATAGTGATTATTAAGTCTAAATAGGGCTAAAAGGCCCACACAAAACGACTAAGCCAACAGGGCACTAACTATCACAAACTACTAATTCTATTATAATTTTAACACTAACACCCAAACTGTATATATGAAAAATATCTAATAGAAAAAAGAATATTTTTGTCAAAAACTTGCTATTTTTTTCACAAATGGTCCGAGCTAGCTGGATCACCGAGATCTCTCTTGCCACGGCAAACTAGATCTGGGGTAATTCCAGCAGTGCATTGTGGGATAAGGGGCTTGGTCTTGAGCTACTGGCAAACCTTGAGCTTTGCTATAGGCCGTATCGGAGCAGAGGATCAGCTCCGAACCCATCAGTGAGAATAAACGGCGAGATTTAACAACTTCACATTGTTGGTTCTGATGAAGTTTATTATTTTAAATGGAGCAAAAGCTTAATCGTCTTTATCATTGTTAATTTACTGAGTGGCAATTAAAAGCAGTGTGTGTTTTACCTGCAATTCATTTTTCTGTTTATACATCTGGGCATACTTACCACAGCAGAATCCCCAGCCGAGACTGGGGATAACATGGAGCTGCTGTCTACAAGAGGCAGTACCAACTGATTACATATGTACAGAAAGTGAGAGTACATCAACAAAGGCCCACTGCATGCAAACACTAAACCTTAGATGCTTTTGAAATGTGCTGGGGATACTAGGGTCTAAAAAAAGCATCTAGAGTATACCGCAGATCCTTGTTGGTCTGGTGGGACCTCCTGGATTATTCGGTTTGCAAGCAGTTTGTGATTCTCTACCAGTGCATGCAATCTCTGATGGGGTGAAATGTCTGGGAGATGCTTTTGAAGAAGGTTTGGAACATCTGAAAAGGGAATGCAGTAACGTCTGGATACAACTCTCAACACCCATGCGTCTAAGGTGATGGTTTCCCAAGCCCCTGAATACCTCTAGAGCACAACAGACAGGCAACCATGCAAAGCTGCTGAAAGTGCCCGCCAGAGAAAGCCACATGGAGCTCCTAATTCTGCAGACCACCCCCACCCCACAGGTGGCGTCTATTATGATCCCCCCCCATCCTTGAGATGAACTCTCTGAAGGAGTGTCATGAAAAGACTGCTGTGACTACCTGAAAAAGAGGTGCTTACCCCCCTTCTGATTCCTTGAAAAGGTCCATTGAGGAATGGCAAATAGCACTCCAACAGCGGACAACATCTTCCCATCTTGCTCACTCTTCATTAGAGTATCCTTAACTTTAATTGCAAACAAGAAAGAGTTATAAAAAGAGGCACTGACAAAGGATGCCTGGAAGTAATCCATAAAGTTGCATAAACATATCCAAGTATGGAATCTCATTGTCAATGCCAGAGCCAGAAGCTCAGGATGCTCCATCGTCCGAGTTTGAAATGAGCCTCATGGAAACATTGGCAATGGAAAGCATGGTGGACAACCGAGTCTCCAGTGTTTTCAGAGTCTCTGGAGACTGATTCATCTTGACATTCCTTGACACTTCAGACACCAAATCACATTCAAAGTCTTGCAAAGTGTGACAAATAATTAAAAGATCTCTGCACAAAAGTGGCTGAGGCATAGAAGCACTTCCCTAAATGATTCAAAGCCTGATACTCTTTGCTCACTGAATGGACTGAGGAGCTCAGAAACCTTCTTCTTGGTGGCTGCCACCACCACAATAGCATCAACAGCTGGACCCTTAATTCAATGCAGCCGGTCCTTGGAGGGAGCAAGAATCTTATCTGGCTTCTTAGGGATAGGATCCACTGTATCGAGTTCCTTCCATGCCCTCAAGGACACTAGGTCTTTAACAGCATACAGAGGTGGAATCACCAAAGGCATGGATGGGCCTACACCAAAGGTCTCCAAAAATAATCATTCCTCCAGAGAAAGGGCTTTGTTGGTCCACCCTCTGCACTGGCAAAACAGCTCCAATAAGTTGCCAAAAGAGGCGTCATCCCACAGAGACTTAGGGGATCTCTCTCCTTTCTCGTATCCTCCATGAGAGACTCCCCATTCCTCTTACACTTCTACTCCCCTAGACCTCCTGCTCTGGCAAAGCCGGCGGGGGGGGGGGGTGGAAGAGGTGGGAAGCCCCACCACAGAGGCAGGATGGAGATCCACCAAAGCAAGCTGTCCAGAAGAAGACTGATGACTGGTCTCAGGTACAGATGAGAAAGGGGAAGAGACACCTGCTAGAGACACCAGATCCTTCTCTTGAGATAAGAACATCCTCTCTACAACATCGAAGGCCAAGGCAGAAGCTGGTGTCTCAGGGTCAAGGGTCCCAGCACCCGAAGGTAACAGAGACAGCCCCCAATCCTGAGGGAGCCACACCTAGCCCCAACATTGAGATTGTAGCAGAGCTGTCCAAAAACAAGGCCCCAAGGGAAAGAGACTATCCTGAGGCAGGGATCACCGACTCTAACCCAAGAACTCTGGCTTTGGCACCACTACTCCAAGTTACCCACCACCCTGAAGGAGTCAGAGTTGATGTGATCAAGGAATGAGATGGAAATGAAGGTGGCCAAGCCACTGGATTTGACACGGGGGGTGGGAAAGTTACCGGGCTCATAGATGTTGGATCCAAAGGAGCCGAGGGAGGAAGCCAAAAAGAGGGAGCTGAGGGTCATGGCATAGGACCCTGACTGAAAGAGATAAGGCCTAATTGCATCTGCAAAAAGGACCTCATCTGCTGCTGCAAATCAGAAGTTTTAATGCTGTCCAGCAATGTGGGGGGGGGGGGGCTTGGAGGGCCATTTGGAGGAGGATGAACCCATCTGCTGGAGAGGCTCGGAGCCAGGGTGAGAAAGGGGAGGACTCCAGCGACAGCTCCAGCAAACTGGAAGGCAGGAATGGGGAAGCTGTCCTAGCAGAAGTGGTCCCTTTTAGCAGAAAGGACAAGGAAGGCTCGAAGCCGGAGATGAATCCTTGCAGGTTGCTGGCATCAATGAAGATAAGCTCCGAAGAGTCAGAGCTGACAGCACTGGGGCAGAGTGGGGACCCAAAAGTTGTGGGATTTTTGGATTCAGTGAGCCCGAGGAGGCAGAACCAGGGACAGAAGAAGAAAAAAAGAGGATCTCTTCTGATTCCCTTTAAAAGACCTGGAATCCTGTGGGTGGTGCTTCTCAGACCCAGCCTTGGAACAGAGGTAAAAGCTAACACTTAGCTAAAACTAGGACTTAGGAGAAAAAAAAAAACACCAGAAAGGGGGATGTCATAATGGATGACAAAAATGGGTAAAGAAAAAAGAAGTTATGTACTTAGCATAACATTCCATGTTTGTAGTCCATCTCGCCTACATTCTTTCTGGATGGGTTCGGAGCCAATTCTCGGCTCGATACTAAAGCTCAAGAGCTTTTACTGGCTCAAGGTTAACCTCTATCTCATGGTACCTCACGACAATTCCCCAGATCTTGTTTGCAAGAAAGTAATAGGTACATAATCAGTAAACTATCAATAACTATGCACATACAGACAGAACACTGTGCATACTATCCATGCCAGGTGGACGGACAACTGCAACCAGGTCAGACAGCTTAATGTATAGTCCACCAGTTCCTCCAGGAAACAGAAAAGGGGAAGGAGGGTCGGGTGCAAGAATGTAGGTGAGTAGGACTACAAACATGGAACATTAGTAAGTACATAACTTCTTTATGTTATGTTGTCCTATCTTGCCGTAATTCTTGCTGGATGGGACAGTGTCCCTAGCACCTTTATCCCAGGTGGCTCAAGCAAAGAGATTCTTCAACAAAGTGGACCCAAATGATGACTTGCCCCGAGAGACCAAATCCAATTTGTAATGAGTGACAAAGGTATGAGGTCTTTCCCAAGTAGCTGCTGCACAAATGGTATCAATTTGGAGTCTAGATCTAAAGGCATATGAAGTTGATACTGCTCTTGTTTAATGGCCTTTTACTTTGGCTGGTAATTTTTGCCAGCAGCTTTGTAAGCAAATGAAATGCAGTCTGAAAGCCATTTAGACAAGGTGACCATAGAAACAGGCAAGCCTTTATTTTTGTCTGAAAAAGAAACAAATAATTGATCTGATTTTCTAAATTCTTTAGTTCTGTGCAGGTAAAACCTGAGAATTCTGTGGCTGTCCAACTGGTAAAGTCTGCATTCTGATTTATTAGTATGATATGGGAAAAAAACTGGTAGTTTGATAGTTGTGTTGAGATTATGCTCTGAACATACCTTAGGCAGAAAAGAAGGATTAGTTCCAAGTGAAACTCTATCCTTTTGGAAAGCAATGCAAGGAGGTTGAATGGTGAGGGCTTGCAATTCTGAAACTCTCCTAGCAGAAGTTAGGCACTAAGAACAATGTTTTCCAGGACAATAATTTCAGATCCGATGAAGAAGAGGGTTCAAAGGGGGAAGAAATTAAAGATGTAAGAACTAGGTTTAGGTCCCAGAGATCCGGTGGTTGTCTGATTGGAGGTCTGAGAAGCAGGACTCCTTTCAAAAAGGTCTTGCATAAAACATGGGACATGATTGGATTTCCCATGTAAGCCAAAATGGTAATTAGAGATGGCGGCTAACTGAACTCTAACAGTAGCAGCTGCAGCTCCTTCATGAAAAATGGATGCCAGGAAGGACAGGATAGACTCTATAGGAGCTGAGTAGGGACCTATGCCTTGGTTTCCTGCCCAAATGGAGACCCTTTTCCATTTGCTGGAATATAGTTTCCTTGTGGAAGGTTTGTGTGAAGAAATCAGAATATGTTTGACTGTAGGGGGAAGGGAAACACACCTGACTATTCATGGAACTGTAACAGCCATGCTGTCAATTTCAGAGTTTGGATAGTAGGAGGGAACTGCCCTGACTGATTAATCAGGAGGTCTGGAGATGGTTCCAGAATCCATGGTCCCTCCAAGAGATAGGGCCACAGGAAGGGGAACCAGACTTGGCGAGGCCAGTAAGGAGCAATGAGGATCAGGGTACTCTTCAACAGTTTTGCTTTCTGAATCACTTTTGGAATGAGAGTAAAGGGTGGAAAAGCATAAAGGAGTCCTGGAGGCCAATTGTGGACCAGAGCATCCCTGGGTGACATCCCCAGCTGATGAATTACGGCAAAGTAGCTGCTGCCTTTGGTGTTCATGTATGTGGTGAATAGGTCGAAGCCAGGGCTGGCCCCATTTGCAAAAAATCTCTTTTGCAACTTCTGAATTCAGGGACCACTCGTGAGGCATCAGAATTGCTCAACTGAGTTTGTCTGCTATCACATTGGACTTTCCCAGGATGTGCGTTGCTACCAGAAAGCACTGAGCGTCTATCGCCCATTTCCATACTATTAAAGCCTCTCGACAAAGTGGGTAAGATTTGGCTCCCCCTTGCTTGTTTATGTACCAAACTACAGACATGTTGTCTGACTGAATTGCAATTGTCCCACTGGAAAAAGAACTGTGAAGTGCTTGCAACGCTTATAGCACCGCTCATATCTCCAGAAAATTTATGTGCAAGTGGTTCTCATGATCCTGCCAAGTACCTTGGACCGTCATTCCCAGATAATGCCCCCCCCCCCTTATCTGGGAGGCATCCGTGGTCAAAACTGTGTTTTCTTCAGGGGGAGCAAGTGGGCAACCTAGATGAAGTTGATCCGTATGTAACACCATGTTAGATCCTTCTTGCAGGAGTTTGTGATGACTATTTGGTAAGATAGGTGGAGGTCCTGCATTGACCATTGGGCAAATAGTAGCCACTGAAGTACCCTCATGTGCAGATGGGCTAGGGGAACTAAGAGAATGGTGGAAGCCATAGTCCCTAGGACCTGAAGGTCTATCCTGGCCTGTACTTTGTCTCTCTTCAGCAAGAATATGACTTGGTCGTGTAATGATTCTATCTTTTCTGGTGTCAGTTTTGCTGTCATGGTGGTTGAGTCTATTTCTGAGCCTAAGAATACAATGTGCTGCGATGGAGATGAGGCTGATTTTTTTTAAGTTTATTGTAATGCCTAATCTGGCTCAAAAGGACAGAGTCTCGTCCCTGGTTCTGATTAGTTGGTGCTTGGTGGTAGCAGTGAGGAGCCAGTCGTCTAGGTACGGAAACACCTGGAATCCTTGACGTCTCAGGTGAGCCACTACCACTGCCATGCAATTTGGTGAACACTCTGGGGGCTGTAGAGAGGCCAAAGGACAGTGTTCAAAACTGAAAATGACTGGTTCCCAGCCGAAAGCGTAGGTGTCTTCTGGAGCGCCTGTTGATTTTGATGTGGTAGTACACATCCTGAAGATCTATTGAGAACATCCAATTGTCTTTCCCAATAAAGGGAAATATCGACTGCAGAGTGATCATTCGGAACTTCAGTTTCTTTACAGACTTGTTTAGTTTGCTGAGATCTAGAATGGATCTTCAGTCCCCTGTCTTTTTTGGAACTAAAAAGAATCATGAGTAAGCTCCAGACTCTATTTGCTCTGTGGAGACTTCTTAGATGACTCTTTTTGCAGCAACGAGATGACTTCTGATGTTGCACGGTCTAATTGAATGGGTGGCACGTCTGGTATATCAAGGAATCGGAAACAAAGGGAATCAGGTAACCTCTGGATTTTATGGTTTGTACCAATTATCTTGGGGAATTTTTAGCCAGGTGCTTGGGTACAGTGAAAGACGACCCCCAATTGCCTCCAGAGACAGACAGTCGGGCAACACCTCAGCGGCGATGGAAGGGACGATCAGAGAAACTTTCTCTATCTCCCTGATGCTGTGGACCTCCTCTGCTGTGAGGGCGGCGTCTTCCATTATATCCTCCCCCTCTGCCTCTAGGGGAGGGTTGACCTTGTGCCTGAGAGAAACCTTTTTGGGCTTTACAGAACTAAATTTTCCCTCCTGTTTGACCCTTGGGATACAGTCCAGAAGGAAGGGAGAAACGGACTCCGATGGCAGATAAGGTTTTCCCTCCCTGCTCGTACCTGGTCAAAGTCTCTTATCTGCGGTTCAAAAAGATTTGAACCAACAAAACGGATGTTGGTAAAGGAAGACTTAAAGGATTCTGTGAAGTTACACATGCATCCAGGAATGTCTCCTAAGGGAGATTCTTGCTGCGGCTGCCCTGCTTGCTCCATCTTCTTTATAGGAAATCAGCCTCATGGAGGAGTTAGCTATGGATGTAAGGGTGGAGAGCTGTGCAGATATCTTGTCTGTGGATCCCAAAGCTACTGAACCCTGAAGTGCATCTCCCAACTCTTTCAGGAGATCCCTTTGAAGTCTAGTAAAATGGGAAAGGTAATTCAGCAACTTTAAGGTAAATGCCGCTGAAGAGAAGGTACGCTTTCCATACCTATCCATCGTCCTGGACTCCTTATTAGGAGGATGGATATTAAAAGATGTCTCAGACAACTCCTTTTTCATGGCCGCTGTTACCAGCATAACATCAACAGGAACTCCCTTAGAAAGAAAGAACTTATCTTCTGGAGCAGTCATAAATTTGTTTGGCCTCCTCGGGACAGGCTCCACTGTGTCCGGGGAGGTCCAGGCTTTCCGGGATATGACCCCCAAGAGCTGGTCATAAGGTGGTGTCACCCAGGAGGTGGAAGGTCAAGAACCAAAGGTCTCAAGATACACTGATTCATCCTCATTAGGGTTAGAGATCTTTCAATCACCCCTCTGTCTAAGGATTTCAAGGATGTCAGAAAAGGAGACTGCTCAGAGGGGGAACTAGGGGCCCTCCTGACTCATCCAAATCAGTGTACGACATGACAGACTCAGGTGAGTCAATGTGCTTACTCTTACAAACTCTCTTTCGAGGAAGCTCCCCAGTGGGATAATCTGGGGAGGTCTCGGAAGAGGGGACACCTCCAATGGGGGCTGCTTGGATCTCTGGTTCCCTACACTGAGGGGGGTGGCGGGGGAGAAGAAGTTGCTGCCAGCTGCTGGTGGGACATTGGGTCCAAAGGCAGGGTTTTGGCACAGGACAAAGCTTTCTCTATTGCTTTGAAGGCCTTTCCACCCCGTTTCAAAGACAACCTTCGTTCTGAGGAGACGGAAGGTCGGCTCGGAGCAGGAGGGACAGGTTCCGAAGCAGATGTGGGAACCAAGCTCAGTCGAGCCGAAGCACCAAGAGGGATGGTCAGTTCTGAAGAAAAAACAGGGTGACTATTCCCTCTCAGAGTCAACTCGAGAGCGTCGGCTCCCAGATCCCTCGGCTTCAGACTGAGCCACCGAGGATACAGTTATTGGTTCCGAGGAAGCAGGAAGAAGTCTCGGAACCAAAGGATCCAACAAAGAAGAACCCAAAGTGTTTGTCTCCGAGAGCAAAGCAGTCAGAGGAGAAGCATAGTCTGTAGATGGGGAGGCTCCGAAGCCTTTAGGTCTGGAGGGGCTAACTTTTTAGTCAAAGCCAGGTCACAGAGCAACCTCTTCACCACTCACTTGATGTCCTCATCTGAAAGTGTCCTAGAGGAATGGGTGGAGACAGAAGGAGATCTCCTCCTTTCTAATATAGGAGACCTCAACGTAGGTGAAACAGGGTCAATAACTGGTGTCACGATACCAAAGGTTGCCTCGGCACTGAAGAAACCATTGGCACTGAGACTGAAGAAGCGGAATCGGCACCAGAACTCCTTGGCTCCGTCGCTTTAGACTTTCTGTACAGCTCAGATGCTGGAACCGAAGATTTTCTCTTCACGGTTTTGGGAGCTGTCTGACCAAGTTCCAGCTGTGCCTGGAAGGAACTGGTCATAAGACCCCTGTCTATTAATTTACGTTTCCTCTCATTAAGAACCCTAGTACTAAAGGCATGACAAAAAGTACAGAGTTCTTGTAAGTGAGCCTCTTCCAAACAGTACAGAAAGCTAGTGTGACTGTCAGTCAATGACATTTTTATCTGAACACTATTTCTTGACCCCAGATGGGCGATGTTCCTTATGTTCTCTGTCTCTCTCTTTAGACATGCTGACAAGAAAACAAGCCTAACAAAAATTTTTAATAATAACAACACTAGCTATAACTAACAGCAAAGAAATGAAGAGAAGTTTTTTTTTTTTTTTTAAAGACTAGTACTCAGGGAGGAAAGGCCCTCTAATTTAAATGGGCAACTATGGCCCTCTAACTAAAATGGGCTGTACAATCCTAAAAAGGTGGAAAAGGGGATCAAGCACTCAATAACTTTCACACAGGTAATAACTAACAACTATTAAAGTTAGAAAGTGAAGAAAAAGGACGAAATATAATAAGACAATGTTATGTTGTCATTCTCGCCTTCATTCTTGCTGGATGGGGTTCGGCTCCGACTCGGCCTATACTATAGCTCGAGAGCTATTTTTACCGGCTTGAGGCAGCCATATATCCCACAATACCATGCGCTAACTCCCCAGATCTCGTTTGCCGCTACGCTACGACGTTGTCTTTTTTTACCGGCTCAGGTTAGTAAGGCGTTTTACTTAAACTAGTTTTCAGTTAGTTTTTTCCCAGTAGTTATCTTTGTCTAGGTCCCTACTGATTACCTTATTCTTGGACCCTTTCTTTTGAAGCCCTTCTTCCCTTATTTAGTTAATTTGTTATCTTGGGCCTACGGGCTTTACCTCAGTTTCCCCATCTCTTCCTATCTGTGTGTGTGGGTTTAGTCAGTTCCCTTAAATTGAGTGTGTGTGTGTGGACTGACTGTGTTTTTTACTGTGGTCAAAACTATGTCCAAAGACTCTAAGGTCTCGGGATTCAAGAATTGTGACTCGTGCTGTCAGAAAATGACTCTGACAGACGGTCACACTTCTTGTGTCTATTGCTTGGGGCCTTTACACCTGCAGGACTCCTGTTCTGTTTGTCACGGATTTAGTTCAAGAGTTCTGCAGGAGAGGCGTAACAAGCTTATTCTAAGGGGCTTGTTAAAGCCTGATGACTCCCCGTCCAAGTCTAGTTCGGGGAAGTCATCAAAAACCACCAAATCCTCGGCTCCAGCTTCTGAGGATGTCTGAAAAGGAGACATCCTCAGAGGGGGATCTGGGGGAACCTTCCGACTCATCCAAGTCGGTGTCCGACGTGACAGACTCGGGGGAGTCCATGTGCTTCCTCTTGCACTTTCTTTTCCTAGGGGGTTCCCCTGAAACTTCAGGGGAGCCCTCGGAAGAGGAGGAGACACCCAAAGTGGGTACCCCACGCTGTGGATCTCTGCTGACAGGTGCAAGAGAATGGCCAGAGGCCGTAACAGGCACTATGGAGGGAGGAGCTGCAGAACTTAACCTTGGTGTGGACACTGGGTCCAGCACACTCCTCATCACCTCGAAGGCTCCCCTATCAGACACCAAAGGTAGCACCTGCTCCGAAGAGACTGGAACCACCCCCGGAGCCGACAGAGAAGGCTCCGAGAATGATGTCGGGGCCGAACTAACCAGAGCCGAAGCTCCGAGAGGGAGAGCGGGGTCGGACAAGGGTCCGATGCCACTCGCCCCCTCGGAGCAGACAATGAAGTCTCGGCGCCCAGACCTCTCCACGGACGGAACCAATGAAGAGGTCGGAGCCGACGACACCGGAGCCGAAGGAGGAAGTATTGGCTCCGACGTAGGCAAGGTCACGGTTCCGAGAAACTCCGGCTGCGAGCTCGAGTGATGAGTCGGAGGAGGAATAGATAATTGTATCGAAGGAGCCGCAGTCTGGTGAGATGGGCTCTGGAGCATTTGGGCCAGTGCCTGAGATTTTATGAGTCTACTGACCACCCTCTCGATGTCATGGTCAGAAAGCCTAGATGACCTTGATGAACGAGTCCTATGACTCCGCTCCGACAAGACAGGGGATCTCAGAGCCGATCTAACGGACTCTAGGGAGGGGGACCTAGAGCGCTTGCGCGCTGGGGTCGGCTCCGATGATGGTTTCAGAGTGGAAACCACTTTGCTCGCCTTGGAGCCAGCCGGAACCGAGGTCGGAGCCATCTGAATAACACCAGCCCTCGACTCAGAAGCTGGAGCCGAGGGTTTGGCGGTTTTTGATGACTTCCCCGAACTAGACTTGGACGGGGAGTCATCAGGCTTTAACAAGCCCCTTAGAATAAGCTTGTTACGCCTCTCCTGCAGGACTCTTGAACTAAATCCGTGACAAACGGAACAAGAGTCCTGCAGGTGTAAAGGCCCCAAGCGATAGACACAAGAAGTGTGATCGTCTGTCAGAGACATTTTCTGACAGCACGAGTCACAATTCTTGAATCCCGAGACCTTAGAGTCTTTGGACATAGTTTTGACCACAGTAAAAAATACAGTCAGTCCACACACACACACACACACTCAATTTAAGGGAACTGACTAAACCCACACACACAGATAGGAAGGGATGGGGAAACTGAGGTAAAGCCCGTAGGCCCAAGATAACAAATTAACTAAATAAGGGAAGAAGGGCTACAAAAGAAAGGGTCCAAGTATAAGGTAATCAGTACGGACCTAGACAAAGATAACTACTGGGAAAAACTAACTGAAAACTAGTTTAATTAAGTAAAACTCCTTACTAACCTGAGCCGGTAAAAAAGACAACCTCGTAGCGAAGTGGCAAACGAGATCTGGGGAGTTAGCACATGGTATTGTGGGATATAGTGCTGCCTCGAGCCGGTAAAAATAGCTCTCGAGCTATAGTATAGGCCGAGTCGGAGCCGAGGTTTGGCTCCGATCCCATCCAGCAAGAATGAAGGCGAGAATGACAACTTAACATCAAGATTTATCAAAAAATCTTCTACTTAGCCAATGAGCCAGTAAGGAGACAACATCGAAGCTTTCGCGGCAAACGAGATCTGGGGAATTGCCGTGAGGCACCATGGGATACGGGTTAGCCTCGAGCCAGTAAAAGCTCTCGATCTTTACTATCAGCTGAGTTGGAGCTGAGAGTAGGCTCCAAACCAACCAGCAAGAATTACGGAGAGATAGGACTACATAACATCAATGGTTAGAACCCTGCCTACTTATCTACCCAACACACAAACACTAAATGAACTATACAACCAGGGTAAGGGAAGTAAAATTTTCACCAAAAAAAACACTACACTAGGATTCCTTCAAAGGATATGCCAAGTGGAGCCAAAATCAAACTGCTCACCAGAATGGCAGCAAACTGAGGAGCAGGGGACGTGTGTGTAACGGAGGCAGAGCCAAGCGAGTTTGAAGTCTGATGGAATTGGCCAGTGTCAAATCCGAGTTGGATCTGAAGACCCAAAGATCAAAAGCCAGACAGTGCAGACAACACTGGATCAGAGATTCAGACTTTCTGGAAGGATTAAGGGATTGCCTGTGTGTGTGTGTGTGTGTGTGTGTGTGTGTGTGCGTGTGTGTGTTGGGGGGGGGGTGTATATATGTGAAATATGTGAATGCATGAATGGTAGGGCTGGAAATCCTTCAGATAGTCATTCTGACTTATTAGACTGCCCTTTATTTGGGGGAGGGGGTCCTACTTTCTTTTGGGAACTGGCCTGCCATTGTTTTTTGCACATTTGCTTTTCAGCAGCTTGCCGGGCCTGCTTATTTTACTCTTTAAATAAAGTTGTGGTGAGAGCTTTGAATCCCTTAGCAAACGTGAAGGAGGAGGGCTGAAAATCCAAGAGGCCCTTGAATCAGCTCATCTCTCTCAAACTTTTTGATGAGTGCTGCAGCAGTGGATCCAAAAACTAGTTCTCTATCCAAGGAAGAATTCAAGATCTTGTTTTTAACATCCTTTGGGAGGTTTTGAGAAAGCAGCTAGGCAAACCTCCTGGCAACAGCTGCAGTGGCAGCAGTCCTGGAACTGGCATCAGCAGAATCAAACCACCTGTAACAGTGGATTGTCATTTGAGACACAGGCAGCACTAAGTTGCACATAGCAAATTTCTCCTCACAAGAGAAGAGAGATCGCAAAAAAACAATTCTTGTATTCTCACGAGGCAAGCATAAATTTGAATAGATTATCTTGACAGCTGAGAATTCTAAAAACAATTATTGCACAAGAGTACACTTTTTTTCTCAAATTTATCAAAAGCCTTTTCATCATTGTTAGATGGAAAGGGATTAGTATAAACCAAACATTTAGCTGGATTCACTAATGCAATAGCTACTGGGTTCGCATCCGGGATCACTATATAAAAACTCAAAACATCAATTTTCTTGGTGGAATCAGGCTGGCTATCAGGAACATTGCAGACTGTAACAAAAAAAAAAATAATTCTTAAAGGTAGATAAAAACATGAGCAAAAGAAGTAGATTCTGCTAATTCCAGTTGTAACAAATCTTAGTTCCTGAGGAACTGAGAAACATCACCGTTTTCCCACTGAAATACCTGATTCATTCTACAAATAGTATCCTTCAAAATTACTGTCCAAAGCTATATTCACCTCAGAATCTGAATCAGAATTCTGGGGAGATTATGCAATCATATTTCACAATCATCTTGAGGTTCAAAGTCTTGAATCTGTTCAGGAAAAGAAGAAAACCCTTTTTCTTTTACTAGAAACTAACACACACGGAAGGGTCAAGAGCCTGCACTGCACCCAGAGCTAATTCCAATAATTTACTCCTGTTCAGGTTAACTGGGACAAGAAAAAGGAAAATCTGAAGAAACAGACCTGCTTTTAGCAGCAAAAAAATGCCAAAAGATAGGTACAGCTTACTGCTTAAGCAGAGCAATTTCCTGCCCCTTCTCAAAGGACGGACAAGAATGGCTCTTTCTTGACCACCAAGGGCATCCTTACCAGTCCATGGTGGCTGTAGGGACTACATCAGTGGAACCCAAGGAAAAAGACAAACAATCTGGGGAACCAGCTTTGGCCACAAAGCAGTCAGTCACCTGTAGCTAAGATATTTTAATCAGCCTGCTGTGGTGGCAAAGGCTGCTTAATAACCATGTTTTGTTTTTGTGGTTGGAAGGAGGTAGAACTGAGGAAATGACAGGTTGTTCCATGGTTAAGCCCAAAAAGTGCAAGATTCCCAAGCGAAGTTTTACAGCAGTAGTCTGTAAAATAGATAAACAGCTTTAAAAAAGCAACCTTTTCCATGATAAAACACACTAAAAACACCTTAGACACTTACACCAGCATCCAAAAGTAAAATAACACTAGTTTCTCCACAGAAAAAATAGTTAAAATTAACTTTTAACAACTTTTTTCACAAAAAGACACACCTTGTATGCGACATAAACAGGACATGTTGAAGGGACAGGTATGTGTCCCAAAGATTGACCCTTTTCTGGAACAGGTTTTCCATCCATGTGAAGCAAATTTCATCCCTAGCCATAGAAAAACCACAAATTTATCCCTGGTTTGGCACTTATGTCCCTAATGCATAGGGACAGTCAGTGAACTATATCAAGCCTGTAAAATTTCCTTGGTATATTGACACGTCAGCAATATTTTGGTAAATTTGAGGTAAGCTTGGCTAGGCTTAAAACGGCTGTTAAGGTGATAGCACTGCAACCACCTATGAACTTATAAAAGTAAAAAAATAATATTCCATTTAAAAGTGAACAAGTCACATGACAGTCAATAAAAACACTTTTCCTAGATAAAATATTCAAGTTTCAGAGAAAAAGTCAATTCTCTATCACAAAAGTAATGTGGAAGTTTTTTTTCCCCCGAAGGGAACTTACCTGCAAAGCAATGGAACAGAGTTGGCTGACCACTGATCTTTGAAAGCCTGCAGGGCAGCATCCTCTTCAGTGGAAAAGAAAACTCTGAAGGGTTTCATGCCCAAAAACGATAGTCATCTCTCCTTAATTCAATTCATATACTATTTTAAGAAAATCACTCACAAAGACCTTAAGCCTTTCCTAGAAGCCATACCTCTGGATGCACCACCAAACAATCACCCCCCCCCCCACCCCAGTTCATCTCACTGTGTAAAAAATTCCTTACTACACCCTTTTCTCCACATTTAAAACCTCTGTTCGACTCAAAACAAAGGTGCCAGACATATGGAAAACTGCTCTTGTTAAATTACTTCCTAAACAGCCTCAGCCTGAGAATGCTTCACACTTCTACCCTATTTCCATCCTTCCTACACCTGGGAAAATTCTTGAAAAACGAATCTAGAACCAACTTTCAGATTGCAACCAACAGTATCATCCCCTCAGTCTACTCCCGCCAAGAAATTGGAAAATTGGAGTTAGTGCTAACAATGTCATGTGGTTCCAATATTTCTTAAATAGATACTTCAGAGTCAAAATCATCCCACCCCTATCACCTTCAACACTCCTTAGCAAAGGATTGTCCCAGGGCTCCATACTCTCTCTTTTGTTGTTTTCAATTTTTATTTAGCCTCTGACCTCCATAACTGTACTATTACTCTTTATGCTGATGACACAGTTATCCTTCAATCAAATCCCTTACATTCAACTATACAAATGCAACTTCAATCTGACCTCCACTCCCTTAATTCTTGGGTAACCAACCATAAGTTACTCCTAAATGCTTTCAAAACAGAAAAGTACGATATCTGAAATATCATAAAAACTGGACAAAACTCCTTAAAATTTTAACATTGCCAATCTCAATGGTACCCCAAAAGAAATAACCACATCCTTTAAATAGCAAGGTTTATGGCTGGTCCAGACACTTAATATCCATAACCACACTGAAAACACTAGGAAAAAGATCAACTCTCTTTTATGCTGGTCCTGGGAAATATTTCCCTTTCTCTCCAGAACAGCTAGAACTGCAACAGACAAAGGAGTCCCCATATTCATCTTGAATATGGGCTCCCAATTACAGCATAAAAAAAAAACAAAACAAAAAAAAAACATATTCACACTACAGTCCACAGAAAACAAAATCTTCAGATTCATTTCCAATCCCCCCACAGGAACACCAATACAACACCCTTTGCAAGCCAGCTGGATCTCAGAAATATATAGAGTTGAGCTACTAACAGGGCCTCTGCTTTTCAAAGTATTCAGCCAGGTACCTTGATGCCTCTTGTTGCCAAATCCCATATTAAAACCAACCCCCTAAAACCTCCACAACTTGCCCCATTTATTTATTTATTATTTTATTAACATTTTCCCCAGGAAAGTCCAACTGGGTGAGAACCCCCTTTTCAGCAGAAACATGGGGAGAAAAGTTCCATGGCAAGCAGTAAATAATAGTAAGAGTTTGTTTATGTTAACAAGTAAAGAATACTAATACATATTCTTTAAACAAAGCGTAACAAAGCCTACTAATAAAAATAATACCATTATAAATTTAGTATATACTTAGTATATATGAGGAAGACAATGATAGACTACAGGAGAGAGTCAAGAGTACAGCTGTGCAGAAACAGTTTAAGACTATAGGATGGTACAAATAGACGGGTCTATATTAGATCACCGAACGCTTAGGTAAGCGAATGGTGATTAATCAACCCCATGTAAGTGAAAGCTTGCAAAACCGAACTGTCAGAACAGTGATTATTTATCGTTGTTCCAACCAAAAAAAAAAAAAAAAGCACATTAAAACATGAGATAACCCCCACACCCCGCCCCTTCTTAAATATACCAACTCCGAGACCGCACTACTGTGCCGACAAGGACAAAGTACCGAAGCAGCCAAGCGAATTCTTTCCCAGGGAAAGAATTTGCTTACATGCAGCTTCAATATTTTGCAGTTTCGGTTTTGTCAGTTCGACCAACATGCATTCAAAAACATGCATCTTCGGTCTGCTGATAGGAACCCGAATAGACAACACCAAAGCAAAGATTAGAAAAGAAGTGGTAGTAGAAGTAGAACTGGGTGACTGAGCTGGAGCGATGTGGCTCGATGAATTTGGGTTTACAGCATGGTATTAGTTTCAGGTTTGAAAGCTGCAGGCAGGTAATAAAAGGATAATGTAGGCAATGGACAGACAGGCTATAGACAAAGCAGTGAACCGAAAGAAGAGGCAGTACAGTAGGGAAGAACGACAGTGATAAACAAAGGCATAGTGGCTTTCCTGGAGGACAGAGATAAGTGGTTGCATGATAGTGCTCTGTAGGTTGAAGAAAGCAATTATGATAAGTGGCATGGTGCAAGAGTGGAACTTATGCAAGTAGCCTGCAGGTTCAGCGTGGAAGAAGGTGTTATGGTGCAATGATTGTGAGAGAAGAATTTATGAAAATTAGCTAGAAGGTTCGGGGCAATGACATGGCCATCTCTCTAAGGTAGATTTTACTTCTTTGTTTTTAACTGTTTTGGCAGGTTTACTTGGGAAAGACAGGTCAGTAGAAAGTAAGCAGAATAGAGTAAAGACTAGTTTTATGTATATAAAACTGTTAATAGAGCAATACATGACTATTAAAAATGATCTCAGCAACGAAGGGGTTAAAATTGAATATGAACTACATCAGTCATTAACTAGTGGACAAATAGATGAATTAATGCTTGAATTGTCCACGACGTTATTGGCACTTGATAACAAATTGTTGTTGCAGAAGAGAAAGAAGCTGGAAAGGGATTACTTGGACTTTACCAATGGTAACGTCTTTTCCTGGCTGAAAGAACCTATCCAGAATAGTGATTCAGTCCAGCCTTTGATTTCTCTCCAATCAGTGATTCAATCTCGGTCTGAATTATGTCCCGCGCCTGAGATAACGTCAGATGCTGCCCAGTCCAACACAGGAAATACAGCTACTTCTATCGATGTTGCTCAACCTGCGAGCAGCCAAGCGTCAGAAATACCAATTTCCACTAGAGGCTCACAGCCCTGATGTTAGACGAAAGAAGTCATCTGAAGTAGTTTGTTCGTCACCAGTTGGCGAATTATCCAACTTCCATTTTCTGCTACCATTTAAGATAGCCAGTTGATCGATGTGGAGCCCTCGAGGTGGCAAAAATGCAAGAACATGGAAGAACCACACGAGTTTCAAAGAAAGACATTGAGGCATGTGAACAAGACCTAATAGTGAATTTATCACAGTATGTACTAACAAATTTTGAGAAATCAGTATTAAACAAAGGTTTATCGTTTATACCTTCTAAAAATGTAGATGTAACTGAGTTAATTGTTGATTTAAAATGCTTTTTAAGGAATGTGGCACTGAAATTACAGTTTGGTAACAACATAGATGGACAAAGTGAAATGTTTAGAAAACCCTCTATGTATACACCAGCATTGCATCCTTTACTTGAAAGTTTTGAGAGGGCATGTGAGAGTGACCTACTCAGAGTATTTGAAATAAATAAGAATGAGGTTAGACCGGAATATCATAATTTAAATAGTAATGAAACACAAGCACTAAAAATATTACAGAACAATTATGGCATCGTAATTAGTCCAGCTGATAAGGGTGGTGCCATTGTTGTACTTGATTTCAATTACTACCATAATAGTATGAATGAAAAGTTATCTTATTCAAATACATATTGGCTATTGACTGGATATGATTTAGATAGAATAATTAAAGATGTCCCATAGTCAGTTATATATGTTAATGTGTAATGTATTCGCTGTGAAGTTATATAATTATTTTTCTATTGAAAAACCACTAGTTCCTACCTTCAGGGGTCTTTCTTCTAATATCCACAAAACATTGGTTAACCCCCAATTTAGACCTATTGTATCTAGTCAGGGTTGGATGACTGAGTCAATGTCTACATATGTAGAGAAGTTATTAAAAAATATAGTAGAGTCAACTGAGTCCATTATTAGAGATACCCAGCAATCTTTAGAAATGTTATCTTGCTACAATGATCCTGAACATAGTGAAGCCATTGATTATATGGTCACACTGGATGTTAACTCATTATTTACGAATATCCCTAATGATGTAGGGGTAGAGTATTTAAGGCGTTTTTTGATACGGAAGGGGATGAACAGGGAACAGATAGTTAGATGTGCAATGTTGATGTAATTGATTTTATCAAATAATGTATTTAGTTATGATGAAAGGTATTATTTACAAGTCACAGGGGTAGCTATGGGGACTCCATGCGCCAATTCGTAGGCAGACTTACTTCTGGCATACTGGGAGACCACCTATGTTCTTGAACATTTGCACTTCTCTGAACACATATTTTATAAACGTTTCGTGGATGATATTTTTCTTTTATGGAGAGGACCTCTTGATACGCTCCAGGAGTTTATACAGTATATCAATGGAACTACATCATTTGTATGCTTCACTGAAAAATATGCAACCCATTAGACTGAATTTCTAGATGTATGGCTTGAGAAAGGTAATGGTAGAATAACAACAGAGGTATATAGGAAACCCTTTTGGAGAAATGCTTTTCTCCACAGGGATAGTTATGCACCCCAAGAGTCAGATTCTTGAGAACATCTCGTTTAACTAGTGAAGATCAAACTTTTAATATAGCTCGAGATGCAGTTAAGAAAGAATTCATTAACAGGGGATACCACATTAATGATTTGCTACCAACAGATGAATCAATTAGAGGAACTTTTGGCAAACCATATATTAGCAAGGATAGATCAGATGCATATGTAAACAGAATATCTACATGTAATACTAGGGTAGTGGTTCCATATACCAATAATAATAAGAAGGTAACAGATATTATTAAGAAACATTGGAGTATGTTATGCCTAGATAAGGAGATCAAGGAAATAGTTGGTGAGGTGCCCAAGATGAGCTATAAAAATACTAAATCATTAAAAAGACTCTTATGTTATGAAGGTAGGAAAAAGGATATTCCATGTTCTATGAGAAAAGGAACACTATCATGTCGTACCTGTAATCAATGCCCTTATATGTTGAATGATAACAGCTTTAATTCATCCCAATACAGGGAATAGATATACTTTTCAACATTACACAGATTGTAAATCGAGAAATGTAGTATATTTAGCTATGTGCCAGAAGTGTAAGTGTTTCTATGTAGGGAAAACTAACAGGACCCTCAGACAGAGGGTCAGAGAACATACATATGCCATCAATAGGGAAGATGACGCCAACGCACTAGCTAAACTTGTATTATGCAACAACAGTACACATACTTTTAAGTTTCTTGTACTCCAACTTATACATTCCAATGTTAGGCTAGGTGATGTCAGGAATTTTACAGAGAAACATGAAAGGAAATGCATAATTAAACTGCAAGCAGATAAGGGACATGGTCTGAATGAGAAGTTTTCTTTGAAACCTTTCTTAAAGGACCGACCCTTGAATCACTGATTTAGTATTATAAATACATACCTTTTTTATATATGTTTTTATATATGCGTCTTTTATCTATTATTTATTATTTTTTATATGTATAGTTGTACTTTTTATTACTGATTTATATGTACATGGTTACATATATATCTACATATATATGCATATATACTTCTTGCACATACATATGTTTTTATACACACACACATATATATATATATATATATATATATATATATATTTTTTATATGTAGGTGTTATAAATGTTTTTATTTCTCATGAACATCTTTATTATTAATTGATGTCCTTGTATTATGTATAGTATTTAATATGAGGCTATTTAGAGGTTTTAGAATTAATATTAATAGAATGAAATGTTTCTTTAAAGCTGCAACATGTTTTGATTGGCTCTTTTAAATAGAGCAAGGATATTTAAATGAATTATTGGTTGTGGAATGTAAAGTCTGAGGAAGCGTTAGTGATAACGTGAAAGCGCTTACTTGCATGCTACTACAATAAAGTTTTTTTTATCCAGTCGGCTTCGACTGTCGTGTTGTACCACCATTCTACTTTTTCTGATTTCCCGTTGCATTTTGGGAGGTACTTTACCCTTCATGTTTCTCTTTTTGTGACTGAATAAAGTAAATCTCCACCAGAGTTATGTGAAGATTTAATTCTTGCAAGGAATTTACCAGAAGAACAGAGAGCATGTTGTGAATTGTACCAAACAATTGATTCCCTCTATCCAGAACCACAAACTAAACTGCACTGCACCGACCACGCCTTCCCCATTCTTGCACCCAAACTATAGCAACTCCTTCCCCTCACCTAAAAGAAATGTCTTCATTCCTCATTTTCAGAGCACAACTCAAAGGATACCTCCATCAAAAATATGACAGCAAGTGCTTTTACACTGGACACGTCACCGAACTCATCCCACACCTACACTCCCTCCATTTCCATCATCTGTTCTCACCTGCTGCCTACCTCCCATATTTACAACTAACAATCCACATTTGTTTTTCTTCTATTTTAATAATATTTACTTAATGTTTCAGTTGTCTACCAGATTCTGCGCCTTCTGTGACTACTCCTTGTTTGTGACTTAGTTCCGTTTTACCTTTTTGTGAATTTCTTCTCCTAGGCTATGTCCACAAATGGTTTATTGTGATCACAATTGTGCCCTGGTAAACTAAATAAATAAAATGATCAAAAAAAGAAGTATAAAACTTTCTTTATTTTGTGAGCGCTTTCACAGTTTTACAACTGCTTCATCAGACAATGTTCTGTTGGTACAAAGACTTTTTAAAAGAATTTCAACTAATAAAAATTCTATAACAATTATCCAATTAATAAATGACATCATTAAATCTCTTTCTAAAATCAAAACCTGTCTCCAGAAACAGTGATTCCACTTTATATATATATATATATATATATATATATATACATACATATATATATATATATATATATATATATATATATATATATATACATACATATATATATATATATATATATATAATGCATAAAATGTAAACTATCTACTGAGACAAGTAACCCTGAATGTAGACCCTGCTGTGTATGACAAAATTGTAACTTATACAAAAATAGAATGTATAAAATGTATCACTATCTAATGATGCAAAGTAGCCTTAAATGCAAAACTTGCTGTGCATGAATAGAGCTAAAAACTGTGCAATGTAGCATAAAAAAGTATATTATTTATGGCATAAAGTTAATTACATTCTATCTCACTACGATGCTACAAGCCAATAATTCCACTTAATATACTTACTATATAAGCACAGTGGACGCTACATACTAATATTGCAGCAATGCAAAATTATGACAACTTAAGCATAAATAGAATGTAGCACTATCTAATAATACAAAACTATTGTACTATAAATGAATAAAACTAAAAATTATACAGAAAAAATTAAAAATTATTGTAATTCTAGCATGATGTTAATTACATTTTACCTCACTACTGTGTTGCAGTATAAAATAATATAAGATCAATATACATATTTTGTAGGCTTATATTATTTCCGTAGAGGCCTGTTCTTAAGTACTGGTTTAATACAAATTAAGAAGTTATGTACCTACCATAACGTTCCATGTTAGTTGTCTTCTTCTCGCCTTCTTTCTTGCTGGATGGGTTCGGAGCCGATCCTCGGCTCCGAATCGGCCAATACTAAAGCTCGAGAGCCAATTCCACCGGCTCGAGGCTCCCCTATATCCCACAATGCTAGGCGGTAGCTCCTCAGATCTCATTTGATAGCTATACCAAGCAACCCTAGTCTCCACAGAATGGAGTAGGGAAACCCACCTCAAAACAACCTGCGTGAAAAGTATCACAGACCTAAGAAAGGAGAAAAGGAGGTGGAAGAACGTGTGGGAATGACGACTTCCAGAGGAAGAACACAAACTGAATTCCTGTCGGTCTGTCCAGGCTTGGGGGAAGGAGGATGGGACACAAGAAAGAAGGCGAGAAGAAGACAACTAACATGGAACGTTATGGTAGGTACATAACTTCTTAATGTTAAGTTGTCCATCTCACCTTCATTCTTGCTGGATGGGACCGCGTCCCTAGCACCTTATACCGGGTGGCCTATCGGAACAGACTCTTGAGAACAGTGGAACCAAAATTGGCACGGCTTCTGGAAACCATGTCCAATTTGTAATGTGAAATGAATGTATGAGGAGAAGCCCAGGCGGCTGCTGCACAAATGGAATCTAGTGGCAGCCTATCCTGAAAAGCTACGGATGTAGCTAATGCCCTAGTTGAATGAGCTCTAGGTCTTGAGGGTAGTTTTGATGTCTTATCTCATAGATGAAGGTAATTGTAGAGGTAAGCCATCTAGAGAGGGATACTTTAGTAACAGGAAGGCCCAATTTTCCTTCCGCATATGACAGAAACAATTGATTAGATTTCCTGAATTGTTTAGTCCTATCTAAGTAATATCTAAGTTGGCGATGAACATCCAAAAAATGTAGCTTTTGTTCCGATCTGTTTGAATAGTTAGGGAAAAAGACGGGGAGATCAATAATTTGGTTTAGGTTTACTTGAGAGGAAACTTTGGGCAAAAAGGATGGATTAGTACTGAGGGATACCCTATCTTTGTGAAACACTAAGTAAGGAGGACGACTGCACAGAGCATGGAGTTCAGATACCCTTCTCGCTGAAGTTATATCTACTAGAAAAAGTGTTTTCCAAGAAAGCAACTTCAGAGAACATGAAGCTGCCGGTTCGAAGGGGGGAAGGATTAAGGATGCCAGAATCAAGTTCAAATCCTATTGAGGAGGGGGATCTTTGATTGGAGGTTTGAGAAGAAATACGCCCCTTAAAAAGGCTTTACAGAGTTTGTGAGCCATGATGCTAGACTCCGAGACACCAACGTGAAAATTAGATATGGCAGCCAATTGAACTCTAATGGCAGATGCAGATGATCCTAAATGAAAGAGTTCTGCTAGAAAATCTAGAATAGACTGGATAGGTGCTGTAAAGGGATCTATGTTTTTTGACGTTGCCCAAAAGGAGAAGCGTTTCCATTTGCTACTATAAATCTTCCGCGTAGAAGATTTATGAGAGGCTATCAAGACATCTCGGACAGAGTGAGATATTGAGGGAAGCCTGGCTAAGGTTGGAATCGGAGAAACCATGCTGTGAGGTTTAGAGAAAGCAGAGATTGGTGCAGCTGACCCGAATGGTGGGTTTTCAGATCTGGTACTGGGTCCAGATGCCAAGGCTGCTCCAAAAGGTAACGATGAAGAAACGGAAACCATATCTGTCGAGGCCAGTAAGGGGCAATGAGGATCATTGTCACTCTCAAGGCGATGGCTTTCTGAATTAGTTGAGATATCAGTGGAAAGGGGGGAAAGGCATACAGAAGTCCCCGGGGCCAATCGTGAACTAGAGCGTCTCTGGTGGGATGGCCTGGTAACGGGAAGAGAGTGAAGAAGTCGTGACACTTGCTGTTTTGGGGAGTAGCAAAAAGATCGCAGCAAGGCTGGCCCCATCTTAGGAATACTTCTTCTAGAACTGATTTCTTTAGAGACCACTCGTGGGGCATGAGAATTGCCCTGCTCAATTTGTCTGCAATAACGTTGGATTTCCCGGGAATGTGCGTTGCTATCAGAAAACTCTGAGAAGAGATCGCCCATTGCCAAAGTCTGAGTGCCTCTCGACATAAAGGGTATGATCTGGTTCCGCCTTGTTTGTTGATGTACCACACTACGGACATGTTGTCAGTTTGAATTGCAATAGTCCCAGTGGGAACAGAGTTGTGAAGGGCTTGCAACGCTAAAAGCACTGCTCTCATCTCTAAGACATTTATGTGAAAGTGGCACGCGAAAGGTTGCCACGTGCCTTGGACTGTCCTGCCCTGATAATGCCCCCCCACCCAATCAGGGAGGCGTCTGTTGTCAGCGTGGCGACTGGGGGGGGAAGAGTGAAGGGTCTTCCTCGGAGAAGTTGAGGTGATGTGATCCACCAAGACAGTTGATTCTTGTATGATTGAGTTATCAAAATGGTATGGGACATCGGGAGCTGTTGAAAGGACCATTGAGTAAACAGCATCCATTGGAGGATCCTCATATGAAAGCGAGCCAAGGGGAGAAGGGGAATAGCTGCTGCCATGAGTCCTAACACCTTCAAAACTAATCTGGCTTTGACTTGGTTGCATTGTAAGAGAAGGGAAACTTGTTTTTGAATATCTGATACTCTCTGCTCTGTGAGCCTGGCTGAAAGATTGAGTGTGTTTAAGGTGGCGCCTATAAAGGTAATAGATTGGCAAGGCGACAGGGCAGATTTTTCGAAATTTATCGAAATGCCTAGAGCTTGGCAAGATTGGATGGTGAAGTCCCTGGATAGAAGAAGCTGATGTCTGGTGGTGGCGGTTAGGAGCCAGTCGTCTAAATATGGAAACACCTGGAATCCTTGACGTCTTAAGTGAGCCGCGACCACTGCCATGCATTTGGTAAACACACGGGGGGCTGTAGTGAGACCAAAGGGCAGGGCCCTGAACTGGTAGCGACTGGCTCCCAGCCTGAAGCGGAGATATCTCCTGGAGCGTCTGTTCATCTTGATGTGGTAGTACGCGTCCTGAAGATCTATCGAGCACATCTAATTGTCCTGACCCAAGAAGGGTAGAATGGACTGAAGCGTGACCATCTGGAATTTTGTTTTCCTGATATACTTGTTTAAGTAGCTGAGATCCAATATGGGTCTCCAGTCCCCTGTTTTTTTTGGTACCAAAAAGAATTTGGAGTAGATTCCGGATCCTTGCTGGTCTGCTGGGACTGATTGGATAGCTCTTTTTGATAGCAGCTTTGAAATTTCTAATGCTGCTTGTTCCCTTAGACCGGTGGAACGCCTGGAAGGGATCTTTTGGGTTGGGATGGGATGTGAATAAAGGGAATTTTGTAACCCTCGGATATGATCGACTGTACCCATTTGTCTTGAGTAAGGGAAAGCCAGGCTTTTGGGTACAGGGATAACCTTCCCCCGACTGCCTCCGAAGGTGGAAAGCCGGGCAGCCCCTCAGGGATGCTGAAAGGGTTTATCAGAGAACATTTCTCTGCTACCCTGGTTTTGCGGACCTCCTCTGCCTTTAGGGCGTCTATTATTATTCCCCTCTGCCTCTAGAGGGAATCGACCTGTGTGTCAGATGAGACTCCTGGGATTGTTTATGAACCACATCTTTCCTCCCCTCTGACCTTTGGGATAGGGTCTAGAAGGGGTAGAAAAATGGACTCCTACGGCAGAGAGAGTCTTACCTTCTACCTCGCACCTGGTCAATGTATCCTTCACCTGTGGACCAAACAAGGATGATCCATCAAAGGGAGAATTGGTGAAGGACGCCTTGAAAGGGTCCGCAAAGTTGCATAGCTGCATCCAGGCATGACGTCGTAAGGGAACACCTGTGCCTGCGGCTCTACTCACCCCATCTGCAGCATATGAGACCAGCCGCATGGAGGAGTTAACGATGGAATTCAGGGTTGCCAACTGGGAGTTCATTGTGTCTTTGAACCCCTCAGCTGTAGGATCCTTTATCAGTTCACCCATATCCTTGAGTAAATCTCTCTGGAGACGAGTGAAGTGGCATAAGTAATTCAGCGAACGCATTGAAAAGGTCGCTGATGAGAACATCCGCTTGCCGTACCTGTCCATGGTCCTAGATTCCTTATTAGGAGGATGGACAGGAACCGAAGGATCGGTTAACTCCTTCTTAGTGGCCGCAGCCACCACCATGGCATCAGCAGGGACCCCTTTGGATAAAAAATCTTTATCTCTAGGGGCAGTAATAAATTTAGATGGTCTCCTCGGGGTGGGTTCCACTGAATCAGGAGCTGTCCAAGCCTTCCTTGCCACCACTTCCATAAGGGGGTCAAAGGGAGGGGACACCCAGGAGGTAGAAGGGCGAGAGCCAAACGCCTCAAGATACACTGACTCATCCTCCGAAGGGTTAAGGGCTGGCCAGTTCCCCCTCTGTTTGAGGATCTCAAGGATGTCAGCAAAGGTGACATCCTCAGAGGGGGATTGAGGGGAACCTTCAGATTCCTCTAAGTCAGTGTCAGAGGTGATAGACTCAGGGGAGTCAATGTGCTTCCTCTTGCACTGCCTCTTCCTAGGGGGATCTCCTACAGGGTCAGGAGAGGCCTCGGAAGAGGAGGAAATTCCCAATGGGGAAACTTGAGGAGTTGGCTCTCTGTGGTCTAAGGCAAGGGGGTGAGTAGAAATCACTGCAGGCACTGTAGATGGGGGGGGCTGAAGGAGCCGACTGTGGGGCAGACCCTGGTTCTAGCACGCTCCGCATGACTTCGAAGGCACCCCCGTCAGGCAAGGCCAGAGGCCCCCGCTCTGAAGAGACAAGGACCTCCCCCGGCACCGACAGGGACGGCTCCGAAGCCGATGTCGGAGCCGAACTCACCAGTGCCGAAGCCCCAAGAGGGAAAGCGGGGTCGGACAAGGGTCCGATGCCACTCGCTCCCTCGGAGCAGACGAGGGAAGCTTAACGCCGAGATCCCTCCAAGGAGGAGATCGGAGCAGACGACGGAGCCGAAAGGGAAGGTATCGGATCTGATGCACCGACAGTCATGGCTCCGACAAGCCCTGGCTCCGAACTCAAAGGAGTCGGAGGAGGAATGTATTGGGGAACGGGAATAGCCACTGACTGCTGAGTCGGGCTATGCAGCATTTGGGCCAGTGCCTTGGACTTGAGAAGTCTACTCACCCTTTGCAAATCGTGGTCAGATAACCTGGAAGACCGTAAGGAATAAGTTTTATGGCTCCGTTCGGAAAGAAGAGGTGATCCTGGCGCCGAATGCACGGAGCCGATAGAGGGGGATCTGGATCTCTTCCTAGACTGTGGCTCCAATAAGAGTATCGGAGCCAATGGAGTTTTATCAGCCTCAGCTCCAGCCGGAGCCGAGGTAACAGTATGAGGCTTAGAAACATTGGCTCCGGCCGGAGCCGATGTCGAAGCCGACTTAACTTTTCCAGCAGTCGACTCAGAAACCGGAGCCGACTGTTTGGAAGTTTTAGAAGGCTTCCCCAACACAGACTGAGTCGGGGGGCCTTCAGGCTTTAATAAGCCCCGCAAGATTAATTTGTTCTTGCGTTCCTGCAGGACTCTAGGGCTAAAACCATGACAAACAGCACAAGAGTCCTGCAGGTGCAAAGGTCCCAGGCAATACACACAAGAAGTGTGACCGTCTGTCAGAGACATTTTCTGACAGCACGAGTCACACTTCTTGAAGCCCGAGACCTTAGCGTCTTTTGACATGGTGAAAGGAGTGCCTGACAACAACACAAACACACAACAGACACACCCTTTACCGAAGAAAAATATTAAATTATTAAATTATTAAGGCTAACACAAAGCCACAAACACACATACAAGCCCTTAACAAAAAAATACTAATTTAGTCACACTAAAGGACTGGGGGAAGGGAAGGGGCCGAAGACCTACAAGTTAAGGGAAGAAAAGGAAGGGAATATAGACCCGAAAAAACAGGGGTCAATTTATCTAAATATTAATTAAACTAAAAAGGTTATGGTATGAAACAATAGGGGGTTAAGAAATACCTATTACAGTAAAAACTCTCACTGACCTGCCTGAGCCGGTAAAAAAGCACCTCATCAGCTATAGTGGCAAATGAGATCTGAGGAGCTACCGCCTAGCATTGTGGGATATAGGGGAGCCTCGAGCCGGTGGAATTAGCTCTCGAGCTTTAGTATTGGCGGAGTCGGAGCCGAGGATCGGCTCCGAACCCATCCAGCAAGAATGAAGGCAAGATGGACAACTTAACATTTTATCATTAAGTCCTTTGCTCTCATTTGCCCTCATCCTAATTACCCATTTGAGCTCACAAGTTTCCACTTTATTCCTTCTATCACCCTCATGATCATCCTCAAATACAACTTCTATGACCATAAATTTAAACCTATGTTCATTGCCACAGGTTGTAACATGTTTGACCAATGCATTGGTGCATGTAGAATTATTAATACTATACAAATATTCGTCGATATGGTCACGCAGCCTTCTGTCCATCTTGCCTATATAGAAGGAAAAACATTCCTGACATATGGCTGAGTAAAGAAGATGGCAAGTGTTACAATTCACTAAGACTTTAAATTCAAGACATTTCCTTGTATCAGGGTGTGTGAAAGCCCCGGTACTATCCAAGTACCCACACCAATTACATTTTATACAAGAGAATGTGTCCTATTCTATTATTTCTTGTCTGCTGTTAATTGCATTCCTGGGATAACATAGCATTCCTTTTAAATCCTTTTTGTTTTTATACACAAAAGGGGGTTTACGTCCTACCACTTGACTCATCTCAAAATCTGTGGTCAATATTTGCCAGTGCTTTCTCATCACCTTCTCAACTTCCCTGATGTAAGTTGAACAAGTCAAAGGTATACGCACATGTGTGGTTACCTTACGCTGTCTCTCCCCCCATGGTCCATTAGAAAAATAAGGTTTACCGTTAGTGTCGCTCATATGTATGACTGCCTCCAAAATATTCTCTGTCTCAAGGACATTATACCCTCTTTCCTCAAATCTATCCTTCAAATTATCAATTTTTATCTTAAAATCTGTTTCAGTAGCATTTAGACTCGAGGCCCTCAAACCTTGGCCTATAATCATATTTCTAAAAATATGGGGGGAGGGTGCACACTTCTCCTATGTAAATATGTGTTTCTATAGTACTTCTTATGGTACGTCCTAGATTTCAGTTTGCCATCTGCCATTTTCATGACTAACAGCTAGAATGTCTAGCTTCTCTCCAGAACTATTCATTGTAAATTTTAAAAATGTTGTTGTAATATTTACACGTTCATAGAAACTATTCAATGTATCTTCACTACCCTCCCAAATAAGGAGCAGGTCATCCACAAATCTTCTGTAGAAAAACACTCCTTGGGCTAATCCAATAATGTGTCCCTCTTCTCAAAGGGCTAAAAAGTACAGTTGTGTATGCCTACCATAAATGTAGATGTTCGAGTGTCTTCACTGTTGCAGTCATAACTGTAGGGTACTCCTGCCGGCAGGCAGCCCGAGGTCGGCCAGAATATCAAAGTCTGGGTCCGGCGTCGGCTCCATCAGCAAGTACCCTGACGTCAGAACGCATGGGTATAAAGCTGACAGCCGACGCCATCTTCTCCAGCCTTTCTTGCCCCTGATGTCAGAAGCCCCCATAAAACCAAAAGATGTCCCAAGGGAAACACAAATACACCAGAAAGGTAAAAGGAAACAAAGTAAGAAAAAATAGGGGTCTGGAGGGAGGGAAACACCGACTGCAACAGTGAAGACACTTGAACATCTACATTTATGGTAGGTATACACAACTGTACTATGTTCTTCGTGTTTTACTGTTGCAGTCATAACTGTAGTGTAGAATCCCAAAGCTGAGAACATGGGAGGAGGTTATGAAGAAGAAGGAGCAGCTAGAAGACCCTGCAAAACAGCAGAGGCAAAGCCTGCCCTAGACTTAGAGTACAAAGGGAGGTTACAGTGCTTGGAAAAGGTATGCACAGAGCTCCAAGTGGCAGCCTCCAGAATGTCCTTGGTAGGAACACCTCTGAGAAAGGCTGAAGTGGCAGCTGCTCTAGTAGAATGAGTCCTGACAGTACCTGGAATCTGTTTTCCATGAAGAGAGTAACAATATCTTATTCCATGAGCAATCCATTTGGAAATAGTTTGCTTAGAAATAGCTTTACCTACAGAACTGGAAGCAAATGAGATAAGCAATTGATCTGATTTTCTGAAATCTTTAGTTTTGTCCAGGTAAAAACGTAGTTGCCTGTGTACGTCCAATGAATGCAAAATCCTTTCCCCCTTATTTTGGGGTTTTGGGAAAAAGGTAGGAAGGTGAATAGTCTGATTTAGAGCCACTCTAGAAACTACCTTAGGCATAAAAGTAGGATTGGTCCTCAAGGAAACTCTGTCCTGATGGAAGATGAGGTATGGTTCCACGGCCATGAGGGCTTGTAACTCAGACACCCTTCTGGCAGAAGTCAAGGCCAACAAGATAGCTGTCTTCCAGGATAAGAACTTAATATCTGCAGAGGCAGCAGGCTCAAAAGGAGGCAAAGTAAGCTTTTCCAAGACATAGTTGAGATCCCAAGGAGGGACAGGAGGAGATCTAGGAGGTCTTAAATTCTTAACTCCTCTCAGAAATTGTCTAACCAGCTGGTGGGAAAAAATGGGAGGATCACAACTGAAATGAGCCGAAATAGCAGAAGCATGAATTTTAATGGAAGAAAAGGAAAGACCTTTAATCAAAAGGTCTGAGAGATAAAGTAAAATGGAGGGAATATCGGGTATTAAAGGATCAGAGCCACGATCCTGCATCCAAATACAAAATCTTTTCCATTTAGAAGCATAAGATTTCCTTGTACTAGGACGCCTAGCTTCCAAAAGAATATCCAAAACTTGTTTAGGAAGAGAAGAAGGAATCAATTGCCTTTGATGAGCCAAGCTGCCAGGCAGAGAGTCCTGATTTGAGAGTGAAATACCTGACCCTGATGCTGGGACAGTAGAGAATGGGTCAGAGGAAGACTCCAAGGGGGTTCCAAGCAAAGGTGCAGTAGAGTTGGGTACCAAAACTGACGAGGCCAATTTGGAGCTATCAAAATGATCAGTCTGGGTTTGTCCAGCTTTATCTTTAGCAATACCCGAGGTAGAAGAGGAAGAGGAGGGAAGGCATATCCCGAAAGATTCCTCCAGCTGAAGGACAGGGCATCCACTTTCCAAGCTGTCTTGTGGAAGGACCTGGTGCAAAAAAGAGGCAACTGATGGTTGAGATGGGATGCAAACAGATCTGAGGACGGCCCCAAACTGCAGTTATCTTGCTGAATAAACTGGGGTCCAACATCCATTCGTGAGGATCCAAAATGTTTCTGCTTAGGCTGTCTGCTAAGAGATTCTGATTTCCTGGTATGAACTGTGCCTGAAGATCCAGATTCAAATTTAGGGCTGTGTCCCATAAAGTCATGGCAAGTCTGCAAAGGGGGTAAGAGTGACAGCCACCTTGCTTGTTTATGTACCACATGACTGTGGTATTGTCTGTTCGAATTAGCAGAGGTCCTGGCTTCAAAAGAGTCTGGAAGGCTAGAAGAGCATTTTGGACTAACATTTCTTTCAAGTTGATGTGCCATAGAAGGTGTTTGTTTGTCCAAGAGCCCTGTTGGCATTTGTTTAGAAAATGAGCTCCCCAAGCATAATCAGAGGCGTCCGTGGTTATGATCGGAGTAGGTTGAGGAAGACAAAAGGGCTTTCCTTCGTTCAAAACACACGCCCTGGATCACCAAAGGAATTCCTTCTGGAGGCAGGGAATCAGTGGAATCATTGTATCCAGACTATGGCAATGCTGAGACCATACACTCTTTAGGTACCATTGAAGTTTCCTCATGTGAAGCCTCACATTTGGAATCAACAGGATGCAAGAGGCCATGTAGCCCAAAGCCTGCAGGAATTTCCTTGCAGTGAGCAGAGTCAATGTTGCCAAGGTCTTGAAGATTGCAGCCAGCTGTAACTGTTTTTCTGGAGTAAGGAAGGCCATCTGTAAACTTGTGTCTAGAAGAGCTCCCAAAAGGGTCATTCGTTGAGAAGGAATCAAATGTGACTTTTTTGTGTTCACTGAGAATCCCAGTAGTAGGAGAAGACGTTGAACAAAATGCAGGTGTTGAAGTAAAAGGTCTTTGCTGTCTGCCTGAATTAGACAGTCGTCCAGATAGGGGTAAATCTGAATCCCCTGAAGTCTGCAGTAAGCTACTTCTGGAGCTAGGCATTTGGTAAAAACTCTGGGCGCAGTAGATAAGCCAAATGGCAGTACAGAGAATTGGAAGTGTCTCGAGCCTGCCTTGAATCTGAGGTACTTTCTGCATTGTTTCCTTATGGGGACGTGTAAGTAAGCCTCTTTTAAGTCCAATGTTACCATCCAAGCATCTTGTGAGAGCATTGGGAGAAGTTGTTGAAGTGTAAGCATCTTGAATTTTGGAATTTCCAAAAAGGTGTTTAATATTGAGAGGTCCAGAATAGGTCTCCAGGAGTTTTGTTTTCTTGGGACCAGAAAAAGTCTGGAGTAAAAACCTTTCCCCACCTCTAGAGGTGGAACAGGTTCTATGGCTCTTAAGGCTAATAAAGCGTCCACTTGATTTAAGGCCTCTGTCCATTGATGTTTTGGTAGATCTGGCCAGCCGGAAGGCCTTGGCAGAGTGTGAAAGTGGAATCTGTAGCCTTTCAAAATCACGTCTAACACCCATTTGTCCTGGGTAATGTGAGTCCAATTTTGGTAAAAAAGAGAAAGTTTTCCTCCGAGAAGGGCATCCAGGGAAGGAGGACCTGTAGCCCAACAGAGGGAGTCATTGGGTCTGCTTTCTTTGGGTTTGAGGCCTGTCTTCTCCCCTTCTAGGTGAAGAAGCAGTCCACTGTCTAGATCCGTAAGAGGCCTGAGCCTGCGCCCGACCTCTGGACCATCTATATCTTCCCCTTTGAGGCCTGTCAGAAGTGGGAAAAGACCAATTTTTGGACGGCCAATTTCTAGAAAATTTAGGAGGCTGTACTTGCAAAAAATCTTTTACAGTCTGCATAGACTTGGCTTTTTCTTCCATCTTTTTAATAACCTCCTCAGCCTTAGATCCAAATAAGACATCATGCTGAACAGGGGCATCTAGCAATTTAGCCTTAACTTGTTCAGGTAAATTCTGCTCACGAAGCCAAGCATGTCTCCTGATAACAGTACCAGAGGCAGCAGCCCTGCAGGAAGCCTCTAAGGCATCAAAACCACAATGTAAACTATGTTTGCTAACTTGTTCAGTTGCATGCAGCACATCCTGTAATTCCTTGTCCTCAGCACATGCAGGAAAGGTAGAAAGCCTTTGTTTTAAAACAGATAAAAGAAACTGTTGATACTTGAACATGTGAAACTGGCAATTTAAAGCTCTAATAGAAAGGGTAGCTGAAGTATAAACCGTTTTGCCCCACCTGTCCAAGGCACGAGAATCCTTTTCAGAGGGGATAGGATTCTTAGAGGAGGCGGCCTTAGCAGCCTTAGAACCCTGCAAAATAGTTTCAGGATCAGCAGAAGGGTTCTTAAATAAGAATTGATGGGAATCAGGGACCCTGTAAAATCTATCAGGCTTAGAAGGAGCAGGCGGCATGGAATCAGGATTCAAGTTAGCTTCAGAGAAGGCATCATCCACAATGTCATGTACAGAAGGAATAGCTAAAGGCCTGTGTTGAGGGAGAAGAAGAAATTCCCTAAGTCTCTTTTTGGAAGCAGAATAATCCTGACCTTCCCAATGAAAATGCTCCCTCATCTCATGCAAGGTTTCCCCAAAAGAGAAATCTTCAGGGGGAGAGGCAGAGGGAACAGAATCCTCTGCATCCGAATCCTCATAAGGAGGAAAAGAGTAATCCTGATCAGAGGAAGAAACAGAAGATACAGAAGCCTGATCAGAGGAATCATAAGGGATATCCTGTCTAGGCCTTTTCTCAGGAGGAGGGTGAGAGCCCCTAATCATAGATAATAAATCCTCAGCCATCCATAGTAATTGCTTCTGAGTCTTAGGAGCTGAATCCGAAGAAGCTTGAGCAGAAAGTCTGGGTTTAACAGGAGTCTCTGACTTAGCCTTTGTCTTTGTGGAAATAGTAATATGTGAAGGCCTGAAGACCCCCTCAGAAGCCGGTACTTGCACAGTGGTTCCGGACCCATCTGAAGGAGCGACGTCCGAAGGTCCTGCAGCAGACAAATTACTAGGCCTAGATGGCTCCCCATGGGAGTCCGTGTCGGCCATCGGTTCTGAAGTGGCGGACGACAGGGGCTGCAAAAGCGCCTCACTGACGACCGCCGAACCCGAAGCTGGCTCCGGCTGCAAAATATCCTGTTTGGACCTCGGAGGCCTGTCCTTGTCTTTGCGTTTCTTCTGTATTCCGGTAGTCAGTAAAGTATCCAACGACATCCTATAATTAAATAGTCTACCGAAGTAATTCAAGGCCCAATCGTACCTACGCTTGATAGTGCAAGAATTAAACCTGGCACAGAACCGACAGCAAGAGACGTGGTCAGGGCCTAAGCAAGGTAGACAGTAAGAGTGGAAATCTTTATGAGGTATTTGTTTTCCACACGATACACAATTATTAACTTTTTCTGACATCGGAGGAGCAAGAAAAAGGTTTCCCCAATGGGGTACTTAGCTTTGCGAAGAGAAGTAGAAAACTTCGGACCGACGACAATCGCACCACGTTGTCTTGAAAACGCCAACCAACAACTAGCGAACTGCTTTGCACCGCACGGCAAGAAAGACTGGAGAAGATGGCATCGGCTGTCAGCTTTATACCCATGCGTTCTGATGTCAGGGTACTTGCTGATACAGCCGACGCCGGACCCAGACTTTGATATTCTGGCCGACCTCGGGCTGCCTGCTGGCAGGAGTACCCTACAGTTATGACTGCAACAGTGAAACATGAAGAACATCCATGCTGGCGTAGCTACTGGCACATGATGTGCCCATAGCTATGGCACCCTTCTGTAAATATAGTGAGCCATCAAAAGTGAACACATTATTTTCTAATATCAGTTCCATGAATAAGCATAGCAACTCTAAGAAGTTCCTATTGAACTCGCTGTGTTTTTGTAGATAGAACTTCAACATGTTAACACCAATCAAATTTGGTATACATGTGAACAAAGACTGAATGTCAAAGGTTACAAGAACGTGATTATTATGTAAAGATTTTCCAGATGTGAACGCATACAAATCCTTTAAGAAATGCTTGGTATCTTTTAATACAACTGTATTTTTGTCAAGAATTGGTTTTAGATGATTCTCAACATAAATGGAGATGCTTTCAATGCACCACCCCCTCCCGGAAACAACTGGCCTCGAAGGTGGTTTCAGAGGGTCTTTATGTACCTTGGGAGGGCCTTGTATAATGGGAATAAGTGGCTCTTCACATGCTAAATATTTATACAATTCAAGTGTAATGTCACATCCTAACACTCAGTCTAACAGAGTATTATAAACCCTCACAACCATGATGTCTAAATTCAGCTCTAGTCACCTCGGTATAGGTCTCAGCAACATTAAGCATTTCATGCATAGAGTTAACATAAAAATCATGATCCATTATGACCACCAGACCCCCCTTTGTCCGCAGGTCTAATGGAAATTGTATTGTCACTGCACAGTCCTCTCAATGCAACAAACTCATCTCTAGAAAGGTTTTTATAAACTTTACTCTGTCCCTTTTCATTGAACAATTTAAATATTCCATCTTCACATAACCTCTCAAAAACTTCTAATGTGGCATTATTAGTAGGGATATATAGACTAGGTTGCTTAAAATGATTACAATTACTGTTGACATCAACAAAAGTTTTAAACTGCACTTTCAACATAACATTTCATGTAAAAGCTTTAAGATCAATTAAACACAAGTCAGTAATATCAGCTTTCTGAGCAGGAATATACCTCTGCTCAACAATGATACTTCACTGGTCATTAAAATTCTACGTGAGATGTTCCATATCAAGGTGTTGTTGGCCTTTGCCACATCCTTTTCAAGGATTTGTAGCTGGCATTGTCCGGATTCTGTTTCCTTTTGTTCTCCCTCTGCTCTTCGATCTCAGGCATGTTGCCTTGTTTATAGGCAACATAAAAGGGAGAATACTGCTCTTAAATGAACCCAACCATTGTTTTTCACAGGCATGATGTTACTCACGCTAGCTGAATTGTCTGTAGGTAAGGACACTTGTTCAATGAACTTAGTTTTTCTTCTGGCTCCCAGTTCACCATTATTCACTCTCCCGATCTGCTTATCTGAGTTCGGGTTCATTGAACTCAAAGGGGTTAGACTACTCGTTCCCTGGATGATTCCCACTGAAATCACATTCACATCAGATTCAAGTGGGTGTCGCCTCTCATCCTCTCTCCCAGTTGGTTGTTTCTCCATTCTCTGTATTACTCTCGGCCAGATGAAAACATGGCCAGCAGTAAAATCAGCTAATTGATAACAGCTGTGAATTAATTTGTGTGTGCATATATACTTGCTTTAAGTTAGAAGCAATTGTGATCCATGAAGGCAAATTGCCGAGGTACCAGATCACTTTTTAAATAAAGAATTGCTGGTGTAGTGCTGGAATTGTGTTTCTTATTTTGTTGTTGCTGTTGCTGGTGTTTTTTTGAGTAAAATCAACGAAGTCTCTATCGATTTTTTTCCAAAATCTCCTTGGTTGGGACCCCCCTGAGGAAGGTTGTAGATGTAGCTGCTGCCCTGGTAGAGTGGGGCCTTATGGTAGCAGGAACTGGTTTTCCATGATGGGTATAGCAAAAGCGAATGCAATGTCCTATCCGTTTGGAAATGGTTTGTTTTGATGTAGCCTTCCCTTGCGAAGCTGTAGCATAGGATACAAAGAGCTGGTCAGATTGTCTGAAAACCTTAGTTTTATCCAAGTAGCAACGAAGTTGCCTGTGAATGTCCAAGGAATGCAGGAGTCTTTCTCCTTTGTTCTGTGGATTTGGAAAGAAGGTGGGTAAGTGGATGGTTTGATTTAAAGCCACACTAGATACCACCTTAGGCATGAAGGAAGGATTAGTTCGTAGAGAAACTCTGTCTTGATGGAAAATGAGGAAAGGTTCTACTGCCATTAGTGCCTGAAGTTCTGAGACTCTTCTGGCTGAAGTTATTGCTAGCAGCAGGGCAGTCTTCCATGATATAAACTTTTGATCAGCAGAGAAAGCTGGTTCAAAGGGAGGTAGCGTAAGTTTTTCCAGAACAAAATTGAGGTCCCATGTTGGTGTAGGTGATCTCCTGGGGGGCCTAATGTTTTTTGCCCCTCTGAGGAATTGCCTTAGAAGTGGATGTGAAAATAAGGGTGGATCCGTGTTGTAGTGGGCTGAAATAGTGGATTTTAATGGAAGAAAAAGAAAGTCCTTTGTGCAACATCTCAGTTAAATACTGTAGAATCTGAGGTATGTGAGGCTGAAGGGTATTTTGGTCTTTAGCTTGGTTCCAGGCACAAAAGATTTTCCATTTGTCCGAGTAGGCCTTCCTGGTGCTGGGCCTCCTAGCTTCCAGAATAACATCCATAACTGCTTGAGGAAGAGGAGCTGGCTGGATGCTTAGGTGATTTGCCATGCAGCCAAATTTAAGGTTTTGAGCTGGTTGCGTATAATCTGATTGTTTTGCTGTGTGAGCAAATGGGCAATTTGTGGTAAAATCCAAGGTGGGCCCTGGACCATAATCCTTAATAGTGGGTACCAGTGCTGGCGTGGCCAGTCTGGGGCTATGAGTATCAGTCGTGGTCTCTCCTTTCTGACTTTCAGAAGCACCTTTGTGAGAAGAGGCAATGGAGGGAAGGCATATACTGTCAGGTTTTTCCAACTGAATGAGAGTGCGTCCACTTTCCAAGCTTGATGGTGAAGTGTCCTTGTACAAAATTTTGTTAGCTGATAGTTTTGGGGGCTGGCAAACAGGTCTATGTCTGGGAGGCCCCATTTTTGAGTTATCATTGAAAATACTTGTGGATCCAGTTTCCACTCGTGGGGATCCATGATGTTTCTGCTGAGGTCTTCTGCCAATGTGTTCTTTTTTCCTGGCAGGAATTGAGCTTGTAACTGAACTTGGTAAGCCAGTGCTGTGTTCCACAAGGTCATTGCTTGCCTGCATAGAGGGTAGGAGTGTGTACCCCCTTGTTTGTTTATGTACCACATTACTGTGGTGTTGTCCGTCCTTATTGCAAGTTGTCCTGGATGTAATAAGTTCTTGAAGGCTGTCAGAGCATTCTGTACAGCTAGCATCTCTTTTTGATTGATGTGCAGATTCCTTGATCTGTAGACCATATGCCTTGAACGCACTGTCCTGCCATGTGTGCCCCCCAGGCGTAGTCCGATGCATCTGTTGTCATAGCTTGCCTGGCTGGGGGCAAGGTGAAAGGCTGACCCTTGTTGAGGTGACATGCCTGTGACCATCACAGAAACTCTTGTTGAAGGCAGGGAATGAGAGGTATCATTGTGTCCAAGCTGTGGCTGTGTTGAGACCATACGCTTTTTAGGTACCACTGTAATTTCCTCATATGCAGCTTTGCAAATGGTATTAGTAGTATGCAAGATGCCATAAAGCCCAAGGCCTGCAGAAATTTTCTTTCAGGGAGTTGGGTCTTTGTTGCCATTGTTTTGAAATATTGAGTCAGTTGTAGTTGTTTGTCTGGCGTCAGATAAGCCTTCTGGGCCGTTGTATTCAAGCTGGCACCCAGGAATGTCAATTTGTGAGGGTACTAATTTTGATTTCTTTTCGTTTACTGTGTACCCCAGGCAACTTAGAAGATGTTTTACAAAAGCCAGATGTCGTAAGAGGATGTCCTTGCTTTCTGCTTGGATGAGGCAGTCGTCCAGGTATGGGTATATTTGAATTCCTCTTTGTCTGCGTATGCAATTACTGGTGCCAGGCATTTTGTGAAGACCCTGGGCGCAGTGGATAAGCCAAAGGGCAGTGCAGAGAATTGGTAATGGGTTGAACCTGCAATGAAACGGAGGTATCTTCTGCAACTTTGTCTGATAGGGACATGCAGGTATGCCTCCTTGAGGTCCAACGTTACTAGCCATGCTTTCTTGCCCAACATGGGAAGAAGCTGCTGTAGTGTTAGCATCTTGAATTTGGGTACTTGTAAGAAGGTGTTTAGAATTGAAAGGTCCAGAATCGGTCTCCAGGCATTGTCCTTTCTGGGCACTAGAAAGAGTCTTGAATAAAATCCTTGGCCTTGCTCCCGTGTAGGTACCAGTTGAATGGCTCTCATGCCCATGAGAGCTGTAATTCGTTTTTGTGCCTCTGCCCATTGATTTTGTGGCAGGTTTGGCATTCCTCTTTTCATTGGCAAGGTGTGGAAATGGAATCTGTATCCTCGTGAAATTATGTCTAGGACCCATTTGTCCTTTGTGACGACGCGCCAATTGTCTGAAAAAAGTGCTAGTTTTCCTCCCAAGGAAACTGCCAAGAGAGTGTTGCTTGGCCATATGAGGTGTAAGTCATTGAGTTTGCCTTCTAGAAGTTTGGGGCCTGTCTTCTCCTCCCTTCTGTGTTGCAGTGCCCTATTGTCGAGGTTTGTATTGGGCTTGTGGTTGCCCTCTGCCTCTTGGGCGTCTGTATTTACCCCTCTGTGGTCTGTCAGTAGCTGGAAAGGACCAATTTTTTGTTGGCCAATTTCTGCTGAAGCAAGGGGGCTGTACCTGTAGAAAATCTTTGACTGTCTGCATAGATTTTGCCTTATCCTCCATTTTCTTTAAGACTTCTTCGGCTTTAACTCCAAATAGGACATCCTGCTGTAAGGGAGCATCTAGAAGCTTTGCTTTAACATGATCAGGCAGAGTTTGTTCCTTTAACCAAGCATGCCTACGTATAACAGACCCAGTGACAGCTGCTCTGCAGGAAGCCTCCAAAGAATCAAACCCACATTATAAAGTATGTTTGCCCACCTGTTCAGTTGCATGCAACAGATCCTGCATTTCTTTCAATTCAGACTGTTGGAGTGTGCTCATTTTTTGTCTTAACTGAGACATTAGAAATTGCTGATATTTTAGCATGTGAAATTGACAATTTAGTGCTCTCATAGCTAGAGTGGCTGAGGTGTAAACCTTTTTCCCCCACCTGTCTAGTGCTCTGGAGTCCCTTTCAGAGGGTACAGGATTTTTTGCCATAGAAGCCTTAGCCCCTCTGGGACCCTGGGAGATAGTCTCTGGATCAGCAACAGGGCTATTATAAAGGAATTTGTGGGAGTCAGGCACTCTATAATATCTGTCTGGTTTGGCTGCAGCAGGAGGCAAAGAATCTGGATTGAAACTGGATTGTAAGTAAACATCATCCACAATGTCTAAAACTGGGGGGATGGCAAGAGGTCTGTGCTGGGGGAGTAAAATAAACTCTCTAAGCCTTTTCTTGGAGTCAGAGTAGACCTGACCTTCCCAGTGAAAATGTTCCCTCATAGTGTGTAAAGTTTCCCCAAAGGAGTAGTCTTCAGGGGGAGAAGCTGAGGGAATGGAATCCTCAGCATCAGAATCTTCATAAGGGGGAAAAGAGTAATCTTGGTCCTCAGAGGAGCCTGAGGAAATAGAAACTTGATTAGAGGAGGCATAATCTTCCTCTTGCCTAGGTCTTTTGTTGGGGGGGGGGGTTGGGAACCCCTGATTAAAGAGATCAAATCTTCCGCCATTTTAAGCATCTGTTTCTTAGGCATGGGACCTTGAACTGGAGACTGAAGTACAGTCTTTTTTGGTTTAATAGGAGTCTTAAGCTTAGGATACGTTTTTATGGTGAGCGTCGCTGGTCTGAAGACGCCTTCAGAAACCGCAGGTGTTTCTGCAGCACCGACATCTCTTTCTGCAGTGTCATCGGTAGGGGTTAAACAAAATGGCTGCGTCAGCCTAGCACTCTCCGCCAAAGGCTCCGAAGCGGTCTCTGGTTCCAAATCTGCGGTAGTCAGGGTCTGTGTAGGAGCCTCACTGAAAACCGGTGAACCGGAGACCGGCCCGGCCAAGGCCTCGGAGTCTGGCTTGGGTCTAGGCTGCCTGTCCTTATCCTTGCGGTTTTTGTGCACGCCGGTAGTCGGTTGCTCCGTCGGCATTGTGTAGTTAAATTTTCTACCAAAGTAGTGTCGTGCGAAATCAAAGCGTCTTTTAATAGTATGCTTATTGAACCTAGCACAAAAGCGACAACCAGTGACGTTGTGGTCTAGGCAAGGTATACAGTAAGAATGAAAATCCTTATGAGATATTTGCTTCCCACAAGAAATACAATTGTTAACTTTTTCTGACATCGGTCTGAGGCAAGAAAAGTTTCCCCAATGGGGTACTTAGCTTTATTGAAGACTTCGGATCTGAAATTCGACTTCGAATATCTCAGGAGTCGGCCGACCGGCACTTGCGAACTGCTTCTGCTTCGGGCACTGCGCTGCAAGAAAGACTGGGGAAAATGGCGTCGGATGCATTATATATATATACCCCTGGCGCACTGACATCAGGGAAGAAGCGACAGCAACCGACGCCGGACCAAGACTTTGGAATTCAGGCCGACTGCGGGACCGCCTGACGACAAGATAACCCAAGTGTGATGACTGCAGCAGGGTAACACGATGAACATCTCGTACTTCATTACCTCACAGCCTAGTAATACTAGCACCAGCCTAAGACAGAGAGAGAGGAAGAATTCTGTCAAAAGCACACAAGCAGTGCATCGTTCAACAGAAATAAATAAAACATGTTTAAATGCAGAGCACAGTAAAGTGAAGTGAAAGATAGTTCAGACAAGTGCACAACACTTAACCTATTAAACTGCAGACAGAAAGTAAGCTTTGGAAACAAGTCTAGCAGTTAGGTTTAGCTCATAATATAGTAGGTAGAGTAAGTAGAAGGGAATTTTTCTTTAGCAGAAAGCTTGTTAAGCCCATAGCAGAGTGGTAGTACTTGTTTTTCTTTCGGCTTTTCCTGGTTAGGGGTCGCCACAGCGGAACTCCGGTCCGCTAATGATTGGCAGTAGATTTTTACGGTGCCGAGTTGCCAGCTTGACACCTAAACTTCAACAAAGGCACTCCCATTTCACTGTCTTTTGACCCATAGCAGAGTACAGGCACTAAATTCATCAATGCATTTTATTTACCAAGGAAATTCAAATGATAAAAACTTTATTCACTGAAATGTCACTTTGCAGTGGCCGACAATTAGTTTTCAGATCAGGTCAGCCAAACAAATTAAACACAGTTCAAATACCCAAGCCTAGTATGTCTAAGTAGCACATTCTTGCCTCACAAGACTTATTCAGAAACAGAACAGAATCACAAGCAATCAAAGTTTGTTTAGAGAACTTTCAGAAATTTAGTGGATATCTGCTATCATTACCTGATATCAGGAAATACATGTGAACTGCAACAAAGGTAGAACACATTAAGACACACTTAAAACAGTAGTTCCGATTAATTATTCCAATTTGAAAATGGCTCAAATTTAAGATGAAAAGATTCAGGGATGCAGCTCAAAAGTTGTATGGTAAAAAACAAAGCCCTAACTGGTACACATTTGAAATCTTGGGACATGTTAGAACAAGTCCCAACATGTGGAAACTGTATGGCCAAAAGATCAGACTTGCATATACAAAGTCCCAGAAGACATTTCTCAGAATATTCCCTTTTGTCCAAATTATGGCAATGTTAAAGTTGGCATATTTAAGTTTGGGGGGATGGAGAAGAGCGATTTTAACAATTTGCTCTTCTCCTGTATTTTTGTTCTTTTTTCGGCTTGTTGTCACTTGGCATTTGGAGTGCTCACATTTCAGTAGGGAGACACAACAGCAATAATGTAGACAAAACAGCATCTAAGCAGGTTAAAAATATAACAGAAGGTCCCCCACAAAAACAAAGAGTAAAACTACAAACAATTACAAACCAATACAAAAAATATTCAAAATGAGACAGATGGAAAGTGAAATATGAAGAACAAAAATCTGTTAACATTTTTCTCACACACACATACACACACACACACACACACACACACACAGGAAAAAAATTACCTCATTAATGTTGTGTGAGCTGTCCATGGTAACATTAAAAAGGGCTTTCAGCACCTCAGACATTAGGTCCACTTCCTCTGATGTTAATACACCTCTACAAAGTTGTGTAGCTACTTCATACTTATCAACCCACTGAAGGCCTAGTGTGTAATCGAGGACATCTGTCAGCAGTTGTAACCCTCTAAGTTCATCCCGTATCTGTACTCTAATATCTGTCTGAAAGGCTGACAGCAAGAAGAGCAGGCGGAGGTCAAAAAATTTTATCTCATGACTCAAATTTTGGTCCTTATACATCTGAAGACGCTGGCAGATGCTAACTATTACTCTGAGGTCCACGCTCAACTGCTGGGCAACTTTACTATTGAAAATAATGTTGCAAAGGCATTTCAGAGCTTCAACAATGACTGCAAAGTCTGGCATCTCCTTTACTGCATTCTCAGTGTATTCGAGTCCCGCTAACCTCATCAGAGCCAGTATGTTTTGCTTTGTTGCCACTGGATCAAGAACTTTCTTGTCTCGGGACAGAATACGTAGAGCCTCCAGACAAGAGGCTTGACAGGAACACTTAATGTTGCTCTCCAACATCTTTAAGATTCCTTCACATAGTCTCTGAAATAAAAGCACACATAATAGGATATATGAATCATTGTGTAATTCAGAATCAAACACCTACAGTATAACATGTAAAAAGCTGTTTAGATACTTGCTGAAACATCTGCTAGTTTATGCCATGACTTGCAATCACACTTCTGTTTTAACTGTACCTTGGTAACTGATTAATGATCAGTATATAGAGATCAGTTTATAGGGATGATTTAACTGTACACCTGATGTTAAATAACAAATCTTTAATATATATCACCAAACTGATTTTCAAATAAAAAGGGACTACCTTGATAAGGCATATGTTTATAAAGACCAGTATAGAGCAACAGGGCTTGAAATGTTACATAGGAAGATTAATGAAGAAATATTTGATAGAAAACATGCATCACAGCCCCCTTCCCCAAAAATAAATGCAACATCAACAGAAGTAGTAAGCAGCTCTGGCACCTGTTTACTCATGAAAAGGGACAGGATATGTCTCATACTACACCAATTGCTATAGATAATGAAATCAATTACCAAGGACAAGACTATAATAACCCATTCGGTGTAATTTTTGACTACTAACTACAACAGATATGACTCAAGGTGAGCAAAACAGATGGTAATCATGACTACACAATCACTGTCAATGTTCCATGACTTCCAGAAATTTGACTGATAGCACAAAAAAAAAATAAAAGCACAAAAATAATAGTGCTAATATTGGAGTGCTGGCTGTGACAAATGTAACCTGGGATCTGGATAATAATCAGTAAACATTGTTTTGTTCATGCTATCCCGAGTCTGTTGGATACTCCTGCACATTTTTTGGTATTATAATCACTAATCACATTTATAGGATCATTCACCATGCTCCACAACGTCAAGAAATGTGGTAGGGAATGAAAAGCAGCACTATGGGGGAAACTATGCAGACTTATGTGAATGAAAGGGAAAAGATGCGACTGCCATCCAAATTACTCTGCATCAGTTAGTGACATCATCACCAGAGATGCCAGCCAGGGAGGATGGGAATGAAGGGCCTATGCAGGTTCACCCAAGCTGGAAAGAAGAGAAGCAAAGAGAAAGCAGCCCTGTGTACTGTACTGCTAACTCTCAGTTTCAATCACAGAAAGGAGGAATGACAATCATGGATTCACATACCCCACTAAGCAGCATGACACAAGTTAGATGGTATTTGCCAATGAGATGGAATGTGCATGCATCAGTTCTCAGTATAGTCAGGCATGGTCAACAGACTGCCGTGAGGATAGGGAAGTTATTGCAAATAAGAACATGACAGTCTTCCTCTACCAACTGTCAAATGAATAGGAACAAACTGGCTTACCAGTCAAGTCACAGGAGTACTAGATATAAAAAATACATAGAGAGGCAAAACACACAAAACCAATACATTAAACAATTACTGTGCAACACATCAGGCAGACCATCAAAACATACACAGGTGGGGGGGGGGTGGAGCCTAGATGGCCAACTGAGAGCAGTGAATTTTGAGAGCTCCATAAACTAGTATAGTAATATAGGAAATGTTATTATTTTCAGGTTTAAAACATCAGAAATATATAGATAAACTGCATAAATATCAATTTTGGTGGAGATATACAAAACTTTTCCTGTCAAGTAACTTGGAGATATATTGAGTCACTGAATATGAACAACTCAAGGACTTCTCATCCAGATGCTGCTTTGAGAAAAGAACTGCAATTGATTACATCTACTTCACAGGAACCATCTTTGAACACAGATGGCTTTAAAATGACTTAGAAAACCTCAAATTAAATTCTCAAAAACAGACTGATACTGTTAAGGAACTATTACAGGGACGCCATACAAAAATAACAAATATAGAGACTTCTCTAAATGATACTTAAGAGAGACTCAGAAAGGAAGAATTCCAAAAAGAATTTCTGCTTAAACAGAATACATGGCTGCTTAACAAAATAGATGACTTAGAAAACAGGGAAAGGAGAAACAACATAAGGATCTTTGGTCTGCCTGAAAACACTGAAGGAGAAGACATTATTTCATTTTTAACCTGGATTCCTGAATTTTTAGACTTGAAAGAGGGACTTTCATTTGGAATTGAAAGGGCGCATAGAGCACTGAGGAACTCAACAAATATTCCACCTAGATCTACAGTTATAAAAATTTCGTTCATTTCTGGACAAGGAACTAATATTAAAGTCTGCTTGGAGAAAATCACCCTTAAAATACAATCAAAGCCGGTCAAATTTGACAATGAATATTCTTCCACAATACTAGAACAAAGGAAAAAAGTCTGGCCAATAATAAAACTGTTGAAACAAAACAACATCAAAGCACAGCTGGCCTTTCCAGCCAAGATAAAAATACTTTTTCCCAATGAGATGAGAACCTTTAATGACTTAGAAGAAACTACTATACTCGTCAAAAACAACAAAATAGTGTCTGCCCCAGAAGAAATGGAATGGATGGCCCCTACTCTTAAAAGAATAAAAGAAACAAATCCTTGGACTGATAGAAAGAAGAAAAAAAAAACTGATTCCAAGATAGCTGTCCCAAAAAATAACTCTTACAACTACATCTCTCAAAGTATCAACTGATATGGTACATCACTTGTCATCTGTTTTTATTTAAAAAAAGGAGGGATTCTTAAACAACTGAGAAACAGTAATGATTTATTCAGAATGATCAAGAGTCCAGTATTTCTTTACAAACAAAGGTAGGTCAAGATGGGTTACTATTTACATTATATATATAAGCCAAACAAAGCAACATATAATATAAACAGAGAAGTTTCTATTCCTCTACTTGAACTGAATGAATACTTATCTTGTTAATTTTTCATTGTTTTTACTTATAATAATTTAAGTAATTAATTAACTAATTCAACAAGGTATCATTCGTCAGAGTTCAGACTCAAATGTAACAAATTAACATCATATATAATAGCAGTAACAGTACAGTGTTTTGAAAAAAAAAATGCTGTTATGGAGACTAATGCCTTCATCAGTTAAAGTATGACGTAGAAATGTCATGTATATCCTGGTTGAATAACAGTAGCAAGCTCTTAGTACAAATGTCATTATTCTGTCGAAATACAGTTAATATCAATTATGGCAGGTATCACAGCTATGAGTGCTGTTTGATCAATCCTGATATGGTGTGCGTGGATGCAGCTGTGTCTGGCAGCTATTACAAATGTTATTATTATTCTGTCTAAACATAGTTAATATCAATTATGGCAGGTATCATAGCTTTGAGTGCTGTTGATTAAGCCTGATATGGTGTGTGTGATTCAGCTGTGTCTGGCAGCTGTTTTATGTTGCCGTTTTCATCTCCGGGAAGCTGTGGGTTGCGGATTGTGATCGAGGTTTACTGATGCTTGTGCATTACGAAGAGACATTTGATGTTTTAGCCTGGATCGATCCAGGGGAAGAGGGTGGATAAAACTGTGATTTGGGATATTTTGGCAGAGAATAGTTTGTTTATATATCTGCTGAGTGAGAGGTGGGAAGGCTGGAAGAATGTGTTATCCCTTGTGGCGGCTTGTTGGGAGGTTTTTTTATCTGTTTGCTCTCCGTTCTTTTCCTGGTTGCTGCCTCGCTGAAAGGGAGGGAATTTAGGCTTGAAGTTGCAGTGAAGTGAAGCTTTGCTTCAGGTGCATCGCAAGCCTCTGGAATGCAGTAAAGAGACACACTAACAGAAACAGAGACTCCCAGGTTGCTATGGTAACAGAGATAGAGTGACGATAATGCTTAATGGCTTTGAGGAGCCCCCGAGATGATTCTTGGCAATGTTTTTGGTTTAAAAAAATATATATATATAAATAAAAGGGCTGTTTTAAATCACATATACACATATTGATGGTCTCCCAACACTTTGTTTAGCTCATTAAGTTGATTCTTGATGATAAAAAAAAATAAGCGCAATTTTATATTTAAAATGTATTTTGGTCCAAACACATTAAGGACTTGCATAAGAGTGGAATTATTGTGAAAGACTAAGAGCACTTGGTCTTGTGTAGAACCCTTTGCAGTGGTCTGAGAGGTGAGCTTGGGCATATGGGGATAGCTGATTCTAGGGGTGTTTGGGGTTGCTGGGAAGTGCTAGAGAGTCATCAGATTTCCTTCGTGGAAATACTGTGGGAATGGAAGGTGTGTTGAGTGGTTCACTGGCAGAGTGGCCACTGCATGGAACAGGACAAATATTGGTTTGGATATTTTAAGAACAGCCTGGAAACGCACCACATGAACTAGTGAATGATATTCTGGAAAAAACTGGATAGGTATTGTTGCCTATGCTTGAAGTACTGATGTGTGTGTATGTAAGGATGGGAATATACTTATAACAAATAAGAAACTAGAACGGTCTCATAATTTAAAGTCTATGGACTGTATAAACATGCCTGGAAGGAACTAATAATAAGAATAAACATTACAGCTTGTGGTCTCTCAAATAACTAAGCAACAGCAAAAAAAAAAAAAAAAAAAAAAAAACAATGTATGATTTTAGTAAATCTAGACATAAAATATATAATCATCATATAAGACAAAGCAGTCTGCTGAATTTAGATATTAAAGACAGGATTTAATAACATGAGCTTGTGTATAATAACACTACTGTCTTAACTTGTCATAAATGACATACACTACACAGAACATCAAGGGGAAGCATGATGATTTTTTTATACAAGTAAATATGCATAACAAGTCATGTAATTCCCTTAACTTGAATTGTATTTTTTGTAAGCCATCTTGACCATATATAATACTTAAGCAGTTACCAAGGTAACTGATGTTTTATACATGACATTAAACTGACAAAGTTGTTCAAGGGAAACACCAGAAGCCTGAACTAGGAATGTCACAGAATGTAAGAATCACATTCTGACCAAATAGTATTCAATTGACAATAATCACTCAGTTTAACCTTTGCAGATTAAACAAAATAGAATGTTCCCATTTAAATCTAAATCTTTCAGTATATGCCATAAAATGGCAATTTATGAATATGGAAAGGGAACTTGTAATCATTAATCAAAATAAGTGAATTTGTTGTTTTTAACCTATAATTTCACCAGTTTTATAATAAGAAATAAAGTACAATTTTGTACCTATCATAAATGTAGATGCCCGATAGGCATGCATCTGCAGTCCTTACAAATGGGTTGTCCTGTCGTCAGGCAGCCCTTCGATCGGCCGGATTCCAAAGTCTGGGTCTGGCCTCGGCTGGTGTCGCACTTCACCCGATGTCATAGCTGCAGTTCTTCGGGTATAAAGGCATCAGCCGACACCATTTTCCTCAGTGTTTCTTGCCCCAGATGCCAGGTGCCCTCTAGGAAGGCTAAATTTGGATAAATGCAAATGGTTCCAAATAGTAGAGAGCAAACAACAAATAAGCATGTATGTACATATATACAAACAAATACACCATAATAGATTCCCCCAGCTAGCTACAAGATGGGCAAATACCCTAGGAGTACCACAGAGGGGAAAGGAGGGTGGGTAATCCTGACTGCAGATGCATGCCTATCGGACATCTACATTTATGGTAGGTACAAAACTGTACTATGTCCTTCAAGGATGCATCTGCAGTCCTTACAAATGGGTAGAATACCATAGCCAAACTGGGGGAGGAGGAGAAATAAGATTATGGTGTAGTTAAGATCCCTTGCAAAACAGCAGTGGCAAAACCTGCTCGGGATCTGGAGTATAAAGGTAAGTTATAATGCTTGGCAAATGTATGCACGGAGCTCCAAGTAGCAGCCTCTAAAATGTCTTTGGTAGCCACTCCTCGTGAAAAAGCTGTGGTAGTGGCTGTAGCCCTTGTAGAGTGAGGCCTGATGTTTTCTGGAGTTTTCTTCCCATGGTAGGAGTAACAAAATCTAATGCAATTTCCTATCCACTTAGAGATTGTCTGTTTTGAAATTGCTTTTCCTTCCATTCCTGTTGCATATGCTACCAGTAGCTGGTCAGTTTTCTATTGCTCTTGGTCCTGTCCAGGTAGTAACGTAATTGTCTATGTACATCCAAGGTATGCAACAGCCTTTCTCCCCTGTTCTGTGGGTTGGGGAAGAATGTAGGTAGGTGGATAGCTTGATTTAAAGATACCCTGGAGACCACCTTTGGCATAAAAGTAGGATTAGTTCTCATGGACACTCTATCTTGATGGAAGATCAGGAAGGGCTGTACTGCCATTAATGCCTGTAGCTCAGATACCCTTCTTGCTGAAGTGATTGCAAGCAGGAAAGCAGTCTTCCATGATAAGTGCTGTAATTCTGCTGTTGCTGCTGGCTCGAAAGGAGGGAGTGTCAACTTTTCTAGCACAAAGTTCAAGTCCCATGCTGGCAATGGTGGCTTCCTAGGTGGTTTTACATTTTTAATTCCTCTCAGAAACTGCCTGAGCAGAGGATGTGAGAAGACTGGAGGATCCAAGTTGTATTCTGCTGGAATAGCTGATGCACGAATCTTAATGGAAGAATAGGACAGGCCGTTGTGGAAGAGCTCTGCCAAGTATTCCAGGATGTTAGCTATGTTTACCAGTGACGCATTCTCTCCTTTTGCAGTACTCCAAATGAGGTATCTTTTCCATTTTGCTGAATAATTTTTTCTTGCTGAGGGTCTGCAAGCCTCCAAGATAATGTCTTTAACCCTTTGAGATAAGTCTGGGTTATTTGGTCTTATGCAATGTTCCAGGCAGCCAGCTGCAATGTTTTCAGGTTTGGATGCAGGGTTTTGAAGTTGTTCTGTGTTAACAGCAAGGGAACTAGGGGCAGAGGCCATATTTGTTCCCGAGACATACTCCTCAGTAATGGGTACCAATGTTGCCTTGGCCAGTCTGGCGCTATCAGGATGATCCTTGGACGGTCTTCTTTGATCTTCAATAGCACCTTGTGCATCAAAGGAAGAGGTGGGAATGCATATGCTGTCAGGTTTTTCCAACTGAAAGATAGGGAGTCCACTTTCCAAGCAAGTGGGTGGTACGTCCTTGTGCAGAATTTTTTTCAGTTGGTGATTGTGTGGGGATGCAAATAAGTCTATTTCTGGTAGTCCCCATTTCCCTGTAATGGTTTTGAAAATGTCCGGATGCAGCATCCATTCGTGGGCATCCGTGGTAGTTCTGCTTAGGATGTCTGCTAGTATATTTTGCTTTCCTGGCACAAAAATTGCTTGTAACTGAATGTTGAAGCTCAGTGCCACATTCCAGAGGTCCATTGCCATCCGGCATAGAGGGTATGAATGTGTGCCTCCCTGTTTGTTGATGTACCACATAACTGTGGTGTTGTCCATCCTTATCAGCAGTTGACCCTGTCGAAGAAATGGTCTGAATGCCTGAATTGCCAGTTTTACTGCCAGCATTTCCTTTTGATTTATGTGTAGGTGCAGCTGGTCTTGAGTCCATAAGCCTTGTATGCACTTGTCCAGCATGTGTGCCCCCCAACCGAGGTCTGAGGCGCCTGTTGTGATGGTCTGGCTTGGTTGAGTGCTGTGGAAGGGCAGTCCCTTGTTTGATTGACAGGCCTGAGCCCACCATTGGAATTCTTGCTTCAGGCATGGAATTATTGGAATTTGGGTTTCTAGGCTGTGCTTGTGCTGAGACCATAAATTCCTTAGGTAGCACTGTAACTTTCTCATATGTAGTCTGGCATGTGGAATCAATATTATGCAGGATGCCATGTACCCGAGAGCTTGCAGGACTTTTCTTGCTGTTAGCTGGTTCTGCTTTGTTAGTGCCATGAAGTAGAAAGGGAGTTGCTCCTGTTTTTCTACTGTCAGGAATGCCATTTGTTTTGATGTGTCCAGATCTGCACCCAAGAAGGTTATCCTTTGGGATGGTATCAGCCTTGACTTTTTTATATTGACTGTGTATCCCAGGGCTTGTAGTAGATGAATGACCCTTTGTAAATCTTTTGTTAATTTGTTTTTGTTGTCCGCTTGTAACAGGCAGTCGTCCAGGTAAGGGTAAATTTGAATTCCCTGAAGTCTGCAATGAGCAATTACTGATGCCAGGCATTTTGTGAATACTCTGGGCGCAGTAGATAAGCCAAAGGGCAATGCTGAGAATTGATAATGCTCTGATGCTGCAAGAAATCTGAGGTATCTTCTGCAATTTGGTCGTATGGGGACGTGCAGGTATGCCTCCTTGAGATCTAGAGTTACCAGCCAAGACTCCTTGCCCAGCATGGGAAGAAGCTACTGTAGGGTCAGCATTTTGAATTTTGGAACAATGAGGTATGTGTTTAAAGCTGACAGGTCGAGAATAGGTCTCCATTGGTTTTCTTTTCTTGGTACCAGGAAGAGTCTGGAGTAAAATCCTTGCCCTTGTTCCATAGATGGTACCCTTTCTACAGCTCTCATCCTTAATAAGTGAGTTATTTGTTGTAGAGCTTCTGCCTTCTGATTTGGAGGTAGGTTTGGCATTCCTCTCTTCCTTGGTAGAGTATGGAAGTGAAACCTGTAACCTTGGTCTATTGTCTGTAAAATATATTTGTCTCCGGTGATGTAATGCCAGTTTACTGAAAATAAGGCTAGCTTCCCGCCTAAGGGTGCCTCTAGTTGTTCCCTGGTAGGAGGTGCCAGAGCCAAGTCACTGTGATTGTCCTGTGGAAGTGGTGGTGGCTGGATCTGTGGCTGTACCTCGCTGGTTGTTAGCCTGCCACTGACGTCCCCTGTAGGCACCTCTGGATTGACCCCTGCCTCTTGAGCGCCTATTCCTGCCTCTCGGAGCTCTGGAGGTGTCTGGAAAGGACCAATTCTTGGAAGGCCAGTTCCTGCTAAACCTTGGAGGCTGGACCTGCAAGAAATCCTTGACTGTCTGGACTGATTTTGCTTTCTCTTCCACCTTCTTCAGCACCTGCTGTGCAGGGGAGCCAAACAAATTGAGCTTATCCATGGGAGCATCTAGGAGCTTTGATTTAACATGGTCTGGTAAGGACTGCTCTTTTAACCATGCATGTCTTCTGATCACTGTGCCAGTCATGGCTGATCTAAAGTAAGCCTCCAGTGCATCATAGCCGCATTTTAAGGAATGATTACTGACCTGCTGAATGTTATGTACCATTTCCTGTACAGATTTTTGTCTAATGGTTCATCCGAGGACAGTTTTTTAGTTAACTGGTCTAACATAAATTCCTGATACTGAATCATGTGGAATTGACAGTTCAAGGCCCTAGCTGAAAGAGTAGCAGAAGTGTAAACTTTTTTACCCCATCTCTCTAAGGCCCTAGATTCCCTTTCAGAGGTGAGGAGGGTTTTGGTAGAGGTAGCTGCTACAGCCTTGGGTCCCTGGGAGAAAGTTTCGGGATCTGCAAAAGGGGCCTTATACAAATGATAATGTGTGTCCGGAACCCTGTAGTACCCATCGGGCTTAGCAGGGGCCGGAGGAAGAGAATCAGGAGCAGTACAAGCATCATTAAAAGCATCATCCACAACAGTAAGTACTGGAGGAATGGCTAAAGGCCTATGCTGTGGCAAATGCAAAAAGGTTCTAAGCCTTTTCCTAGAGTCTGAAAAATCCTGGCCCTGCCATTGAAATTGCTCCCTCATAGCATGCAAGGTTTCCCCAAAAGAAAATTCCTCAGGTGGAGAGGCGGAAGGAATGGACTCTTCTGCATCGGAGTCCTCATAAGGAGAAAAAGGGCCCTCTGGAGGGTTTGAATTATCTGATTCATCAGAGGAGCCATCTGAAGAAACTGGCTCAGGGGGCTCTACTCTAGTCCTCTTCTCTGGAGGTGGGTGAGAGGCCCTGTCTGGATGTGGTTGGGATCCCCGGATCAAGGAAATGAGATCCTCTGCTAGACTAAGCATTTGTGAACTAGAGCTAGGCCTGTGAGAGGGGGTCTTAGCAGGCACAGTTTTGGTAGTTTTTGCTGCTTTGGCCCTGGCAAAGGCCTTAATCGACATGGATGCAGGAGGCCTAGCAGCTCCAAGTGCAGGGGTTGAAATATCCGAAGGGATAGTATCAGATAAATCCTGTGAACCTGCAAGAGCAGGTGGGATTTCAGTAGCAGATTCAGCCACGCTGGATGAGGCCTCGGTAAGTGGCAAGCTTTCGGCCGAAGGAAGAACCGTGGACTCGGTTTCAGCCGAAACAGAGACACTCGCGGTTGGCTTAACCGCGGTTTCGGCCAAAACCGCGGACCGCGAGTGTCTGTCCTTTTCCTTGCGCTTTTTAGAAATTTGCGTAGTCGGAGTATCCGACGGCATAATGTAAGCAAAAGCGGAGCCGAAAAACTCTTCAGCAAGTTCCGACCGACGTCTAAGCGTCCGTCGGTTGAAAGAAGCACAGGCTAGACAAGCTGCTACATCGTGGTCTGGGCCTAAGCAAGGTAAGCAGCAAGAGTGGAAATCTTTATGAGGTATTTGTTTCCCACAAGTTAAACAGTTATTCACTTTTTCTGACATCGGCTGAGGCAAGAAAGAGTCCCCAACTGGGTACTTAGCTTTTTAGAAGTCTTCGGTACTTGTAGTAGTAATCTCTGGTTCTGACCGACCGGCACTTGCGAACAGCTTCTGCTTCTGCTTCGGGCGCCACGCGGCAAGAAAGACTGAGGAAAATGGCGTCGGCTGATGCCTTTATACCCGAAGAACTGCAGCTATGACGTCGGGTGAAGTGCGACACCAGCCGAGACCAGACCCAAACTTTGGAATCCGGCCGACCGAAGGGCTGCCTGACGACAGGACAACCCATTTGTAAGGACTGCAGATGCATGACAATCCTTATGTGTAGGAAAAGGGGGGAAGAGGGATGCATTGATAATTAAAATGCACTAACTTTCATCAATGTTCACATAAAATAAACTTGATGCTTTAAGTTAGCAACAAATAAAGTGATTACTTAAATGCTGCCAAACAATGAAATATAACTTCTGATATATCCAGTAAAATACATTGTATTATAAACATTAGGTATACATATTATTACCATCTATTTAAATTAAGTAATACGTTTTGAAAGACTTCATCAATAAGGGTGAATATGTTAAATAACTGTGTGCTATAATCTTTTACTGAAGTTTTATATATGATACATCCTACTTTACCATGATTGAATTGCTTATCTATCTTTCATGTAAATATTAAGCAGACATTTATATTGTATTAAAATTCTGTCTAATCTACAATAGTACATCTGTTCGAAATAATACAAATATTGCTTATTCATATTACAAATATTCTCCATATGATAATTCAATTTATAGAGCTCACATGTTCTGGATTGTCAGGTATGAGTGATAATCTGATGGACTTAGGTTTATCCATCAGATTAGGAATGATTTTCATTCCATGGCTAGTGCGGATCTTAGTTTTGTTAACATTTATTAATTTAAATTTATTTCACAAAAACATTTTTAGTATGCATGACCAAAACATTCCTTTATTGGTAAACACTCCAGGTATAACACTTATAATTTCCTTTAAAAGCTCAAACATATACTTTATAATTATCAGAGGAAAATGTTTAATAGTCACAATAAAACAAAAAATACATAGTCTAAATAACCTAAGATGGATTTAACTTTATTATCTTTAAATGCCAATAGCTTAAACAATTCTAGCAAGAGATCAAATCTACTGAAATATTTAAAATTGAACAAAGCACAAATTGTCTTCCTTCAAGAAACTCATTTCAAAACAAATGACAATTACAAATGGAATCCTAAGGAATATACAATATTGGCACAATCCACTTATAAGACAAAGACAAAAGGGGTAATAATTTTATGGAAAACAAATGTGATTAACCCAGAAATCATTTATATGTATGAAGATAAAGAAGGCCTTATGGCATAAGTAATAGTTAAATATAATAACAGAATATGGACCTTAGCCAATCTATACTGGTTCCCAGGCATTGGAACAGGAACTGTTAAAAAACACTTGGATTTAATTTCCAATAATTATAAAGGCAACTTGATATTAGGAGGAGATTTTAACTGTATATTTGATATTTCTGAAACTACAAATAAAAGATCGCTGCGCACATCTGCTGTATCAAAAGTTTTAAACAAGTGGGTAGAATCATTTCATCTTGTAGATACTTTCAAATTTTAAGAAAATAAATCTTTGTTGTTTTCCCAGCAAGATCACAGATTTGGTACCCAAACTAGAATAGATAAAATATTTGCTGCCCATGACTTACACTCTAAAATCATTTCTCAATCACTCCCTGCCCCTTTTCAGACCACAATTCATTGATACTAAAACTTTAAAATGTCCACAATAAATGAACAGGTGTAAAAAAGCAATAAAAGGCTTTAATCCCAAAAAAATCAACGCCAACAAAATGGTTAACAGCAGTTTTAGTCACAAAATAATCATAGACTTCATCAGATAAAACCATACATAAAACCACTGTTTAAATACAATTTAAAAACCAAAAAGAACCAATCAGTACCATGTTTTAATAATTCAATTAAGTTACATGATAAAATTTAAAGTAAACATTCCATTTTGTTAAAAGTCAAGTTGAACCATATATCCCCCCTTTCAAAATGGTATGTCTACTAAAAAAATGTTTTTTCTAAAGATATGTATATATTTTCTAAACAAACACATAATACATAATAAAAAATCAAAACTTGGCTGCCCTGAGTTTTAAAAGTGAAAATAAATTGATGTCATTAAGCCCCGGTGGTCTCCCGGAGTCCAGAGTAACCTGCCAAAATAGCTCCCTGTACTCGAGTCTAGCCTCCCATGGACCACCCTTTTGTCCATGGGTACCTGCTCGACCACAAAGAATATAAAACTAGCCCCATTGCAAACTAATGTGTGCTTGTAAAGTGCATTCCGCTCATTCAAGGTCCTAACATCATAAAGGTGTTCGTACACACGTCTTTTCAACTTCCTCTCCATTTTTCCAAGATAAAATGCCTGACAAATTTTACAAATAGCAATGTAGACAACCCCAGAAGTATTACAATTTGAATACATACTATTGTGGATATCCCTCTACTAGTGAGGAAAATCTTTTCACAATTTGCCATAAAGGCACATTGTGTACATGTTCCACAACCATATGTACCAATTTTCTAATGGTGGTTGGAACCTATATTATATTGATTGTTCTCAAACATATCCTTCAAGTTTTTATCCTTTCTATACACAAAGCGCAAGGGTTCATGTTTGATAACATCCAAATCTGTAAATTCCAAAAACTTCCCCCACTCACTTTGAATCAACTGACTCAAGTGGGGGGCATCACCACCAAATTCCACAGAAAAAATTCTGTTGATGTTGACTGCCTCTTCAGGCCTGGTCCTCAAATCACTCATCACAAGGGGGCCCCTCCCTAATAAGGGAAAATAGAGCTCACCCCTTTTCTGTTTAACCTCCTGCTTATATTTTTTCACTATGTGGATGGGATATCCTCTATCCAAAAAGTAACCTTCCAGGGTGTCGCATTCTTTTTCAAAGTCCTCATCAATGGATCTCAGGCGACTAATTCTAATGAATTGCCCTTTAACTATCCCTAACTTCTGATGTAAGGGATGGGCACTGGAAAAATGCAAACATGAATCCTTACGCTTTGTGTATAGAAAGGGTAAAAACTTGAAGGATATGTTTGAGAAGTCAGATTGCTAACTGACGGCATTTCAGGATAGTTAAATCTTGATCCAAAATATTTAGAAGCAAAACTATACAGACGCTTAATAGTGCATTGGTTAAATCTAGCACAAAACCGACACCAAGGCACGTTATGATCTGGGCCTAGGAAAGGAATACAGTACAAATGAAAATCCTTATGAGGTATTTGCTTCCCACAAGTAATGCAATTATTAACTTTTAATGACATCGGTAAGGAGCAAGAAAAAGTTTCCCCAACGGGATACTTACCTTTAGTTTGAAGACTTCGGTTCTAAAACTCGAATGCAAAAATTTCAGGAGTCGGCCGACCGGCACTTGTGAACTGCTTCTGCTTCGTGCACCGCGCGGCAGGAAAGACTGAATAAAAAGGCGTCAGCTGCATGTTTTATACCCCTGATGGCCTGACGTCATGGAAGAGGAGACAGCAACCGACACAGGACCCAAGGCTTTGTTATTCAGGCCAACTGAGGGCAACCTGCCAGCAGATTACCCAAATGTAATGACTGCAACAGTGAAACAAGAAGAACATCAATCAATATAATCTAGGTTCCAACCACAGTAAGAAAATTGGTATATACGGTTGTGGTACATGTACACAATGTGCCTTTATGGCAAATTATGAAAATATTTTCCTCACTAGTAGATGAAGGGATATCCACAGTAATATGTATTCAAACAGTAATACTTCTGGGGTTGTCTACATTGCTATTTGTAAAATTTGTCAGGCATTTTATCTTGGAAAAATGGAGAGGAAGTTGAAAAGACGCGTGTACGAACACCTTTATGATGTTTGGACCTTGAATGAACTGAATGCACTTTGCAAGCACATATTAGTTTAAAATGGGGCTAGTTTTATATTCTTTGTGGTCAAGCAGGTACCCATGGACAAAAGGGGTGGTCCATGGGAGACCAGACTCGAGTACAGGGAGCTATTTTGGCAGGTTACCCTGGAAGTACAGTTTTGTACCTACCATAAATGTAGATGTCCAATAGATATGCAACTGCAGTCATAACATATGGGTTTGTCCTGCCTCAGGCAGCCCTCGGTCGGCCGGATTCCAAAGTCTGGGTCCGGTGTCAGCTGATGTCGCATTTCTCTCCGACGTCAGAGCGGCTGGAGTATATAAGCATCAGCCGACGCCATCTTCTTCAGTGTTTCTTGCCCCAGGTGCCCTCCAAGGAAGGCTATAATCAAATTGGAAGACAAGAATAGGTTTCCAGACAATAAATAAGCAATAAACAGATACACCATAACAGATATCCCCAGCTAAGGATAACAGGGAGAGGAGTGGACCCAAGGCATAGAGGGAGGGAGGGAAAACCCGACTGCAGTTGCATATCTATCGGACATCTACATTTATGGTAGGTACAAAACTGTACTATGTCCTTCAAGAATGCAACTGTAGTCATAACATATGGGTTGAATACCATAGCTTAGCTGGGGGAGGTGGTATGCTCTAAGAAAAGGATGGTGTAGCCATCAATCCCTGCAGGACTGCCGAAGCAAAGCCTGCTCTGGATCTAGAATATAAGGGGAGGTTGTAGTGTTTGGAAAATGTATGCACGGAGCTCCATGTAGCAGCTTCTAGAATGTCTTTTGTAGGCACCCCTCTTAAAAATGCTGTAGAGGTGGCTGTAGCTCTGGTGGAGTGTGGTCTGACATTGGCTGGCACACTCTTTCCATGGAAGGAATAACAGAATCTGATGCAATTTCCAATCCATTTTGAAACTGTCTGTTTGGAAATTGCTTTTCCCTGTACTCCAGGGGCGTAAGCTATAAAAAGCTGATCAGACTTCCTACTGGTCTTGGTTCTGTCTAGGTAGTAGCGAAGTTGTCTGTGTATGTCCAAGGTATGTAGCAGTCTTTCCCCTTTGTTCTCAGGATTGGGGAAGAAAGTAGGCAGGTGAATTGCTTGATTTAAAGAAACCCTAGATACCACTTTTGGCAGAAAGGTAGGGTTGGTTTGTAAGGAGACCCTGTCTCTGTGAAATGTTATGAACGGTGGTATTACCATTAAGGCCTGTAATTCCGAAACCCTTCTTGCTGAGGTAATGGCCAGCAGGAAAGCTGTCTTCCAGAAAAGAAATTGTAAATCCACAGAAGCTGCTGGCTCGAAGGGAGGTAGAGTCAATTTTTCTAGGACAAAATTGAGGTCCCAAGCTGGTACTGGTGCCTTTCTTGGGGGCTTTATATTCTTGATTCCTCTAAGAAATTGCCTTAACAAAGGATGTGAAAACACAGGTGGATCAGTGTTGTATCTAGCTGAGATAGCTGAAGCATGTATTTTTATGGAAGAGTATGAGAGTCCGTTATGTAGCATATCTGCCAAGTATTCCAGAATGAGTGGAATGCTCAAAAGTGATGCATCGTGACCCTTGTTGGTATTCCAAATGCTGAATCTCTTCCATTTGGCTGAGTAAGCCTTTCTGGTGGATGGTCTGCGGGCTTCTGTTAGTATCCGCTGAACTTCCTTGGAGAGAGGTAAATTGAGGTTATTTATGGGATTTCCCAAGCTGTTAGCTGTAGCGTCTGGATGTTGGGATGAACTGTCCTGAAGTTGTGTTTAGTCAAAAGTTGGGGCCATTATGGAAGGGCCCACGTTTTGTTGTGACATATGCTCCTTAGTAGTGGGTACCAGTGTTGTCTTGGCCAGTCTGGAGCTATTAGGATCCCCTTCGGCTGCTCTGCTTTGATCTTTAATAACACTGTGGTCATCAGTGGCAGTGGAGGAAATGCATAAATTATTAGGGAGCTCCAGTTGAATGAGAGGGCATCTATTTTCCATGCTTGTGGATGATATGTCCTTGAGCAGAACTTTTGTAAGTGATGATTGAGGTGGGAGGCAAATAGGTCTACGTCCGGCCTGCCCCATGTCGAGGTGAGTCGTATAAAGATGTCTGGATGTAGCTCCATTCGTGGGGGTCTAGGAAATTCCTGCTTAGACTGTCCGCCAGAACATTGTCTTTGCCTGGAACAAACTGGGATTGTAACTGTATGTTTAGACCCAGTGATTTTTCCCAAAGATTCATTGTCATTCTGCAAAGGGGGTAAGAATGGGTGCCCCCCTGCTTGTTTATGTACCACATCACAGTGGTGTTGTCTGTCCGTATTAGTAGATGGCCTTGTTGAAGTTGTTGTCCAAAGGCCTCGATGGCATGCATTACTGCTAGCATTTCTTTTTGGTTGATATGCAGATGTGTTTCCTTTGGAGACCATTGCCCTTGAATACATCTGCCCTCCCCCATCCAAGGTCTGATGCGTCTGTGGTCATGGTCTGTGTTATCTGAGGTTTTTTGAACGACATACCTGTGTTTGACTGGCTTACTGTGGCCCACCATAGAAATTCCTTTTGAAGACATGGAATGAGTGGGATAGTTGCTTCTAGGTTGTTGCTGTGTTGAGACCATAAGCTTTTTAAGTACCATTGAAGCTTTCTCATGTGTAGTCTTGCTAGTGGAACCAGGAGAATGCAGGATGCCATGTAGCCCAGGGCCTGTAGGAAACTCCTTGCAGTCATCTGGGTGAGCTTTGCTAAACTTTTGAAGTAATGAGTTAACTTCTTCTGCTTGTCTTCTGTCAGGTAAGCCATTTGAGAGGCTGTGTCTAGTTTGGCTCCTAAGAAGGTTATTTGCTGGGATGGCTGAAGTCTTGACTTTTGAAAGTTGACTGTGTATCCCAGAGCCTGTAGCAAGTGTATGACATAATTCAAGTTTTTTGTCAAGGTTAGTTTGTTGTCCGCTTGTATGAGGCAATCGTCCAGGTACGGGTAGATTTGAATCCCCTGGAGCCTGCAATGAGCAATTACTGATGTCAGGCATTTCGTGAATACTCTGGGCGAAGTAGAGAAGCCAAATGGCAATGCTGAGAATTGATAATGCTCTGGCCCTGCAAGAAATCTGAGGTATCTTCTGCAGCTGTGTCTGATAGGGATATGGAAGTATGCCTCCTTGAAGTCCAGAGTAATCAGCCAAGACCCCTTGCCCAGCATGGGAAGGAGTTGCTGTAGAGTCAGCATTTTGAATTTTGGTACTATGAGAAAAGTGTTTAAAGCGGACAAGTCCAGTATTGGTCTCCATTGAGTTTCTTTTCTTGGAACAAGGAACAGTCTTGAATAAAACCCCTGGCCTTGTTCTTGTTGTGGAACTTTTTCTATTGCTTTGATCTGAGCAAGCAGAGAAATTTGCTTGATAGCCTCTGCCCTCTGATTTTGTGGAAGGTTTGGCATGCCTTGTTTTCTTGGCAAGGTATGAAAATGGAACCTGTAACCGTGGTCTATAGGGAAAGGCAGTCCATACAGCCTACCTCGATCTGGCTAAGGCCTTCGATACAATACCCCACTCGGGTATCATTGAAAAACTCATCAGCTTAAATGTTAACCCATACATCACAAGATGGGTTGCAAACTGGCTGAGTGACAGAACCTTCAGAGTTGCTGGCGCCATGTCAGACTCAAAGCCTGTCACAAGTGGTGTCCCACAGGGCTCAGTCCTGGGCCCACTCTTGTTTGGCATCTACTTTTCCGAAGTACAAGCAAACACAGGAGGGTTATGGCTGACAAAGTTTGCAGATGACTGCAAACTGGGCGCCATAGTAGAAAACACATCTGACACAGATATCCTTCAGAAGGGTCTCACAGAAACGGATAACTGGTGCCAGAGCCACGGCCTAAAGTTAAATGCCAAAAAATGCATAGTCATACCCTTCGGGAAAAACAAGGTTACCCCTAGCTACCAAATAGGTGGCAATCCACTGAGCACAGAAGAAGTTATCAGGGACCTGGGGACCCAGGTTGATAGTAGTCTGTCATTCGACACCCATGTAGCTAAAGTAGTTAGGAAGTCCTTCTACATTGCCCACCTTATCATGAAGGGATTCTCATCTAGATCAAGGGAGGTCATAGTCTCCTTTACTCATCACTCATCAGACCAATGATTGAGTACAATGCCCCATTCGAATGTATCTGACCCGACACTTGCAGCAGCTGGAGAGGCCACAAAAGTTCCTCACCAAAAGGATAAACGGTCTCAAAATCTGTCCTATGCTGCCCGACTGAAAGAACTCCAGCTCTATTCAGTCACTTACCGCTTGCTCAGAGGTGACCTTTGCCTAACATACAAGGCCATGTCAAACCCAGATTTGATGAATATGCTTCACCTCAAAAATCTAGATCCATCAGAGCCACAAGGGCGGAGACTTAAACCTCGACACGGCTATTAATAGGACGTGCTGGAGAGATAGATTCATCACCCAAAGACTCCCTATGCTGTGGAACAAAATCCCGGTACATGTGAGGCAGAGCACCTCGCTGGCCTTGTTCAAGAGAAATCTTGACCAATGGATGGGAGATCGCAGATATACCCCAGGAATTACCTCAGTGTCACTGCTCGACAGAGGCACAGCAAAATAATGGGTATAGTTCCCCATACTAAAGGGGTGGCGTAAGCCACAAAACAATGGGCTAGGCTTATAAATGCCCTCGGGCAGATAGCCTAGTATGAACCTATGAACCTATGAACCTATAATGTCCACAATCCATTTGTCTTTTGTCAGTCTGTGCCAATTTTTTGAAAACAAAGATAACTTTCCGCCCAAAGGAGCTTCTGTTTGCTCCTTGGTCAGCGGAAGTAGAGGAAAGTCATTGAGATTGTCCCTGTGGGGCAGGAGAAACCCCTGTGTCACTTCTTTGGTTTGCTGGTTGCCATTGTCGTCCCCTGTAGGATCCTCTGTATTGCCCTCTTCCTCGGGCACGCCTGTTTTTTCTCCTTTGAAATCTTTCAGGATTAGGAAAGGACCAGTTTTTAGAAGGCCAGTTCCTGCTGAATCTGGGCGGCTGAACCTGGAGGAAATCTTTGACTGTCTGAACTGACTTGGCTTTTTTCTCAATGGGCTTTAACACATCTTTAGCATTAGCACCAAAAAGCTTGTTCTTTTCCAAGGGTGCGTCAAGAAGTTTTGCCTTAACATGATCTGGTAAAGGTTGTTCTTTTAACCATGCATGTCTATAAATGACCGCCCCTGTCATAGCTTCCCTACATGAAGCCTCCAATGCATCATATCCACACTGTAGAAAGTGATTGCTAACCTGCTGAGAATTATGCACAGCCTCCTGCAAAGACTTCCTATCTAAAGGTTCAGGAGAGGCCAATCTTTTCTGTAAGTCATCTAGCAGGAAATCCTGATATTGAAACATGTGAAAGAGACAATTGAGAGCTCTCATAGATAAAGCAGTGGAGGTGTAAACCTTCTTCCCCCATCTCTCTAAGGACCTTGCTTCCCTGTTGGAAGGCAAAGGATTTTTGGAGGTGGTAGCTGAAACCCCTTTAGGCCCCTGGGAAATTGTTTCTAAATCAACAGCATGGGCCCTAAAAAATGAGAATGGGTTTCTGGGACCCTATAGTATCTGTCAGGCTTGACAGGAGTAGGAGGAAGAGTATCAGGGGTAACACTGGAGTCAGAGTATAAATCATCCAAAACATCAAGCACAGGAGGTATAGCTAAGGGTCTGTGTTGGGGCTTTTTAAGGAAGGTTCGAATGCACTTTCTGGAATCTGAATATTCCTGGCCTTGCCACTTAAAATGCTCCATCATGGAATGCAGAACTTCCACAAAAGAAATATCCTCAGGAGGAGAGGCCGAGGGAATAGAGTCCTCTGCATCTGAATCCTCATAGGTCTGGAAGGGCTCTTCCTGGCTTTCGGAGTGAACAGAGTCCTCAGAATCTTCATCTGAAGGAAGAGGGTTAGAGGGTTCAGGCCTGGGCCTCTTATCAGGAGGAGGCTGGGATCCTCTCTCAGGATGGGCCTGGGAAACCCTGATCAGGGAAATTAAATCTGCGGCCATAGACATGATTTGAGTTTCAGGAGTAGGTCGAGGTAAGGTTTTAGCAGTAAGATGCTTGGACTTGCTGGCTGCCTTAGCACGTGTGTAGGCCTTGATAGACATGGACATGGGAGGCCTAGCCGCTCCACGTGCAGGAGTGACCTTATCAACAGCAATGGTCTCAGGCATTTCCTCGGTTTCAGTATCCGGAGGAAAATCAATAACTGGCATCGGAGTGGCCTCCGGTATCGGAGGTATCGGCAATGCGGTGTCTTCGGTTCGGAGCAGTGGAATAACCGCCTCAGAGGGAACCGGGGCACTCGCGGTTAGTTTTGGCGTGGTGTCGGTGAAAGACGCGGGCCGAGGATGTCGGTCCTGGTCTTTTCGTTTCTTAGGAGTCTGCGTTGTCGGTTGTTCCGACGGCATTGTATAATCAAATTTTTCACCAAAAAAGTCTTCAGCGAACTCCGCCCGGAGCCTGAGAGTGCGCTTATTGAAGCAAGCACAGGTGGCACAGGCCGAGACGTCGTGGTCTGGGCCAAGGCAAGGGAGGCAGTAAGAGTGGAAATCCTTATGAGGTATTTGTTTACCACAAGACAAACAATTATTTACTTTTTCAGTAATTTCTGACATCGGCTGAGGCAAGAAAAGGTCCCCAACGGGGTACTTAGCTTTTTTGATGACTTCGGTTTCGAAGAATACAGGAGCTGACCGACCGGCACTTGCGAACTGCTTCTGCTTTGGGCACCGCGCGGCAAGAAAGACTGAAGAAGATGGCGTCGGCTGATGCTTATATACTCTAGCCGCTCTGACGTCAGAGAGAAATGTGACATCAGCCGACGCTGGACCCAGACTTTGGAATCCGGCCGACCGAGGGCTGCCTGAGGCAGGACAACCCATATGTTATGACTGCAGTTGCATTCTTGAAGGACATCTCCAGGAGACCACCGGGGCTTAATGACAACATCAGTTTATCTTCACTTTCAAAACTCAGGGCAGCCAAGTTGTGATTTTTTATTATGTATTATATGTTTATTTAGAAAATATATACACATTTTTAGAAACAATTTTTTTTTTTTAGTAGACATACAATTTTGAAAGGGGGATATATGGTTCAAGTAGGCTTTTAACAAAATGGAATGTTTACTTTAAATTTTATCATGTAACTTAATTGAATTATTAAAACATGGTACTGATTGGTTCTATTTGGTTTTTAAACTGTATTTAAACACAGTGGTTTTATGTATGGTTTTATCTGATGAAGTCTACGATTATTTTGTGACGAAAACGGCTGTTAACCATTTTGTTGGTGTTAATTTTCTTGGGATTAAAGCCTTCTTTGCCTAGCTGTATCTTTTTGTCTAGTGTAAAACTTCAAAATGGGCACAAACCATTAATCTTTAACTCTAGAATTCCAGCATATTATAGCTAAAATTAAAGAGTTCAAACTCTGGTTATCATCTGAATTACAGTTATTCCTAGATATTAATTGCACCACAGAGATAAACAAAATAATGATATGGGACTCATTAAAAGCTTACACATATGGTAAAACTCTAACTTGGTATTAAAAAAAATTCAGAGAATGGGATTCTGAATTATTAGATCTACAATCCAAACTTTTGTCATTAAAGCTGAAAAAAATCAAAATCATTTGGAGATGAAAAAGTAGAATTATTAAAAAATAAATACAATGAAATTCTAATGCATAAAACTAGTTTAGCTTTAGAAAAACTAAAAATTAATACCTTGGCCACTTCTCCCAAATATCGACATCATTTATTCACAAGAATCAAAATACAATCAAAAGCTAATATCATTAAAAGTATCTTCCACGAAAAGAAAGAGAAAAATGTCTCTGATATAGGTGACATTCTTGATGCCTACAGAAATCACTATATGGAACATTTCCAAAAAGAAAATATACATATTGATCAATTAAAGCTAGATGAAAAATGTTCTAATATAAAAAAAAAAATACTAGAAAAATTAAAACTACATCTGCATGCACCCATATCCTACAAAGAAATTACAGATACAATAAAAGAGGGTAAAAATAATAAAGCTCCAGGTATAGATCGCATAATTATGAAAATATATAAACTTTTTCCTTTAAAGATACTATCCCTCTTCCATAAAGCTCTATTAGAAATTCAGTTACAAGCTTTAATACCACCCCCTCTTGGAGATATTCCTTAATCACACCAATCCTAAAGGAAAACAAATCCCCAAACCTCTGCACCTCATATAGACCTATATAATTATTAATTAATGACTATAAGATACTTATGACAATATTAACAGAATGAAAATACCACTAACCAAAACAATAAATAATGATGGATTTATATATCAGACACACGCATGACAATATTAGGATAATTTCTCTTGTAGATTATGTTAATAAAGGAAATAAATAAACATTCATAATTGGCTTAAATATAGAGAACGCCTTTGATTCTCTAAATTGGGACTATTTATTCAAAATCTTACTGCTATTTGAATTTCCTGCATCCTTTGTTCATCTCTAAAGAATATATATACAAATAATTTAGCGTACCTCACGTTAGGTCCTTTTACCTTTGAATCTATACATAAAACAAAAGGCACTAAACAAGGATGTCTCATGTCACTGAATCTATTTGCTCTGGCTATTGAAATATTGGCAGATTCAATTCGTAACAATATACAAATCAAAGGAATAGATGTTTATGAATATAATTTTAAAGTAATGCTATTTGCTGATGACATATTACTAACATTATCTAATAAAAAAGAGACATTAGAGGAATTAGATATATTAATTGACAACTTTAACATGACTTCAGGACTCCATTTCAGTAAATCCCAATCAAAATTTTTATTTTTAAATAAATAAAGGAACTGCAGACTAAGGGGGATCATATCATAGAGAAACAATAATCTACCTTAAAATATCAATGAATTGACTTATGCAAGGATAATAATGAATTAGTCTCAAAAAACTACAATAATATCATCAGTACAATTAAAATCTCTGTGGAAAAATGGAACAAAATAATATTAACATCCGAAAATAGACTACAGTTAACAAAAATGGTTTTACTGCCCAAGATCCTATATATAGCCTTGGCAATACAACTGTTACCAGAAAGGCATATACTTAACAAAATAAATTCACGCCTAATAAAATTTTTATGGTTTCCCAAAAGAAACAGAATAGCCTTAATACATCATATCAGACCATGGAAACAGGGAGGATTAAACTTTCCTGATATAGAAACATATATAAAAGCATCAATATCTAAAACAATCTCAGATTGGAGAAGTCCAAATTACTCTGCAAATTGGAAAGAATTACTAACTGTAATATCAATAAATTAATTTGATTTACGAACAAAATTTCAAATAGCAGATAAAAACAATTTGCCATGGCACATATTATTTAAAAACCTGGTTTGATCTTTTAAAGGCACATACGTATTAGTATGCAATATAACATAACTAAACCCACTAAAACTGGTATGATTAATTATATTGACTCATTTAGGAAAATTATTAATGCAAATATAGATTTAAAAATCTGGTTTGGTTTTTAACACCATTTATAGTCACAAAGAACTTTCCACATAAAATATATAGAGAAAGTATTAATTATTGGGAACATAAAGGATTTGTTTGTTGGTTCCAATGTATCAAAGAACTAAAAGTTTTAGATATGCAGGTAATAAAAACAACACACAAAAATCCACAACAGGACTGGCTAACTTTACAGAGTATTCTGTCATATTTGTGAGAAGTAGAATAATTAACAATTCTTCATTTAGAGAGATACCTAAATTTATGAAATCATACATAATGACTTTGACATGGGAAACAATATTTCAAAATTTTACAAAATATCGATTAAATATAAAACACCCAAAAGTGAGGATTCCATTGCATTGCCATTGCTGCAGTCCTGGATATAGTCGTCGGTGTCCCCAGCGTCAGGTATAACCCTAATAGAGTATCGAGGCGCGCAGCGTCGGCAGGAGAATCACCATCAGAGCAGGGTACTACAGGGCGCATGACCGACGCCATATCCTCAGTCTTTTTCTGCCCCCAGATGTCCAGATGTCCAAAGACAAAGTCCCAAAACAACCAAAACAAAACATGTATAATACATACAAATAATATATATATATATATAAATATATAATATGTAAACTCACCTACACAGCCACCTATAAACACAGGAACAGGGAGGGTACCTACACAACCACCAATGGAGCAATGGAATCCTCTCATCTTTATAGTGAAATTAAACTAATAACTATGCCTCTTTTTTCTTGCTGTGCTGCAACTATTGGGTGAATCCCAACAGCAGAGGCTGGAGAGCAAGGGGAATTATACGAAAGTAAGCAAACTGAACACAGCTGACAAAATGCCATACTGGCAAAAAACCAGCCCTTTAGAAATATAGTATAGGCAGGTGATAATGAGAAGAGAAAGTATGCACTGAACTCCAAGTAGCTGCTTCCAGAATATCCTTACCTGCCACCCTTAGAAATGCTGTTGAAGTGGGGCAGTAGCCCAGTGGAATGAAGGCCAAATCCCAGCTGTTGCCATGATGCCAATATGAAATGAAAAAATGCAAAATGAACAAAACCCAAAAAACAATGTTTGTTTTTTTGACAGCTTTGTGCCTGAAACTCAAAGCAAAGAAACAAGTAACTGCTGAAGACTGCTAAAATTTCTTAGTCCTGCTCAAATAATAACGAAATACCTGCAAATACATCTAAAGTGCAAAAAATTTTTTAAAGTATTTGAGGATCTGCAAAAAACGAGGGCAAATGAATAGTTTGTTTTAAAAATGAATAAGAAACCACCACTAGCAGCATAAAGGAAGGATTAGTTAATGAATGACTGTCCAAATGGGGAAAATCAAAAGGGCTCTACTCGCCATAAGGGCCTGCCTCAGACACCCCTTCTTTCAGAAGTAATAGCCAACAGAAAAAAGCCAGAACCATGACAAATATTTCATTCTCAAAAGTTCAGTTCAGGCTAAAAAGGTTGTAGAGTAAGTTTTTCCAACACTAAATTGAGATCCCATCCAGGGGAACAGGAGTAGGGGGGTCTATGATCTTCTATGCCCTCCTAAAAAACTAAAACTGCTTGGACTGCGAAAACAAAACAAGGTGGTCACAATCATAGTGAGCTGAAATTGCAGCATGAATCTCTATATGGAGAAAGGACAAACCTTTGTCCAATAAATCAGTAAGAAATAGAAGAGCCACATTTGTGTTGAGACTTGCTGAGTCAACGCAGTAGCTGTGACTGCCAGGCTGTGAGATGAAGAGATTGATTGAAGAGATGACATTGAGCAGATGCAGATGACCGCCCTTGAGAGATACACAGATGAGGAATCAGAGGTCTCTTTTACCAGACTCCGAGAAGTGGAGAAGTGGGTACCAGTGTTGCCAATCTGGAGATCTGAAAAATCATCCTTGGCCTGTCTTGTTGACCTTCAACAGTACCCTTGGAAGAAGAAAGAAGGTGGAAAGGCATACACATGAAGGTTTTTTCAACTGAAAAGACAGGCATCCACTTTCCAAAAGCTGTGTGAAAACCCCTTTGTGCAATACTTTGGCAGCTGGTGGTTTAGTGGAGAAGTCTCATATTGGAAATATATAACAAAAGGACACGCAATACAGTAAACTGAAGATATTAAAACAAATATCTTATCGATAAAATATACATCCTTTATACAATACTAGAAAGTTTTTAATTGGAAATGCTTGCACAGAGCATTCTTAACCACAGACAGAATCAATAAAATTAGATCTTCCATAAAAGGAATATGTTGGAGATGTGAGCAAGTACACAATGGAGACTGAAATCACATTTTCTTTGATTGCGTTAAAATTAAGCCATTTTGGAACGGTATTAATAACTTTCTACAAGCTTTATTTAATGAATCATTTTGCCACAGTGGTGCAGCAGTTAGCATTGCTGCCTCACAGCAAGAGGTTCTCCGGATCTATTCTCAGCTGGGGTGCCTTCTGTGTGGAGTCTGCATGTCGTCCATGTGGTTGCGTGGGTTTCCTCTGGATGATCTGGTTTCCTCCCACATCCCAAAGACATGCTGTAGGTGGATTGGACACTCTAAATTGGCCCTACGCATGTGTGTGTGTGTATGTGTGTGTGTGTGTGTGTGTGTGTGTGTGTGTGTGTGTGTGTGTGTGTGTGTGTGTCTGCCTTCTGTGGAAAGTTGGGTGCCGGGCTGACAACTCAACAATGTAAAACTCCACTCCCAATCATGAGCGGACAGGTTACAGTCAGCTACCTGTCGGGTGCCAGGAACCACCACATAACTTACGCACTAACGTCACTTCACAAGTACAAATATGACTATGTCAATGTCCATGTTGGTGTGAATGACCTGAGATGTACCTCCCTGTACTACATGAAAACAGACATGGAAGAGCTCTCCAATCTTGTGGCGACCCCTAACTGGGAAAAGCTGAAAGAAGACGACGATTTTATTTAACTAAAGCTCTTGTATTATTAAATGCGAATGAACGTCCTCATTTGAATAGGTCAAACATGTATCTAGTATGGACTATACTTACAATTTCAAGTGCTTATTCGTGCTCAGCACTTGTTCAGAACTTGTTGTAAGCACTAAATAAGCTACAAATTACTACAGCACTCAGCCTTCCTCATCACCTAGAGGAAAACAGTTTTTGTACTTGCTTTCCTCACTTGCTTAGAGAAAAACAGCTCTTGTACTCACTTTCCTCACTTGTCTAGAGGAAAATATTTTACTCAGGCATGTTCAACGGTCAGCTCCCAATGCTCTCTCCTGACTATCTGATGAATCTGGGCATCTTGGGGCAATGTAGCAATTACCTTATGTACACAGACAACCCTCTCCTTCTATCACCTAACACTACAACCTGTGAGAGATGCACTTATTTAGCCAAACTGGAGGTAAAGCTCTCTCCAACCAAGACTGAATTTGACAGTCTAGAGGAAAAGGTAAACACTTGCACCACACCACACCACACTAATCACATAGTCCCACTAAACCTACACCACCAAAATCCACACATAGAAACAAAAAAAACATTCAGGAAGGCTCTCAATAATTAATCTGCTCAAGCAACAGAGACCTCCAAAGGAGAAATGCAAGCAACCTCCGCCCCCCCCCCCAACACAACCCAAATGACACAGCCCACAGACTCAGTGTGCCACTCAACTACAGCCCATAAGGCAAAACAACATACCCAACACACTAGTCATAAGTGACTCTATAATCAGGCACACTGATGCCCCACTCACCAGACTAAACAAGGAGAAGGTTACAGTCAGCTACCTGTCGGGTGCCAGGAACTGCCACATAACTTATGCACTAACGTCACTTCACAAGTACAAATATGACTATGTCAATGTCCATGTTGGTGCTGAGACGTACCTCCCTGTACTACATGAAAACAGACATGGAAGAGCTCTCTGATCTTGTAGCCCAGGCAGGTATGACCCTAGCCCTGAATAGCATCCTGCCATTGCCCAGAATGATACTGCAGTACAAAGACAAAATGATTGACTTCAACAATTGGCTAAGCTTTTGGTGTCATTCTAAGGGTCTGCTGGGATGACATGGTCAACAGACCATGATGCTTTGCCAGAGATGGCCTGCACCTGTCACCCCTGGGATTCTGGATACTGGCTAAGGTTCTGTGCCTTTTTTAGTCAAGGTTCAAATGACAAATTCACCATCGTAACAGGAACAGGGAAGCAAAAACTGAGGGTAATGTTACTCAATGCTAGAAGACTAAATCTCAAAATGCACTCACTCGAGGCACTCCTTAAAATGGAGAACATCGATATCTGTGCAGTGACTGAGACCTGGTTCAAGGCTCCAGAGAGCACCTCTGCATTACCAGGCTATAACTCATACCACACTTTGTCGGCCATCTAACCTGGACCAGAACACCAAGGGCGGAGGTGTGTCCATATTCATTAAGGATATCCACACCTCCAGGCTAGTTGCTCAGCATAATGCATCAGAGGTTATCCACGTGCAACTAACTCTGGGCAAAACTGTAATCCAAACTGTAGCTTGCTACAGATCCCCATTCCTCTTTCCTTGATATACTGGAAAATATTAGGGTTCAACCAAACACCCTAATAAGGGGCAAATTCAACTACCCCACCATTAACTGGGAAAACTACTCATGTACCTATCCTTCACTCAACGCTTTCTGGAATTCATAAATTCCAATACCCTGGATCAAATTATCCACACACCCCCACCAGGGGCAACAATATCCTAGACCTAGTCATTACTAACATGAGTAACTGGTGTTCCACACCTGAAGTCAGCTCCTCGTTGGTCAGATCCGACCATAAGCTAATCACCCGAGATATCCACATCCCGCCCCCACCCCCCATTAAGGAAACCACAGTAAAAAATTTCTCCAAAGCCAACTTCATGCTTCTTAAGACAGAAGTGCCGAACTTCATGACACCCCTGCAGATGGACAATACAGATAAGAGTGCTGAATCCTACACAAATGCACTCTATAAGCACTTACACAAGTGCATGGATCATGCTATCCCAAACAGAACCAAGACGCTACCCCGGAAATTGCGTCACTCACCCAGCTAGACGGGTCCAGGGAAGTAAATACTGTGGGAAGAAATAGCCACGGAATTGTTATAGCTAGGCTTGTATAGGCCCCTATGGCGGATAGCCTAGTACCAACAGATGAACCCTCAAAAAAAAGAAAGCCAATCTGGTGGTCCCCTACCATAAACAAATTCTACAACAGAAGGAAGAAACTGTTGCAAAAGAGAGTAAAATCCCATGACTGGAGGAGCTCCCTGGTTTTGCCTCAGTAAGAAGCCGAGATCCCAAAGCTAGCTACGAAAACAAAATCGCCACTGATTCTACGGACAGCAACAAAGCATTCTATAGCTATGTCAAGAATCTCAATGGCAACACCAAGATCTGCTCTGAGTTACAGCACAACGGCACGGAAATTATAGAACCAACTGATGTTGCCAACATCCTGGCAGATAGGTTCAGTGCTAACTTTACCCCCCTCTCACCCCCCAAAGGGCCCATATCTATACAGGAAGAATGCAGAGTCCCTGTAATCACAACTACGCAGGTAAAAGGTGCACTCTCTAAAGCCAAAAACACAGCATCTATGGGACCGGACAGCATCCCAGGCTGCATTTTACACTAACTTCAGAACGAACTGGCTCCCCACCTAAGCATCATGTTCAGTCATAGCCTCATGTCAGGCTTTGTGCCCACTGAATGGCACACAGCAACAGTTATCCCACTCCACAAAGGGGAAGCCACCATTGATCCTGGGAACTATTGCCCTATTAGCCTGATGAGCCTGGTCTGTAAGGCCATGGAACATATCATCATGGAACTCATAAACAAAGACACTGGTAACCTCCAAACTCTGGACCCCACCCAGTTCGGGTTTGTGAAAGGCAGATCATGCCTCCTGAACCTGATCAACTTCTTTGAGGCAGTCACCAAAGCCGTAGACAAGGGTAAGGTGGGCCACACAGCCTATCTTGACCTCACCAAGGCTTTCAACACCATTCCAAATTCTGGAATGATAGCTAAATTCACTAAACTAGGTATAAATCCCTAAGTCACAAGATGGGTTGCCAACTGGCTCACTTACAGAACCCACACTGTAAAAGTTGCAGACTCCAAATCTGACTTCAAACCAGTGGCAGGTGGAGTACCACAGGGTTCAGTCTTGGGACCTTGGCTGCTTGGTATCTACTTCTCTGAAGTACAGGCTAACATAGAAGGCCTTTGACTAATGAAGTTCGCACATGACTGCAAACTAGGAGCCATAGTCGAGTCCCCAAATGATGTGGACATCCTACAGAAGGGCCTCACTGAGACAGATGCCTGGTGTCAGAGCCATGGCCTCAAGCTCAATGCCAAAAAGTGCATTGTCATCCCCTTTTGTAAAAACTCTGTACCCATGAACTACCACATAGGCGGCAGTCTACTTAATGCCGAATGTGTGATAAGAGACCTTGGGACCCAGGTGGACAGTAGTCTCTCCTTTGATAATCACATCGCCACAGTAGTCAGGAAATCTTTCTATGTGGCACACCTCATCACAAAAGGGTTCTCATCCAGGAAAAAGAGAGGTCATTGTTCCCCTCTACTCGACACTCATTAGATCCATTATAGAGTACAACGCCCCTTTTGGAATGTACCTCACAAGACATCTGCAGCAGCTGGAAAGGCCACAGATGTACCTCACAAAGAGGATTACTGGCCTCAAACAGATGACCTACACTGACAGTCTCAAAAACCTCCAGCTTTACTCCATAGCATATCGCCTACTCCGAGGTGATCTCTGCCTAACATATAAAGCTATGTGAAACCCAGAGCTGTTGGACAGGTTACACCTACAGAAATCCCAATGCCTCCGAGTTACCCGCTCTAGGGACCTAAACCTTGTCACCACAATAAACAGGACATGGTGGAGGAATAGATTCCTGTCCCAGAGACTTCCTATACTCTGGAACAAGATACCCATCTATGTTAAGCAAAGTTCCTCATTAGCACTCTTCAAGAAAAATCTTGATGAGTGGATGGGAAATAGGAAATGCACCCAGGGGATCACTTCTGTGGCTCTGCTCGGCAGGGGCACAGGAAAATAACTTTCTTGGGTGGCATAAGCCAGGGAACCTTGTTGGCTAGGCTTACTTAGGCCCTTGGGCCGATAGCCTAATACCTACCTATGAAGAAGATGGAATACAAACACAATACCAACTTTGGAAGACTTCTACAGCCTACTGAGGACCACAGCATTATTGGAAATTAAAATTAAAGAACTAGAATTTATCCAAAGTCATTTATCAACAACACTTGGGGAAAAGTCTTATCGTTTATTGACACTATACAATAATTGATCAGACACACTGATAATGGATTGGACATACTTATAAAGTAACTAAACAAGCAAAACGGCTTAAAGCAAGTCAGGTGCAAATAACAGAAAAAACAGAGAGATAAAAAACTGCACCAAGCTGACACACCAAGTACTTAGTATTTAAAATGAAGATATGCTGAGTGTTTTCATGACAGAACTCGTCGCTTCATCAGACACATGAAAAAAGCTTTTTTCATGTGTCCGATGAAGCGACAAGTTCTGTCGTGAAAGCGCTCACCATATCTTCATTTTAAATATTAAATACTTGGTGTAGTTTTTTATCTCGATACTTATAAAGTAACTGTATACATTAAGATCTGTTATAGTGTCAGGCTAATGTAAACAATGTACATAGTTATTTAAGATGTTATGTATAAATACTATGGAATTCATTCAAATGTATTTGAAAAATAAAAAAATTTTGAGGAAAAAAAAACATACATAGGTTCATAGGTGTGTACTACGCTAATGACCCTGGAGCCTTTACAAGGCTAGCCCATAAATGTGTCCTGGCATTGTGCCGGCAGACATTAGTTCCCAGTGCCTCTATCATGTAGAACCACTGGAGTGATCCTCAGGGTGAATATTCTACTTCCCAACCACTCATCAAAATTTCTCTTGAAAACGGCCAGTGAAGTGCTCTGCTTGACATGTATGGGAAGTCTATTCCAGAGCATGGGCAGTCTCTGGGTTACGAACCTGTCCCTCTAGCATGTTCTGTTGATTATTGTAATGAGGTCGAGGTCTCTGGAGTGTGTGTTGAGGTGGGATTGGGATTTCTTTAGATGTAGCATTTCTAACAGAGCTGGGTCAGACATGGTTTTGTAAGTCGAGCAGAAATCGCCTCTTAGTAGACAATATGAGACGGACAACAGCTGGAGTTTCTTTGAGTCTGTCCATGTAGGACATGTGTTTAAGGCCTATGATCCTCTTTGTGAGGTACTTTTGGGGCCTTTCCAGCTGCTGCAGGTGTCTAGTGAGGTACATGCCAAATGGGGCATTATACTCAATGATTGGCCTAATGAGGGAAGAGTAGAGAGAGATGATGACCTCTTTCTTCCTGGATGCAAAACCCTTGGTAATGAGATGTGCCACATAGAAGGACTTTCTGACCACAGTGGCAATGTGGTGGTCAAAGGAGAGGTTGTTGTCAACCTGTGTCCCCAGATCTCTTATAACGCCTTCAGTGTTCAGTGGGATCCCATCGATGTGGTAATTAGTGTGAAGTGAGTTTTTCCCAAAGGGAATGACAACACATTTTTTGGCATTAAGCTTAAGGCCATTGGTCTCAGTGAGGCATTTCAGTAGGATGTCTACATCACTAGGGGAATTAATAATGGCTCCCAGCTTGCAGTTGTCTGCGAACTTGGTCAGCCAGAGTCCCTCCATGTTGGCCTGGACTTCAGAGAAGTAGATACCAAACAGGAGAGGACCCATTACTGATCCCTGTGGGACTCCACTCGTGACTGGTCAGCAGTCTGACTTGGAGTCAGCTACTTTCGCACTGTGGGTTCTGTGAGCCAAATTTGCAATACACCTATTGATATAGGGGTTGATGCATAGTAATTCCTGAGTGGGGAATGGTATCAAACGCCTTGGGCAGATCAAGGTAGGCTGTATGAACTGCCTTGCCTTCATCAACGGCTCTGGTGACTGACTCAAAGAAGTCAACCAGGTTGAGCAGGCATGATCTACTTTCACAAAACCAAATTACGTGGGATCTAGAGTTTGGAGATTCCTTATATACTTGTTAATTAGGTCCATGATGATGCGCTCCATAGCCTTACATATCAGACTTGTCAGGCTAATGGAGTGATAATTCCCAGGGTTTGTAGTCGCTCCCTCTTTATGGAGAGGGATGGCTGTAGCAGTGCGCCATTCAGTAGGGACAAAGCCTGAGGTGAGGCTGTGATTGAACAGGGCACACAGTTGTGGTGCCAGTTCACTTTGTAGTTCATGTAGAACACATCCAAGGATATTGTCGGGTCCCATAGAAGCTGTATTCTTGACTTTGGACAATGCAGATTTAACCTGTGCAGCACTATTACTGGGAGCCTGGCATTCCTCTGGTACTGTGATTGGTCCTTTGGGGGGGGGTTAAAGTTGGCACTGAATCTGTTGGCGATATATGTTGACTCAGTATAGGAGGTACCATTGTGCAGTAACTCAGAGCAAACCTGGGTATTGCCATGGAGATTCTTAATACAACTACAGAACGCTTTGTGGTTTTTAGTGTCTGCCGCAATTCTGCCTTCATAGCTGGTTTTAGAGGTTTTGATGAGGGATCTCAACTTTTTGTTTAGGCTAATAAGGGAGTTTTTCCAATCTTGGGACTTCACCTTTTTCTGCAACAGATTCTTCCTTCTGCTGTAGAGTTTATTAATGGCAGGGGACCACCAGATTGGCTTCCTTATTTTGGAGGATAGCATCTTGGTTCTTTTGGCAATCTTGACACACTCATAGCTTTTTTTTTTTTATATGTAGCTGATCACACAGTATTCTTTTATACAATACGGTTTATATAAAAGGCAGTTAAAAAGTTACACACTGATGGGTTAAACTTTTACAATACACATTGCCTTAACTTCTGCTTTCTGCAAGTAACACACTTGACTAAGAAGTCTAAATGTAGTGTCATATCCCATTCCAGATCTTCTTAAGGTTTGAGGCAGTAAAAGATTAATCCAGCAGAACCATCAGGTTGGTAAAATTCTGAAACGTGGAATGGACTATTCCTCGGATTTAGAAAGGGTTACAATGAATGGTAATCCCAAACACAAAAGCAGGCAACCCCTTGTGGTAACTCCTTCCTATTCAGAGACAGGCCTTCCAGCAGTGATTTTACACAGAGGGTAGAACACAGTGGTGAGCCTTCATAACACTCCTGCTTCACAATAATAAGACATTCCACAAGAGTTGTTAATGTTAATTGTCCATGTGCTCAACCCCAAAAATGACCGCAGGAAGGGATTTACACTGCCAAGCGAATACAAATTAGCACATCCCTTTGTGATAATGAACAGGGCCTGCATTCACCCATTACAGTCAGATGGAAAGACAGGATACAGACTTCCAAGAAAATTTAGGGAAGTCCAAGGGAAAAGTACGGGGGGGGGGGTGAGGCTGTGTGTATGTGCGCATGCACCTGCAGGGGTATGGTGTCAGATGACTGTGTGTGTATCTGCCCATGTGATTTCAGAAGGGGGTTAAGTGTCTGTGTGTCTGTGTGTGTGTGTGTGTGTGTGTGTGTGTGTGTGTGTGTGTGTGTGTGTGTGTGTGTGTATAGAGAGAGACCGTAAGCACTTTCAAGTGACAGGGTGTGTTATATTGAGTGAATGTGTGCAGGGGGAATGTCCATGTTTATGAATGTCTGCATGCGTGTGACAGAGAATGACTGAGAGGGTTGCACTGCCAACATGATGCATGGGCTCCAAGTGGTAATTTATGCTGAAAATTAGAAGTTATGTACATACCATAACGTTCCATGTTAGTTGTCTTCTCTCGCCTTCTTTCTTGCTGGATGGGTTCCGAGCCGATCCTCGGCTCCGACTCAGCACTTGCTAAGCTCGAGAACTCATTTTACCAGGTCGAGGCAACCCTATATTCCATGATGCAAGGCGTGACTACCTCAGATCTCGTTTGGTAGCTAGAAGAAAAACCCTGCCAAAAAACACTTCTTCCCAAGGAAGAAGATACTAAATGTAGGAGAAACTAGGCCGATGGCCACTAACAATAATGACTCTTCCTACTGTGAACTCTGGAAAGAGTGACAACACCTCAACAAAAGGAAGGTACAAGCTCAAGATCAGTCCAGGCCAGGGGGAAGGAGGGAGGGACGCAAGAAAGAAGGCGAGAGAAGACAACTAACATGGAACGTTATGGTATGTACATAACTTCTAAATGTTAAGTTGTCAAACTCGCCTTCATTCTTGCTGGATGGGACCGTGTCCCTAGCACCTCTATCCTGAGTGGCTCAATGGAACAGACTCTTGAGAACTGTGGAACCAAACCTAGCCCTGTCCCTGGAGGCCAAGTCCAATTTGTAATGAGAGACAAAGGTGTGAGGAGTGGCCCAAGTGGCTGCTGCACAAATGGTGTCAATAGGTAGCCTATCCTGAAAGGCTGTGGATGTGGATAGGCTCCTGGTAGAATGTGCTTTTGGTTTTGAGGACAGTTGCTTGCCTCTAAGATGATAAACATAAGAAATGATAGAAGACAGCCATCTGGATAAGGTCACTTTAGAGACTGGGAGACCTTTTCTATTCTCTGCATAAGAAAGGAATAGTTGATTAGATTTTCTGAATTGTTTAGTTCTGTCCAAATAATATCTGAGTTGACGATGGACATCTAAGCAATGAAGTCTTTGTTCAGCTTTGTCTGAATAATTAGGGAAAAAAACTGGTAATTCAATAGATTGGTTAAGATTCGTCTGGGAAGCAACTTTGGGCAAAAAGGATGGATTAGGTCTTAAAGATACCCTATCTTTGTGAAAAACCAAGTAAGGGGAACGGACACAAAGGGCCTGAAGTTCAGAAATCCTTCTAGCTGAAGTAATAGCCACCAAGAAAATTGTTATCCAGGAAAGAAACTTTAAGGAGCATGTAGCAGCCGGTTCGAAGGGGGATAGAATCAAGGATGCCAGCATTAAGTTCAAATCCCACTGTGGAGGGGGATCTCTGATTGGAGGCTTCAGGAGAAATATACCTCTGAGAAAGGCTTTGCAAAGTTTGTGGGACATTATGTTTTGATCTGCTAAACCAACATGAAAATTAGAGATTGCTGCCAATTGGACTTTAACTGTAGAAGCAGAAGACCCTGATTGAAAAATCTCTGCTAAGAAATCCAGAACTGAATGCACTGGAGCAGTAAAGGGATCTAAGTGTTTGGACTTTGCCCAGAAAGAAAAGCGTTTCCACTTACTAGCATAAATCTTTCTGGTGGAGGACTTTAGAGAAGCTACTATGATGTTCCTAACGGGGTTAGAGATCATAGGAAGCCTGGCTAAGGAAGGAAGTGGAGCAACCAAGCAGTGAGGTTGAGAGAACGAATGGCCCGGTGTGGTTGACCCGACTGGTGGGTCAGAAGGTCTGGAACTGGGTCCAGATGCCAAGGCTGCACCAGGAGATGACGATGCAGGGACGGAAACCAAATTTGTCGAGGCCAGTAAGGGGCAATGAGGATCAACTTGGCTCTCAATACGGTAGCTTTCTGAATAAGTTGTGGTATCAGTGGAAATGGAGGAAAGGCATACAGAAGTCCCCGGGTCCAATCCTGGGTTAGAGAGTCTCTCGGGGAATGGCCTGGTAGAGGAAAAAGGGTGAAGAAGTCCGGGCATTTGCTGTTTTGGGGTGTAGCAAAAAGGTCGCAGGAAGGGAAGCCCCACTTCTGAAATATCTCATCCACTACCGATTGCTTGAGAGACCACTAGTGTGGCATGAGAATAGCTCTGCTCAGTCTGTCCGCTAAGAGGTTGGATCTCCCGGGGATATGCGTTGCTATCAGAAACCGATGAGATGAGATCGCCCATTGCCAAAGTCTGAGAGCTTCTCGACACAGTGGGTAGGACCTGGTCCCGCCCTGCTTGTTGATATACCAGACTACAGACATGTTGCCCGTCTGAACTGCAATAGTCCCTAAGGGAAGAAAGTCGTTGAGGGCTTGCAACGTTAAAAGCACTGCTCTCATCTCTAGGACATTTATGTGCAGATGGTATTCTATGGGTTGCCAAGTCCCATGGACCATCCTGCCCTGATAATGCCCCCCCCCACCCGATCAGAGAGGCATCCAAAGTGACTGTGGCAACCGGAAATGGGGGCACAAACAGTCGGCCCTGATGGAGCAGAGGAGAAGACATCCACCAGATTAGATGACTCTTGCATGACTGCGTGACAAAAATCTCGTGACTCATGGGGAGCTGCTGGAATGGAAACAAACAAAGGCCAGCAAACAGTTCCTAAGGCTTTATTGAAATAAAGTAAGTGTCATAAAGACACTATAACACTCTCACCATCATAAATATAATAAATGCATAGCCTCAAACTAGTTTCGGTGAAATCCCTTCTTCAGTGAGGACAAATAGCAAACATAACTCCATTCAACAGACTCCATATTTATATAATTGCTTAGCCAATAGACAAATGGCTAACAATTAGCTGCATATTTAAAGTATGCAGAACATTTGTTTAAAGAAATGCACAGAGCTGCTGGAATGACCACTGAGTGAACAACATCCACTGCAGAAGACGCATGTGGAAGCGGGCTAATGGCAGTAGAACAATGGCCGCAGCCATAAGACCCAGAACCTTCAGGACAAATTTGGCTCTGATCTTCTTGCTGAGTAATATGATCCGAACATACTTCTGAATGTCCAGAATTCTTTGCTTTGTGAGTCTGGCTGACATACTGACAGTGTTTAATTCTGCGCTTATAAAGGTAATAGATTGGCAAGGCGACAGAGAAGATTTTTCGAAGTTTATTGAAATCCCCAATTGTTTGCAGGTCTGCAGAGTGTAGTCTCTGGCCTTGAGAAGTTGATGCCTGGTGGTGGCGGAGAGGAGCCAGTCGTCTAGATACGGAAACACCTGGAATCCTTGACGTCTCAGATGAGCCGTAACCACTGCCATACATTTGGTAAACACTCTGGGGGCTGTAGTGAGGCCAAAGGGCAGGGCTCTGAACTGAAAATGACTGGACCCCAGCCAAAAGTGGAGAAACCTTCTGGAGCGCCTGTGAATCTTTATATGATAGTACGCATCCTGAAGGTCTATTGAGCACATCCAGTTGTCCTTGCCCAAAAAGGGTAGAATGGACTGAAGCGTGACCATCCGGAACCTTGCCCTCTTGACAAACTTGTTTAGTTTGCTGAGGTCTAAAATTGGTCTCCAATCTCCCGTCCTTTTGGGGACCAAAAAGAATCTTGAGTAGATGCCGGATCCTACTTGGTCTGCTGGCACTATTTGGACGGCTCTTTTTGCTAGGAGCTTTGATACCTCCTGCTTTGCCAATTCCCTTAGACCGGGTGAGACGTCTGGAAGGGATTGATGAGGAACGGGATACCTCTTGAAAGGGATATTGTAGCCCTCGGATATGATCGACTGTACCCATTTGTCTTGAGAAAGGGAACGCCAGGCTACTGGGTACAGCGACAATCTTCCCCCAACTGCCTCCAAGGGTGGACAGTCGGCCAACACCTCAGGGATGCTGGAAGGGTTTATCAGGGAGAGTCTCCCTGCTACCCTGATTCTGCGGATCCCCTCTGCCCCTAGGGCGGCACCTATTATTATTACCCCCTCTGCCTCTGGGGGTAAACTGACCACGTGTGTCCGGCGTGACTCCTTGAGATTTACGGAACCACATTTTCCCTCCCTTCTGACCCTTTGGATAGGGTCTTGAAGGGGTGGAGAAATGGACTCCTATGGCAGAAAGGGTCTTGCCGTCTTGTTCACACCTGGTCAAAGTATCCTTCACCTGAGGCCCAAACAAAGCCGAACCGTCAAAGGGAGTATTGGTGAAGGACGCCTTAAAGGGGTCTGCAAAATTACAAAGCCACATCCAGGCCGGACGCCTAAGTGCCACTCCTGTGCCTGCGGCCCTACTCGCCCCATCGGCTGCATAAGAAATAAGCCGCATGGAGGAGTTAGTCAAAGAATTAAGGATTCCTAGCTGTGAGGCAATCTTTTCCTGAGCCCCAGTCGCCGAAGGATCCTGAACCACTTCACCTAGTTCCTTGAGAATGTCTCTCTGAAGTCTGGTAAAGTGACAAAGGTAGTTCAGCGAACGCATAGCAAAGGTCGCTGAAGAAAACATCCGCTTGCCGTACCTATCCATGGTCCTAGAATCCTTATTAGGAGGATGGACAGGCACAGAAGGATCAGCAAGTTCCTTCTTGGTGGCCGTCGCCACCACCATAGCATCAACAGGGACGCCCTTAGAAAGAAACGGTTTGTCTGCAGGGGCTGTAATAAATTTGGAGGGCCTCCTATGAACTGGTTCCACAGAATCCGGGGCTTCCCACGCCTTCCGAGCCACTACTTGCATGAGTGGGTCGAAAGGCGGAGACACCCAGGAGGTGGAGGGTCGAGATCCAAAAGCCTCCAGGTATACAGACTCATCCTCAGAGGGGTTAATGGAAGGCCAGTTCCCCCTCTGCTTAAGGAGTTCCAGGATGTCTGAAAAGGAGACATCCTCAGAGGGGGACCGTGGGGAACCCTCCGACTCATCTAAGTCGGTATCTGATGTATTAGACTCAGGGGAGTCTGTGTGCTTCCTCTTACACGTCCTCTTATGCAGGGGTTCTGCTGCAGGATCAGGAGAAACCTCGGAAGAGGAAGTTATTCCCAATGGGGAAACCTGGGGCGATGGATCTCTGAGTCCGGGAGCAAGAGACTAGCAAGAGACATCAATAGGCACCGAAGATGGAGGAGCTAAAGGAATAGACCGTTGACCTAGCTCAGGGGCTAGAACACTCCTCATCACCTCAAAGGCTCCTCTCCCAGGGAGGCCAGAAGAATCCCGCTCCAAAGAAACAGGAATCCCCGGCCCCACCAAAAGAGAAGGCTCCGAAGTCGATGTCGGTGCCGAGCTCACCAATGCCGAAGCTCCAAGAGGGAGAGCAGGGTCGGACAAGGGTCCGATGCCACTCGCCCTCTCGGAGCCGACAAGGGAGACTCGACGACCGGATCCCTCCAAAGAAGGTCTCATGGAGGAGATCGGAGCCGAAGACGTCGGAGCCGAAAGGGGAAGTATCGGCTCCGGCTCCGAACTCTGAAGGAGAGTCGGAGGAGGAAGTTCAGGGGGATGAGAAATAGCAGACGTCTGTTGAGACGGGCTATGGAGCATTTGGGCTAGTGCCTGTGACTTCAACAGTCTGCTTACCACCCTCTCTAAATCGTGGTCTGACAGCCTGGAAGATCTTGAAGATCGGCTCCGATGGCTCCGCTCCGACAAAAGAGGAGATCCCGGAGCCGAACGAATCGACTCCAGGGAAGGAGACCGAGATCTCTTCCTGGATGGAGCCATCGGAGCCGACGACCCCTCGGTTCCAGATGGAGCCGAAGACTTATCGGCTCCAATACTGGATAAAGACACGTCGGCTCCGGCCGGAGCCGACAAAGTAATGGGTATCTGTGTGTCGGAGCCAGACGGTGCCGACATAACTTCCAAAGTGGAAAGATCGGCTCCGGCCGGAGCCAATCTCGACTCCGAAGGAGTCGGAGCCACAGCCGAAGGCTTGGAAACTACAGCCTGGGCTTTAGATGGCTTAGAGGGTTTAACCGACCCAGCCTTGGTCGGAGAACCCTCTGGCTTTAACAAGCCACAAATAATCAATTTGTTTCTTCGTTCCTGCAGGACTCTCTGGCTAAAGGAGTGGCTAAAGGAGTGACAAATGGCACAGGAGTCCTGCAGGTGTAAAGGCCCCAGGCAGTACACACAAGAAGTGTGACCGTCTGTCAGAGACATTTTCTGACAGCATGAGTCACACTTCTTGAAGCCTGAGGCCTTCACTTCCTTAGACATAATAATGTCCAAAAATACACAAACACACAACAGTCACACAGTTAACCCCCAAAAAACAGACAACACACAACCTGACAGGAATTAACTGAGAGGGAGGCTTAAGGCCTGAAGAGAGGAATAAATCCTAACGTAAAGGGAGGGAATATAGGGTAGATTATCGATTAGTATAAAATATACTCAATAAATGAAAGAAAAAAAAGGAGGTAAGGGAGAAAAAACCCTGACTAATCTTTACAATATGAAGCTTTACCTGAGCTGGTAAAAAAGGAGACCTCTTCGCGAAGCGGCAAACGAGATCTGAGGTAGTCATGCCTTGCATCATGGGATATAGGGTTGCCTCGAGCTGGTAAAATGAGTTCGCAAGCTTAGCAATTGCCGAGTCGGAGCCGAGGATCGGCTACGAACCCATCCAGCAAGAATGAAGGCGAGTTTGACAACTTAACATCTGGTGTTTAGCAGTGGCAGTAATTATGGGCAAGTCATACAGACAAGTAAATTAGTTGATAATGAGGTTTTCATCACTGCAGCTAAGAGTGTCTCTGAACTGCATTTTACATCACCAAGTAAACTGCATCTTCCTACCAAGTAGGTATCTGAGCTGCATGCGGACATGCAATCCATATGCAAAATCTTCTCCCTTGTTTTTAGGGTCTGGAAAGAATACAGGGAGATTTTAATAGCTTGACTCAATGTAAATTCTGAAACCACTTAAAGTCTAAAAGAAGGACTTGTTCTCAAAGACACTTTATCTTTGAGATAGGGTGGACTCACAATAAAAGACCAACTCAGATACCCTCCTTGCAGAAGTCAGAACAATGCATAATATGGCTTTTCAAGAAGTTCAGATTAGCCTGATGAGCTAGTTCAAATGGAAGAAATGTCAGCTTTTCTGGAACAAAGTAAAGATCACAAGGAGAAGTCAGCTGTTTTCTAGGCTGGCAAATATGTAAACCCCCTTTCCAAAAACTATTTAACTTGCAACTCAATAACCTCCATAATAAACACTCTCCCCTCCAGAAACTTGCACCCCCACAAACTCTATATCACTTCCAAACCCTCCTAACTCCTTCTCTCTAAAAGCAGTATCAAGTCATTACTCTCTAAACTTAAACCTTGCTCCCCATCTGTTGACAAGCTACCCTCTTACTTCCTGCAGATTGCCTCTGAACCTCTTGCCTATCCTGTAACCATCTTAATCAATCGATCCATTTCTGAATCCTATGTCCCCACTGTATGGAAGAATTTCTTTACTCTACCCATTCACAAAGGGGGCAGCTCCTCAGACATATCCAACTTCAGACCAATTGCCATACTCTCTTCACTCTCAAAAATCCTAGAGAAATGCATTTACAAGCAGGTAATGCATTACCTTCACCAGGAAAACCTTCTCACACCCACACAGCATGGTTTCCGTCCCAAGCATAGTACAACTACTGCACTCATATCATTCATCAACATAGTTTCCCTAGCTCGTGATAACAATAAACTTGTCTCATGCCTATTCCTTGACCTTTCTAAAGCTTTTGACACTGTCTCTCACCCACCCCTTCTAGATAAACTCACTAACTTACATTTCTCTCTCCCTACTATCTCCTGGTTTCTCCAGCTCTCTCTCTCTACCCGCCAGCAATCAGTTAAATGGCTCTCTGCACTATCCTCCCCTCTCAGTGTACAAATGGGAGTCCCTCAAGGGTCCATTCTTGGACCACTACTCTAATATTTTCACCAACTTGCTCTACTCCTCTTGTCCCCAGTCATCTCTTGTGCAGTATGCTGATGACTCAACTGTTATAACCATTGCTGACAACCCAACTGACCTCCACTCAACTACCCAGGCATCCCTTCCACACCATTGAGACTTGGCTTAGTGATAACAAACTAATACTTAATCCAAAAAAAAAACTAAGCTCCTACACTTCCTCCCTAAAAACATCACCACACTCAAAAGTACATTTACCATCTTATCCTGCAACAACACTATCAGCTCAGCTGATTCTAGTACTAAATTGCTAGGTGTTATAATAGATGATCAGCTTAAGTTTGAGCTGCATATTACTAACTTGGTAAAAAGAACTCATCAGAAACTTGGACACCTTTTCCGTAGCAAGAAATACTTAACTAACACCGCCCGAATAACTCTCTCCCAGGCTTTATTACTGCCAATACTCCTGTACAGCTGCCACATATTCGCAAACCTAAATTCTACACTTATATCCAAGCTTGAAACTACCTATAATAAGATTGCCAGATTTACAGCTAACCAAACCTACAAGTCACACCACTGCTTAGCACTACAGGAACTAGACTGGCTAGAATTCCCTCAGCTGCTCCAACGATACCAACTACAAATCATCCACTCTATCCTCTATCTACCCTTCCTTCTGTCCCAGCCTCTCCACTATCATATCCAAATATTCCCCTGCTAGGATGCTACGCAGCTCAAATCAAGAATTATTAGACATCTACAAACCCAAAACCAAAATAGGCTGCCTTCTCTATAACTATAACCCAGCTACATCCTGGAACCAACTCCCCTTGGAAATAAAATCCCTCCAGCATAGCAAAAGTTTTAAATTAGCCACAAGGAAATACCTAAAAACAAAGTGGTCTTGCCACTGTGGCCAACCACCCTGAAACCACCATCCTTTCACCTATTTCACCACCTCACTCAATGTATCTCTAACACTATTCCCCTGCCTCTTCTACCTCTTCCCTTCCTCTATCGCCAACCACTCTTAATTCTTAGTCTCAACAACCTACCTGTCTAGTCTGTCTCCTATACTCTACCTCCCCTACATCTCCTACTAGCCATTCTTACTTCCAAACTTCTATACAACTAGATCCTACCCACTTTAAATAAGCATTTGCCTAACTATTAACTCATTTTGCTCTAAGCAGTTTAAATAATATTGTAACTAGCCACATTATCTTCTGTAATTGTTTAAAACCTTGTTTGTAACAACTCACATACTTGTCTGCCAATTGTTAATTCTCTGTATAATTGAATTGCCTGAGGAGCTTTTTTCTCTCCAGGTCTCTGCTTGGAAGATCCTATAGATGGTTGTTACTACTATGTTACTAAAATTTAATAAAGTGTTTTCTAGTCCTGAGGAGCTTTTCTCCCGGGTCTCTGCTGAAAATGAGCCAATAGCTCAGCCAGACTAACCCGTTAACAAATGTAAAAAATAAATAAATAAATAAAAACTTGAGGCAGAGCAGAAAGAGGGATCTAAGGGTAGACAAGCAGAGATTGTGGATCAATGAATCATGACAGGAGAGTAAAAAAAGGCCAGAGGACAAAAACTCATGCAAATATTCTACAACCGTAGGCACCAGGGCCTTAAAATGGTGTTAGTTCTTAGCATGGTAACAGCTAGGAAAAACTTTTCCACTTACTCAAGTATGATTTTCAAGTAGCACGTTTCTTAGCCTCCTTTAGCACTTGTAGCATGTCCCTCAGAAAAAAAGAAAAGGTGGCTGAAAGGTATTAAAACTTTACCATCCATGCAGTCAAATGAAGGATTTTCAGGATGGGGTGTATCAAACAGCCTGTATTTTGTGAGTAATCCCACCTTGGGGAGGAGTCTGGGTAACTGCCCTTAGCAATTTTCAAGAAAAGTACTGCTGCAAAGTTGAAGGAGAACAACTGTTGCCTGGACCAAAAGGCATTCACCACAGTTATCTTTGGAGAGTTCTTCTGGATCTTTAGAAGAACCCTTGATGTTAGTGCAAAGGATGGAAAAGCACACAAGAACATTCATATCCTTGGGAATGAGAAAGCATCTGTCTTCAAGGCATGCTTACAAGTAATCCTGGTGTAGAATTTGTTTGCGAGACAAAAAGATCTATTTCAGGTGTTCCCACAGTTGCAGCAATTTCTGGAAGACCCCAGGTGTAGTTTCCATTTCCGATGAGCTGTTTTGGTAATGCTCAGCTCATCTGCAATAATGTTTTACTCTGACAGAATGTATGAAATCTGGAGGTTGAGCTGAATTGCTACATCACAAGCTATTGTGGCAAGTCTACAAAAGGGTAAGATGTGGTAGACCCCCCCCCCCCGTTTATGTACCACATCACTGTGGTGTTGTCTTTGATTACCTGCAGAGGTCCTAGTGACCAAAGATGATTTAAGGCTTATAAAATATTTATTACAGCTATCATCTCCTTGATATTTATATGCTTTTTCGCAGGTTTGCTTGGTCCACAGATGCAGAAGTTTCACCCTTTGGCTACTGTTCCCCAAGCAAATTCTGGACCAGTGTTGTGACATACTGAGTAGGAGGAAGGATGGACATGGGGAGTCCCGGACCGAGATAATTTGCCCATCCACCAAAACAGCCAGGGGTGCCAGAAGCTGATGAAGGCTGGGGTGGGGGAGCAATGGAGCAGAAGAAAAAATGGACTCTTACTGATATAAAAGGGCAGTATTTCAGCCATCTACAGCTATAATAGAAGCATATCTGACACAAAAGGTATATAGTGTCAATATGAGTAACATAGGGAATGATTCCACAAAAAAATTTATAGAAACATACAAATGAAGCTAATGGTGCACATGTATGGTATATGACCCAATAGCCATATATTCAAAAGTTAGAGAAAAATGTGCACTAGTGCTACAACACACTTAATGTTGTCACACAGAGAGCAACAACTGTAGAACAGTGGTGGGAAGCTGGGTTTTAGTGTGGGACTAGAGCTTAATAGTACTCAATAAAAACTTAAGTACTTTTACAATGTCAGAATGGTGTTTAACAAGCATGCCCTTTCCCCAAATTCAGAGCATAATCATACTGATTCATACACTAAAGTGCTTAGCTTTCAAAAATAAGACATAAAAGGATTCTGAACTTTCTCATGGATAGACCTCAGGAAGTGTGCGTAGGAAATAATTCTTCGGATAGCATCACTCTGAATTCTGGAGTTCCTCAAGGCTGTGTATTGAGTCCCTTGCTGTTCACCTTCCTAACACACAACTGCACAGAGAGATACAACAGTAACGACATCAAGTTTGCTGATGATACAACGGTGGTGGGCCTCATCAGCAACGATGATGAGGCAGCGTACAGGGCTGAGTTAGAACAGCTGATTACCTGGTGTGACCAACAACGTAGCTCTAAATGTACAAAAAAAAAAAAGGAAATCATTGTGGACTACAGGAAAAACCACTAAGAACATTCTCCTCTTACCATCAATGGAGAAAGAGTAGAGACAGTGAGTAACACAAAGCGACTGGGGGTGCATACTGATGAGGACTTGTCCTGGTCTACCAATACAAATGCCACTGTCAGAAAGACAGATCAAAGGTTATACTTTTTGAGAAGGTTGAGGAGAGCAAAGATATCATCAACAGTTCTCACAACCTTCTATAGGGGTACAACAGAAAGCATCCTGACAAACAACCTCACAGTGTGGTATGGAAGCTGCTCTATCTCTGAGTGCAAGGCTCTCCAGAGAGTAGTGAAGGCAGCCAAGAGGATCATCAAGACCACCCTACCAGCCACACATGACCTGCACATGTCCAGATGTCTAGGCAGGGCCCTCCTCACAGACTGTTCGTGTACCTATCATCTGGCAAGCACTTCCGTAGCATAAGATGCAGAAAGTGCAGTTGTGTACACTTACCATAAGTGTAGATGTTTGAGTGTATTCACTGTTGCAGTCTACCACACCTTGGTTATCCCTGCCAGGGTAGCCCTCGGCCGGCCCGAATACCAGAGACTTAGTATTTCTGCATCGGTTGCTGTCGCTTGAGGACTGACGTCAGGTTTTCAGTAGTATAAAGTAAGGCAGCCAACGCCATTACATCAGTTTTTCCTGCCCTAACCTCTCAAGAGCCCCCAAGTAGGTGGCCATGTTCTGGTGGAAGAACCCCACCAGTGGAAAATAAATACAAATACGTCCATTGTAAGGAAAGGAGAACAAGTTAGAATGGTAATAAAAGGAGAAAGAGAAGAAAGGAGGATGGAGGGAGGGAAACCAGGACTACAACAGTGAATACACTCGAACATCTACATTTATGGTAAGTGTACACAACTATAGTATGTTCTTCCTGTTTTCACTGTTGCAGTCATCACATTTGGGTTGATTCCCAAAGCTTGAGGAAAAGGGTGGATGCAGTCAAGGAAACTAGGGGCTGGCTAAAATGCCCTGCAAGATTGTAGAGGCAAACCCTGCCCTGGATTTGGAGAAGAGAGGTAGGTGGTAATGCTTGGTAAAAGTGTGAACAGATGTCCAGGTGGCAGCCTCTAGGATGTCTATGGTGGGGACTCCACTGAGGAAAGCTGCAGAGGTGGAGGCTGCTCTGGTGGAGTGTGTCCTGACCCCCTTGAGGGGAGACTTTCCATGCTGTTTGTAGCAGAAATGGATGCAGTGTGCTACCCATTTGGAAATGGTTCATTTGTAGATGGCTTTGCCTTCTGCTCCTGTAGCAAAGCAAACCAGCAATTGATCAGATTTTCTGAAAGATTTAGTCCTGTCTAGATAGAATCTGAGCTGTCTGTGCACATATACAGAGTGAAGAATCCTTTCCACACTTGTTCTGGGGATTAGGAAAATAGGTGAGCAAATGAATGGATTGGTTGAGAGCCACACTGGACACCACCTTGGGCATGAAGGATGGGTTCTGAGGGATACCCTGTCTACATGGAAGATGATGAATGGGGTCCACAGCCATGAGTGCTTGCAGCTCAGATACTCTTCTGGCTGAAGTGATGGCCAGAAGGAATGCTTCCAGGAGAGAAATTTTAGCTCTGCAGAAGCAGCTGGTTCGAAAGGGGGAAGGGTTAGCTTTTCCAATACAAAGTTAAGGTCCCAAGCTGGTGTTGGTGCCCTTCTGGGTGGCCTCAAGTTGCTAGCCCCTCTTAGGAACGGTTTAATCAAAGGGTGTGAGAAAAGGGGCTGCTCAGTGAGAAAATGAGCAGAAATAGCAGAGGCATGAATTTTTATAGAGGAGAATGAGAGGCCACTGTGTAGTAGGTCAGATAAGTCATCTGGGATGAGAGGGAGGGAGGGCTGTGCCGTATTGTCTCCCTTAGCCTGGATCCAGGAGCAGAATCTTTTCCATTTATCAGCAAAAGACTTTCTGGTGATAGGACGCCTGGCCTCACGGATAACATACAGAACCTGTTTACTCAGGTTGGCAGATTGTTTGGGTCTACTTCACGTTGTCGTAAGCTGACAATATCGAGTCTGATATTGTCGGCACAACATTATCGAAAGTGAAGAACATCATGCAAGTAAATGGAAATCACCGTAAGGGGAGATTTCCATTTACCTCAATGTAGTGCTGTCTCAGAGTTGGTATATTTAAGTAAGGGGGGTTGTGGGGGGTGCAGGGGGGCTTGCTCCCCCTGCCTACGCCATTTTTTTTTTTTTTAGTTTTTTTACGTTATTCGATGTTTTACTTAATTGATCAATAAAGTTCAACCTTTATTGATTCGATTAAGTAAACTTTTGATAACGTGATATAGATACGATTGGTTCGGGGCTAGGGAATAAGCCAAGCTGCCAAATTCAGTGTCTGCAATTGGGGATGCATGAATTCACCTTCCCTCTGGTTCAGGAGGTTTGGGATCTGAGGAAGATGCCATGGAGGTAGCGTGGACAGGCTGCGCATCAAGGGGTACCAGTGCTGCCAGGGCCAGTCTGCAGCTGTAAGAATGGTACTTGGTTTTTCCTCCCTTATTTTGAGCAGTACCCTGGGTATGAGAGGTAGGGGAGGAAAGGCATAGACAGATAGATTGACCCAGGGGAAGGACAGGGCAACCACTTTCCAAGCCATGCAGTGATGCTCCCTGGTGCAGAATTTGCTGAGCTGATGGTTGGTGTGGGAGGCAAAGAGGTCACCCTTTGGGGGTCCCCATTTCTGAGTTATTAGAGTGAAGGTATTTCTGTTGAGTTGCCACTCATGTGGGTCCAGAAGATTTCTCCTTAATTGGTCTGCCAGAGAGTTAAAAGAGCCTGGTAGGAATTGTGCTAACAGGTGTAGTTGAATAGCAGAGGCTGTGTGCCAAAGGGTCATGGCCAGCCTACATAGAGGGTAGGAGCGAGTCCTTCCTTGCTTGTTGATATACCACATCACAGTGGTGTTGTCTGTTTTGATCAGGAGAGCCACTGGAGAGAGAAGGGGCTTGAAAGCTATCAAGGCGTGCTGCACAGCCATCATCTCTTTTTGACTGATGTGCAGAGGGATTTGCTGTGGGCTCCATTGGCCCTGTATGCACTTGCCGACAGGTGTGCACCCCAAGCGTAGTCTGATGCATCTGTGGTGAGGGTCTGGGCAGTGGGGGTTGGGGAGAGAGGCATTCCCTTGTTGTGGGAGCATGCTGTTGCCCACCAAAGAAAATCTTTTCTGAGGCAAGGAATTAGAAGTGTTTCCAGGTCTTGAGAGTGTCTTCACCAAAGGCTCTTTAGGTACCCCTGAAGTTTCCTCATATGCAGTCTGGCATATGGAATGAGTAGTATGCAAGATGCCATGAACCCCAGAGCTTGCAGGACCTTCCTTGCAGATAAGCTGGGGCCTTGTGGCTAGCTGAGAGAAATAGGCTGTCAGGAAAATTTGTTTCTCTGGAGTAAGGTATGCCATCTGGGATGCTGTGCCCAGACTTGCTCCCAGGAAGATTACCCTTTGGGTAGGCACCTGTTTGGATTTCTTTTCATTGATTGTGTATCCTAGGGAGGTTAGTAGTGTCTTTACAAAGGCCAGGTGCTTGAACAGCTTTTCCTGGATGTCTGCCTGAATAAGGCAGTCATCTAGGTATGGGTAAATCTGAATATTTCTTTGTCTGCAAAAGGCAATGGCCGGAGCCAGACATTTTGTGAAAACTCTGGGAGCAGTAGAAAAGCCAAATGGAAGCACAGAGAACTGAAAGTGTTGAGATCCTGCCCTGAAGCGGAGATATTTCCTGCATGTTTCCCTGACAGGAATGTGGAGGTAAGCCTCTTTTAGATCCAGGGTGGCTAGCCAGGCGTCCTTGGACAGCATGGGTAGCAGCTGTTGGAGGGTGAGCATTTTGAGTTTTGGGATCACCAGGAAGGTGTTTAGAATGGATAGATCAAGGATGGGGAGCCAGGTGCCCTCTTTTCTGGGCACCAGAAAAAGTCTGGAGGAGAAACCTTGGCCTATCTGTTTTGCAGGAACGTGCTCTACTGCCCTCATAGACAGCAGGGAAAGGATTTGCTTTTGAGCCTTTGCCCACTGATTTGGTGGTAGATCTGGGTACCCTTTTGGGGTTGGAAGGGTGTGGATAGAAAATTTGTATCCCTGAGACACAATGTTCAGAACCCAGTGGTCCTTGGTAATGGTGACCCAGGTGCTTGAGTGAAAGAGTTTTCCTCCTACGGGTAAGTGACGGTGGGCAGAGGGAGGGGGTTGAGGAGGTGAGTCATTGTGAGTTCTTACCAAAAGGGGGTAGGGCTTAGAACTCCCTGGTTTAGAAGTGGAGGTAGTCCATTGCTTAGAACTCTGCATTCCCTGGGGTGGCTCTCTGGAGGGGGGTCTGCTTCCACGGGGCCTAGGCTGGGCTGGTTTACTGTGAGCAGGAAAGGACCAGTAATTGGAGGAACAATGCCTTCTGAACCTAGGTAGCTGGACCTGCAAGAAATCCTTAACTGTTTGCACAGATTTTGCTTTTTCTTCCATCTTTTTTAAGACCTCTTCTGTCTTAGTGCCAAATAAGTCATCTTTGTGCAAGGGGGCATCCAACAACTTAGATTTGACATGGTCTGGCGGGGGATGTTTCTTAAGCCATGCACGCCTTCTAATGACAGATCTAGTGACTGCTGCCCTGCAAGAAGTTTCTAGGGAATCAAAACCACAGTGCAAGGTGTGTTTAGTAGCTTGACTTGCAGAATGCATTAACGCTTGTAAATCTTTAGAGTCTGCCCAAGCAGGAAAAGAAGACATTTTTTGTTTAAGGAGTTCCAAGTTGCTGACATTTCAGCATATGGAAATGACAATTTAGTGCCCTGATAGCAAGACTAGCTGAGGTGTATACTTTTTTACCCCCATCTGCCCAATGCTCGGGAATCCCTGTATGAAGGGGTGGGATTCTTAACAGAGGTTGCTTTAATCCCTTTTGGCCCCTGAGAAATGACCTCAGGATCAGCTGTAGGATTTTAAAAAGATATTTGTGCGAGTCAGGGACTCTACAGTATCTGTCTGGTTTTCTGGGAGCAGGAGGATGGGCATCAGGAGTCATGCTGGATTCGAGGAAAACATCCTGCACAACATCCTGGACTGGGAGAATGGTCAAGGGTCTGTGTTGTGGAAGATCTAGGAATTCCCGGAGTCTTTTTTTTAGACTGAGGGTAATCCTGTCTCTCCCACTGGAAATGCTCCCTTAAAGTACGCAGGGTTTCCCCAAAGGAAAAATCCTCTGAGGAAGAGGCTGAAGGAATGAAATCCTCTGCATCAGAATCCTCATAAGTGGAAAGGAGTTGCATGTCTTCATATTCAGATGCATCAGATTCATCTGACTCTTGTCCAGACAAAACTACAGTGGACAGATCTCTCTTCCTTTTGGAGGGGGTAGCTTGGCTTCCCCTGATAGCATGATAAAGTCTTCCGTCATTTTAAGCATTTGAGTCTGAGGCAAAGTAGCAGGCACCTTAGAGTGGGTCGTTGGTTTCTTGGGTGTGGTTCGTACCCTGGGCCTACTCAGTAGTTTTAGAAAGAATGGTAGTCGCGAAAGAAGATGTCCGTTTGTGTTGAGATTCAGTAGTGCGAAGGACTTCCTCGGAAGCCAGTGCCTGCTCAGCGGCTCCGGACCCATCCAAGGTAGAGATGACTGTAGGATCCTTAGTCGAAGAAGAGTTGTGCGGCACACCAGACTCCGAAAGGGAATCGGTAGCGGCCTGAGAATCAACATACGTGGGCATCAGGGACTGCAAATGTGCCTCACTGAGTACCGGAGAAATGAGGTTTGGACCTGTGCGGTCTATCTCTGTATTTATCTTTAAGTTTTTTCAGAAGATTTGCTATCGGATGGCTTACCGAAACCATATCGGAATTCGAGGTCTGTAAGCGTAAATATCTGGCTACAATAAGGGCCCGACGATGGATAGTTCTGGCGTTGAATAAAGCACAGAAGCAACAACGAGGGGCGTCGTAGTCTGGGCCTAAACAAGTGACGCAGTAAGAGAGGAGGTCTCGGTGTGGTATTTGCTTTCCACAGGCGAGACAATTTTTTCTGACATCAGTTAGTGCAAGAAAAAAGGATCCCCAACGGGGTACTTAGCTTTAGAAGATTTCAACTTCAATTCGGTGGACAAAAACTCAGGTAGTGGCCGACAGGCATTCGTGGAAACTACTTCTGCTTCAGGCTCCACAGCAAGAAAGACTGATGTAATGGCATCGGCTGCCTTACTTATACTACTGATGACCTGACATCAGTCCTCAAGCAACAGGAACCGACGCAGAAATACTAAGTCTCTGGTATTTGGGCTGGCCGAGGGCTACCCTGGCAGGGATAACCCAAGTGTGATGACTGCAACAGTGAAACACGAAGAACATCTACGAGATTCAGAAATTGCTTTTTCCCACAAGCCATTAGACTGTTGAAATCAGGCAGCAATCACGCTTCATGCCAATCATGTGGGCCATCAGTTCAGTGTGGAAAACAGTCTCAAACTGTGCAATAACTTGACTGCCTGTCTAAATCTAATATTAGTGCAATACTCAGTAAGTCGAGCCAAATCACTGGTCAACAGGGGTAGTAGTAAGGCCAGAGAAATGTCTCATTATACTGCAACATCTAATAATCATTTGTAACTCGGTCACAGTGCAATACTCATGAATGTCTCATTCTGGGCAATACTCAATGTAAAGTACTAATGAAGGGTGTAGACCCGAAAGCTTTATGTAATAAATTTTCTTTGGTGTGGTATCGTTGTTTGCAACACTCAATGTAAGTCATTAATGCAATGTCTTACCCTCAGTACAGTGCAATACTCAAGAAAGCAAAGAGATCACTGCATAAAAAGAAGTTATGTCTTATCATAACGTTCCATCTGTGTTGTAGATCTTCATTCACTCATTAAGGAATGAATGAAGATTTACAACATCAGATTAAATGTTAAAGTTACATAATCCTAATATTGCACATAAATTAAACTATCTAGAATACAGTGGCTCCGGACCCATCCGAGGTCGAGAAATCCGCAGGTTCCATAGTTGAAGCATCTCACGGCATACCGGACTCCGAATGGGTCTCAGTAGAGGCCTGCGAATCAGAAGTAGCGGGTATCAGGGGCTGCAAAAGCACCTCACTGAGTACCGGCAAACTGGTGACTGGCTTAGGAGAAGCGTAATTGGCAGTTTTGGACCCCTGTCGGCCTGTCTCTGTCTTTATCTTTGCATTTTTTCGGAATCCTGGTAGTCGGATGGCTAACTGATGATATTTCTGGATAATTAAACCAAGAACCAAAATATTTAGAGGAAAAAATATACCTACGATGGATAGTGCGCGGATTAAATAAAGCACAAAACCAACAGCAAGGTACGTCGTGGTCAGGGTCTAGGCAAGGAATACAGTACGAATTAAAATCTTTATGAGGTATTTGCTTTCCACAAGTAATGCAATTATTAACTTTTACTGACATTGGTAAGGAGCAAGAAAAAGTTTCCACAACAGGGTACTTGGCTTTAGTTGAAGACTTCGGCTTTGAAACTCAAAAACGAAAATTTCAGGAGTTGGCCGACTGGCACTTGCGAACTGCTTCTGCTTCGGGCACCACATGGCAAGAAAGACTGATGTAATGGCACTGGCTGCATATTTTATATCCCTGATGCCCTGACGTCATGGAAGAAGGGACAGTAACTGATGCAGGACCCAAGACTTTGTTAATCAGGCCGACTGAGGGCAACCTGCAAGCAGATTACCCAAATGTAATGACTGCAACAGTGAAATACAAAGAACATCTCACATTGTGTTAAGTGATGTTTGATACAGGCCTATTAAGGGCTTCTGTCAAGGACCCGCCTGTTTTATAACAAGCCCTACTCAGATGTGTGCACAGAAGGTTGCAATGGCTTCTGTGTGGGGATAATGGCAGGTTGGAAACAGTGGTATCTTTATTTCTTAAATTCTCCTTGCAATCAAAACTCAGAGTTGTGCAGAGAAGGACATTATAACTTTTTTGAGACTGAGTAAAGTGCGGTCTTTATTTCTCTAATTTTCCTCACAATTAAACCTGACATGTAAAGAAGATCACTGTGGCTTTTGTGGAGCTGTGACAGTGTGGCCATTATTTATTTATCTTTTCACACAATCGTACCCAAGAGAAATACACACACAACATCACTATAGTTTGTGTAAGGGTACTGTACAAGAGCAACAGGCTGAAAAATGTGACTGTAATATTTTTTTTTTCTCATAATCACATACCAGACGTGTACACAGGTGGCTAATTTTGGGAGGCAGGGGTAAGGAAGAATATTGTAAACATACACCATCAACAGTTTAAAACATGTTACTATATTCTGGTTGTCAGACGGATACACAGAAGGTAGCTGTTTTTTGGGGGTGGGGTGAAGAGGCAAACTGTACAGTATGTGACAGCAGCAACTTGCAGTGTGTGACTGAGGCCATTTATTCATTCACTTTTTATCCCAAACATCACAGGGAAACCTAGAAGGCGGCTAAATATTTTTTCTTCTCTTTTGACAGGGAGGCAAGGTCCAGTGAAATGTACCTCTGTGGAAAATTCTGCCTAAAACAGGCTGGTAGACAACAGAGCCAAAGCTTATCATGGTACGCAGTGGGTGAAAGGCAATAAACACAGAGGTCTGCTCCAACTTATGAAAATTAAACTTTACTTGTAGAGCATACCTATCTGTGTGTGCGTGTGTGTGTGTGCATTTAGCTTTACATGCGAGCACACAAATATATACGTATGCATACACATTTATATATTAAATGTGTGTGTATATATGTATATATATATATATATATATATATATATATATAGTATATAATTCATATACATGAATATATATATATCTGTTTACTATTAAATGTCCAAAGTGCCTGTGCTCGACCAGCATGTAGTCGAAAGGCACTTTTCAAATGGGCAGAATGTCAAACCAAAATACATCAACAACACTACAGCGAAAGGGGTGTGTAGTTCAAGTATCTTATTTTGGTATTGTGCACGGAGATTGAAGTTCGGTGAGGAACAGGGAATTAGCCCATTTCCTCACTGTAGTGTGAGCTCTGTGAGCTCGGAGTTGGTATATTTAATTTGCAGAGGGTGTAGCACCCATGCAAAATACTACAATTAACATACCATTGATTGTAGAGTGTAACGATACTTTAAGGTGCACAGCATGGGTGACTGACGTCACCTCCTGCTATATTGAATACATCAAACTACAGATGTAGATATATTCATTTTCGCCATGGTTGCTGTTACGAAGTTCTGAATTCTGTACTTCGGGTCAACCATTGTGAACGGTTGACGAATGCAGTTTCGGAATTTCAATAGTAAACATATATATATATATATCTATACACACACACCACACACCACACACCACACACACCACACACACACATATATATATATATATATATATATATATATATATATATATATATATATATATATATATATATACACACACTATACAGTATATACATTGTGAGCTGCAGTGACAGTAGGGAACAGGTGGAGGAGACCCTGGAAAGATGGAGATATGCTCTAGAGAGAAGAGGAATGAAGGTCAGCAGGACTAAGACAGAATACATGTGTGTGAATGAGAGGGAGGATAGAGGAATGGTGAGGATGCAAGGAGTAGAGGTGGCGAAGGTGGATGAATTTAAATACTTGAGATAAATAGTTCAGAGTAATGGTGAGTGTGGAAGAGAGGTGAAGAAGAGAGTACAGGCAGGATGGATTGGGTGGAGAAGAGTGTCAGGAGTGATTTGTGACAGACAAGTATCAGTAAGAGTGAAAGAGAAGGTCTACAAGAGGATAGTGAGATCAGCTATGTTATATGGGTTGGAGACAGTGGCACTGACAAAAAGGCAGGAGTTAGAGCAAAAAGGCAGGAGTTAGAGCTGGATGTGGCAGAGTTAAAGATGTTAAGATTTGCACTGGGTGTGACAAGGGTGGACAGGATTAGGAATAAGTATATTAGAAGGCCAGCCAAAGTTGGTAGGTTTGGAGACAAAGCCAGAGAGTCAAGATTACGTTGGTTTAGACATGTGCTGAGGAGGGATGCAGAGTGTATTGGGAAAAAGATGCTAAGGATGAAGCTACCAGGTAACAGGAAAAGAGGAAGGCCTAAGATAAGGTTTATGGATGTGGCGAGAGAGAACATGCAGGTGGTTGGTGTGACAGAGCAAGATGCAGAGGACAGGAAGAAATGAAAACAGATGATCCGCTGTGGCGACCCCTAATGGGAACAGCCAAAAGATGATGATGATGATGATACAGTATATACTATATACACGACACACACACACAGAAGTGTGTGTCTATATGAAAGAAAGTACAGTTGTGTATACTTACCATAACTGTAGATGTTCGAGTGTATTCACTGTTGCAGTCATTACATTTGAGTTATCTGTTTGCAGAAGCCCTCAGTTGGCATGATTAACAAAGTCTTGGGTCCTGTGTCGGTTGCTGTCCCTTCTTCCATGACGTCAGGTCATCAGGGGTATAAAACATGCAGCCGACGCCATTACATCAGTTTTTCTTGCCCCAGATGTCAGATGCCCCCCCAATGGGAAGCAATTAAATGTATAATACAAGGATATACCTCCAACAAAAAAGCAAATACACCAAAAGGCTTTGTGAGCATAGTAAGTGGGAGTAGAGGTATAGCCAGAAGAAGAAAGGGGGTTGGAGGGAGGGTAACCAGGACTGCAACAGTGAATACACTCAGACATCTACATTTATGGTGAGTGTACACAACTGTACTATGTTCTTCGTGTTTCACTGTTGCAGTCATTACATTTGGGTAGATTCCCAAAGCTATGGTTGGGAGGAGGAATTTAAATAGAATTAGGATCAGCTATAAGGCCCTGCAAGACTGTAGTGGCAAAACCAGCTCTAGATTTAGAGAAAATTGACAAATGATAATGCTTGGTGAAAGTATGTACAGAACTCCAGGTAGCAGCTTCTAGGATGTCCCTTGTAGGAACGCCCCTGAGAAATGCTGTAGAGGTAGATGCAGCCCTGGTTGAATGGGGTCTGATGCCCTGCGGGATAGGTTTTCCATGGTAGTTATAGCAGAAATGAATGCAGTGGCCTATCCATTTTGAAATGGTTTGCTTTGAAATAGCTTTCCCCTCTGTCCCTGCAGCAAATGCCATCAGCAGTTGTTCAGATTTCCTTTGAGGTTTAGTCCTGACCAAGTAGAATCTAAGTTGTCTGTGTACATCTAAAGAGTGCAGTATCCATTCCACTTTGCTCTGTGGGTTAGGAAAGAAGGTAGGCAAATGAATGGACTGATTAAGAGCCACACTGGATACCACCTTGGGCATGAAGGAGGGATTGGTTCTGAGGGACACCCTGTCTGCATGAAAGATGATGAAAGGCTCAACTGCCATAAGGGCATGTAACTCAGATACCCTTCTTGCAGAAGTGATTGCTAAAAGGAAAGCTGTTTTCCAGGAAAGGAATTTTAAATCTGCAATAGCAGCTGGCTTGAAAGGAAGAGGAGTGAGTTTCTCCAAGACAAAGTTAAGGTCCCAGGCTGGAGTTGGAGCTCTCCTCGGTGGCCTTAAATGTTTGGCCCCTCTGAGGAACTGCTTGAGCAGTGGGTGAGAGAAGAGGGGAGGCTCTGTGCTATAATGAACTGAAATGGCTGAAGCATGAATTTTGATGGAGGAAAAGGACAAGCCCTTATGAAGCATCTCAGTCAAATATTGTAGAATCTGATGTAAATTGGGCACTGCTGCGCTCATCCCTTGAGATTGGTTCCAGGTACAAAATCTTTTCCATTTTGCAGCATAAGATTTTCTAGTACTAGGCCTCCTCGCCTCTAAAATGATATCCATCACTAATTTACCGAGAGGTGGTAAAGGAGAGATTAGGTAATTAGCCAGGCTGCTAGGTTCAGGGTTTGCAGCTGAGGGTGCAGACTCTGGTTCTCCTGCTGAGACAACAGGGAAGGAGTCTGAGGCAGGTGCCATGGGGCCAAGCATGACACACTTCGCAGGAGGGGGTACCAGTGTTGCCGTGGCCAGTCTGGTGCAATTAAAATTGCCCTTGGCTTGTCCTGTTTGATCTGTAGTAGTACCTTGGGGAGCAGAGGAGGAAAGGCATAAATTGATAAGTTTTTACAGCTGAAAGATAGAGCGTACACTTTCCAAGCTAGTTTGTGGGGAATCCTTGTGCAAAATTTGTCCAATTGATGGTTCTGGGGGGAATCAAACAGGTCTATATCTGGGCTCCCCCATTTGCTTGTCAATATGTTAAAAATCCTTGGTTCCAGTTTCCACTCGTGTGGGTCCATGAGGTTTCTGCTTAGTCCATCTGCCAGTGTATTTAGTTTTCCTGGCAGGAATTGAACTTGTAGATTCACTTGGTAGCTCAAGGCTGTGTTCCACAATGCCACGGCTAGTCTGCAGAGGGGGTTAAGAGTGTGTACCCCTCTGCTTGTTTATGTACCACATGACCATGGTGTTGTCCATCTTTACCATTAATTGTCCTGGAAGAATGTGGTCCTTGTTAGCTGTACAGAATGCTCTGACAGCCTTCATTTCCTTTTGATTTATGTGTAGGTGCATTTGACCTGGGTTCCATTTGCCCTGAATGCACTTCCACGCCAGGTGAGCCACCCATGCATAGTCTGATGCGTCTGTTGTCAAGGTTTGGGCGGCAGAGGGTAGTGTGAATGGTAGTCCCTTGTTTTGGTGGCAGGCCTCTGCCCACCAAAGGAACCCTAGGCATAGGCAAGGTATGACATGAATCATAGCTTACAGATCCTGTGAATGTTGAACCATAGGCTTTTGATATACCATTGCAGTTTCCTCATATGCAGCCTTGCATATGGAATTAGAAGAATGCAGGAGGTCACGAACCCCAAGGCTTGCAGTACTTGCCTTGTAGATAACTGGGTTTTTGTGGCCACTTGTTTGAAGTAGGTTGTCAAATGAGTCCGTTTCTCTGGTGTGAGGAAAGCCATCTGGGAAGTTGTATTCAAGCTTGCTCCCAGGAACATAATTTGTTGACAGGGTAGCAGGGGTGATTTCTTTTCATTTATGGTGTACCCCAGACAAGTCAGTACCCTTTGAACAAAGGTCAGATGATTCAAAAGTATGTCCTGGCTTTCTGCCTGAATTAGACACTTGTCCAGGTATGGATATATTTGAATATTTCTTTGCCTGCAGAATGCAATGACTGGAGCTAGGCACTTTGTGAATACCCTGGGAGCAATAGATAAGCCAAAGGGCAGTGCAGAGAACTTATAGTGCATGTAGCCTGCTTTGAAGCATAGGTATCTTCTGCAAGACTCCCTGATAGGGATGTGCAGGTATGCTTCTTTTAAGTCTAGTGTTGACAACCATGCATCTTTGCCTAGCATAGGAAGCAGCTGGTGAAGAGTCAGCATCTTGAATTTTGAAATCACCAGAAAGGTATTTAGAGTAGAAAGGTCCAGGATAGGACGCCATATATTGCCTTTTCTAGGTACCAGAAAAAGTCTCTAATAGAAACCTTGTCGCTTTTCCTCTTCTAGTACCAACTGAATAGCCCCCATGCTTAAGATAGACAGTACTTGATTTGGGGTCTCTGCCCACTGATTTGGGGGTAAATCTGGCTACCAGCTTGGTGTTGGTAAGGTGTGGAAGTGAAATCTGCATCCTTGAGACACTATATTTAAACCCATTTGTCCTGGGTAATGGGTTCCCAGTTTTTGGCCTGCAGACCAATCTTTCCGCTTAAAGTTGGGAAGTGCTGGGGGGAGTCTTACTACTCCCTGATTTGGGTGCGGAACCCCCCCCACTACTTAGTTTTGTGTGTCCCCTGGGACTGAAACCTTGGGTTTCTGCTGTGTCTGGGTTTGGCTTGAGAAGACCTGGAAGTGGCTGGAAAGGACCAATTCTTAGAGGGCCAGTGCCTACTAAATCTTGGAGGATGAACTTGTAAAAAATCTTTAACAGGTTGCATAGATTTAGCTTTATCTTCCATCTTTTTAAGAACTTCCTCAGCCTTGTTGCCAAACAGGCGGTCCTGATTTAAGGGAGCATCCAACAATTTAGCTTTAACATGATCAGGCAAAGATTGTTCCTTAAGCCAAGCATGCCTTCTGAGCACAGACCCAGTAACAGCAGCCCTGCAAAAGGCATCTAATGAATCAAGTCCACTTTGCAAAGTATGTTTTCCAACCTGTTCAGCAGAATGCATTAAATCCTGTAACTCTTTATTTTCTGCACAGTCAGGAATCAACATCATTTTCTGTTTAAGCAATCCAATAACATGTTGCTGATACTTTAACATATGAAACTGGCAGTTTAAAGCCTTAATGGCTAAGGTTGCAGAAGTGTAAACCTTCTTACCCCATCTATCCAGCACCCTGGAGTCTCTATCAGAAGGGGTAGGATTTTTAACAGTAGAAGCCTTAATGCCCTTGGGTCCCTATGAAATAGTCTCTGGATCCGCAATAGGATTTTTAAAAAGGAACTTGTGTGAATCAGGAACCCTGTAATATCTGTCAGGTTTTCTGGGAGCAGGAGGCAAAGAATCAGGGGCCAAACTAGATTCCGAAAAAGCATCATCAACAATGTCTAGTACAGGAGGAATAGCTAAAGGCCTATGCTGAGGCAGGAGTAAGAAATCCCTAAGCCTCTTTTTTGAATCAGAAAAATCCTGGCTTTCCCAGTGGAAATGCTGCCTTAGAGTATGTAAGGTTTCACCAAAAGAAAACTCCTCTGGAGGGGAAGCAGAGAGAATAGAGTCCTCTGCATCAGAATCCTCATAAGTAGATAAGGGCAAATCCAGATCATCAGAAAAATCAGAATCCTGGTCAGAAGATTCATAAACAACTTCAATCCTTACAGTTATAAGATCTTTAGCCATTCTTATCATTTGCTTTTTAGGCAGAGAGGCCTGAGCGTCACAGGCATCGTTTTTTTAAGCATGGTTCGAGATTTAGGCCTAAATGAAGGAGGAGGCATCGGTTTAATATCCAAGTCCGTAGGCCTGAATACATCCTCAGAAGTCGGTGCCTGCACAGTGGCTCCGGACCCATCCAAGGTAGAGACATCCGTGGGTTCAATAGTTGAAGCATCTCGCGGCATACCGGACTCTGAATGGGTCTCAGTAGAGGCCTGCGAATCAGAAGTAGCGGGTATCAGGGGCTGCGAAAGCACCTCACTGAGTACTGGCGAACTGGTGACTGGCTTAGGAGAAGCGTCGTCGGCAGTTTTGGACCTTGGTGTCCTGTCTCTGTCTTTATCTTTGCGTTTTTCGAAATCCCGGTAGTCGGATGGCTAACCAATGACATTTCTGGATAACTAAACTGAGAACCGAAATATTTAGAGGCAAAAATATACCGACGACAGATAGTGCGCTGATTAAATAAAGCACAAAACCAACAGCAAGGTACGTTGTTGGTCAGGGCCTAGGCAAGGAATACAATACGAATGAAAATCTTTATGAGGTATTTGCTTTCCACATGTAATGCAATTATTAACTTTTACTGACATTGGTAAGGAGCAAGAAAAAGTTTCCCCAATGGGGTACGTAGCTTTAGTTGAAGATTTCAACTCTGAAACTCTAAAACGAAAATTTCAGGAGTCGGTGACCGGCACTTGTGCACTGCTTCTGCTTCAGGCACCGCACGGCAAGAAAGACTGATGTAATGTCGTCGGCTGCATGTTTTATACCCCTGACGACCTGACATCAAGGAAGAAGGGACAGCAACCGACGCAGGACCCAAGACTTTGTTAATCAGGCCGACTGAGGGCTACTGCGGGCAGATAACCCAAACGTAATGACTGCAACAGTGAAACACAAAGAACATCAGCAGCAGGGCCAGCCACCTGGCAGGGCAGTGTGAACACTGGATCTAGCTGACTGTCACTGCTGAAGTGACATGCCCGACCCCATGTTTAAAAATGGTAAGAGGGGGTTGTGGATGGATGTACAGATTGCAGAGTATACCTCTCAACTGTACAAAGTATACACATGAATGTAACTGCTTCTTTGTTATCTTTACTGCTATTTGATCCTGGGTTGTGGCTGAAAAGGTTCACTAGACCAGCCCCTTAACTTACCTGATAAAAAACAGTAAATAAACAAACTGTACAGAACTTTGCAGAACATCCTTGATTTTGCCTCATATGTTGCCCAGTCCCTCAAAAAATATTTGATTTTCTACAACATCACTCAGGATCATAGCTCTCAATGGTCCAGAATTTTGCAGAATGCCCAAATATTTTTTTTTTCATATGTTTGGTCTGTTCTTCATAAAATCTGTGGTTTCTTGCTAAATAGGATTCTATTCACTAAATGATGAGACATTTAAGTCTGAGACTTTACATCCTTCAGAAAATGCAGGCCTAAGGCAAATCCCGTTATTCTAGCAGCTAAGTTTATGAGAGGAACATTATAATCTGTCCCTACTTTTGTCTCTTTATCCCCCCCTATTAATTTTGACTTTCTTCAGAATTCCGAAGCAGAAGTTGATAGATAAGCAAAAGATTACAGTTAGTAACTAATACCAGACCTTAAAGTTTCACACTTCTGTTGTTCAGAAATTGCATGTTGATGCAAAACATATTTGATTAAAATTCTAAATAAGCAATATTTTAAAACTGTCCATGGTTTTAAGCCTTTATTCCCATTTTTTGGGGGGTTTTACCCAAAATTCTTGAGGAAAGAATTTGATCAATAATCTTCAGAAACACTTGCTTAGGCATTTCCATGGTAAACACAAGTTCGAGCAGACAGAAAAAGATTTATTATTCAAATAATCTTTTTGTGGCTGCCTGAGCTTACAGTTACCATGGGAAAGCCAGTGCTAATGTTTTTGTATAATCGCTACTCTAGCAGCAGTTTCAGGGCACATTAGGCAGCTGGTGAAAGTGTGGGGGGGAGCAAGCCTATGGACAGACGCCCATGAAAGTAGCTCACCTTTTACGAATTCCAACACCCGAAAAGATTGAGAATGTTGATGTTGGAACTAGACTGACTTGGGGAACTGAATTTTCCTCATGTGAAGTCTAGTCAGGGGAATCATGATAATCACACAGGTCCTGAAAAGTACAGATGTGTAAGAAAATTTACAATAACAGTACATGTTTTGCAAGAACACTGTCGCTGTAGCTTAAGTTATATGGATCCTATCCCTTATGACAGACCAGCTTTCCAAAGTTTTAGGGCACCTTCGACACACTCCAACTGTCAGGAGCTTGAGGTGAATGCCATAAAAAAGACAGTTGGAGCACTAAAACTTTAGAGCATTTTTTGCCTAAACTATATACAAAAGGGTGTATACATCCAAAATCTGCAAACCAAAAAAGAAAAAACTGGTAAAATAAGGGGCCTGGTTGAGGGGCAGCTAATGCAACAGTAATGTATTAAAACATTTACTGCTATGGCAAGTTTACTTACGCAGCATTCCTATGTTCAACATACAGATCACTGCTGCAGTAGCCTAAGGTATATGGGTAAATCACCATGGTTTAGAAAACTGAAAAAAGGCAGAAGGCCAATAAGTAAGATTAAAGTAACCCCTAGAGAACTGTCCTAGCATGTCCTATCCTGGATCTGGAAAATAATCCAGTTTATAGTGCTTTGTAAAGGTGTGTACAGGGGACCAAGTTGCTGCCTCTAGAATACTTATGAAGTCCAACCCTTTCCAGAAGGTCACCAAAGAAGCCAAAGCACTAGTGGAATGGGTCCTAACTCTGTCTGGAAGTAACTTACTACGGTAAGTACAACAAGAATGGGATATAATGAGACATCCACCTGAAAATAGTCTCCTTTGACACTGGTTGTCCTTCCCTATCGGTTTCATAGGAGACAAAAGTACAGTTTTGTACCTACCATAAATGTAGATGTTCGAGTGTAAACACTGCTGCAGTCATTACACTTGGGTTATCCTGCCGTCAGGCGGTCCCCGCAGTCGGTCAGAGTTCCAAAGTCTTGGTCCGGCGTCAGTTGCTGTCGCCTCCTCCCTGACATCAGTGCGACAGGGGGTATATATAAGATGCAGCCGATGCCATTTTCTTCAGTTTTTCTTGCCCCAGATGTCAGGTGCCCCCAAATAGGTAGGCAATTCAAATTGCTAGTAAAATATACAAAAGAAAAGCAAACAACCATTTTTAATTAGCAGCAAATACTCCCCATAGGTAATAAAGGGTAGATGATCTAGGTAAGTACCAAAAAGTAAGAGGGGAAGGAGGGTGGGTAAACCTGGACTGCAGCAGTGTTTACACTCGAACATCTACATTTATGGTAGGTACAAAACTGTACTATGTTCATAGTGTTACACTGCTGCAGTCATTACACTTGGGTGGAATCCCAAAGCTGAGGTAGGGAGACTGGATCTATAAGGCATTAGGGGTGGATATATAGCCCTGCAGTACAGCAGTGGCGAAGCCAGCTCTGGATTTGGAGTATAAAGGCAAATGGTACTGTTTGGTGAAGGTATGCACAGAACTCCATGTTGCTGCTTCTAAAATATCCTTGGTAGGTACTCCTCGGAGGTAGGCAGTTGAAGTGGCTGTTGCCCTGATGGAGTGAGATCTAATGCTGCTAGGTACAGGTTTCCCATGGTGGGTATAGCAGAAACGTATACAGTGGCCTATCCATTTTGAAATAGTTTGCTTTGAAATGTCTTTTCCCTGTGCTCCTGCAGCGTATGCTACCAATAATTGCTCAGGATTTTCTGAAAGCTTTGGTTTTGTCCAAGCAGAAGTGTAACTGTCTGTGAATGTCCAAAGAATGTAGTAGTCTCTCCCCTTTGTTATGTGGTTTTGGATAAAAAGTTGGCAAATGAATAGTTTGGTTTAGAGCCACACTTGATACCACCTTTGGCATAAACGTAGGGTTAGTTCTTAAAGACACCCTGTCCTGGTGGAAGATGAGGAAAGGTTCCACTGCCATTAGTGCCTGTAATTCTGAAACTCTTCATGCTGATGTTATTGCCAGTAGCAGAGCAATTTTCCAAGAGATGTATTTTAATTCTGCTGTGTTAGCTGGCTCAAAAGGAGGTAAAGTTAATTTTTCCAAAACAAAGTTGAGGTCCCAAGTTGGTGTAGGTGCTCTACGGGGTGGTCTTATGTTTTTAGCCCCTCTGAGGTACTGTTTGAGCAAAGGATTAGAAAAAATTGGTGGATCCGTGTTGTAATGAGCAAAGATAGCTGAGGCGTCGATCTTGATGGATGAAAAAGAGAGGCCCTTGTCCAGCATCTCAGTTAAGTATTGAAGTATCTGAGGAATGTTTGGGACAAGAGGGTCAAGGCTGTGCGCTTGGTTCCAGGCACAGAATCTCTTCCATTTATCCGAGTATGCTTTCCTGGTGCTAGGCCTTCTGGCCTCCAGAATGACATCCATAACAGCTTTGGAGAGAGGCATTGCTTGCTGGACTAAGGAATTTTCCATGCAGCTAGATTTAAGGTCTTTAGCTGGATGCGAAGTATCTGATTGTTGTGCTGTGTCAGCAACCGTGGGATTTGAGTCAAAATCCAGGGTGGTTCTTGTGCTGAGTTCTTTAAGATTGGGTTCCAGTGCTGGCGTGGCCAGTCTGGTGCAATCAGGATAATTTTTGGCTCTTCCTGCCTGGCATTTATGAGTACCTTTGGAAGGAGAGGTAAAGGAGGGAAACCGTATACTTGTAGTTTTTTCCCGCTGAATGAGGGGGCATCCACTTTCCATGCTTGTGGATGGCAGCTCCTTGTGCAGAATTTCTGTAATTGGCAGTTCTTTGGGGAAGCAAACAGATCTATGTCCAGGCTCCACCATTTTTGTGTTATCATTCTGAATATTTGTGGGCTCAGTTCCCATTCGTGTGGGTCCATAATGTTTCTGCTTAGGTCGTCTGCCAGTGTGTTTTTCTCTCCTGGCAGGAATTGTGCTTGCAGATGAACTTGGTAGTTTAGAGCTGTGTTCCACAAGGTCATGGCTTGTCTGCAGGGGGGGTAGGAGTGTGTGCCCCCTTGCTTGTTTATGTACCACATAACTGTGGTGTTGTCTGTCTTTAGTAGTAATTGTCCTGGATGCAGCAGGTCCCTGGAAGCTATAATAGCATTTTTTACAGCTAGCATCTCTTTTTGATTGATGTGGAGATGTCTTTGCTCTGTGGGCCACTCTCCCTGGATACATTTTCCTGCCATGTGTGCTCCCCAGGCATAATCAGATGCATCTGTTGTCAGTGTCTGCCTGGCAGTGGGTTGAGTGAAAGGCTGTCCCTTGTTGAGGTGACAAGATTGTGCCCACCATCGAAACTCCTGTTGTAGACAAGGGATTAGTGGTATAACTGTTTCCAAACTTTGACAGTGTTGAGACCATATGCTCTTTAGGTACCATTGTAGTTTCCTCATATGCAGTCTGGCATATGGAATTAGTAGTATGCAAGATGCCATGTAGCCCAAGGCCTGCAGAATTTTTCTTGCAGGGAGTTGGGTCTTTGTTGCCATTAAATGAAAATATTGAGTCAGTTGTCCTTGCTTGTCTCGCGTGAGATAAGCCATCTGGGCCGTTGTGTTCAAGTTGGCACCCAGTAATATTATCTGTTGTGAGGGCACTAGTTTTGATTTCTTTTCGTTTACTGTGTACCCCAGGCAACTTAATAACTTTTTTACATACGCCAGATGCTTTAGTAGAATGTCCTTGCTCTCTGCTTGAATCAGGCAGTCGTCCAGGTATGGATAAATTTGAATTCCTTTTTGCCTGCAAAATGCAATTACTGGTGGCAGGCACTTTGTGAAGACCCTGGGCGCAGTAGATAAGCCAAAGGGCAGTGCAGAGAATTGATAGTGCATTGAACCAGCTAGAAATCTGAGGTATCTTCTGCAGTTTTGTCTGATAGGGACATGCAGGTATGCCTCTTTGAGGTCCAAAGCCACGAGCCAAGCTTTCTTGCCCAGCATAATAATACAATAATGAGGTAAAAATAAAACCACTGCCTTAAAGGGCAAGCTTAAATTTCAAGCAAAGTGAAGACAAGATAAGTTTTCAACTTTGTTAATATTAAGTTTTATTTTTACCTCATTATTGATTGATTAATTAACCATGTGATTTTTTTTTTTTGTATTTAAACATGTGATTTGGATTTTTATTTTATTCTGATGAAGTCTTTGACGAAAGCGGATAATAAATCGATATAAGCTATTTCTTTCCCCATCTGTCTAATGCTCTGGAATCTCTGTCAGAGGGAACTGGGTATTTTGCTGATGAGGCCTTAATCCCTTTGGGACCCTGAGAAATAGTTTCAGGGTCAGCAACAGGGCTTTTGTACAGAAATTTGTGAGAGTCAGGGACTCTGTAATATCTATCAGGTTTAACTGGGGCTGGGGGTAAGGAGTCAGGGTTTAAACTGGATTCAGTGTACACATCATCCACATTATCTAAAACTGGCGGGATAGCAAGGGGTCTGTGTTGAGGCAATAAACGGAAGTCTCTGAGCCTTTTCTTGTATTCTGAGTAATCCTGACCTTCCCAATGGAAATGTTCCCTCACGGTATGCAAGGTCTCCCCAAAGGAGTAATCCTCAGGCGGAGAGGCTGATGGAATTGATTGCTCAGCATCAGAATCCTCATAAGTGGGTAAAGACTATCCTAGGTCCGAGGAAGAGTCTGAGGAAATGGACACCTGGTCAGAAGATTCATAGTCTACATCCTGTCTGGGCCTTTTATCAGGAGGCGGATGGGACCCCCTGATCAGGGTGATTAGGTCCTCGGCCATTTTTAGCATTTGTTTCTTAGGCATGGAAGCCTGCCCTGGACAGAGCTGTCTGATTCTTTGCTTTTAAGGGGGGCTTAGACTTAGCAGAGGGCTTAGTGGTTAACTAGGTAGGTCTGAAAACACCCTCTGTAGCTGTGGATTGCTCAGCTACTTCGGTTCCCTCTGTAGGGTTAGAATCGGAAAGCTGAAAACCTAGTGCGTCCGAAGGCCCATCCAGCTCCACGTGGGAGTCGGCGGCGGTCTGTGGTTCTGTGGAAGCGGTCGTCAGGGGCTGCGCACGGGCCTCACTGAAAACCGGAGAACCGGCGACCGGCCTAGAAGAGGCCTCGTCGTCAGTTTTGGGCCTCGGATGCCTGTCCTTGTCCTTGCGTGTCTTATGCATTGTGGTCGTCGGAATTTCCAACGGCATAGTGTAATTGAATTTTCTGCCAAAATAATGTCAGGCAAAATCAAACAGACATTTAATAGTGCGCTTGTTAATCCTAGCACAAAACCGACAACCAGTGACGTCGTGGTCAGGGACTAGGCATGGAATACAGTAGGAGTGGAAATCCTTATGGGGTATTTGCTTCCCACAAGAAATACAGTTATTAACTTTTACTGACATCGGTCTGAGGTAAGAAAAAGTTTCCCCAACGGGGTACTTAGCTTTTTTAGAAGACTTCGGTTCTGGATTTGGAATGAAAATCTCAGGAGTCGGCCGACTGGCACTTACGAACTGCTTCTGCTTCGGGCACCGTGCGGCAAGAAAGACTGAAGAAAATGGTGGCGGCTGCATCTTATATTCCCCTGTCGCACTGACGTCAGGGAGGAGGCGACAGCAACCGACGCCAGACCAAGACTTTGGAACTCTGGCCAACTGCGGGACCATCTGACGGCAGGATAACCCAAGTGTAATGACTGCAGCAGTGTAACACGATGAACATCAGCTGATCAGCTTTTCTGTATGGCAAACTTTTGTCTAGGTGATATCTTAGCTGCCTCTGGACATCCAGAACAAGAATATTTTTTCACCTTTACTCTTGAGTTCAGGAAAAAAGATAGGGAGATGAATAGTCTGGTTTAAAGAAATCTCTGAGATCACTTAGACATAAAATAGAAAAGGTTAGATCTCGAAGAAACACGGTCCTTGTGAAAAAAATGAGATAAGAATAGACTCAACCTAAGTGCTAGACAGACTCTTAGCAGATTTTAGAGGAAAGAGTAAAACAGTCAACCATGTTAAGAACCTCAAATCAGTCTGATGAGCTACTTCAAATGCAGGAACAGTAAGCCTTTTTAGGATAAAGTTAAGATCCCAAGGAGAAGCCACCCAACTCCTCGGTGGGCAGATAATACAAAATCCCTTTCAAAACTTGCTTTACTTGAGTATGGATAGAAAGGGGGGGGGGGGTGAAATCAATGGACACACAAGTAGATCCGACTGATAATGCACCTAAGATGGATGAATAATAAAGGCCAGAGAACAGCATCTCCTATAAATAATCAAGAACCAGTGGAAGCCAGGCTTCCAGAGGGTCCTGTTTGTTGTACCAGAACCAACTAGAAATCTTTTGCAATTGTACATATATGAGTTCCTAGCAGCAGGATGTTTTGCCTCCTTTAGCACCTGCTACATATCCCCAGAAAAAGGTGCCTAAAGGTATCAAAAATCTACCAAGCAATTAGCTGAGAGTTTTGAGACTGGGGTGTATCAAGTAACCCCAGTTCTGTGTGAGTAAATCCAGCTTGTGGGGAAGGTTGTAGTAACTGCTCTTGGTTCTACTAAAAAGAATAAACACTGTTGCCTGGGCCAAAATTAAGCCACTACCACTTTTTTTGTTGGGAGATCCTTCTGAATATTCAGAAGAACCCATATTATCAGTGGAAAGTATTATTTTCTAAACTGTTTACATTTAAATTGTCTTGCTGTACTAAGATCTAGCCATGGAATCATTTGTTTTGTTGTTGCATTGCACTTATGGATTCCTTTTTTGCTGTGCTTTTACATTAAGAGGATCAAATCATCCATCTTGTGGCAGAATGTGTATGCCTGTTTTTTTTCAGTTGGGAAGCACTCCAGAAGAGCTCAAATTGTAGTCATTTACTGGCCAAAGAGCTCAGAAATTTGATTTTCAGTTTATTTTCTGTTGCTATAAATTAGGCACATTTGTGTGGAGCTGCTCACTGCACAGTGGCAGCTGGCAGTGCCTTGTACAAAAGCAAACACTTGAGCAGTAAAGTTCACCTATACAAATGAAAGATATGTTCTTACCATAATGATAGATCCATGTTGTCTATTTCTGTGCGATTCAACCTGTAGGTTATTAGATCTGACTTGGAACCAAGACCATCTATTTCCAAAGGCTTCAGTGCAAGCTCCACCTCCTCTACCCATAGCACCTTAGTCTCTCTACAGCTACCTCAGATCAAGTTTGCTCCTGTCCACAAATTCCAACTGTAAATTCTAAGACAAGAGACCAAGGACCTCAAAAAGAAAGTGGGGGAGAGCTGCCTCAACAATTTGGTCTTCCAATACTCAGGAGAAATAAAACACAAGGAGGGAAAGATGATAGATAAGTGTTGTGTGTTTCTGTCTGGTTCAATCATTATGGTAAGTGCATAACTTTTGCATCTGATGTTTGTCTTTTACATTAGACTTCAAACTGTGTGACAGAATCTCCAGCCACATTTCATCCCAGGGAGATCCTAGAAGAGAACTTTCTGCAATATGGTGGGAAGAAAGGAGGCCCTAGACTTCAACTGTTTATCCAGACTATAGTGAGAGACAAAAGTGAGTGTAGCCCCTCAAGCAACAGCAGCACAAATGCTATCAGTAGAAACTCTCGAGAAAAAGGCTGGAGAAATAGCCATAGCTCTGACAGAGTGACTCTTCAGCTTACAAGACAAGGACTTTCTTTTCAATCTATATCCTAATGAAATGCAATCAGAAAGCCATTTAAATAAGGTAGGCTTAAACAGCAGCTTGCCCAACCAGGCCTTTGAAAAGGAAACAAACAGCTGGTCAGAATTACTGATGGACTTGGTTCTATCCAGATAAAATCTCAGTTGCCTGTAAACATCAAGGCAATGCAATATTCTTCCTTGCTTGAAAAGTTGGAGAAAAACGCTTATAAATGAATGCCTGATTTAAGGTGATTTCTGACAATGCCTTACGCAAAAAGGCAGAATCCCTTTTAAGAGAAACCCTATCATTATGAAAGATCAGATACGGAGGTACCGAGGATAAGGCCTGCATTTCTGAAACATGCCTTGCCAAAGTGACAGCCACCAAGAAGAGAGTCTTCCAACACAACAACTTCAAAGAGACTCCAAAGCGGAGCTTGAGACCTAGCTGCTGACCTGGAAGATGGCAAATGAGATCTAGGGTAGGTATACAGAGAACAAAGGTAGTATGGGTAGAGGCAGCAGACCTTGGGGGCTGAAGACTTTGGAAATGGCTGGTCTCGGATCCAAATAACTCACAGGTTGAACCCTGATGGAAAAGATGGTTTTATGTTTATGTTTTTAAGTGACATTTTAATGTAGTTATGCAAATGACAAGTGAATATGAGATTTTAACTTTATCTAATTACTTACATTCACTAGGGTTGCTGATTGGATAATTTAAACATTAAATGGTATAAATATGTATGGCAGGATATGAGTCTGCATCTGAGGAAGTCTCTTTTAACTAGACAAAAACGCTGACTTGGTGAAAGGCGTTTATGTGCTTTGATTTTACTTTTGGAAGCTGCTTGTGTGGATTAAAGATTGACTTTTGCATCAACGAACTACCCATTGCTGTGTTTTCCTGTCAAGGGTACTGGTTGTGAGTTTGCAGTTTTACTTTGTACCTTTGCTGGATTTTCCTTTGTCTGATGGAAAAGACAACACTGGATCTACTATTAGCACTGTAACCTGACACTTGCTGAGTCACTGCATGGAGTTAAGCTTATAGCAGCTGGCTTGCGAGAGATGTACATGCACAATTTCCTTGGAAGCAAAAATCTCTCTTAAAACAAGATTGTCAAGAACACACAAAGTACAACCACCACAAGGTGCCCACCACACACACACACACACACACACACACACACACACACACACACATATATCAATTTATGCTTAGGCACTAAAAACATCATCTTCCTATATCTTAAAGATCTCCAGGCCTACAAAATGGCAACACCTATCCATAGCAATCTGTAAAGCACACACCAAATGCAGCACCAAACACTTCACATATGCCTACTTCTAAAGGACCCCCAAGAACAAAGCCCACAAGGCAAGCAAATATTTTATCCAGGACTTTTTTTATAGGGGACTGCATCTTATAACACACAGATGCCTCACTCACCAGACTGGACAAGAAGACAACATAACAGTTCATTGTTTATCTGGAGCCAGGATTCACCAGGTTATGCACGCACATGACTCAATGCTACATGGGCACCCATTCCATCATATTCCATCTGAGGGTAAATGACCAGAGGCATGCCTCACTGGACTATATGAAGAGAGACATTATGGATATTTCTGGACATGCGTCTCAAAAAAGATGATGTGCCTTACCATAACATTCCATCTGTGTTGCTCATCGTAATTCATTCATTACTGATGGGTGTCGGTTCCATCCTCGGAAAAGAGTCGGCCTTATACTAAGCTTGTGCCAGCCAAGAACTCTCGAGCTAAGCTTTACCCATAGTGCCCTTTTCCCAGTTACCTCAGATCGAGTTTGACCATGACAAGAAAAGCAGAGGCTATATCTGAGCAAGTTCCCTAGAGTGACACTGGACCCAGACAATCCCCCAGGAGCCTTTAGGAGGGGGAAGGAGGGTGGGACGTAATGAATGAATGAAGATGAACAACACATATGGAACGTTATGGTAAGACATAACTTCTTTATCTGATGTTGTTTATCTTCATTTATTCCTTACTGATGGGACAGAGTCCCTATGTACCGTATTATGTCTTGGGTGGCCCCTATGGAAGAATATTCCTGAGCACCACTGATCCAAAGGAAGCACTTCGCCTGGAGACCAGATCCAATTTGTAGTGAGAGATAGCTTCCCTATTAAATAAGCGAACGTTGAATGTTTCGAACGTCGCTTTATCGACAGCTACATGTCGAATAGTCCAAATCTTGAACAGAACAGCGATTTTTTTCCTAGGGAAAAAATTGCTGGCCCGCAAAAAAACAAACAAAAAAAAGCCCAAATACCCCCCCCCCCCCTACCTAAATATACCAACTTCGAGATCACACCACAGTGGAGGAAACGGCAAAGTCCTGAAAAAGGCCCAGTGATTTTTTTTTTTTTTTTACCTAGGAAAAAAAAATTGCTGTTCATTTTGTTCGGGATTTCGTCTTTTCGACATTTGGCTGTCAAAAAAAACGATGTTCGAAACACTGAACGCTCGCTTAAATAATAGGAAACCGAGAGATAAAGGTATGGGGAATAGCCCATGTTGCAGCTGCACAGATATAGTCCAAGGATGCCCTTGAATGAAAAGCTAATGAAGTTGCCACAGATCTGGTGGAATGTGCTTTGATTTTGCCTGGTATAGGGGTTTTTGAACGTTGACACACCAGGAATATACAAGCTCTTAACCATTTGGATAGAGTTACTTTACAGATAGCTTTCTCACAATTTTGGGCCTGAAAAGGATACAAACAATTGGTCTGATTTGTGGATTTCCTTTGTTCTGTCAAGATAAAATCTCAATTGCCTATGTACATCTAAAAGGTGAAGGCAATGTTCTCGTTTGTTCAATAAATTAGGGAAGAAAACTGGTAGGTCAATAGACTGGTTTACTGTGAAATCTGAAACAACTTTGGGTAGAAAGGAGGGATTTGTCCAAAGTGATACTCAGTTCTTATGAAAGATTATATAAGGACATTTAATACGTTGGGCCTGAAGCTTGAAAATACATCTAGGCGAGGTAATGGCCACTAGGAATAAGGACTTCAAGGATAAGAACTTGATATCGCAGTTAGCAGCAGGTTCAAAGGGGGGTTGCGTTAAAGCTTGAAGAACTAATGTGAGAATCCATGGTTCAGTGGGTTCCTTAATGGGTGGTCTAATATGACATATCCCTTTTAGGAAAGTTTTGCAAAGATGATGGGAGATTAAAGAAGAGTCCTTGAAACCATTATGAAAATTGGAGATGGCAGCTAAATGGACATGAATGGTTGATGCTGCAAGTGTGTCACAAAAAGGACCCTGAGACTTTTTGTACCACATTTTTTCCACTCCGCTGGTTCCTTGAATAAGGACGCTGGGGGGTGGAGAAATGTACACCTATATCAGACAGGGTCTTTCCATCCTTCTCACACCTGGCTAATGTGTCCTTCACTTTAGTGATGAACAGGGATGATGCCTCCACAGGAGCATTAAGGAAGGAAAATTTAAAGGGGTCCATGAAATCACACAGGCGCATCCAGGCGTGGCATCTCATGACTACGCCTGAACGCACAGCTCTAGCTACCCCTTCAGTTGCATGGGATATTAACCGCATAGACAATTTAGATATAGATTCCAGGGTCGCTAGCTGTGAGGCAAATTTGTCGCGTACTTTGTTAGACACTTGTCCTGCTAGGGTTCCAGATAATTCAAAACTAAATCTCTCTGGAGCCTAGTAAAATGTGTCAGACAGTTCAAGGACCTAATAGCGAAGGTCGATGATGCAAACACTTGCTTTCCTAGTCGGTCCACAGCCCCAGACTCCCTGTTAGGTGGGTGGACCATCTGACTCTCCTCTGTGAGCTCCTTTTTCGTGGCAGCCGCCACCACCATAGCATCCACTGGAAGACCCTTAGACCAGTGTGGGTTCTCTTCCGGAGGTGATAAAATTTTATCTGGTGTCTTTTGGATAAGTTCCACAGTGTCAGGATTCCTCCAAGCCCTCTGCACCACGAGTTGTATCAGTTCATCTGCAGGTGGGGTCACCCAAGAGGCAGAGGGTCGAGCAAAAAAAGCGTGCAGAAAGATGGACTAGGAGGAAGGGTTGAAGGGTTTCCAATCACCCCACGGTTGTAACATTTCAAGGATGTCTCCAATGGAGAAATCTTCAGGGGGTGACCGTGGGGACCCTCCTCATTCATCGCAGTCCGTATCCTCAGTGGGAGACTCCTCGGGGGAGTCAATGTCCTTCCTCTTGCACAATTTCTTCCTAGGTCCCTCTTCGGGGGCATTTCTGTAGAGGACTCAGAAGAAGGGGCACCCTGCAAAAGGGTCTCCTGAGGCTCTTGTGCTCAATGTCCCATAATGGTGGCTAGTGTCAGTTGCGGCTGAGAGGGAAGAGTCCATGGGTAGTCCAATGTTGACAGTTTGCCAGCAGTGGCAAGTGCCCTTTCCATTGCCTGCAATGTAGAGCAACCTGAAGAGGGATGGGAGCCTGGAACCAAGAATGACAATCTCGGAACCGGGCTCACACCACACTCCAGCAAACCAGTTCCCAGGGATGGAGTCTCAAGAGAAGCTAATACCACGAGAGTCCCTGGGACCAATGTCGGCACCACAGAAAAAATCTGAGCCACTCCCAGAACCAGAGAAGTCGCAGTCCAACCACGATCCTGAGAAAGCCTCGGTTCAGACTGAACCGAAGGCCAAAGGGATGACTCCGAAACCACGTTGAGATCCACCAGTGGAACCGTAGTTATGGGCACTGGAACAGACATCAGTTCCAGGGTCTTCGATGCCTGCTCCGAGGTCGAAGGAGAGTAAGCTTGAGTCCTTGGAGAAGAACCCCCAACTTCTAATGGGAGGGGGTTCTGGATGGTGTAGTAATCCCTCTAGCAGTAAGCAACTGATCAACAAGACTCACCACGTCAAACTCCGAAAGGCTCCTGGTTGATCTAGTGGATATTCCCATGGGGGAGCTGGGCCGCTCTAGGAAGGGGCTAAACTGCTGCCCCAGAAAAGGATCCACCTTTGGAGAATATCGGATCCTAGACTCCAATGGCACAGAAGTCTCGGTGGAGGCTTTAGTAAGAGGAGTCAGTTTTTCTGGGCTAGAAAAAGCTGAAGACAGTGCTGTGGTCAGTGCCAAGGTTAAATCACTGGATGGCACCAAGAGAGACAAAATTTGGAGATGCAGTGTCAGTGCCATAGTATTCGGTGCCAACGGCACAATTTTAGTAGGCAGTAACATAGAAGGTGCAGTAAAAGTGATTTTTGGTGCAGTAGTCACTTTCAAATGCGTAGACTTTGGTTCCTCTGACTTTTCACTGGGTGAAGATGGAACCAAGTGCAATCTCTTTTTATGGGATTTGCTTGGAGGGGGTGAACCCTCCGGTGCAGAGATAGCCTCTGAAAATGGTGTTTTAAGAAGGCCTTTCAAAATAAGTTTGTTTAGTCTCTCATTAAGGGTTCTAGAGCTGAACCCTCGACAAATATCACAAGAGGCTGGACAGATAAATAAGGTACATTCAAACAATTCACACAAGATGTGTGTGAATCAGAATTTGGCATCTTACAGCCACAATGGTAACAGTGTTTGAAACCAGATGCTCCCTTCTTTTCAGACATGACTACAGAAATACAGGAGAGAAAAAGTTTTATTTTTTTTAATAAAGTGACTAAGTGAGGAAAGAGGTGGAATACCAACAACGATATTAGAGAAAATGACCACAAGGCTAAGAGAGAGGGGGTACCAACAATGGTATGAGAAGGAATACCTCAAAAAGGTAACAAAGAGCAGTAAAATAAGTAAAAAAAAAGGGGGTCTAAGAATGAGGGTAAACTAGCAACAAATAGAAAGTTGAAAAGGATTTTCAGAAAAAAAATAGGAACATTTTGTAAAAAAAAAATAAATAAAAAGCAAGCAGCACTCGAGGCAGGTCTTCACAGTTTTTACAGTTTTCACTATAACAAACGGACGATACACTCTTAGCTTCATGTCTTTACTTCAATACTTAAATACTTGAATACTTGACAACAATATAACTGCACAACAAACACTCTCTTGACTTAAAGCGCTTTTCGTTTGCACTAAAGCAAACCATCAGAAGTCAATACTATTACACAGTGGCACAATTTAAATTACTCATAAGGTGACGTATTTGAAGCTCACCTGTGCAACAACAGTGATGCTTAAAGCTATAGCAGCTTAGGCAAACTACTGAAAGGCTGAAATAAAAAGGCTTAGGTAGAAGTTAAACCAGAAAGTTTAACCCTAGTTTGTAATCAATACACTCAGAGTGCTAAACATATGAGTTAAGTTTAAGATTTTAAAATTTTGTACACAATAGTGCTACAAAATAAAATAACTATTATAAAATTATTATGTTCACACTTAAAATACAAACATCCCTAAAAATCTACATTTAAATATAAAATTGACAAACCAATGTATCTTATGCACTACATTATTAATTTACTGTAAACACAGATATATGTACCTAACGACACAGGTTTTTATCTTTTAAAACACAACCAATAGAACACATATTTAACTCAGGAAACCTGTAGGCGTCCAGTCGTATTTGCCATGCCAATTCCAGTTCTTCCAATTGTACTGGGCTTATACCCCCTCTTAAATGTGATGTAATTTGATCTATTGCCATATAACAAAATCCATGACCATGATGGGCATGGACATGTTTGGCCAATGCATTTTCCAACTTGATTTTATTAATCGCGTATTGGTGTTCATATACTCTATCTCGAAGCCTACGTTCGGTTTTCCCGATGTAAAATGCAGGACAGCATTTGCATCTGGCGAGATAGACAATACATTTTGATTGGCAATTAAATTTAAATCTCACCTTATATTGTAAACTATTCACTGAAAATGAAGTAGATTGATCCATATATTTATAATAACTGCAAGCTTCACATTTGAACATTCCAATTATCCGAGGAAGGGGGCGAAAAGCTGATTCCAATATATTTTTAAGATTCTTTCCTTTCCTAAATGCCATATGTGGGGTTATCCCCTTATTTGTCCAATACAGCTGGCAATGTTCTAAATAAATTCCAATTTTTCTTTAAGATATCAATTACCAAATAACTATCACAACTGAAAGTTGTGATAAATTTCAGACATGGGTCACATTCACTGAGAGGTACTCTACCATCATTGTTATGTGACCAGCCTACTTCTTGGTCTGGTGTATTTACTGATTGAATCATACCCTCACTGCAGGCTTTGGCCATTAAAATTGGGGAATACATCGAGTTTATGCTCTTCGATTTAACTTCCTCTATTAATGTATCAATTAGCTTTACCGGGTAGCCACGAGCTAGAAACAACTTTGAGCCGATCTCTTTCAACAATAAAATCACACAATTGTGTGTTAATATGTGCTGCTCTAACAAGCTGACCCTTAACAACTGATCGTTTCTGGTGAAAAGGGTGATTACTTGAAAAATGTAGGAAGTCATTTGAGTAAGTTGTCTTCCTGTATATACTAGCTTGGAAGCAACGTGAAATCCTATTTCGTACTAATAAGATGTCCAGATATGCTATTACCTCTGTATCAAAAGATGAAGTAAACCTGAGAAACTCTGTTGTCTGATTTAGGTACTGAACCAAGTCAGTGCTTTCTTGAGATGACCCCTTCAACAGGATGAAAATATCATCCAGAAAACTCGTATAGTATATAATATTCTTTACTAAATCAGTGTTATTGAAAATAAACTCAGTTTCCCATTGTGCCATAACTATGTTGGCAAAACTCCCGCCACAAGGTGAACCCATGGCGACACCAGATCTTTGCAAGTAAAAATTTTCCCCAAACAAAGAAATTTTTTGTAAGGACTAAATCTAGTAATTCGATAATTAAACTGATTTCACTTGTTGAATGTGTTGATTAACTGGTAGGCTCCATTGACCTCCGATCATGAACTAATCTGATACGCTGAGGCATCAAGAAGTTCCAACATACGTGAATCATAATCACTGATGTCGAATATTGCTAACCCACCTCCTTTATCTGGTTTACATACTCTTATTTTTTGGGATTTTATGAAATCCAAAAAATCCCTTTCTTCATTACTTATATTAGATTTAAAACCTTTCTTTCCTCTAATCTGAGGAATCTGCCGGATATCAAGCTCACATATCTGCTCGAAAACTAGCAATAGTGGGTTTAAAGGAGGATTAAATGTACTTGGGATGAAAAGGGAGTCTACGTTATGAGATTTATCAGAGCTTATATGAGCTTCAAATATGTCACCTTATGAGTAATTTAAATTGTGCCACTGTGTAATAGTATTGACTTCTGATGAAGTTTGCTTTAGTGCAAACGAAAAGCACTTTAAGTCAAGAGTGTGTTTGTTGTACAGTTATATTGTCAAGTATTCAAGTATTTAAGTATTGAAGTAAAGACCTGAAGCTAAGAGTGTATTGTCCATTTGTTATAGTGAAAACTGTAAAAACTGTTAAAACTGTGAAGACCTGCCTCGAGTGCTGCTTGCTTTTTATTAGTTTGTTTGTTTGTGGATTTAACGAACATTTTTTTTTACCTAGGCTTAGTTGAGAGCTTGCTTGACATGGCTTTTCGGCAACGCAGCAAACGAGGTCTGAGGTAACTGGGAGAAGGGCATTGTTGTTAAAGCTTAGCTCGAGAGCTTTTGGCTGGTGCGAGCTTGGTATAAAGCTGACTCGGTTTTGAGGACGAGATGAACATCCATCAGTACGGAATGAATGAAGATAAATAACATCAGATAAATACTTCTGAAGTTGAAAGTTGATTTGAAAACCCACACCGAATAGAAGATTCTGAATAGTTGCTAAAGACTCTTGACAGCTCGGAAAAAAAAGAGTCTGCAAAGATAAAACAATCCTTCAGTATGGAACGATGAGAAAGCCTAGAAGTCAGCAAGAAGCAATGACTGCAGCTAGACACTTCATGAATACCCTTGGTGCAGAAAATCCACAGGTTATAATAGAAAACTGATAGGCTGTGTATGGCTTACCCTGAATAAATGTCTGAACTGCTTAGCACTGGGAATGCGAAGACAGGCATCCTTTAAATTTAGCTTTACCATAAAATCTATACGAAGGAGTAGAGGTACAAAGGACCTAAAGGAATCAGAAAGGAGAGGTCCAGTACAGGACTCCAGAATCCTTCCTTTTTGAAAATAGAAAAATCTGGAATAAAAGCCTTTGCCCAAGTTGCAGTGAGGCACTGGTACTATCACTAGCAGTGCCAACATCTGGAGCAGAATGGCAGGAAAGAGACTTTGTTCACTGAACAAGAAGGAATTCCCAAAAAAGGAGGGAATATTTTCCATTGCCAAGTGTACTCCAGATGGATTACATCAAAATCAGTCTGTAACAATCTGGTTCCACAAGGACAAAAATCTTCCCTCAGTCCTTCTCAAAGAATTACATTCTTGGGATGTCTGATAGTTTTTGCCACGGAAAGAGCCTTCCTTAATACAGATAATGTAGAGATGTTGAAACAGTTCTACCAGAGTTTCTCTTCTCAAAGTCTAGTATCTGCAGACTAATTTCTCAGGATAATGGTTTACATGGCATCCATGATTCTCGTGCTTTCCCTAGGCAGACTCTACATGAGAGAAATCCAGTGGCACCTCTAGTCATTCTGGACTCAGCATCCTTACTCTTTATCTTCTCAAACATATAAGGGAGGATGTCAGACTTGTAAGAATGGAAATTTTCTGGTGAGAAGACCAGATGTTGTGCAATCTATGCCTCCAATTCTCCATTCCCACCCATTTCCAGTCAGTCAGTTGAGGTGCTTCAGACCTGGCATGAGGAACAGTCTCCAGGGGAGTGAAAGTGCAAGGTCTGTGGAATCCCAAGATAGACAGAAGCATGTAAATTATTTCTGGTTTCCTAGACTGCTGCAAGTTTACATGGATAACACCACAGTGATGTCTGCATAAATTTTAATTTGTTCTCACTGCTGACTACTTTTACATGGAGTTGAGCTGTCTGCAGGTGCAAGAAATTAATCTTGAGAATTCTGAACATTTCTGATAAAGAAAATGCAAAATTTAAAGGTACAATGAAGCAGTTCAGTAAAAATTAAAAGTCTGAAATTGAGAGACATGAATAAGAGACAGTATCCTTCTCAGAAGTGTGAATATTTGATGTACTTAATAGAACAGGGCACAATTTAATTTTATTTAAAGATAGCCAGTACACTTTTTTCTTAGGGCCAAAAGTTAATGTTTTCCGAAAGCATGCAAGCTGTTTCTGCTTTTCACATGTGGAATGAGAACAGAGCTAAGAAAAGAACAGACAGCAATTGTGAGAGTGGGAACACAGACAGTAAAATACGCTTTAGCATGGTTAACCTTAATTTTAGATTAGATAAACCCTGTGGGTGCAACTGTCGATTTGGGCAATTGTTACTATCTGAAGAGGTAAACCATGTGTTGAAAATGTAACTAGCTTTGTGTGTTTGCTCTAAGTTAATAGGTGATGGGGTTGCTCTTAAAATATACTTAGTTTTTCATTTGAGTGCTTTCATTAAAGCAAAAAGTCTTGAAAATAAGACACAAACTCAACTGGAGATGTAAAGAAATAAGAAGTTATGTACCTACCATAACGTTCCATGTTAGTTGTCTTCATCTCGCCTTCCTTCTTGCTGTTTGGGATCGGAACCGATCCTCGGCTCCGACTCCGCCATCTTCAATAGCTCGAGAGCTGTTTACTGGCTCGAGGCTACCCCTTATCCCATGATGCCTAGCGACAGCTACCCAGATCTCATTTGAAATAGCTAATCCAGACATAATATAAGATAAACCAGTTATTAAAAAAAATGGTTCTTCCATGCATCCTAATATCTAGAATAGGTTAGGAAGACTTAGCCAGAAGAATAACAATAAAAGAATACCCAGCCAGTGAAAAAGGACTCCTCTCTCTCCACTAGGACGGGGGACGGAGGGAGGGACGCAAGAAGGAAGGCAAGATGAAGACAACTAACATGGAATGTTATGGTAGGTACATAACTTATTAATGTTAAGTTGTCTATCTCGACTTCATTCTTGCTGTTTGGGACAGCATCCCTAGCACCTAACATCCTGGGTGGCTCAGTGGAACAGACTCTTCAGAACAGTGGAACCAAAGTCAGCTCTGCACCGGGAGACCATATCCACCTTGTAATGAGAAATAAAGGTATGAGGGTTTGCCCACGTGGCAGCTGCACAGATGGAATCCATGGGCAACGTAGATTGAAAAGCTACGGAGGTGGCTAATGCCCTAGTAGAATGACGGTTTAGTTGGTAACTCTTTATTCCGTAACTGGTAAATAAAGGTAATAGTGTGGGACAACCATCTGGATAAGGTCACTTTGGAAACTGGGAGGCCTTTTTTGTTTAAGGCATAAGAAAGGAATAATTGGTCTGACTTTCTTACTTCTTTAGTTTTATGTAGGTAAAAACGCAATTGGCTATGAACATCCAATTGGTGAAGCTTGTACTCTGCCTTGTTGCTATGATTTGGGAAGAACACAGGGAGATCTATAGATTGATTTCAATTATTTTCTGAGCAGACTTTAGGAAGAAATGAAGGATTAGTCCTAAGGGCAACTCTGTCCTTGTGAAACACCAGGTAAGGAGGACGAACACATAGTGCTTGAAGTTCTGAGCCTCACCTAGCTGAAGTGATAGCAACCAGAAAGAGCATCTTCCAAGGCAGAAACTTGATGGAGCAGGATGCTGCTGGTTCAAAAGGAGGCAGAATTAAGGAAGTTTGGACTAAATTAAGGTCCCGAGGAGGAGGGGATCTCTCACTGGAGGTCTAAGAAGAGATGTTCCTCTCAAAAAAGCTTTACAGAGCTCATGAGACATGATGTTAGAATTTGTCAATCTGATATGAAAATTAGAAATGGCCGCTAAATGTACCCTAATCGTAGTGGATGTGGCCCCGGAGTGAAAATGTTGTGATAGGAACTCCAGAATTTGGTGGACTGGGGCTGAGAAGGGATCCACATTCCTAGACTCTGCTCAGCAAGAAAAACGTTTCCATTTGCTAGCATAAGTTTTTCTCGTTGTGGATTTATGAGAGGAAATAATAAACTCGCGGACTGCTGGGGAAATGCTGGGAAGCCTGGCTAAGGTTGGAAGTGGAGCAACCAAGCTGTGAGCTGGAGAGTTTGGAGGGATTGATGCAACCCGCCTGACTGATGAATTAGGAGATCTGGAATCGGGTCCAGGACTGATCGAGAAGGTAAGGGTGCAGGAATGGGAACCATATCTGTCGAGGCTAGTAGGGGGCAATGAGGATCATTTTGTAACCCAACGATTTTGCTTCTGTATGAGTTTTGGTATTAGGAGAAACGGAGGAAAAGCATAAAGAAGTCCTTGAGGCCAATCATGGACTAGAGCGTCTCTGGGTATGTGACCTGGAAGCGGAAGAAGGGAGAAGTAGTTGCTGCATTTGCTGTTGAAGGGGGGTGGCAAAAAGATCGCAGCAAGGCTGTCTCCATTTGCGGAAGATAAGATCCGCAACTTCCTTATACAGAGACCACTTGTGAGGCATGAGGATAGCTCTGCTGAGCCTGTCCGCTATGACGTTGGATCTCCCAGGGATGTGCGTTGCAATCAAAAAACGTTGGGAGGAAATCACCCACTGCCAAAGTCTGAGTGCTTCTCGACACAGGGGGTAGGATCTGGTTCCACACTGCTTGTTGATGTACCACACCACTGACATGTTGTCTGTCTGAATTGCAATGGTCCCGGAAGGAAGAGAGTCTTGAAGAGCTTGCAACGCTAGGAGCACGGCTCTCATTTCTAGGACATTAATGTGCAGATGGTACTCGTGAAGTTGCCAAGTGCCTTGGACTGTCCTGCCCAGATAATGCCCCCACCCTATCAGGAAGGAATCTGTAGTCACTGTGGCTACCGGAGGGGGTTGTATGAAGGGTCTGCCCTGAGTAACTAGTGGGGAGACCATCCACCAAGAAAGGTGCCTTTTGCATGCCTCCGTGATCAGGATCATGTGAGACATGGGTAGCTCTTGGAAAGACCACTGCATGAAAAGAAGCCACTGAAGAATTCTCACATGGAAACGCGCTAATGGAAGTAGAAGAATGGCAGCTGCCATGGAGCCCAGAGTTTGAAGGACATACCTGACTTGGACCTTTTTGCTCTGCATTAGGATTTGCACATGTTGATGAATTGTGGACACTCTTTCCAGTGGCAACCTTGGGAACATTTCCCTTGTCTGCTCCTATGTAAGTGATAGATTGAGAGGGCAACAAGGCAGATTTTTCAAAATTTATTGTAATACCTAGCTGGGTGCAAGATGTGATTGTATAATCCCGCGCTTGTAAGAGTTGATGCCTGGTGGTAGCAGTGAGGAGCCAGTCATCTAGATATGGAATCACCTGGAATCCTTGACGTCTCAGGTGAGCCATGACCCACTGCCATACATCTGGTGAACACCCTGGGGGCTGTGGTGAGACCAAGGGGCAGAGCTCTGAACTGGTAATGACTGGCCCCCACCCGAAAGCGAAGAAATCTTCTGGAGCGTCTGTCAATCTTGATATGGTAGTACGCGTCCTGAAGATCTATCGAGCACATCCAATTGTCCTGACTCAGGAAGGGTAGAATGGACTGTAGCGTGACCATCTGAAACTTTGTTCTTTGTACAGATTTGTTTAGTCTGCTGAGATCCAGAATCGGTCTCCAGTCCCCTGTCTTTTTTGGTACCAAAAAGAACTTTGAGTAAGTTCCGGATCCGTGTTGGTCTGCGGGGACTTCCTGAATGGCTCTTTTTTTCTAGCAGTTTTGAAACTTCTATTACTGCTTGCTCCTTCAGATTGGGTGGAACATCTGGAAGGGCCTTCTTTGACTGTAAGGGGGATTAATGAAAGGGAATTTTGTAACCTCCGGATATAATGGACAGTACCCATCTGTCTCTTGTTAAATTTTGCCAGGCTTTTGGGTACAGCGAAAGTCTTCCCCCGACTGCCTCCAGAGGTGAGCAGCCAGGCAACCCTTCAGGGATGCTGGAAGGGCTTGTCAGAGAAGGATTCTCTGTTGCCCTGGTTATGCGGACCCCCTCTGCACAAGGGCGGCATGTATTATTGTTGTTTCTCCCTCTGCCTCTGGAGGAAAAATCACTGCGTTTGTCAGGCAAGGCTCCCTGAGATCTGTGGAACCACATCTTTCCACTCTTCTGACCCTTGGGGTAAGGTCTAGAGATAGTGGAAAAATGGACTCCCACGGCAGAGAGAGTCTTGCCTTCTTGCTCACACCTAGTCAACGTGTCTTTCACCTGTGGCCCAAAGAGAAAGGAGCCATCAAAGGGGGTATTGGTGAAGGATGCTCGAAAGGGTTCCGCAAAGTGACACAGCCACATCCATGCATGCCTCCTGAGGGCCACACCTGTGCCCGCGGCTCTACTTGCTCCATCAGCTGCATAGGAAATGAGCCTCATGGAGGAATTAACTACAGAATTAAGAGTTGCTAGCTGGGAAGCTACTTTGGCTTGTGCTCACTCAGCTGCAGGATCTTGAAGGGCATCTCCAAGCTCTTTAAGGAGATCCCTTTGAAGGCGAGTAAAATGACATAGATAGTTCAGGGACCTCATGGAAAAGGTCACTGAAGCAATCATTCACTTTCCGTACCTGTCCATCGTTCTAGACTCCTTGTTAGGGGGATGAACAGATGAAGAGGTCTCTGCTAACTATTTTTTTGGTGGCTGCTGCTACCACCATGGCATCAATGGGCACACCTTTAGAAAGGAATTGCTTATCCTGGGGAGCTGTAATAAATTTACCAGGTCTCCTCGGATTTGGTTCCACTGTGTCCAGAGCTGACCAAGCCTTTCGAGCCACTACAGACATAAGTGGGTCGAAAGGAGGAGAAACCCAGGAGGTGGAATGTCAGGAACCAAAAGCATCCAGAAGTACAGACTCATCCTCGGTAGGGGCTAGGGGATTCCAGTTCCCCCTCTGCTTAAGCATTTCCAGGATGTCCGAGAAGAAAACATCTTCAGAGGGGCATCTCTGGGACCCTTCCAATTCATCTAAATCTGTATCAGAAGTGACAGACTCAGGGGAGTCGACGTGCTTCCTCTTGCACTTCATCTTCTGAGGGGGCTCCTCTGAGTGATCAGGGGAGGCCTCAGAAGAAGAAGAAACACCCAATGGGGTGTCTTGGAGCATCGGTTCCCTACGTTGTGGTCTGGAGGAGGAGAAGAGGTTGGCACAGACACTATGGGGGACGGAGCCAGTGGGGCTGGTAGTGGAGCTGACTCGGGGGGGGGGGGAGCACACTCCACATGACCTCAAAGGTGTCCCTGCCTCGAGGCAGAGAAAGCTCCAGTTCCGAAGAAATAGGAATCTTTCTCCGCTCCGAGGCCAATGTTGGAGCCGAGCTCACCTGCGTCGATGCTCCGAGAGAGAGAACGGGGTTGGACAAGGGACCGATGCCACTCACCCCCTTGGAGCAGACGAGGAAGCCCTGGTGTCCAGATTCCTCGATCAAAGGTACTATCTAGGTAATCGGAGCCGACATCAGAACCAAAGGAGATATGGTTATTGGAGCCGACGGTTCCACTACTCGAACCCCAACAAACTCCGGCTCCAAACTCAATGGAGTCGGAGGAGGAACTGAAAAGGAGGTGGATGGAGCCGATACCTGTTGAGGAGGGCTAGACAATAATTTAGCTAGTGCCTATGATTTTAGCAACCTACTTACTACTCTCTCCACATCATGATCCGACAGCCTAGAGGATCGAGGGGAGTGTGAAGAATGGTGACTACGTTCACTTTGCAATAATGGTGACCGAGGAGCCGAATGAACTGACTCTAACGAAGGGGACCTCAGCCTTTTATGGCTCTGAGATGGCTCCGAAACATCCGATGGAGCCGATGGAGGGATTGTCTTAGCGGTGCCAGCTGGAACCGACATACTCGGTAAATCCTGTACCGGAGTCGGCTCCGAAGGTCGAAGGTGGAGCCGACGGTTTAGAGGATTTTGGGGGTTTCACTGGCTAGGAACTCTCTTACAGGTGAATCCTGAGGTTTTAACAGAACCCTAAGGATCAATTTGTTCTTTTGCTCCTGCAGGACTCTTGGACTAAAGGCATGGCAAATAGAACAAGAGTCCTGCATGTGAACAGCGCCCAAACAATAAACGCAACTAGTGTGCCCGTCTGTCAGAGACATTTTCTGACAGCACGAGTCACACTTTTTAAAGCCAGATACTTTAGCTTCCTTAGACATAACTCAACCACAAAAAAACCAAGTACCAGAAGAGAAGCACAGATAACAAAAAAAAAAAAAAATGTACTCTAGTCAAAGTACACCAGACTATATATATATATATATATATATATATATATATATATATATATATATAAAACGATCTTTTTATTTTACTTTATTTATTTATTTTTTTAACAATAACAAAAAGAAGGAAAGGAGAGCCTTTAAGTTAAACGGCAGTCCTTGGGGAAGGGAGTGGGGGAGGGGAGAACTCTCTAACTTAAACGAGTTCTAATTAAAAAGGGACCATGAAAGAACAAAGTACCCAACAACACACACAGTGAATAAAACTAAGAAAGGTAAATTATATAATAGTTTTACGGAGTATAATAATATATTTCTACACAAAAATTTGAAAATACAAGCCTGAGCCAGAAAATGACACATCTCGCAGCTGAAGTGGCAAACGAGATCTGGGTAGCTGTCGCTAGGCATCATGGGATAAGGGGCAGCCTCGAGCCAGTAAACAGCTCTCGAGCTATTGAAGATGGCCGAGTAGGAGCCGAGGATCGGCTCCGATCCCAAACAGCAAGAATGAAGGCGAGATAGACAACTTAACATCAACTGTATATAAGATCGGCCTGCCAAACAATGTGTGCATGTAAGACAAAAGTTGGAAATGCACATTAAAAAAACTGTCATGGATAATATATGGGAACATTAGCTTTTTAATATGATATTCTGTCTGTACTGTCTTGAAATGTAAATGGCCTTACAGGTACAGACTAAAAGGAAAGAATATTCAGCCATATTAAGAAATGCATGGTGCAAATTACAAATACACATTTTAATTACACTCTTTACCCTTATAAAATACTATATCACCTTAAAATGGATAAATTGATCTTTACTTTCATGGACTGGATTCAAACAGTTGGCTGTTAAATATCTATCAGCACATAAATACTTAATGTCTAGTCAAACATCACAACCACACTTGACTGATTACTGGAATATACTATTTGATCATATTCTCCAATGATCACCACTGCTTACATTTTAGTTTTTTTTTTCTTTTACCCTAATCATACAATTTTCTCTCTCAATTCCTGGGATTATTAAATTCTATTCTAGTTCCCCCTTACTTTCATCACTGCTTGAGCTACTTCTATTATATTAAAATATATACTGAATATCCTTAATTGGGCAAATAACATGTTTGTGTATAGTTACTTGTTATATACTTTATTATTTGTACATGTGGTTTGAATAATTATTATTATGTTTGCCTATGTTATTTTGTGTTTTCAGATAGGAAATTTAAAATATAATGAGATTTAAAAAAAAGAAATGCATGATGCCAATAACAGTGCTGCAGGAGACAGATCTGGAAATAAATGAGCATAACAATTTGACAAAGAAAGGATTTCAGGATGGATATTCTGTAGGATATTATAGACAAAGAAAAAGGGAAGTAATAATTCTGATTGTTAGAGAGAATCCAACAGTAATAGAAGAGGAAACAAAGCCAATGGTGGTAGACTTGGGGTAGTAAGGAATTTGTGATAACTCGAGAGCATAACAGCTTTTTAGCATTATAACTTAGGCAACAGAAACTAGAAAAGGTTGTCGCCAAACTTAGACAGCCTATGACAAGAAAAGTAACCAGAGGGTCCTACAGTGGTATTGAAGATATTTCTGAAAGTTTATGAAAATTTGTATAAAGCAGAGGAATGTGGAAAACAAGAAAGAGCACAAATTTAAATATTTATGGAAGACTCAATTATGTCAATGTTAGAGAAAGATGACACTCAACAGTTAATTAAGATAGAAGAGGAGATAAAAATGATGGCATACAATTAAGTGGCAGGGAATTCTCCAGGAACAGATGGTATTCCTGTGGAAGTTAAGAAGGAAGAAACTGATAAAGACCTGGAAGACTTTTGTTTAACAGTATTTCAAAAGGAAGTGAAGCACCAGCATCTTGGAAGAAAGCTGTGGTGGCTGTATTACCCCCCAAAAGAGAAAGACCCATCAGACCCAGTTTCATATAGACCCATTTTAATTTTAAACCATTATTACAAAGTAGTAAGTCCAAACTAGCTAAAGGAATGGCAAAGATGTCTAAAATTGATAGATATGGATCAATGGGGTCTTGTGGAAGGAAGGCAAACATTTGGCAACTTTAACAGAGCAATGATGATCCAGAGGGAAGCAGAATGAAAGAAAATACTACTTTTTTGGTGGGTGCATTCAACAGCGTAATACATGACTTTATGAGTAATGCAATGGAAGCATTTGCATTCCGTTATACAATAATAAGGTTAATTAGAAGGATATATGAAAATTAAAATGGGAGGGTTCCTTTCCGATAAGTTGTGTTTGAACAGAGGAACCAGGCAGGAGTGTCCTCTTTTCCCTTCATTATTTGAAAAATAAGGGATTCGGCAATTCAAGGATGTAATTTGTATGTTAATCAAGAAAAGCTGGCTTTATTTGTAGTCCTGTACTTGATAAATCCCAAAAACTGCATTTTGGTGTTTTGGAACATTTTGGAGACTGTTTCAAGTTTCTTCAGGATATAAAATGAATGAAGACAAAACAAAGTCTATAGCTCTAAATTGTTTACCCACATATGAATTAGTTCAGTAACACCCAACCCACATTTATGCGGACACAACAAGATGAATTTAGGAGTATGAATTAAAAAGTATTCTGTTATGGCAGCTAAAAATGTGGGAAGATTTGAGATGAAAGGAAATACTGCCCGCACAGCTAGCTAGAATTTTGTAAATTATGTGTCATTGGTGAATAATCAAAATGATTTATACAAGATGCTTGTGTTACAAATGTATTAGAACTGTATGTCATGTGTATATCAAACTACTTGTACAGATGTGTGTGTTGAAAAAGTATTTGTAAAGTGCTGTTTGAAATATAACCACAGTGTGCCAGACTGGAAGAGAAAAGAAACGTACATGTACTATTGTAACTGTTTAAGGTATACATTTTAACAGTGGAAACTGGAATACAGGAGGTTAACCTCAGTCTAGTAAACTTTAGAAAAATATATGAAATACAATTTCTTTATAGGATACAATAAAAGGGGCTACTTCTCAAGTTTTCTATGCAGCTAGAAACACACAGAGTCTGTGCTTGGAAGATTTCTGTATTGTCCTTGGAGTGAACTAATTGATACTTTTGAAGCATGAAGGAATACAATTGTTTTATGAATTCCAGCATCTGCCAAATATCTGAGGAAAAGCCCTTGTCTGTATTTTTTTCATAGGTAGATGCTAAATGCTGCCAGCTTCAAGCAATGGAGGTCTTGGCCTGGGAACTAGAAATCAGATGCCCAGAAATGATGTCATTCTACAAGCTATCCCAGCAGTAATATTTTAGATACTAATTTATTGTGAAATATATTTAAACCTTTAAAAAAAATAAACTAGGAATACATCAGGACTTGTTTTTAATAAGACAAGCGCAAAGCTTTCACGCATAAGTTCTTTCTCAATGCATTGAGAGAGAGCTTATGTTTGAAAGCTTTGCGTTTGTCTTATTAAAAACAAGTCTTGACGTTGTATTCCTAGTTTATTTTTGTTTTTGTGCTTTTGAGTACCTCGGAATAGTTTGGTACCTACACAAAATTTTATTCTTTGCTATATTTAAACCTTTCATTGTGGCTGATCTGTGTAGCGATATTTAAGTTTTGAGAGTACTTGCATATTTATTTGGTGACACTGTGTGGGCCAATCCTAATAGCCTTGTCTAGGTCAAACTTCCATTTGTATTAGTATTAATATTGCACAGTAAGACTGTACACCCTTTGTTAAGGGCCTTAAAGCAACTCATAAGGATTCTTTAGGAAATGAAAACTACCTTATATGGGCAAAAGGGGGCATAGCTAATAATCCTGTGCCAGCCTTTCCCAGGTAGGTAGGGGTGTGTGTGTGTGTGTGTGTGTGTGTGTGTGTGTGTGCGCGTGTGCGTGTGTGTCAGCTACTTGGGCAAGGACACAAAGCACTGGCTGGACAGAGAGTGTTGGAGGACTTGGCTTTGAACCCAGGCTAAGGACTCAGTGCTACAGCTGTGCCAGTGGAGAGTCTTATTGGGGATCTGGAGAAAGGTAGAGGAACCAGCCCCAAACTGACTGCGGTCTCTGTATGTTCTTAAGGGAAACTGCACTTGATGCAGAGAGCTGCATCTGGAAATACTGTGCATGTACTTGTCATCCTTTCAGTGAACATCCCCCACTGTTGCCAGTGGTGAGGATTGAGGCTACTTGATTACTAGTCCAGTGGAGGGTTGTCACATCTGATGGGCAGTGATGGGATATCCATGTTACATTTGGCTGGCAGTGGTGGGATCATCACATCACATAATGGGTTTCAGTCGTGCGGATATTGAACTTCTGTAGCCTTTAAACAATGGTCACTAAAGAAGGTGTTTGCACTCTCAAGCAGCCATACAACAGACATTCAGAGATTCATATCACAACAGTTTTAGTTACTTTTTGCTAGCTCAGTTAGTCAGTCAGGGAGAGCAGGCAAGGAGGTCAGCAGAGGATTATGGCAGGCTGACAAGGAGCCAGTTGGCTGAGATGTGCCAAGTCAAAGGGCTGGTGCATACCAACCTGACTAAAGTGGAAATGATTGCAGCCTTAGTCACAGCTGCATCACAGACCAGCAACCAGGAGGACAACCAGACTGGTCTTGGAGGTGAACAACTCTCAGAAAATGGGTATCAGCATTTCTCTTCAGCTCTGTCTCGTCAAACTCTTTAAGACAGGATTTTCAGAAAATAACTATCCTAATTGTGGATATTTTTAAATTTCTGACTTCTCTAGATATAAAGAAGGGTAGTGTATAAAATTTTTTAGAAAATTATAATTTTCCTGTCAAAACTTCTGTGATGCTCTGATCTCCATCAGTCAAAAATACGAGTTTCTCTAAAACAGCACATCAGGATACTACTTTAAAGAAATACAATCCTTGCTAACTAATATACAAGAATTAACTAACAAAATAGACAGAATGGACTTGAAACTGGATAATTTCAAAGCGAGATGTACACAACAAATGGGCACTATTCATGAAGACTTAAAACAACAGAAAGAACAACTCTCAGGAATCCAAACAGCTCTCAATGATATGGACACGAGAATCCAGGAAAGTGAACATAATACAGAGTTTCTTTTAAAACAAAACACTCAACTGCAATCAAAGGTAGATGATCTTGAAAACAGATCTTGCTGTAATATAAGAATCTTTGGATTACCTGATAATATAGAAAAAAACAACATGGAAAAGTTTTTAACATCCTGGTTGCCAGAAATCCTAGAACTCCCTGAAGCCCTTTCCTATGGTGTTGAAAGGGTACACAGGTCTATGGTCTCATCTAAAAAACAGCAAATCTAGCTCTACTAAATCTGTGATTGTAAAATTCCTTTCATCACATAAGGAAATAGTACTGAAAACAACCTGGGCAAAATCACCAATTAAAATAAAAGACAATATAGTACTCTTCGATAATGATTATTCATCTGTAGTAATATCCAAGAGAAAGATCTTTCTGCCCTTAATAAAAGAACTTAAAAAGAACCAAATAAAATCCCATTTATTATTTCCTGCAACTAGAATTTTTGAAGACTTAGATGCAGCTCTTTCATTTGTTAAAACAAACAAGCTACTGGATAAAATTGAAGACATGGAATAGGCTAATGCTAGTTTAAAGAGACTACCAGAGAATGGAACATGGAAAACCTTTGAACAAAAAAAGAAACTTGGAAAATAAATGTCATTGGATACATAAATTCACCATTACTTACATATATTTTTTTCTTTACTTGCTTCTTTTTACTTGCAAGTGACCCAAAAAGTCCGGGGTGATGAAAATGGATCAACAAGTAAGAACTGTGAACATATTTTGTTCACTGATATTTTACTATTTTCTTGTTGGTATATTTTTATATATAGTTACTGCATTATAATTTTAAAGGATTCATTGTCTATTTTCTTATAGTATATATAATGTGTAGTTAAGTAATGGTGTTTAGCTGATTGTAGTATTTATGATAATGATTAGCAGTTTATTTTGATTGATTTTTGTCATATTACCTAGGGTTTATTTGTTTGACTCTTGTTTTATTATAGCATCCAGTTTGTGAATTAGAAATGTAGTGCTAAGTAGTAATATAATTAAAGTATTGATGTGGTTATGCTGTGTTGAGTTGGGACTAACTATTTTATATTGGTATGGAATGCTGCTGATTGTTCCCTTCCATTGATGGCATGGTGTCGCTTATTTGTTTATTCTTCTTTGTTGGTTTTCTAATTGTGCCTATATGTATATGATAAATGAAATCAATTGCTTTTTGCTTGGCTGGCTGAGTTTGAAATGCGGTTATTTTGGAGGGCTTCAGGAGTTGCTATAGCAACGCTTGGTTTTGAGACGGCTTTGCTATCCCTTCTACTTGTTATGCGCTGTACTGTGGGCTTGAGCTTTAAGATAAAAGTAAAAGTGAGTTTGTACTCACAGTTTCCAGCAGAAAGCTTTAAACGTTGTCTCCAGTGCAGATTTGGCTTGAGAACAACCTCACGAGATGTCTGTAGGACCAGGTCGCCTTTTCATTACTTCAACACGCAGATCTGAGAATCCGAATGAACTCTGAACTTGTTTGCAGCTAGATGACATAAATGGAACGTTCAAATGCACAAGAATGTCTATGTGTTCGCAAATGATTTGGATTATAAGATTCTTGCAACTAATGAATAGGACTATACAAATATAGTATGTAATCTTGTTTTTTATTTAATATAAGCTGTGCAAAGTAGGTTTTTTCCCTAATTACATCTTGTTTTAAAGCATATTCAAACTACTTTGCCACTCTAGTTTCTAAATCTAGGAAATCTAATTGAAAGTTACTTCATGTGTTCACTTCACAACGTCTCTTGTCTTGTGAAAACATAGGTAAGAATAACTTTATAAAATTCGTTGGTTTATAAAAAGAGAAATGTTTTACAGGACAAGGAAAGAATGGCACCTGAATTCTACAATAGCTTCTGGTAATCAGATGACATTAGTGGAATAATGGCAAATTCTCTTTCTTTAATGCACCATGATTACATATACAAGTACTGACCTTAGCGCCACAATATATATGTACTTTATAGACACACACATCTTAACTATCTGTAGTAATATCTCCATCTGTTTAAAACACTGTTAGTCAGCATTGCAGTTTGTCTTTTGATGCCAGTAAACATACTCACCACATATATTGTAGGAATACTCAGTACTCATCCAATCTGATATCTCATGCTTAGTTCCAGAACAGGACTGACTATTTTTATCACCTCACCACCAGTCTGACAGGTGCAGTTGTAACTGCCAATATCCCTGCAATCTAATTATGGGAATTTCTGTAAAGGATAAAGAATTATATATCAAGATCCAGTTTTAGATGATCTGACTTGTACATACTTATACATGTTAAAAAGTAGTATATTTCAATTAGCAGGTGATTATTCATTTCCATGGGAGGAAGAGAGCTCCTGTCTGCGTGTGTATTGTATATAGGGAAAAATATATTCAAAGAGTGTTACCAATGTTGTGTTATAAAAAGATGACGTGTACTAAAAACAAAATAGAATGAAGGAGTAACCATTCACAATGGTCAGCAGTTATGTCAAATACTACTTGCATAGCTTGCTAACACCTTTTTGCTTCCATGAATAGTAAGGTTGCCATTTGTGTGATTTTAATCTAGGTTTTCAATTATTATACTTATTTGTTAACAGATCATTTGCAGTCATGTCCCAGATCACAAAGGCAAGTTCTGAATGCAAAATAACTACATGGGCAATTTACATATCCAGTCAGCCAGCATGTGATTTCAAGATGAGAATAAACCAATGTAGCTGGTGAGAACACATTCAGGCATGGGGTGCATTCTCAAATTCTACACAGACAACCCCAATTCCTGGAGCTGGAACATAGAAACCTTAACCCCTGTGCCACCAATGCAACTATATGACTTTTACTGCACATGTCTAGGTGACTGCATTTTAAATGCTATGTTGTCCTGCTACTGAAGCATCACCTGTTAATGAAACTGCTGTCATTAATCACTACATATTCTATGATGTAGCTAAGGGGAGTAAATTTTATGCAATGAGTGCATTTTATACAATTATCTAACACATGAGCTGACATTCATAGGTTTTTCTGAGCCATACTGATTTCAGATTCTATGGTACTGAACTTCTGTCTGTATTATTTGTGGGTGCATGATATGTTATGTGGGGTCTATATTAGACGACCAACTGTTTAGGTGATCGAACACCTAAACATCGATCTTCTAATATCGAACCGCACAATGTCGAACGTCCCAGGGAAACACGTCCCTCGGCCACAACCCAAAAAACATTACTTTACATCTAAATTAAGTGGGGGCTGTGCCCCCCACACCCCCCTAACTAAATGTACCAACTCAGAGATCTCTCAACAGTAGGGAAATAGCAAACTCCGGCGAACGGCCAAGGGAAATCTTTCTCTGCATTATATCGGCCATTCGCTGTTTTTTTTGCTTTTGATATTAGAAGATCGATGTTTAGGTGTTCAATCACTGAAACATTCAGTCTTCTAATATAGACCCGTTATATGTACAGTTCAAGTACATATGGAGCTGTTTTCATGGCAGTGTTACAACTTGGTGCCCACAGTTGTATATAGGTGTGTGTAACAAGCTGCAATTTTCTGTAGGTAATGCAACTAAACAGAGAGAAATGACATCTTTTTCATGCTGCCTCAGGCATGTTGTTCTTAAAGGGGCAGAGCAATGTTGCACAAATACTAATAACCGTTGCAAACCGTTGGGAAATAAAACACAAATGGGTTAGAAAACACACACAAGCAAATTTAAAATGCAGCACAGAGATGTGAGTACAATGAGATAAAAGATGGGTTGTTGTGTATCTTTAGGGAATCTATGCTTTAATGTAATAATATTAATTAACACAGATTTCTATCAAGTAAAGACCATAGTGTTGGGCTAAGACTAAAACCTGGAAGGCTTAGACTTGGTTGTAATACTTATTTTTACATTTTTTTAAGAAAGACGTTTATCTGCTATTTCAACTAATTGTCTTATAATACGTTTTAAGCAAATAACATTTCAGCATCTGATATGTTTATATATATTTACATATTCAGTTCTGATGATGCTTATTACTTTGAATGCTATTATTTCCTATCAATTATTTGGATTGAAGTAATGGTTTATATTTATACTTTGGCTAATATTCTCAGAGAATAACATCATTTTATGCAGAGCCTCTGGTTGAATAAGTGATATTATGAATTATTACATATCTTTTGCGTTTACTATGATAATTTTCTCCTGGATCCGTGGTGGTGCAGCGGTAGCGTTGTTGCCTCACAGCAAGAGGTTCTCCCGTTTGATTCTCGGCTGGAATGAGGAGAGTGCCTTCTGTGTGGAGTCTGCATGTCATCCCCGCGGTTGGGTGGGAGTTCGAAAGACATGCGTAAATAGGCGTGCCTTCGTTGAAGGTTGAACTGGCACCTCGGCGTTCGTGAAAATCTACTGCCAATCATTAGCGGACCGGAGTTCCACTGTGGCAACCCCTAACTGGGAAAAGCCGAAAGACAAACAACAACAACTATGATAATTTTCTCCTACTGATGGTCACTGACAGTAAAATTCTTAAGATATAACACTAGAGGATATTTATTAGTGTTATACCTTACAAAGTAATTCTCATATGATTGTTTTTATGTACTATTCATAAGAATAGAAGCTAAAACAGTTTTATTCAGAGTAAATAATTCTCAGACAGACGCTGATTTGATGTTGCTACTGAATAGAGGGTTAATTTGAGTGATCATATGACACTCGATTTGGGAGTATTAAACTTCAGAAGGGTTAGGGGTGGTTATGATGTTATTAGTTTAAGTTATAAAAGTGTACTATTAGTTTTCTTGACATTTTCCACAATACTTGATAAAGTAATTCATATACATTTACTTTTTTCAATGCTACTACATTACTTCAAAAATAATGTATCTTTAAGTATTCCTTTCATTTTCATTAATAACTTATGGTTTTTGTCAAAATGTTTCTTTTTCAATATCATAATATTGAATGACTTCACTAAAGAGTATTTCAATTAACATTAATGAGTTAAATAATCCAAATAAGAGGGGGAGTTTCTTTAAATATCTCAAACTACATAAAGTTCAATTAATATTCTTACAAGAAACACATTTGAAAACAGAGGATATATTTAGATTAGACAATAAATCATATTCAGTGTTAGTTCAGAACATTTTCAAAAGAAGAGAGGAGTAGCCATCTTATGTAACAACTCCCTACCTAGACCAAAAATTATTAATACCTATAAAGATAATAAAGGAATGTTTTGTCTTGTTATTATTAAGTTTAACAACAAAATCTACACCTTAGTAAGCCTATATTGTATTCAAGGAATAGGTACTAATACGGTAAAACAACATTTTGATCATATAGTACAACTTTCTAAGGGACATATAATAATAGTTGGTGATTTTAACTGTAGTTTAGATAATAAAGGCTCAACATCACATAATAAAAGAAGAATTACAGCTTCAGCCAAACTGTTGAAAGATTTTTTTGGAATCTTACCTCTTTAAAGATATACATACCTTTGTTGATTCCGATTCTTTAGCTTATACTTTTTTTCATATTGACATAATACACATTCAAAGATAGATAGAGTTTTATGTTCTAATGAATTAGTAGATTCTTTAACCAATACAAAGGTGATTACATGCCCGTTATCTGATCACAATTCAATAATTTTTGAATTTTTAGTTACTCCAATTCGTAATGTTCAAATAAGTAGAACATCTGCCTATATAACTAAATTGAAAGATTTTAAAGAATTTATAACATCAGAAGTTCAGAATTTTTAGAACAAAACAATATTAATGACATCTCTGAAATTTTTGTATGGGATGCATTAAAAGCTTTTCTATGGCAGAATTATTAATTTGTATAACAAAAAGTTGAGGTGAATAGTTAACAGACATACAACATAAGCTAGATTCCTTGAAACTTATTCAAGAAAAAGATATTAATAAAAATGATAAAAGAAATACATTCTTTGAATAATAAATATATGGAAATACTGAACCATAAAAAACATGATTATTTTAGAAAAATGTACAGTTTTAAAATTCTCCACTAATCCTAGATCACTACATTTATTAGCTACTAAAACTAAAAGAATAAATTCAACCATATACATGAATTTTTTTCCTCTAAAAAGAAAAAGACAGTCTCAGGTATAAACATATCTTAACTGAATTTAGAGAATTTTTACCAATATTAATCAACAATCTAAGATAATAGGTTCTAATCAAGAAATCAAATCTTTCATTAAAAATATACAAAAAAGACTATGAAATGAACAAGATACTTTTACTGACAAGCCCATCTCCTTTAAAGATATTCAATCCCAGATTACTAAATTAAAACTTAAAAGCACCAGGAAATGATGGTATCATTCCAGAAATGTATAAGCTATTACCAAGTAACGCCTTAAAACTGCTTCATAAAGTTTTCTATATTTCCCAAAATAATACTTTAATATCTCCATCATGGAAATGTACTTTTATCTCCCCAATCCTTAAAACTAATAAGGACCATGTTAAATGGTCATCCTATAGACCTATCCCCTTACTGAACATCGATTACAAAATGTTTATGTCAATTTTTCCAGATAGACTTAAAAATATTTTGCACACATTAGTTGAAGAAGACCAAACTGGATTTATAGTAAACCAAAATTCTTATGATAATATCAAAAGAATTATCTCCTTAATTGAATCAGTTAAATATTTAAATAATAATTTAACATTAATCAGTCTCGACATAAACTGTGATTTCAACTCAGTTAATTGGGAGTATTTATTTATATTATTAGAGAAATTAAACTTTTCTAATAGTTTTATAAATCTAATTATACGATTATATCAGGGTAGCCAAGCATACATTAAAATAGGCACAAATACATCCCAAAATATGCCAATTATTAAAGAAACCAAGCAAGGATGTCCTTTATCTCCTTTACTATACACATTAGATTATGGAACCTTGGGCTAATTTGATAAGATATAATGAAAACATCGAAGGATATAGGTTGACCACTAATGAAGTTTCCAAAATACAAATGTTTGCAGACTACATACTTACTAATCTAGGTCGTAATAATACATCTATTCATGCTCATTTTAAATATGCTGAGTATTTTAAAAAATATTCAAGTTTATCCTTTAATAATAATAAAAGTAAAATCTTAGTAATTGTCCCTAAAAAACTAGAACTACAGGATGTTTATAAAAAAATATCGAGCACAATCTGATGAATTACTTTATCTAGGCATTGCAATTGCTAACAACATAAAATATATTATTCAAATTCATTACAATAAAAGTTTGTTGGCAATAAGAAATCTCATTATAAATGGAATAAAAGCCAGTTTTCTATGGATGAAAAACTTTTAATTATAAAGATTATACAATTACCCAAAATTATTTATATTATTCAATCTCTTTACCCCCACCTAGTTCAATAATTAAGAAATTTAATTCTATGATACATAAATTTTTATGGTTTCCTATTAGACCTAGAATTGCCTTATTGTGTCATATGAAAAATTGGGAAAATGGAGGTATAGCTTTGCCTAATTTGGAAATCTACTCAGTCTCTACAATGGCTACATCAATTTCTCTTCTTACAGATATCAAATACACTGCTAAATGTAAAAATATTCTAGAAATATTAACGAGTAATGCAATAAACAATAATAAACCACAGAAATTAATATTGGTTAATAACTCTTATCTGGATCTTAAAAGATTATTTTTCTACTTATTCCTCTCAGAATTTTAGATCTAATTATATAACTCTTCTTTTGAGATATTTTAGAAACTCTCTCTCTCTATATATATATATATATATATATATATATATATATAATTTTGATTTGTATAAAGACTGGTAATTTCTTCTATTTCCTATAGATTATACCCAAGGTGCTATATTTTCTTCTGAGTATAAGAAAATGAAATCCATTAACTTACTGAAAAATGAATATGATTTTGACACATCTTCTTGGTTGGATCTACATGAAAGTAGGAAATATGCTTCAAATAAACTTGATTCTATGACTTTAACAACTAAAGGTTCAGTACCTAAACTGATTCAGTATATGGTGTTGTCTATAAATCATAAATCCACAACAATGAACATTGTATCTCATTTATATAAGACAATTAAACTAGATCTACATAATACATCAGATAATTACTGGAATTATTTTCCTTAATTAATAATCACTCCCCTACAGATAAAGACAAATTATATATATTACAATCGGCTAATGTAATCACCTCCTCACTAAGATGGAACATTTTCACATGATGGTATTTGCATAGATCTTTTATCACTCCACTTTCCTTAAGTAAATTTAATAAGAAGAATGTTAACTGTTGGAGGTGTAATAAAGAAGTTAATGTTGATTGTGGCCATATGGTATATGATTAATGTCTTTCCAGAATTTAATTCTGTACAATCACTTTTTACAAGCAATTTTTACAGACAATTTTTTTCTCTCAAAAGCTCTTACATTGTTTAACACTCCTGTTCTAAACTGTATGACAGAGGTTAATCAGACTCTGCTCTGGTCTGTTTTATCAGTAGCCAGGAACATTGTTACAAGAAACTGAAGTCTAAATCTTCTCCCTCAGTAAATGAATTCAAAATTTTACTTTTTGAAGTATGTATTTTAGAAATATTGACCAAAAGAGCAAGATCTTCTAGGAATACCACTGTATGCAACCTATGGAAGAAAGTATATGATTTGTTAGACAAATAATTTAATATTACTGTAATAACATTTATAAGTATTTCCAATGTATTAACTTGTATTTGTGGAAAGTGTCATTGTAAATGGCTGGTGTGCTTATTTTTTTTTTCTTCATTGTCATTAATATTCATACTCAAAAGTGTACATAACTCAAGATAATGTTTTCTTATCTATTTCAATTCAATAAAGCTGATTAAAAAAAAAAAAAAATGGACAGTTCAACTTTGCCTCAGAGGATTTAAAAACCAATCTGGAGTTAGAGAAACAAATTGGAGACCAAACCTTTGGAATTAGAATCAGCAGAGAGAGACTGGGGCAGGAGAAACAAATGGAATTAGACTCAGCAGAGAGACATCTGGAAGCTGAAGAAAATGAGAGGCAAAGGCAACATGAAAGGGAATGGGGACTCTTCGCCAGGGTCATGGTGGTAATGGGAAGGGAGTAACCAAAACCCAGAAGCAATAAAGGTCAATAAATGTCTTCCATAATTTACAAAGTGTGATAATTTTGATTAGTTTAGTTTAGTTTTATTCATAGCTTTGAAAGGGTATGTAAACAGGATAATGTTGACCAAGGGCTCTGGGTATGGTTTCTGACCCCCTTACTCCATGGTAAAGCTGTAACTGCTGTTTCTAAATTGTCTGATACTGATTGCTTAAATTATAATATAGTAAAAAAATGTTTTTAAATTTATTTATTTAACATTCATTTACCAGGGAAGCCCAACTGGGCAAGTTTGCCCATTTTCAGAGGAGGCCCAGGGAGAAAAGCTCCACATAATAGTATTTTAAACAGAAGTGAAAGTACAATGTCCCCTTTTGTATGTACCTAACGAGGCATATACAACAACTGGAACATCTACAGAGGTTCCTCACTAAAAGAATACAGGGTGCAAGTAATATGCCCTATGCTGACTGTCTCAAGGCCCTCTCCCTGTATTCTGTCTCCTGCAGGCTGTTGAGGGGAGATCTATGCCTAGCATACAGGGCATTGTCAGTCCTCACTCTGACGGACCTCCTGCATATCCACAAAACAAACACTACCAAAATTATCCATTAGAAAGACTTAAACCTTGCCTGTGATATAAATAGGACCTGCTGGAGAGAGACTACCCATCTATGGAACAAACTCCGCATCCATGTGAAGAAGATTTACTCCCTAACCCAATTCAAGTGCAACTTGGACAATTGGATGGGAAACCAGAAATTCATACCTGGTTTGGCACCTGTGTCTACAAACAGGTAACCTGTAAATAGTTCATCTCCCAGGCTCATGCTTACACTTATCAAGGGTATCAGAACTTGTCAGAGATTTGGGATGCATGGCTAGGCTTAAAAAGACCCTTGCGGTCATTAGCCTAGTAAACACCTATATACCAATCAGAGAAATGATAGTAATAAATCAAGTTAGTAATAAAGGTAACAAGATTACTTAGTAACACCTCCAAAGCAGACACCCAAGCAACCGCTACCCCAAAACAAAACATGTGCAACACATGGCTCACAAAGCCAGTGTGCCGAACAGTCACAGCCCTTAAGGCTAAACAACACACCTGATACACTTGTAATAGGTGACTATCATCGGGCACACTGACGTCCCGCTCACCAGGCTGAACAAGGAGAAGGTCACGGTGAGCTGCCTGTCGGGTGCTAGGATCCGCCACATAACACAAGCATTCAGGTCACTCCAAGGCAAGTACAAATATGACTCAGTCACTGTCCATGCTGGTGTGAATGACCTGAGACGTACCTCCCTGGACTACATGAAAACAGACATAGAGGAGCTCTCTGAGCATGTAGCCCAGGCCGGTATGACCCTGACCTTGAGTAGCATCTTACCCTCACTAAGAATGATGCCACAATATGAAGACAAGATGATCAATTTCAACAATTGGCTTAAGTATTGGTGTCATTCGATGGGGATCCAATGCCTGTCAGCCGGGGATGACATGCTCGACAAGCCACGATGCTTCGCTAAGGACGGCTAGCACCTGTCCCCCCTGGGCTTTCGGATATTGGCAAAGGCTCTTGCTACCCCCATAGTGCCTTTTTTAGGCAAGGCTCAAAAGACAAACCCACCTCCATAGGTATCACAAGGGATAAGAAACTAAGAGTAATGCTACTCAATGCCAGAAGTCTAAACCTCAAGATGCACGCACTTGAAACTCTCCTTAGCATGGAGAACAACGATATCTGTGCAGTAACAGAAACCTGGTTCAAGGCTCCCGAGAGCACCCCAGCACTACCAGGTTATACCTCATACCATGCTTTTCGGCCCCAAAACTTGGACGAACCACAAAAGGAGGGGGAGTATCAATATTCGTCAAAGATACCCACACCTCCAGGTTGGTGGCACAGCATGAAGCATCAGAGACTATCCATGTGCAACTAACAGTGGGTAAATCTGCCTTCCAGTTTATAGCCTGCTACAAACCACCCTCCCAAACCCAGGAACCTCACTCGGCCTTCCTGAGAACACTGGAAAATATGAAGGTCTCTCCAAACACCATTATATTGGGCGACTTCAACTACCCAAACATAGACTGGGAGCATTACTCTAGCTCCAACACCCTAGCCCAAAGGTTCCTAGAATTTATAAACTCAAATGCTATGGAACAACTTGTTACCACTCCCACAAGAGGGGAAAACATTCTGGACCTGATCATCACCAACATGGGGACTCTATGCTCCAGACCAGAAGTGTATCCCTCATTAGTAAGATCAGACCATAAACTAATCTCACTGGATATTCACATCCCGACTCCACCCCCTGCCCTGAAAACCACAGTGAAAAACTTCTCTAAAGCAAATTTCACACTCCTCAAAACCGAGGTGGAATCCTTGAAAGCCCCCGGGCCTGTGGAAAATACAGCCCAGACCACAGAATCCTCTATAAATGCATTCTATGAACCCCTTCAGGAATGCATGGATCATGCAATCCCAAATAAAACCAAGACCCAATCCTCCAAAGGCAGACGTCCTGTCTGGTGGACCCCAGCCATAAACAAACTATACAACAGGAGGAGGAAGCTACTACATGATAGAGCAAAATCCCAAAAAGGGAAGGCATCTCTGATCAGTATTAGCAAAAAACTACGGGCACTCATAAAATCGTCTAACGCCAGCTTCGAGAGAAAAATTGCACAGGACACTAAGGATAATCACAAGGCTTTCTTTAGTTATGTTAGGAACCTGGGTGGGAATTCCCAGATATGCTCAGAATTAGTCCAAAATGACAAAAAATACACAGAACCCACGGACATTGCCAACATCCTAGCTGACAGGTTTAGCGCAAACTTCTCCCCCCCTCACCAAAAGGGCAAATATCTATCCCATCAGAGTGCTGCCCCCCTGACATCTCAGATGCTCAAAAGAGCTGCCCTCTCCAAAGCAAAAAACACAGCATCAATGGGACCAGACGGTGTCCTGGGCTGCGTCCTACATGAATTCCAAGAAGAGATAAACCCAAACATAAAACTACTGTTCAATCTCAGCCTTACTACAGGATATGTACCCAAAGAGTGGCGTACAGCAACAGTGGTCCCTCTCCACAAAGGTGGTGCCTCAACGGATCCTGGAAACTATCGCCCCATAAGCCTGACTAGCTTGGTCTGCAAAGCTATGGAAAGGATCATCATGGACCTCATAAATAAAGATATTGGGGACCTACAGACACTGGATCCTACCCAGTTCAGCTTTGTTAAGGGCAGATCCTGCCTCTTAAACCTGGCTGATTTCTTTGAAACAGTCACCAAGGCCATTGACGAGGGGAATGTGGTCCACACAGTCTACCTGGACCTCGCAAAAGCCTTCGATACAATACCCCACTCGGGCATTATAGATAAGCTCACCAGCTTAAATATAAACCCCTATGTCACTAGATGGGTTGCAAACTGGCTCAAGGACAGAACCCACATGGTTAGAATTGCTGGAGCCATGTCAGACTCCAAACCAGTTACAAGTGGCGTCCCACAAGGCTCAGTCCTGGGACCTCTCTTGTTTGGTATATATTTCTCGGAGGTACAGGCCAACACGGAAGGACTGTGGCTGACCAAGTTCACAGATGACTGCAAACTGGGTGCCATAATCGACTCTCCAGCCGACACAAGCATCCTCCAAAAGGGCCTCATAGAAACAGACAACTGGTGCCAGAGCCATGGCCTCAAGCTAAACGCCAAAAGGTGTATAGTCATCCCCTTTGGCAAAAACAAAGTGCCCACAAATTACCACATAGGTGGTAATCCATTAAGTACAGAAGAAGTAATTAGGGACCTGGGGACCCAAGTTGACAGCAATCTCTCATTTGACAACCACGTGGCCAACGTGGTTAGAAAAACATTTTATATAGCCCACCTAATCATGAAGGGATTCACATCTAGATCAGGGGAGGTCATCATGCCTCTTTACTCATCCCTCATCAGGCCCATAATTGAGTACAATGCCCCTTTTGGGATGTACCTTACCAGACACCTGCAGCAACTGGAAAGACCCCAAAAGTACCTCACCAAGAGGATCAAAGGGCTCAAACAGATGCCATATGCTGCCCGGTTAAAGAAACTCCAGCTCTACTCAGTGGCATATCGCCTGCTCAGAGGCAATCTGTGCCTGACGTATAAAGCCATATCCAACCCGGAATTAATGGACATGCTGCACCTCAGAAAATCCAAATCCCATCGAGCTACGTGCTCGAGAGACTTGAGCCTCAGCACTGAAATAAATAGGACATGCTGGAGGGACAGATACATAACCCAGAGGCTCCCTTCACTCTGGAATAAAATCCCAGTCCAGGTTAGGCAGAGTCCCTCACTGACCCTCTTCAAGAGGAATCTTGATGAGTGGATAGGAGATCATAGGTTTACCCCGGTTATCACTTCTGTGTCACTGTTAGACAGAGGCACAGTATACTAACCTCGAAAAAGGGCATAGCAAAATTAATTTAAAATGGGTGGCGAAAGCCAAACACACTCTGGCTAGGCTTATAAATGCCCTAGGGCAGATAGCCTAGTATGAACCTATGAACCTATATATTGGAAGTTACACTTAGTAACAAGAAATTATTCAGTGGAGTAGTGTCTCAAAGATACAATGGCTTAATATACAATGAAGTAGTGTCTCAGATATGCCTGTTTGGTACTATACATTGTTATGCTTAATGCTTTTATACTTGTAATCACATAGGATCAGTAGCAAATAGAGATATATTGAACGTAGAGAGTAGGGGAGAGAGGGTGAGGATAGGAGTATGTAAGGGAAAAGTAAAGAAATGCTTACTAGAGTCTTTTAGGTTAACACCTGAAGCTTATATAAAAAAAAATGTTTTATGAGCATAGATGCAAGATAGATGAATGTGTGTGATTATGTTGCTGAGTTAAGCACTTACTTTCACAGGACTTCTGAAGGCAGACCTTTTGGTGAGGGAACAAGCCGTTAGCACTTTGCCTAAGGACATGAGAATCTGTTTGGCAGATGGAGAATGTAACATCGCAGATGAAATGGGGAAAAAAGGATACCTATTACCTAGCAAGCAGGGCATCACTGCACAGGAAAGGGATTCCCAGTGCTGCACATGGGTATAAGGGACCCCATGGTAGGCAGCCTAAACTGCCCCAACAGAGTCCGCCAGTAACAGGGGGAAGCCACTACTTCAGGTACGTGGCCAGAATTCAGGGTTAAATGTAACCAGTGGGGCCATCTAGCGTATACATGTCCACAAATGCAAGGTGGGGAACAAAAGGTGGGTGAGCCAGTAAGAGGGAATGACAGAATGCCAGCAGTAAGTTGTCTGGAGACAACAAGAGGTTATACCCTATCTTAGATGGGAAACAGGCCACTGCTAAGAGAGAGAGAGAGAGAGAGACAGCCCCTGACCTAACCACTGAGAAACCTACAACAGTTAAAGAGGAGCACTACTTGCTTGGGCAGTCTACTCTAGTCAGAGCTTTAGGAGGGACCCCATTCCAAATACCTTTGGCTACGGTTCAGCTTGACTGGGAGGGTGGAAAAGGAAGGAAGCAAGCAAGTAGGTGTGTTTGAGGATATCCCTGCAGATGTCCTAAGAGGGAATGATTTTGATAGGTTCATACGTTCATAGGTAGGTACTAGGCTATCCGCCTGAAGGCATTTATAAGCCTAGCCGGAATGTGTTGGCTTTCGCCGCCCCCTTAGATTAGTTCCTTGTGCCTCTGTCCAGCACAGCCACTGAAGTGATCCCTGGGGTAAACTTTGTTTCCCATCCACTCGTTAAAGTTTCTCTTGAAGTGGGTTAGTGAGGAGCTCTGCCTAATGTAGATTGGAATCTTGTACCAGAGCATGGGAAGTCTCTGGGACAGGAATCTACCCCTCCAGCACATCCTATTTATTGTTGCGGTGAGGTTTTTGATCCCTGGAGCGTGTGGCTCGAGGGGATGTGATTTTCTTTAGGTGGAGCATGTCCATCAATTCTGGGTTGAACATTGCCTTGTATGTCAGGCAGAGATCACCTCTGAGTAGGCGGTATGCAACCGAGTACAGCTGGAGTTTCTTCAGTCGAGCTGCATAGGGCATCTGCTTGAGGCCAGTGATCCTCTTGGTGAGGTACTTCTGTGGTCTTTACAGTTGTTGCAAGTGTCTTGTCAGGTGCATCCCAAATGGGGCACTGTACTCTATGATGGGTCTGATGAGTGATGCATAGAGGGGCCCAATGACCTCTTTCGATCTGGATGCAAACCCGTTTGTGATTAGGTGGGCCACATAGGATTTTCTAACCACTCTGGCAATGTGATTATCAAAGGAGAGGTTACTATCTACCTGGGTCCCCAGATCCCTTATTACGTCTTCCATATTTAGGGGGTACTTTGTTTTTTCCAAAGGGGATGACTATGCACTTTTTGGCATTTAGCTTGAGGCCATGGTTTTGACACCAGGTATCTGTCTCAGTGAGACCCTTTTGGAGGATGTCTGTGTCAGCCAGAGAGTCAATTATAGCCCCTAGTTTGCAGTCGTCTGCGAACTTGGTCAGCCATAGTCCTCCTGTGCTTGCCTGTACCTCTGAGAAGTATATGCCAAACAGGAGGGGTCCTAGGATTGAACCCTGGGGAACGCCACTTGTAACCAGTTTAGAGTCAGTCCTAGCTCCTGCAACTCTTACCATGTGGGTTCTGTCCGTGAGCCAGTTGGCAACCCATCTCGTGATGTACGGGTTTATGTTCAGGCTGGTGAGCTTGTCTATAACACCTGAGTGGGGAATGGTGTCAAAGGCCTTTGCTAGGTCTAGGTAAGCTGTGGGGGCCACCTTTCCCTCATCTATAGCTTTGGTAGCTATCTCAAAGAAGTCCAGGTTTAGGAGGCATGACTGCCCTTAAAGCCGAACTGGGTAGGGGTCCAATGTTTGGAGGTTTCCAATGTCTCTGTTAATGAGATACATGATGATGCACTCCATAGCTTTGCAGACCAAGCCAGTCAGGCTTATAGGGCGATAGTCCCCGGGGTCTGTTGTGGCTCCACCTTTGTGGAGTGGAATAAGTGATGTTAAGTTGTCTATCTCGCCTTCATTCTTGCTGGTTGGGTTCGGAGCCGATCTTCGGCTCCGACTCGGCCATTTTCTAAAGCTCGAGAGCTACATACTGGCTTGAGGCCTCCCCATATCCCATGATGTCTGGAGCTAGAAACCCAGATCTCATATGCCAGTTCTGCTACGAGGTTGCTCTACTGGCTCAGGTCGTATAAAACTTTTATATTGTGTCTTTTTCTGTCTTAAAACTAGTTAATTTTAGCATAGAAATTATCGTTAGATAGATCTTGGTAATCGTAGTGTGTTCGTGTCTGAACCCTTGTCTTTTCCTCAGAAACTCGTTTTTATTTTGAGAGTTTCCCCTCCCCCCTTTCTCTTTTCTCTTAAGGTTTTACGTTTAAGTTAGAGGATAACCTTACATCTAAAAGGTGTCCGTTTAAGTTAGAGGATAACCTTTTTTTCTTCCCTTCTCCTTTACAAAAAAAAAAAAAAAAAAGTTAAAGTTAGTTAGTTTTGCTATAGTTCAGTATAGTTTTTGTAGTGTAGTGGTTCTGGTAACTGTAGTGTATTTTACTGTAGTTTGTTACCTTAATCTTTTTGTGTGTGTGTTTTTTCCTTGGGTTTTTCTTCTGTTAGGATGTCCAAGGATCCTAAGCCGTCCGGATTCAAGAAGTGTGACTCATGCTGTCAGAAGATGTCTCTGACAGATGGTCACACTTCTTGTGTTGTCTGGGCGCCGTGCACCTGCAGGACTCTTGATCGATTTGCCATGCGTTCTGTCCTAGAGTCCTGAAGGAGCGCAAAAACAAATTGATCTTGAGGGGTCTACTTAAACCCCAAGATTCACCGGCGAAGGCTCGGCCCGTGAAATCTTTTAGGCCACCTAAACCTTCGGCTCCCAGTTCGGAGCCGTCGTTGGGTGAAGTCATACCATCCATCTCGGCTCCGGCTGGAACCCATGTTCCTCCCTCCCAGTTGGCTCCGACATGTTCTTCGGAGCCCTCTGAGATTCGAAAAAGGTCAAGGTCTCCTTCTTTGGAGTCGATACGTTTGGCTCCGAAATCGCCTCTGCTCCAGTCAGAGCGTAGTCACTGCTCATCACACTCTTCTCGGGTCCTCAAGACTTTCGGACCATGACTTGGAAAGAGTGGTCAGTAGGCTGATAAAATCGCAGGCCCTAGCCAAAATGTTGTCCAGCCCCCCCCCCATTAGGCGTCGGCTCCATCCACCGCTGTAGAGATTCCTCCTCCGACTCATCCTATGAGCTTGGAGCCGGAGTTCGTTGGGGTTCGAGTCGTGGAACCATCGACTCAGATACCTTTTTTGGTTCTGTCGGCTCCGATCCCTTCCATGGTACCGACCCTGGAGGGATCTAGGCGCCGGGACTCCCTGGTCAACTCTGAGGGGTCGAGTGGCATCGGACTCTTGTCTGCTTCGGCGCAGGTGAGCTCGGCTCCCACATCTACCTTGGAGCCATCTCCCTTGGTGCAGGGAGGGCTTCTGGTTTCTTCGGAGCCTGAGCTTCTCTGCGTCCAGGCAGGGACGCCTTCAAGGTGATGAAGAGTGTACTGGCCCCAGAGTCAGTCCCATGATCGACCCCATCGGCTCCTCCCACTAGGGTGCCTGAGTCAGCCTCTGCCCCTCTTCCAGACCCTAAGCGTGGGGATCCAGCACTCCAGGACACCCCTTTGGGTGTATCCTCCTCTTCCGAGGCCTCCCCTGACCATTCAGAGGAGCCACCTTGCAAGAGGAAGCATGTTGACTCCCCCCGAGTCTGTCACGTCATATACCGACTTAGAGGAGTCAGAAGGGTCCCCAAGATCCCCCTCTAAAGATGTCTCCTTCTCAGACATCCCTGAGATGCTTAGGCAGAGGGGGAACTGGACTGCCCTAAGCCCTTCCGAGGATGAGTCGGTATTCCTGGACGCGTTTGGATCCCGACCTTCCACCTCCTGGGTGTCTCTGCCTTTCGACCCACTGATGTCTGTGGTGGCTTGGAAGGCGTGGACAGCTCCAGATACAGTGGAACCGACCCCTAGAAGACCGACCAAATTCATTACTGCACCGCAGGACAAACAGTTCTTGACCAAAGGTGTCCCCGTTGATGCCATGGTGGTAGCAGCGGCCACAAAGAAGGAGTTGGCTGAAACAACTTCATCTGTCCATCCTTTAACAAGGAGTCCAGGACGATGGACAGATATGGGAAGCGGATGTTCTCTTCAGCGACCTTTTCTATGCGGTCCTTGAATTACCTGTGCCACTTTACCCGCCTTCAGAGGGATCTCCTGAAAGAGCTTGGAGATACCCTCCAAGATCCATCAGCTGAGGGGGCCCAGGCTAAGGCAGCCCCCCAGCTGGCGACTCTTAACTCAGTGGTAAACTCCTCCATGAGGCTCATTTTGTGTGCAGCCGATGGGGCGAGTAGAGCCGCAGGCACAGGTGTGGCCCTAAGGAGGCATGCTTGGATGCAGCTATGTAACTTTGTGGAACCTTTCAGAGCGTCTTTCACCAACACCCCTTTTGATGGTTCCTCTCTCTTTGGATCACAGGTGAAGGATACCCTTACCAGGTGTGAGCAGGAAGGCAAGACTCTCTCTGCTGTAGGAGTCCGTTTTTCCACTCCTTCCAGACCATATCCCAAGGGTCAGAAGAGTGGAAAGATGTGGTTCCGGAAATCCCAGGGAGCCTTGCTGGAGACACATGGTGAGTTTCCCTCAGGGGCAGAGGAGGGAACAATAACAGACGCCGCCCTCGTGGCATAGGGGGTCCGCAAAAAGTACAGTTTTGTACCTACCATAAATGTAGATGTCCGAGAGGTATGCATCTGCAGTCCTAACAAATGGGTTGTCCTGCCTCAGGCAGCCCTTCGGTCGGCCGGATTCCAAAGTCTGGGTCTGGCCTCGGCTGATGTCGCACTTCACCCGACATCACTGCGGCAGTCAATTGGGTATAAAAGCATCAGCCGACACCATTTTCCTCAGTGTTTCTTGCCCCAGATGCCAGGTGCCCTCTAGGAAGGCTAAATTTGGATAAATGCAAATGATTCCAAACAGTAGAGAGCAAACAAAAAATAAGCATGTATGTACATATATACAAACAAATACACCATAAAAGATTCCCCCAGCTAGCTACAAGATGGGCAAATACCCTAGGAGTACCACAGAGGGGAAGGAGGGTGGGTAATCCTGACTGCAGATGCATACCTCTCGGACATCTACATTTATGGTAGGTACAAAACTGTACTATGTCCTTCAAGGATGCATCTGCAGTCCTAACAAATGGGTAGAATACCATAGCCAAACTGGGGGAGGAGGCACTAAGAAGATCATGGTGTAGTTAAGATCCCTTGCAAAACAGCAGTTGCAAAACCTGCTCGGGATCTGGAGTATAAAGGCATATTATAATGCTTGGCAAATGTATGCACGGAGTTCCAAGTAGCAGCCTCTAAAATGTCTTTGGTAGCCACTCCTCGTAAGAAAGCTGTAGTAGTGGCTGTAGCCCTTGTGGAGTGAGGTCTGATGTTTTCTGGAGTTGTCTTCCCATGAAAGGAATAACAGAATCTAATGCAATTTCCTATCCATTTCGAGATTGTCTGTTTTGAAATTGCTTTTCCTTCCATTCCTGCTGCATATGCTACCAGAAGCTGGTCAGTTTTTCTATTGTTCTTGGTTCTGTCCAGGTAGTAGCAATTGTCTGTGTACATCCAAGGTGTGCAGTAGTCTTTCCCCCCTGTTCTGTGGGTTGGGGAAGAATGTTGGTAGGTGGACTGCTTGGTTCAATGATACCCTGGAGACCACCTTTGGCATAAAGGTAGGGTTAGTTCTCAAGGACACTCTATCCTGATGGAAGATAAGGAAAGGCTGTACTGCCATTAATGCCTGTAATTCAGAAACCCTTCTTGCTGAAGTGATTGCAAGCAGGAAAGCAGTTTTCCAAGATAAGAACTGTAATTCTGCTGTTGCTGCTGGTTCAAAAGGGGGAAGTGTTAACTTTTCCAACACAAAGTTCAGGTCCCATGTAGGTAGAGGTGGCTTCCTTGGAGGCTTTACATTTTTAATTCCTCTCAGAAACTGCCCGAGTAGAGGATGAGAGAAGACTGGAGGATCCATGTTGTATTCTGCTGAAATTGCTGATGCATGAATCTTGATGGAGGAGTAAGACAGGCCATTGTGGAAAAGTTCTGCTAAATATTCCAGGATGTTAGCTATGTTAGCCAATGATACATTTTCTCTTTTTGTTGCACTCCAAATGAGGTATCTTTTCCATTTTGCCAAATAAGTCTTCCTTGTGGAAGGTCTGCGAGCCTCCAGGATAATGTCTTTAACCCTCTGGGATAAATCTGGGTTATTTTGTTTCATGTGAGATTCCAGGCAGCTAGCTGCAGTGTTTTCAAGTTTGGATGCAGGATCTTGAAGTTGTTCTGTGTTAGCAGCAGAGGAACTAGAGGTAGAGGCCATGCGTGTGTCCGAGACATACTTCTCAGAAGCGGGTACCAATGCTGTCTCGGCCAGTCTGGAGCTATCAGTATGATCCTTGGGTGATCTTCTTTGATCTTCAGTAGCACTTTGTGCATCAAAGGTAGAGGTGGGAATGCATATGCTGTTAGGTTTTCCCAACTGAAGGATAGGGAGTCCACCTTCCAAGCAAGTGGGTGGTATGTCCTTGTGCAGAATTTTCTCAATTGGTGGTTGTGTGGGGATGCGAACAGGTCTATTTCTGGTAGCCCCCATTTCTCTGTAATGGTTTTGAAGATGTCCGGATGCAGCATCCATTCGTGGGCATCCGTGGTAGTTCTGCTTAATGTGTCTGCTAATATATTTTCTTTTCCTGGCACAAATAAGGCCTGGAGCTGAATGTTGAGGTTCAGGGCCACATTCCACAGGTCCATTGCCATACGGCATAGAGGGTATGAATGTGCCTCCCGGCTTGTTGATATACCACATAACTGTAGTGTTGTCCGTCCTTATCAGTAAATGACCCTGTTGAAGAAACGGTCTGAATGTCTGAATAGCCTGTTTCACTGCCAGCATCTCTTTTTGATTTATGTGTAGGTTCAGCTGGTCCTGTGTCCATAGTCCTTGTATGCACTTGTCTGCCATGTGTGCCCCCCAACCGAGGTCTGAGGCGTCCGTGGTGATAGTCTGGCCTGGGTGAGGGCTGTGGAAAGGCAGTCCTTTGTTCAACTGACAGGCCTGAGCCCACCACAGGAATTCTTTCTTCAGGCATGGAATTATTGGAATTTAGGTTTCTAGGCTGTGCTTGTGCTGAGACCATAAATTCCTTAGGTACCATTGCAACTTCCTCATATGTAGTCTGGCATGTGGAATCAATATTATGCAGGAAGCCATGTAACCCAAGGCTTGCAGGATTTTCCTTGCTGTAAGCTGGTTCTGCTTTGTTAATGCCTTGAAATAGAGTGGTAGTTGTTTTTGCTTTTCTGCTGTGAGAAATGCCATTTGATTTAATGTGTCCAGTTCTGCACCCAAGAATGTAATCCTTTGGGATGGTACCAGTCTTGACTTTTTTATGTTGACTGTGTATCCCAAGGCCTGCAGTAGATGAATAACCTTTTCCAAATCTTTTGTTAATTTGATCTTGTTGTCCGCTTGTAGCAGGCAGTCGTCCAGGTATGGATAAATTTGAATTCCCTGACGCCTGCAACGAGCAATTACTGATGCCAGGCATTTCGTGAACACTCTGGGCGCAGTAGATAAGCCAAAGGGTAATGCTGAGAATTGATAATGCTCTGATCCTGCAAGAAATCTGAGGTATCTTCTGCAATCTGGTCGAATAGGGACATGCAGGTATGCCTCCTTGAGATCTAGAGTCACCAGCCAAGCCTCCTTGCCCAGCATGGGAAGAAGGTGCTGTAGGGTCAGCATTTTGAATTTTGAAACAATGAGGTATGTGTTGAGAGCGGACAGGTCGAGAATAGGCCTCCATTGGTTTTCTTTTCTTTTTTTTCTTTCTTTTTTGGCACCAGGAAAAGTCTGGAATAAAATCCTTGTCCTTGTTCCATAGCCAGTACCTTTTCTATAGCTCTCATCCTTAGTAAGTGGTTTATTTGTTCTAGAGCGTTTGTCTTTTGGTTTGGTGGTAGGTTTGGCATTCCTCTCTTCCTTGGTAGAGAATGGAAGTGAAACCTGTAACCTTTGTCTATTGTCTGTAAAATCCATTTGTCTCCTGTAATGTAATGCCAGTTTACTGAAAATAAGGCTAGCTTTCCGCCTAAGGGTGCTTGCAGTTGTTCCCTGGTAGGCAGTGTCAGAGCCAAGTCACTGTGACTGTCCTGTGGAAGTGGTAGTAGCTGGATCTGTGGCAGTACTTCTCTGGTTGTTAGGCTGCCAATGACGTCCCCTGTAGGCACCTCTGGACTGACCTCTGCCTCTTGAGTGCCTATTTCTGCCTCTCTGTGCTCCGGTGTCTGGAAAGGACCAATTCTTCGAAGGCCAATTTCTACTAAATCTAGGAGGCTGGACCTGTAAGAAGTCCTTGACTGTTTGGACAGATTTTGCTTTTTCCTCCACCTTCTTTAACACTTGTTGTGCAGGGGAGCCAAACAAACTGAGTTTCTCCATGGGTGCATCCAGGAGCTTTGACTTTACATGGTCTGGTAAGGATTGCTCTTTTAACCATGCATGTCTTCTGATCACTGTACCAGTCATAGCTGATCTAAAGGAAGCCTCCAGTGCATCATAGCCACATTTTAAGGAATGATTACTGACCTGCTGAGTGTTATGCACCAAATCCTGAAGGGACTTACGGTCTATAGGTTCAGGAGAGGATATTTTTTTATTTAACTGATCTAACAAAAATTCCTGATACTGAATCATGTGGAATTGACAGTTTAAAGCCCTAGCCGAAAGAGTAGCAGAAGTATAAACTTTTTTACCCCATCTCTCTAATGCTCTAGATTCTCTTTCAGAGGGGAGGGGGTTTTGGTAGTTGCTACAGCTTTGGGGCCTTGAGAAATAGTTTCAGGATCTGCAATAGGAGCCTTATACAGGTGATAATGTGTGTCCGGGACCCTGTAGTACCTGTCGGGCTTAGCAGGGGCCGGAGGAAGAGAGTCAGGGGCAGTACAAGCATCATTGAATGCATCATCCACAACTGTTAGTACTGGAGGAATGGCTAAAGGCCTATGCTGGGGCAAATGCAAAAAGGTCCTGAGCCGTTTCCTTGAGTCTGAGAAATCCTGGCCCTGCCATTGAAATTGTTCCCTCATAGCATGCAAGGTTTCCCCAAAAGAAAATTACTCAGGAGGAGAGGCAGAAGGAATGGAGTCTTCTGCGTCAGAATCCTCATATGGAGAATAAGGGCCTTCAGGAGGATTTGGGTTTTCTGAATCATCAGAAGAATAATCCGTAGAAACTGGCTCAGGGGGCTCTGCTCTAGACCTCTTCTCTGGAGGGGGATGAGAGGCCCTGTCAGGGTGAGGTTGGGATCCCCTGATCAAAGAAATGAGATCCTCTGCCAGTCTAAGCATTTGGGAACTAGAGCTAGGCCTGTGGGAGGGGGTTTTAGAAGGCAAGGCCTTTGAAGATTTAGCTGCTTTAGCCCTAGAGAAAGCCTTGATAGACATGGATGCAGGGGGCCTAGCAGCTCCACGTGCAGGAGTAGATATATCCAAAGGGATAGTGTCTGATAAATCCTGGGTGCCTGCTACAGCAGGAGAAATTTCAGTAGCAGATTCAGCCATGCTGTGTGAGGCCTCGGCTGCAGGAGGAATGTTTTCGGCCGAAGAACAGAGGACTCAGTTTCAGCCGAAACAGAGACACTCGCGGTTGGCTTAGCCGTGGTTTCGGCCGAAACCGTGGACCGTGAGTGTCGGTCCTTTTCCTTACGTTTTTTAGCTAAATGCGAAGTCAGAGTCTCCGACGGCATTTTGTAAGCAAAAGCGGGACCAAAAAACTCCTCCGCAAACTCCGACCGACGTCTAAGTGTCCGTTGGTTGAAGGAAGCACAGGCTAGACAAGCTGCTACGTCGTGGTCTGGGCCTAAGCAAGGAAGGCAATAAGAGTGGAAATCCTTATGAGGTATTTGTTTCCCACAAGTTAAACAATTATTTACTTTTTCTGACATCGGCTGAGGTAAGAAAGAGTCCCCAACAGGGTACTTAGCTTTTTAGAAGTCTTCGGTAGTAGAAAACACTGGATCTGACCGACCGGCACTTGTGAACAGCTTCTGCTTCGGGCACTGCGCGGCAAGAAAGACTGAGGAAAATGGCGTCGGCTGATGCTTTTATACCCAATTGACTGCCGCAGTGACGTCGGGTGAAGTGCGACATCAGCCGAGGCCAGACCCAGACTTTGGAATCCGGCCAACCGAAGGGCTGCCTGAGGCAGGACAACCCATTTGTTAGGACTGCAGATGCATCCTTGAAGGACATCCAGGGCAGCAGAGAATCTTTCTCTGACAAGCCCTTCCAGCATCCCTGAAGGGTTGCCCGGCTGCCCACCTCTGGAGGCAGTCGGGGGAAGATTATCACTGTACCCAAGAGCCTGGCAAGAAATAACACAAGACAAATGGGTACAGTCCGTTATATCCGGAGGCTACAGAATTCCCTTTGCTCATGCTCCTTTATTGTCAAACAAGTCCCTTCCAGATGTTCCACCCAATCTAAGGGATCAAGCAGTTCAGAAAGTTTCAAAACTGCTAAGAAAAAGGGCCATCCAGCAAGTCCCAGCAGACCAGCAAGGATCCGGAATTTACTCAAGGTTCTTTTTGGTACCAAAAAAGACAGGGGACTGGAGACCCATTTTGGATCTCAGCAGACTAAACACGTCTGTACAAAGAACGAAGTTTCGGATGGTCACGCTACAGTCCATTTTGCCCTTCCTGGGTCAGGGCAATTGGATGTGCTCTATAGATCTTCAGTATGCATACTACCACATCAAAATGGACAGGCGCTCCAGAAGATTCCTACGCTTCCAGCTGGGAACCAGCCATTATCAGTTCAGAGCTCTGCCCCCAGGGTGTTCAGCAAATGTATGGCAGTAGTTACCGCTCACCTGAGATGGCAAGGATTCCAGGTGTTTCTGTATCTAGACGACTGGCTCCACACTGCTACCACCAGGCATCACCTTCTGCAAGCCAGAGACTATACTATCCAGACGTGCTCCAGACTAGGTATCACTATAAATTTCTAAAAATCTGCTTTGTCGCCTTGTCATTCTATCATCTTTATAAGCGCAAACTTAAATACAAAGGACAGGTCAGCCAGCCTTCCACCAGACAGGGTGTTAGCCATTCAGCGGCATGGCCAGGTCTTGCTACAATGCAAGAGAATTCAAGCCAGGTTTGTCCTCCAAACCCTGGGTCTCATGGCAGCAGCAATCATACTCATCCCGCTGGCACATTTTCACATGAGGATCCTCCAATGGCTTCTTTTTACCCAATAGTCCTTCCAGCAGCTTCCCATGTCTCACATGATTATCATCACAGAAACATGCAAAAAGCACCTTGCATGGTGGATGGTCTCATCAGTTCCCCTGGGCAGACCATTTGTACTTCCCCCTCCAGTTGCTACGGTGACCATAGATGCCTCCCTGATCAGGTGTGGGGGGGCATTATCAGGGCAGAACAGTCCAGGATACCTGGCAATCTTAAGAGTACCATCTGCACATAAACGTCTTGGAGAGGAGGGCTGTGCTTTTAATGTTGCAAGCTCTTCAGGACTCTTCCTACTGGGACAATTGCAATTCAAATGGGCAATATGTCAGTCGTGTGGTACATCAACAAGTAGGGCGGAACCAGGTCCTACCCCCTATGTCGAGAAGCACTCAGACTCTGGCAATGGGCGATCTCTTCCCAACGGTTTCTGACCGCAACGCACATCCCTGGGAAATCCAACGTCATAGCAGACAGGCTGAGCAGAGCTATTCTCATGCCTCACGAGTGGTCTCTGAATCAAGTAGTAGCGGACCAAATCTTCCGCAAATGGGGGCAACCTTGCTGTGACCTCTTTGCCACCCCCTTCAACAGCAAATGCAGCAACTTCTTCTCTCTCCTACCACATCCACAGCATTCCCCCGAGACGCTCTAGTCCACGATTGGCCTCAGGGACTTCTGTACGCATTTCCTCCTCTTCCCCTAATTCCCAAGCTGATTCAGAAAGCTACTGTATTGGGTTGCAGAATGATCCTCATTGCTCCATACTGGCCTCGATAAATATGGTTTCCGTTCCTTCATCATCATCTTATCTAGCAGCCTTGGACTCTGGACCCAGCTCCAGACCTCCTGATCCATCAATCGGGTGGGCTGCATCATTCCCTACAATCTCTCAAGCTCACAGCTTGGTTGCTCCACTTCCAACCCTAGCCAGGCTTCCTGATATCTCCCAATCGGTGTGTGAAATCATTTTATCATCGCACAAGTCTACCACTAGAAAAACTTACGCTAGTAAGTGGAAATGTTTTTCTTCCTGGGCAGAGGCCAAGAATATAGACCCCTTTTCAGCCCCTGTTCACCACATCCTGGAATTTCTTGCGGAGCTCTTTCATTCTGGGTCCGCTTCCGCTACAATTAGAGTGCAGTTAGCAGCAATTTCAAATTTTCATATTGGCCTTTCAGAAAGTAGCATAATGTCTCATAAGCTTTGTAAGGCCTTCCTCAAAGGAACCACTCTGCTCAGGCCCCCGGTTAGGGATCCGCCACCCCCGTGGGATCTGAATTTGATTCTATCCTAATTTTGCAACCCTTCGAACCTGCAGCTTCCTGTCCTTTGAAGTTATTATCTTGGAAAACTTTTTCTGGTAGCAATTACTTCAGCGAGAAGAGTTTCTGAACTGCAGGCTCTTTGTATCCATCTCCCGTACCTAGTGTTCCACAAAGACAGGGTTGCTCTTAGGACTAACCCTTCCTTCCTTCCTAAGGCCTCTTCTGAGAATAATTTGAACCAGTCCATTGCCCTTCCTGTATTTTTTCCCAACCATTCCAACAGGGCAGAATATAAGTTACATCAATTAGATGTTCACAGGCAACTGCGCTTTTATTTGCATAGGAATAAGGACTTCAGAAAATCGGATCAGCTTTTCCTCTCTTATGCAGAGGGCAAACAAGACCTACCAGTATCAAAAGTAACTTTATCTAGGTGGCTGACTTCTACCATAACCTTCATATATCAGCTGAGGAAGAAAGAATTGCCCGTTAAACCTAAGGGCCACTCCACCAGAGCATTAGCCACTTCTGTTGCGTTTCAAGCCAGGTTGCCCAAAGAATCTATTTGTGCAGCGGCCACTTGGGCAAATCCTCATACTTTCATCTCGCATTATAAGCTGGACGTGGTTTCCAGGAGCAGAGCTGATTTTGGTTCCACTGTTCTGAAGAGTCTGTTCCACTGAGCCACCCAGGATATTGGGGGCTAGGAACGCTGCCCCAACCAGCAAGAATGAAGGTGAGATAGACAACTTAACATAAAGAAGTTATGTACCTACCATAATGTTCCATGTTAGTTGTCTCCTCTCGCCTTCTTTCTTGCATCCCACCCTCCATCCCCCTATCCTACTAGACCGAGAAGAGTTTCTCTATGGATTTACACCGGCTGAGTCTTCTCTGACTATCCCACTCTACCTAGTAGTCTCTATAGTTGGGCTTAGGTATGATAGGATAGGATTCCTTCATTACTTTGTCTGCTGTTAGTCTCACCAAACGAGATCTGGGTTTCTAGCGCAAGGCATCATGGGATATTGGGAGGCCTCGATCCAGTATGTAACTCTCGAGCTTTAGAAGATGGCCGAGTCAGGAACCCAACCAGCAAGAAAGAAGGAGAGAGGAGACAACTAACATGGAACGTTATGGTAGGTACATAACTTCTTTTTGCTGTGCGCCACTCTGTGGGCACGTAGCCTGTGGAGAGGCTGAGTTTAAACAGTGTGTTTAGGTGAGGGGTTAGCTCATCTTTGAGTTCGTGTAGGACGCAGCCTGGGACAGCGTCCAGTCCCACTGATGTTTTGTTTTTGGCTTTGGAAAGGGCCGTTTTAACCGGAGTGTCTGTGATTTCAGGGGCACTACATTCTTATGGTATAGTTATGGGCCCTTTTGGGGGTGAGGGGGGGGGGTGAAGTTTGCACTGAACCTGTCTGCCAGCATGTTGGCTATATCAGTCGGTTCAGTGTACTTTGTGCCATTCTGCACTAACTCCGAGCAGATCTGAGAATTGTCACTTAGATTCTTGACATAGCTAAATAATGCCTTGTGGTTATCTTTGGAGTCCATGGCAATTTTTCTTTCGAAGCTAGCCTTGGATGATTTTATGAGGGAATGTAACTTCTTGCTGATACTGATCAGGGATGTCTTCCCTTCTTGGGATTTTACTCTTTTCTGTACTAGTTTCCTCCTTCTATTGTATAGCTTGTTTATGGCAGGGGTCCACCAGACTGGTTTCCTTTTCTTGGAGGAGTGAGTCTTGGTTTTGTTTGGGATAGCACGATCCATGCATTCTTGTAGGTGCCCGTAGAGGGCATTAGTAAAGGATTCTGCAGCTTGGACAGTGTTATCCTTTAGCATGGGGGCTTTGAAACTCCCCACCTCGGTCTTAAGTAACGCGATGTTTGCTTTTGAAAAGTTTTTCGTGGTGGTTTCTTTGACCGGGGGGGGGGGGGGTGGCAGAATGTGGATATCCAGACTGATTAGTTTATGGTTAGATCTAACCAGTGAGGGGTTGACCTCCGATGTGGAATACCGGTTGCCCATGTTGGTGATGACCAGGTCCAATATATTGTCACCTCTGGTGGGGGTGTTGATCCAAGGCGTTTGAGTTTATAAATTCTAGGAAATGTTGGGCAAGGGAATTTGTACTTGAGTAATTCTCCCAGTTAATGTTTGGGTAATTGAAATCACCCAATATCAGGGTGTTTGGTAGGACCTTTAAGTTTCCCAGTGTTTCCAGGAATGCGGAGTGGGGGTCCTGGGACATGGTGGGTGATCTGTAGTAAGCTATAATTTGAATAGCAGTTTTGACCATTGTTAGTTGCATGTGGATGATCTCTGAAGTATCATGCTGTGCCACTAACCTGGAGGTGTGGGTATCCTTGATGAATATGGATACTCCCCCGCCTTTTGTATTTCGGTCCAGGTTTTGTGGCCAAAATGTATGGCATGAGTTGTAGCCTGGTAGTGCTGGGGTGCTCTCTGCAGCCTTAAACCAGGTTTCTGTTACTGCACATATATCGGTTTTCTCCATACTGAGGAGTGCCTCGAGTGCATGCATTTTGAGGTTTTAGAGTAGCATTACCCTCAGTTTTTTGTTACTTGTGCTATTTACAATGGTGGGTTTGTCTTTTGAGCCTTGCCTAAAAAAGGCACTATGGGGGTGGCAAGAGCCTTGGCCAGTATTAGAAAGCCTAAGGGTGACAGGTGCAAGCCATCTGTAGTGAAGCAGCATGGCTTGTCGAGCATGTCATCCCAGGCTGACAGACACAGGATCCCCTTTGAATGACACCAGAAGCTTAGCTAATTGTTGAAATTAATAATTTTTTTCTCTATACTGTGGTATCATTCTTGGTGAGGGCAGGATGCTACTCATGGTCAGAGTCATACCAGCCTGGGCTACGTGATCAATGAGCTCCTCCATGTCTCTTTTCATGTAGTCCAGGGAGGTAAGGCTCAGGTCATTCACACCAACATGGACAATGACAGAGTCATATTTGTACTTGTTCTGGAGTGACCTGAGTGCTTGTGTTATGTGGCGGATCCTGGCACACGACAGGCAGCTAACAGTACCCCTCTCCTTGTTCAGCTTAGTGAGTGGGGCGTCTGGATGCCTTTGCCTGTGACTGAGGAGCCATTTCAGAGGGTACTTATGGATTATTGTGGGGCCTCTGAGTACCCCAAGCTCCATGGGGAATAAGTATATCATAGAGGTAGTAGATTATGCTTACAGATACCCTCAGATGGTGGATATGTCCTCCATCGAGGCAGAAAAGATGGCAAATGCTTTGTTAGAGATTTTAAGCAGGGTAGGTTTCCCAAAAGAAATACTGACTGACAGAGGTGCCAATTTCATGTCAGACCTATTGGCTTGTCTGTGGAAGCACTGTGGGGTGAAGTACCTAAAGAACACCCCCTACCACCCTCAGACTAATGGTCTGGTGGAGAGATTAAAATCTACATTAAGGACTATGCTACAGGCATTTGCAGACCAGTTTAAGAGGGAGTGGGACAAATATTTTCCCCATCTGTTTGCTTACAGAGAGGTGCCCTAGGAATAGGTTCATAAATTCATAGGTGTGTACTAGGCTAATGGCCCTGAAGCCTTTACAAGCCTAGCCCATAAGATTACCTTGGCATCATGCCACCCAACCTTAGTTCCTCTGTCGAGTAGAGCAACTGGAGTGATACCCGGGATGAATTTTCTATTTCCCATCCATTCATCAAGACTTCTCTTAAAGAGGGCCAGGGAGGTGCTCTGCTTGACATGTATGGGAAGTCTATTCCATAGCATGGGCAGTCTCTGGGCTATGAACCTGTCCATCCAGCATGTTCTGTTAATTGTGGTAGTGAGGTTGAGGTCTCTGGAGTGTGTGGTGTGGAGGGATTGTGATTTCTTTAGATGTAGCATTTCTAACAGAGCTGGGTCAGACATGGCTTTGTAAGTCTAGCAGAGATCGCCTCTAAGTAGGCGATATGAGACAGAGAATAATTGGAGTATGAGTCTGTCCATATTGGACAAGTGTCCACAGCTTTTTCACCCTTTGATTTACTGTATGCTCATAAGGTGAGGGGGCCTCTAGATTTGATTTGTGATGAGTGGGAGGGTGTGTGTGAATTCCACAAGGAGTCTGTTGTGGCATATGTCCTAAACCTCAGGACAAGGCTGAGGGAACTCCTGGGCTTGGCCCAGGAGAACCCGGCAAATGCCCATTAGGAGAAAAAGGTCTGGTATGACAGGAATGCTCGAGCTAGAGATTATGTGGGGCAGCAGGTCATGGTTCTCATTCCTGTCAGATACAACAATCTGCAGGCAGCTTGGGAGGGACCCTTCAAAGTGGTAAGGAAGGTAAGTGATGTTAACTACATGGTAGAACTTCTAGGTAGGAGGCAGGGGCAGAAAGTGTACCATGTTAGTACCATGAAACCTTACCATGACAGGGAGGCCCTGGTGTTAAGTATTTGCAGTAGGAGGAGTCTGAGGGGGATCTATGGATAAAGGGAGCCATCCAGGAAAATCCCAAGTCACTATGGTGGAGCCTAGGGTTGCAGGCATATGACATGACAGTGCAGCACTGTAGTGGGGTCAGCAATGCCAACGCAGGTGGCTTCTCAAGATAGGGAATGGGGTAAGGTATTCCCAGATAGGTTTATTCCTTTCAAGCAACACTTCCAAAAGGGCCACTTCAGAAATTAGCTTGAGTTTTCGAAGAGGGGGAAGAAGTGCGATGAAAGGAGATACTGCCAGCACAGCTAGCTGGAATTTTGTAAATAATTATATATCACTGGTGAAAATCAAAATGATTTATACAACAGATGCTTGTGTTACAAATGTATTAGAACTGTATGTCATGTGTATATCAAACTGCTTGTACAGACGTGTGTTGAAAAGGTATTTGCAAGGTACTGTTTGAAATGTAACCACAGTGTGTCCTACTGGAAGAGAACATAAATGTATATGGGCTATTGTAACTGTGTAAATGTATACATTTAAAACATTGAAACTGGGATACAGTAGGTTAACCTCAGTCTAGTAAACTTTAGAAAAAATATTTGAAATGAAATTACTTTATAGGATGCAATAAAGAGGCTACCTCTTAAGTTTTCAATGCAGCTAGAGACACACAGTCTGTGCTAAGAAGATTTCTGTATTGTCTTTGGAGTCAACTAATTGCTGCTTTTGAAGCATGGAGGAATACAATTGTTTTACGACTTCCAACATCTGCCAAAAATCGGAGGAAAAGCCCTTGTCTGAATATTTTTACAGGTAGATATTCAATGCTGCCAGCTTCTAGCAAGGAGGGTTTTGGCCTGGGAACTAGAAGTCAGATGACCAGAAATTGTCATTCTGCAAGCTATCCCAGCAGTAATATTTTAGATATTAATGTGAGAAATCTCTTAGTGAGACAGAGCATTCTGTATTCAGTCTTGGACCTGACAAGAACCATTCACCACATCTGCCTTGCTCTAATGAAGTAAGTTTCTAAGGAACAGTATAACTCTCTTAGATACAGTCAGAATATAGTAAGGCTTAGTTTAGATATTATTTTTCTTTAGTTATTGGAGACTGCCCTTCAATGTTGTTTTACATATTTCCTGTGGTTCTGATGTCACTGTGAATATATATTTAGTAATGTCTTGTTCTTTTATTATTTATTATTAAATATATTTAAACCTTTCATTGTGGCCTATCTGTAGAGAGATATTTCAGTTCTGAAAGTACTTGCATATTTATTTGGTCACACTGTGTGGGCCACTCCGAAGAGCAAGACTCCTTGATTACTGGTCCAGTGCAGGGTCATCAGAAGACTAAACAAAAGATAATACAACAATTGACAAACTATGTTATTCTTTATGTATGCAGACAGTAAAATACAAGAAGTGAAAATGTGTTTAGTCCTTTTAGTTTTATATGCCAGTCAGGCATATTTTTATCAACCAGAACAGAAGTTGTAAACAATAAAGAGTTGAAGGAATTTATCTGGGGCAGGGCAAGAATTAAGTGGGGGTAAGCTGATCCTCCCAATAGAACAAGTGGTTTAGGATTACCTGATCTGAAGGGATATTTTATAGCTACACAGTTAAGGTTCATATACATAAAACAAACAGAAGGTTATAATTCACAGTGGAAAGTGATTGTAATGAAGCATGGGGGAATTCAGGAAATAAGGAGAGAGTAGGATTATGGTTGCAGATCCTTGAGAAGAATAACAACACATATACTGAATAGTATATATTCATAAAGTTGCTTAGTCTAAGGACTAAGCAACACAGGAATGAAGAAAGGAAATTTTACCAATAGAGATGAGTGCAAATAGGGATACAGAAAATAGACATGATGGGGCTGGAATTTACAGGAGAAAACTGGCAGGGGAACAAAGGTATTGTAAGCAAATAACTAGAGAGAGGAAGTGTAGTAGAGTGGGATGAGGCCAAGAAGCAAGTGAGAGGCTGCCTTCCCTACCAGGGATTGGTATCAAAACACAGGGAAAGACAAAGGGATTAGGACTGAAAGACCTGCTCTGGTAGAGGTTTTTGCTGAATCTAGAAAAGAAGGATAATTAGTAGGGCATATGAAATATTGCATAATGACTATATAAACCACTCAGAGTTTAGAAAAGACTGTGAAGGGAGACTGGAAAAGCTATTTACAAGGGAACAATGGGATGGTATATGTATGGCTCCCAATTATGCAACAAAGTCCAGAAAAAGAAGTGATGTTCTTACCATAATGTTCCATGCGAGTTGTTCATCTCGCCTTTGTTCTTACACAGGGGCTCCGAGTCGGCCATATTCCAAGCTCTGCGTCTAAGAGAAGCTCGAGGCACAGTCCCTATCCCATGATCCTCTCCTGCTAACCCTCAGATCTAGTTTGCTATGAAAACCAGACAACAGAAGACATACCCGCCTACACATGCATACGTATCAATACCCATATACAGGTCTATACACAAAAGGTAAGGACAGATACATGCATATATATATATATATATATATATATATATATATATATATATATATATATTATACATGTCCGAATATGAACGCATACACAGAGACAGGCAGTCCGAAGGGACCATGAGAAAGGACGACCAGCCACCAGTCATACCTGTTCTTCCAGAACACGGAGGGGGAAGGAGGGCGGGAATGTAAGACCAAAGGCGAGATGAACAATTCACATGGAAAGTTATGGTAAGAACATAACTTCTTTATGCGAAGTTGTTCAATCTCGCTGTTTGTTCTTACACACGGGTAGCGTCCCTAGCACCCTAAACCTCAGGTGGCTCACGGGAAAACATTCCTGAGCACAGTGGAACCAAAGGAAGCCCTGTCCACTTTGTAATGAGCAATAAATGTATGAGGTTTGGCCCAGGTAGCCGCTGCACAAATAGTATCTATCGGTAAGCGAGCAGCATGGGCTAAGGAAGTAGAAATAGCTCTAGTAGAATGAGCTTTAGTTTTTAGCGGAGTAGACTGATTGGAAGATGAATAAACAAAGTTTATGCAGTCCGAAAGCCATTTGGATAACGTGATCTTTGTTACTGGAAGTCCTTTCTTGTTATCTGCATGAGAAACAAAAAGCTGATCCGATTTCCTGAATTCTTTTGTTCCGACCAGATAAAATCTCAGCTGTCTGTGCACGTCTAATTTGTGTAACATGTATTCCAATTTATTGGTATGGTGCGTGAAAAAAGTGGGAAGTTCTATGGACTGATTAAGATTAGATTCTGAGCAGACTTTTGGTAGAAAGGATGGATTAGTACGTAAGGTGACCCTGTCCGGGTGAAAGATCAGATACGGGGGTCTAATTGATAGTGCCTGCAGCTCTGAGACTCTGCGAGCTGAAGTGATTGCAACAAGAAACAGGGTTTTCCAGGAAAGATATTTAAGTGGATATGACAAAGCTGGTTCAAAGGGTGATAACATGAGTTGGGATAGCATCAGATTTAAATTCCAAGGAAAAACCGGAATTCGAATGGGTGGTCGGAGATGATAAGTTCCCTTCATGAAAGCTGTACAAAGTCTGTGAGACATGTTTGTAGCTCCCCTTTAACCCACATGAAAATAAGATATGGCAGCCAGTTGTACCCTTATGGTGGATGTTGAAGCCCCCTGATGAAAAAGAGTAGATAGAAAATCTAGAATCTTATGAATAGGAGCAACCAAGGGATCTATACCTTGTTTGGAAGCCCAACACACAAAGCATTTACACTTGCTCTTGTACAACTTTCTAGTGGAGGTTTTGTGGGAAGAAATCAAAATATGTTGTACTGCTGGAGACAAAAGATCTAACCTGGCTAAGCTGGGAAGTGGAGCAGCCATGCTGTCAATTTGAGGGACGAAAGAGAGGGGTGAAGAACTCCTGACGAGTAGGTCAGAAGGTCTGGCACTGGGTCCAGAGTCCAAGGTTCTTCTATTTGGTGAGCTTGGAGGAAGGGGAACCAGATTTGTCGAGACCAGAATGGTGCTATCAAGATGATCATCCTTTCCAGACCTTTGGCTTTCTGCAGAAATTTCGAGATTAGTGGAACCGGAGGGAAGGCATACAGGAGACCTGGGGGCCAATCGTGCACAAGTGCATCCCTGGGGGCGCCCCCCAGAGGGGGAAGTAGGGTGAAATAGCTTCTGCATTTTGCATTCAAGGGGGATGCAAAAAGGTCGCAGCAAGGCTGGCCCCATCTGTGGAATATCCTTTCTGCTACTTGACTTTTGAGGGACCACTCATGAGGCAACAGGATGGCTCTGCTCAGTCTGTCCGCTATTACGTTGGATGTCCCCGGGATGTGCGTTGCTATAAGAAAGCGTCCGGTGGACACAGCCCATTGCCAGATTCTCAGGGCCTCTCTGCATAAGGTGTAAGACCTGGTTCCTCCTTGTTTGTTTATGTACCAGACCACCGACATGTTGTCTGAATTGCAACTGTCCCCGGAGGTAAGTAATCGTGAAAGTGTTGCAACGCCAGGAACACTGCTCTCAACTCCAGGACATTGATGTGCAGACTGTACTCCATTTTTGACCACTCGCCTTGAACTGTTTTTCCCTGAAAAAGTCCCCCCCACCCTATCAGGGAAGCATCCGTGGTCACTGTGGCTATGGGGGGGGGGGGGAAATGAACGGGCGGCCTATCGTAAGCTCGTGGCTGTTCATCCATCATTGAAGATCCCGCTTGCAAGACTCCATGAGCAGGATATTGTGTGACAATGGTAGCCGTTGGTAAGACCACTGTGCGAAGAGTAGCCACTGGAGTATCCTCATGTGCATTCTCCCTAGGGGGACCGTGATAAGGGTAGCTGCCATCATGCCTAAAACTTTCAAGACCTGTGAAGCGGGGACTCTTCTGTTTTGTAGAAGAGTAGAAATCTGTTCTCTCAAGGCTGAAACTCTTGTTTGGGGAAGCCTGATCAGAGTTAAGGTAGTGTCCAATTCCGCTCCTATGAATGATATATGCAGTGAGGGTGACAAGACAGATTTTTCGAAGTTCAGAGATTGATTGTATAGTCCCTGGCTTGCAATAGGTGATGTCTGGTGGTGGCAGTAAGGAGCCAGTTGTCTAAGTATGGAAACACCCGGAATCCTAGTCGACTCAGGTGGGACGCCACTACTGCCATGCACTTGGTGAACACCATGGGGGCTGAGGTGAGGCCAAAGGGCAGAGCTCGAAACTGAAAATGACTGGCTCCCAGCCGGAAGCGCAGGTGATCTCTGGATGGCCTGGCCATTTTTATGTGGTAGTACGCATCCTTGAGATCTATAGAGCATATCCAATCGTTCGTTTGAAGAAACAGAAGGATCGATTGTAGCGTGACCATCTGGAATTTCTCCTTCTTTACAAAGGTACTGAGTTTGCTGAGGTCCAGTATCGGCCTCCAGTTCCCTGTTTTCTTTGGAACTAAAAAGAAAGTACAGTTTTGTACCTACCATAAATGTAGATGTCCGAGAGGAATGCATCTGCAGTCTTTACAAATGGGTTGTCCTGTCGTCAGGCAGCCCTTCGGTCGGCCAGATTCCAAAGTCTGGGTCTGGCTTCGGCTGGTGTCGCACTTCACCCGACGTCATTGCGGCAGTTATTCGGGTATAAAGGCATCAGCCGACGCCATTTTCCTCAGTGTTTCTTGCCCCAGATGCCAGGTGCCCTCTTGGATGGCTAAATTTGGATAAATGCCAAAGTTTCCAAATAGTAGAGAGCAAGCACACAAAATAAGCATGTATGTACATATATACAAACAAATACACCATAATAGATCCCCCCCAAGCTAGCTGAAGATTGGCAAATACCCTAGGAGTACCTCAGAGGGGAAGGCGGGTGGGTAATCCTGACTGCAGATGCATTCCTCTCGGACATCTACATTTATGGTAGGTACAAAACTGTACTATGTCCTTCAAGGATGCATTTGCAGTCTTTACAAATGGGTAGAATACCATAGCTAAACTAGGGGAGGAGGAAATGAGAAGAGATTATGGTGTAGTTAGGATCCCTTGCAAAACAGCAGTGGCAAAACCAGCACGGGATCTAGAGTATAGAGGTAAGTTATAATGCTTGGCAAATGTATGCACGGAGGTCCAAGTAGCAGCCTCTATAATGTCCTTGGTAGCCACTCCTCGTAAGAAAGCTGTGGTAGTGGCTGTAGCCCTTGTGGAGTGAGGCCTGATGTTCTCTGGAATTTTCTTTCCATGGTAGGAGTAACAAAATCTAATGCAATTTCCTATCCATTTGGAGATTGTCTGTTTAGAAATTGGTTTTCCTTCCTTTCCTGTTGCATATGCTACCAGAAACTGGTCAGTTTTTCTATTGTTTTTTGTCCTGTCCAGGTAGTAGCGTAATTGTCTGTGTACATCCAAGGTATGCAAGAGCCTTTCTCCCCTGTTCTGTGGGTTGGGGAAGAATGTAGGAAGGTGGATAGCCTGATTTAAAGAGACTCTGGATACCACCTTAGGCATAAATGTAGGATTTGTTCTCATGGACACTCTATCTTGATGGAAGATCAGGAAGGGTTGCACTGCCATTAATGCCTGTAGTTCAGAGACCCTTCTTGCTGAAGTTATTGCCAGCAGGAAAGCAGTCTTCCAGGATAAGTATTGTAATTCTGCTGTTGCTGCTGGTTCAAAGGAGGAAGAGTCAGTTTTTCTAGCACAAAGTTCAAGTCCCATGCTGGCAATGGAGGTTTCCTGGGAGGTTTTACATTTTTAATTCCTCTCAGAAACTGTCTGAGCAGAGGATGCGAGAAGACAGGAGGATCCAAGCTGTATTCTGCTGAAATAGCTGATGCATGTATCTTGATGGAAGAATAGGACAGGCCTGTATGGAAGAGCTCCGCCAAATACTCCAGGATGTTGGCTATGTTCACCAGTGTCACATCTTGCCCCTTTGCAGTACTCCAGATGAGATATCTTTTCCATTTTGCTGCATAATTCTTTCTTGTTGAAGGTCTACGAGCCTCCAGGATTATGTCTTTAACCCTTTGGGATAAATTTGGGTTAATTGCTGTTATGTAATGTTCCAGGCAGTTAGCTGCAGAGTTTTTAGGTTTGGATGCAGGATGTTGTAGTTGTTCTGTGTTAGCAGTAATGGGATCAGGGCAATGTCCATATTTGTTCCCGGACATGCTCCTCAGCAGTGGATACCAATGTTGTCTTGGCCAGTCTGGGGCTATCAGAATGATCCTCGGACGTTCCTCTTTGATCTTCAGAAGCACCTTGTGCATCAAAGGAAGTGGTGGGAATGCGTATGCTGTCAGGCTTTTCCAACTGAAAGATAGGGAGTCCACCTTCCAAGCAAGTGGGTGGTAAGTCCTTGTGCAGAATTTCTTCAACTGGTGATTGAATGGGGATGCAAACAAGTCTATTTGTGGTAATCCCCATTCTCTTGTGATGGTTTTGAAGATGTCCGGATGCAGCATCCATTCGTGGGCATCTGTTGTAGTTCTGCTTAATATGTCTGCTAGAATGTTTTCCTTCCTGGTACATAAATTGCCTGTAACTGAATGTTGTAGCTCAGAGCCACATCCCATAGGTCCAGTGCCAGCCGGCATAGAGGGTATGAGTGTGTGCCTCCCTGTTTGTTGATGTACCACATAACTGTGGTGTTGTCTGTCCTTATCATCAACTGGCCTTCTTGGAGAAAAGGTCTGAATGCCTGGATTGCCAATTTTACTGCCATCATTTCTTTTAGATTTATGTGCATATGCAGCTGGTCTTGAGTCCATAGGCCTTGAATGCACTTGCCCAGCATGTGTGCCCCCCAACCGAGGTCTGAGGCATCTGTCGTGATGGTTTGTTTTGGTTGACTTTTGCAAAAGGGCAATCCTGTGTTTGATTGGCAGGCCTGAGCCCACCATAGGAACTCTTGCTTCAGGCATGGGATCATTGGAATTTTGGTTTCTAGGCTGTGCTTGTGCTGGGACCACAAATTCTTTAGGTACCACTGTAGCTTTCTCATATGCAGCCTGGCATGAGGGACCAGTATTATGCAGGATGCCATGAAGCCTAGAGCTTGTAGCACTTTTCTTGCAGTTAGATGGTTCTGCTTTGTTAATGCCAAGAAGTAGAGAGGAAGTTGCTCTTTCTTTTCTGCAGTTAGAAATGCCATTTGTTTTGATGTGTCCAGTTCTGCCCCCAGAAAGGTTATTCTTTGGGATGGAATCAGCCTTGACTTTTTTGTATTGGCTGTATATCCCAGGGCTTGCAGCAGGTAGATGACTCTTTGTAAGTCTTCTGTTTGTTTTTGTTGTCCGCTTGTATCAGGCAGTCGTCCAGGTAGGGATAGATTTGAATCCCCTGAAGTCTGCAATGAGCGATTACTGATGCCAGGCATTTCGTGAACACTCTGGGCGCAGTAGATAAGCCAAAGGGCAATGCTGAGAATTGATAATGCTCTGATCCTGCAAGAAATCTGAGGTATCTTCTGCAAATTGGTCTTATGGGGACGTGCAGGTATGCCTCCTTGAGATCTAGAGTTACCAGCCAAGACTCCTTGCCCAGCATGGAAAGAAGCTGCTGTAGGGTCAGCATTTTGAATTTTGGAACAATGAGGAATGTGTTTAAAGCGGACAGGTCTAGAATAGGCCTCCATTTGTTTTCTTTTCTTGGTACCAGGAAGAGTCTGGAGTAAAATCCCTTTCCTTGCTACATAGATGGTACCTTTTCCACAGCTCTCATTCTTAATAATGGAGATATTTGTTTTAGAGCTTCTGTCCTTTGAGTAGGTGGTAGGTTTGGCATTCCTCTCTTTCCTGGTAGAGTATGGAAATGGAACCTGTAACCTTGGTCTATAGTTTGCAAAATCCATTTTTCTCTTGTAATGCAGTGCCAGTTTCTTGAAAATAAGGTTAGCTTTCCGCCTAAGGGTGCTTCTAGTTGTTCCCTGGTAGGCGGTGCCACCGCCAAGTCACTGTGATTGAGTTGTTGTAGTGGTGGTGGCTGTATCCGTGCCTCGCTGGTTGTTACCCTGCCACTGGCGTACCCTGTAGGCACCCCTGGATTGGTTTCTGCCTCTAGAGCGCCTATTCCTGCCTCTTTGTGCCTTAGAGGAGTCCGGAAAGGACCAATTCTTGGAGGGCCAGTTCCTGCTAAACCTTGGAGGTTGAACTTGTAAGAAATCTTTCACTGTTTGCACAGATTTTGCTTTCTCTTCCATCTTTTTAGTACCTGCTGTGCAGGGGAACCAAATAAATTGACCTTGTCCATAGGTGCATCCAAAAGCTTAGATTTGACATGGTCTGGTAATGCCTGTTCTTTCAACCATGCATGCCTCCTGATAACTGTGCCAGTCATGGCTGATCTAAAGGAAGCCTCCAGTGCATCATAGCCACATTTTAAAGAATGGTTACTAACCTGCTGTATGTTATGTACCATTTCTTGAACATACTTTTTATCTAAAGATTCTTCAGAGGACAGCTTTTTAGTCAACTGGTCAAGCATAAACTCTTGATATTGAATCATATGAAATTGGCAGTTCAAAGCTCTAGCTGACAAAGTAGCAGAGGTGTAAACTTTTTACCCCATCTCTCTAAGGACCTGGATTCCCTTTCAGAGGGAGGGTTTTTAGAAGAAGTAGCTGCTACAGCTTTTGGACCCTGGGAGATAGTCTCTGGATCTGCAAAGGAGCCTTATATAAGTGGTGATGAGTGTCCGGGACCCTGTAGTACCTATCGGGCTTAGCAGGAGCCGGAGGTAAAGAATCAGGAGCAGTGCAAGCATCATTAAATGCATCATCAACAACAGAAAGAACTGGAGGTATAGCTAAAGGCCTATGCTGTGGCAAATGTAGAAAGGTCCTAAGCCTTTTCTAGAGTCTGAGAAATCTTGGCCCTGCCACTGAAATTGTTCCCTCATAGCATGCAAGGTTTCCCCAAAGGAAAATTCCTCAGGAGGAGAGGCTGAAGGATGGACTCCTCAGCATCAGAGTCTTCGTAAGGAGAATAAGAAGCCTCAGGAGGGTCTGTATGTTCTGAGTCATCAGAGGAATCATCTGTGGATACTGGCTCAGGGGCTCTGCTCTAGGCCTCTTTTCTGGAGGAGGGAGAGAGGCCCTGTCTGGATGAGGCTGGGCTCCACGAATTAAAGAGATGAGATCCTCAGCCAAAGAAAGCATATGGGAGCTGGTGCTGGGCCTGTGAGAGGGGGCTTGGCAGGCACAGGTTTTGATGCTTTGGCTGCTTTAGCCCTGGCAAAGGCCTTAATAGACATAGCTGGAGGAGGCCTAGCAGCTCCACGTGCAGGGGTTGAAATATCCAGGGGAATGGTGTCTGATAAATCCTGTGAAACCGCAACAGAAGGTTGGATTTCAGAAGCCGTTTCTACCAGGTTAGAAGAGGCCTTGGTAGAAGGCATGTTATCGGCTGAAGAAAGAACCGCTTGCTCGGTTTCGGCCGAAACCGAGACACTCGTGGTTTGCTTAACCGCGGTTTCGGCCGAAACCGCGGACCGCGAGTGTCGGTCCTTTCTTTGCGTTTTGGTTATTTGCGTAGTCGGAGGATCCGACGGCATAATGTAGGCAAAATCGAGCCGAAAATCTGTTCAGCAAGTCCGACCGACGTCTAAGCGTCCGTCGGTTAAAAGAATCACAGGCTAGACAAGCTGCTACGTCGTGGTCTGGGCCTAAACAATGTATGCAATAGGAGTGGAAATCTTTATGAGGTATTTGTTTCCCACAAGATAAACAGTTATTAACTTTCTCTGACATCGGCTGAGGCAAGAAAGAGTCCCCAACGGGGTACTTAGCTTTATAGAAGTCTTCGAAGTAGTATTCGGTAGTAGTAATCTCTGGATCTGACCGACTGGCACTTGCGAACAGCTTCTGCTTCGGGCGCCACGCGGCAAGAAAGACTGGGGAAAATGGCGTCGGCTGCTGCCTTTATATACCGGAATAACTGCCGCAATGACGTTGGGTGAAGTGCGACACCAGCCGAGGCCAGACCCAGACTTTGGAATCTGGCCGACCGACTGGCTGCCTGACGACAGGACAACCCATTTGTAAAGACTGCAGATGCATCCTTGAAGGACATCCTTGAGTAAGTTCCGGATACTATTTGGTCCACCGGGACTGGCTGGATGACTCTTTTTTCCTAACAGCCTTTGTATTTCTATGGCTGCCTGATCCTGCAGAGTGGGTGGAACATCTGGGAATCTTTTTTGGGTGGGAGGATTGTTTAAGAGAGGGATGTTGTATCCTCTGGTTATTATGCTTTTTACCCAGGAATCTGAATGAGATTTAGCCAGGCCTCCGGGTATAAAGCCAAGTGACCCCCGACTGCCTCCAAAGTAGGACAGCCGGGCCTCCCCTCAGGAGTGCTGGAAGGGCTTCCCAGGGACGCTATCCCTGTCGCCCTGGTTCTGCGGACCCCTTCTGCCGCCTGGGTGGCGTCTTCCATTCCTTCCCCCGCCTCTGTCTCTGGAGGGGGTTTCACTAGGTGTGGATTGGAAAGCTCCCAGAGTCTTCCGGAACCACATTTTTCCACCTCTTAGCCCTTTGAGGTATGGTCTAGAAGGGGTGGAAAAACGAACCCCTATGGCAGACAGGGTCTTTCCTTCTTGCTCACACCTAGTAAGCGTCTCCTTCACTTTGAGCCCAAACTAGGAGGAGCCATCAAAGGGGGCATTAATAAAGGAAGACTTGAAGGCTTCCGCAAAGGAGCATAGCCGCATCTAAGATTGTCTCCTCAGAGCGACTGTTGAAGCTGCAGCCCTACTCGATCCTTCCGCTGCATACGAAATGAGCCGCATGGATGAGTTAACGATAGAGTTTAGGGTATTGAGCTGTGCTGTCACCTTGTCTGAGACAGCAGCATCTGTGGTACCCTGTAGAGTATCTGTACAGTATCTCCCAATTCCTTGAGGAGATCTCTGTGTAGACGGGTAAAATGAGTGAGATAGTTCAGCAATCGCATGGAAAAAGTCGCTGAAATAAAAATGCGCTTCCCGTACCTGTCCATCATTCTAGAGTCTTTGTTAGGAGGATGAACAGAGGAAGATGCTTCAGACATTTCTTTCTTGGTGGCCGCCGCCACCACCACCATAGCATCAACTGGGACCCCCTTGGTGAGATACGCTTTATCCTGGGGAGCAGTGATGTACTTATTGGGCCTCCGAGGGATTGGTTCCAAAGTGTCAGGGGACTCCCAAGCCCTTCGAGCTATTAAATCCATTAACTCGAAGGGCAGAGTTAGCCAGGAGGTGGAAGGTTGAGCCCCAAAAGCCTTCAGCAACACCGACTCATCCTCAGTGGGGGCAAGTGACTGCCAGTCACCCCTCTGAGACTTTCCAGGATGTCGGCAAACAAGACATCCTCGGAGGAGGACCGTGGGGACCCTTCTGACTCATCCAAATCGGTGTCCGATGTCAATGATTCCTGTGGGGAATCAAGGTGCCTACTCTTGCACAAACTCTTCCTCGGGACTTCATCAGAGGGGGCATCTGGTGAAGCTTCCGAGGAGCAGGGTTCACCCTCTGGGGCTGACTGAGGCTTTGGGTCTCTACGCTTGGTGGGAACAGGTGGTGCAGAGACAGAACTCGGACCTTTCGGGGAGGGAGAAGAGGAATCTGAAGATGTGAATATCTTACCAGACAAAACCTTCCTCATGGCCTCAAAGGCACCGGAGCCCCGGGCCGAGGACTCCACCGGTTCCAAAGAAGACGGTAGCCTCCCCGGGCTCCGATCCAGAGGACGGAGCCGAACTAATCTGTGCCGAGGCACCGAGGGGAAGAGTCAGAACCGAAACTTTGGTTCGACTCCCCCCCCCCCCCCGGAACTGTGGAGAGACTGTCGGCTCCGAGACCCCTCGATGGGTATCGAGGATATCGAGGGTGTCGAGGTCAGTGGAGCCGAAAGCACTAAAGAAGGCTTTGGCTCCGGGGGATCAACAATCATCAGATCCTCGACTCCCGGCTCTGATACTTGATGGGTCTCGAAGGAGGATCTATGGATGGAACAGGAAGGGCTTCAAGCTTCGAAACCAGTTGGGACGAAACTGCAATTAGTTTGGATAAGGCCGTGTTCTCCATCAGTTTCTGCACCACTCGATCCACATCGGTGTCTGACAGTGCTCTGGAGGAACGGGTCGAAGTGGTCACCGAGCGAAGGATCGATGAAGGGAGCACCTCTGACACCGGCTCCAAGACCTGGATCTCGCCCCGAGGCAGCAGCTCGGTGCTCAGCTCCAAGGTCTGTGGAGCCGGCGGCCGAATCTTAACAGAGGTACTCGGAGCCGATGACCTGGGCTAAGACTTCGACCCCTTCGAAGACTTAGATGACTGGTCTGCCCTCTCTAATGCCTCCTGAACTCCGGCTTCAGGAGACCCTTCTCAATAAGTTTCCTGCGTCTTTCCATCATCACTCTGCCACTAAATGAGTGGCAGATGGAGCAGTCCTCCTGAAGATGGAGAGGGCCTAGGCAGTAGAAGCAGGAAACGTGGTTGTTTGTTATGGCCATTTTCTGTCCACACTGGCAACGTTTGAAACCAGACTTGGTTTTCTCCGACATATTGAATAACAAAAAATACAGTTGTGATACTAATATGTAAATATATACACAATAACTAACCTGAATAACACACAGGTAAAAATTTTTTAACAAGAGTTTAACTAGTAAACTTCACACAGAAAATTCTGACAAGAGCCCTGACAGAAAGATATTGGCTTAAGGCCTAGGAGCAGCCGCTCCCAAAAATTCTTAAACATTACTTTTACACTATTTTAAACAACACACGCACAAGAAGTACTACTAACTAATAATAATAATAACTCTAAATATTTTAAACTTTGAAAAATAGAGAACTTTTTATATATATATAGAAAAAGAATACTGGCCCGAGCTTTCACTCGACGATGAGACCTGTTGCAGTGGCAAACTAGATCCGGGGGTTAGCAGGAGAGGATCATGGGATAGGGACTGTGCCTCGAGCTTCTCTTAGACGCAGAGCTTGGAATGTGGCCGACTCCGCGTGTAAGAACAAACGGTAAGATCGAACAACTTCACATGGTTGTTTTTCATTTGGACTTGTTTGCATAGGTATTTTTAAGCCTCAACCAGACAAATTTTTTTTTTTTTGCAAATAAGCAGCAAATGTTGGAGGTGTGATTGGGAAGAAACAAATAACTGGGAGCATGTTTTGGGGTGTACAATGAGCTGGCAGATTTAAAAAATGCCTTACAGAATACTCGTCAAAAATACTGGGAGACCGAATGGCTGTAACTAAGGAAATTATTCTTTTCAGCTTGCCTAGACATAGTAAGGTTTTATTAATTAATTAATTTATTTATTTATTTAACATTTGTTGACCGGGAATGTCCGACTAGGTTCCACAGAGCCTGTTTTCAGCGGAGGCCCGGGGAGAAATGCTCCAGATGCATGTCTTTGGAATGTGGGAGGAAACCGGAGTACCCGGAGGAAACCCACGCGAACACAGGGAGAACATGCAAACTCCACACAGAAGGCACCCCAGCCGAGAATCGAACCGGAGAACCTCTTGCTGTGAGGCGACAACGTTAACCGCTGCACCACTGTGCCGCCCGTTGTAAAGTTGTAAAGTTGAGCTTTATTGGCTTGCAAAAAAGAAATTACTAGAAAATGGAAATCAAAATCTAAACCAACTGCATCTGAAATATGTAGTACTGTAAAAGAGGTAAAAGAACTGGAAATGGAATCTTTAAGGAAGGGAAGGAGCACATTTCATAGAATTTTATTTATTTATTTATCATTTGTTTACCAGGATAGTCCGACTGGACAGCAAATGTCCGTTTTCAGTTGAGTCCTGGGGAGAAAAGCTCCACAGAGTTAGAGAGAGTAAAATAGATAACAAAAGTTTAAATAAAGTACAGAGTAAAATGTAACTGAAATAGAATGCAGTAGAATCAGATTTCATAGTAATTAGGTATACTAGATATCTACATATGTACAAGAACTACTCAGGCAGACAATACAATAGAAAACTGCTCAGCCATACAGTACAATAGAATAGAACTTCAGAGTAATTAACAGATTTACTAGAGAATTACATATGTACAGAATTTGCTTAGGCAGAGCATAGTGTCAGTGGAACAGTGTACATCAAGGCCAGCGAATATATGTTCTCGAATATGAAAATATATGCAAAATATATTCGGATGTCATGTTGGACTAAGTGAGAGCTATAAAGAAAGAAAGCAAATATCTAAAGTGTAATGTAGTATGTAAATGAAAAATGTTAACATGGTTTGGTTCTTTTCTACCAATTTTTGTGTGTCTATAGCTTAAGTGATAATTTAATAAAGGTGTTTAAAAAAGGAAACGGGGGAGTAGGCCTTCCAGAGCCAAGGACAGTCCAAAATTCCGAATGACTATTTTGTTCCTTCAATATTCTTCCCCCTCCCACCACGGTAATCGCTTATCCAATAGTATAGGTCTACATTTTCCTCAGTGGCATCAGATCATCTCAGAAAAATGGGTTATAAGAATAGCATAGAGCAGGAGACCCTTGTCCATTTTTAGGGGATTCCTCCTCATTTTGCAAATCAGACTTCTCTATTTTCTGCAGTTGTGGTACAGATGCTGTCTGTGCGGGTCTTAGAACCAGTGCCTTTTGATCAAACTGTGCAAGTTTTTTTATTCAAGAATCTTCCTGGTGCTAAAGAAAGAAGGAACCTGAAAGCCAGTCCTAGATGCCTCCTTTCTCAACTTCTGTGTCAAAGCCCAAAGTTCAAGATGCTATTCCTCCAAATTCTGTTACCTACCATACCTCATCTCACTTTTTTGGTAACTTTCGGCATAAAAATCCTTATAACATAAATTTTGCAAAGGATTTAGATGTTTTTAAGGATTTCTGTATCTGGCTTACATTTCTAGTTTTCTGTTTTACCCTTTGCAGATACTTTTAGTGCAGTAGATAGACCAAGGTGTCTGGCTCCTGTAAGTGTACACTGTGGACTGCAAAGCATTCACATCTTAACATATCTGGATGATTGTATATTTATATAATATTATACATATATTTGTAGACTTTTTTTTCCAAATGTCAAGATTCTGAGACATAGGTCAAGGAACTCCTTCTCAGTCTGGGGATCCAGGTGAACTTACAGAAATCATCTCTCATTCCTTCAAAGAGGATATTTTTTACTGGTATGTCTTCTGAATGCATCCCAAAGGACGGTGCTTCTTCGTCAGGACAAAGTAAAGCTATACAAATAAAACTTCCTGATCTTTTTCAAACAGTCCCTGACATCAGCCAGAGAATATCTCAAGACACTGTGATGTTCAAAGTATAAATCACCTTCACAGTTCTCTAAGCTTTATGGCTCCTACCTCTTGTGACCAGCTACCTTGACAAAGCTTAAGGTAACTTTCATGGCACCTAACATGTCTGGAGCTCGAGGGAAATGCCACAAAAAGATAGTTGGGTCACAAAAAGCTTCAGAAACTTTTTGCCACTAAAGAGCACTCCTTGGGTGGCCAATCCTTTAAAGTTAGGTAGATAAGTTCCCAGTTAGGGAAAATCATCCACTAAAAGTATTTTTTCTGATGCAAGCTTATGTTTTTTCTGTCTAAATTATTGTGTTTAGCTAGGAAACAATGTTTTAGGACTGTCATTGTAATACTAAGCAAGCTAATGTGTAAATGCTTATGTGAACTTTGTGAGTGAAAAATATATTTTATTTACAATTTTAGTCAGGTTTTGTGTATGTGTGTTTAGCCCTTCTGCTGCTGTGGTGATGAAGCATGATGAATGGGGAAAGCTGGTTCAAGGAGTTACGCAGACTTTTCGCCCTCCTTTTTCAGAGCTATTAGAATTTTTTCTTCTTCCTCAGCTCCTTTATTCAATAAGAAATTTTAACTGCAACGAACCAACAAACAGTTTTTAAAAAGCCTCAAAAAGTCAGGGACAGGCCTCTCATTCAATGACTATCCACCCTTTCAGGCTCTTCCCCCCCTCCATCCTTACCCTTATTTACAAATTGGGTGACAATGATTTTCTGACTGAGGCTTCTTTGCCCTTGTGGAACCAGATTGTTACAGACCAGTTTTGATGTAATTCAGCTGGAGTACACTTGGCAATGGAAAATATTCCCTCCTTTCTAGGGGATTCCTTCTTGCTCAGTGAACAATGTCTCTCTTTCCTGCCATTCTGCTCCAGATGTTGGCAATGATAGCGATAGAACCAGTGCCTCACTGCCACTTGGGCAAAGGCTTTTATTCCAGATTTTTTGGTAACAAAAAGGAAGGATCCTGGACTCCTGTACTGGTTCTCTTCTTTCTGCTTCCCTTCAGTCCTTTTTACCTCTGCTTCCTCCTATATATTTTATGGTAAAGCTAAATTTAAAGGATGCCTGTCTTCACATTCCCAGTGCTAAGCAGTTCAGGCATTTATTCAGAAAGGCTGTGTCTGGCATACCCAATCAGTTTTCTATTATAACCTGTGGATTTTCTGCACCAAGGGTGTTCATGAAGTGCCTAGCTCCAGTCATTGCTTACTGCTGACTTATAGGATTTCTCATCTTTCCATACTGAATGACTGTTTTTTTTTTTTTTTATCTTTGCAGACTTTCTTTTTTTTTCCAAGCTGTCAAGAATCTTTAGCAACTGTTCAGAAACTTCTACTTGGTATGGGTTTTCAAATCAACTTCAGAAGTATTTTATCATTCCTACTCCCAGAATTGTATTTTAGGATGTTTGTTTGATAATGTTTGTCCTTTTTTCTTACCCTCAAGAGAAAAGAATAAATGATCAAAATTTCTGAAGGTGTTAGTTCCGTCAAGATAATATCTGAGTTGTCTGTAAATATCAGTGTGTGTATAGAATCCTTTCATCCACATTTTTAGGTACTGAAAAGAAGACAGGGAGATGTATAGCTTGGCTCAAAGTAAACTCGGATACCACTTGAGACAAAAATGAAAGATTTGTTCCTCAAGAAACGCTGTCTTCGTGAAAAATGAGATAGGATTGACCCACCGTAACAGTTTGCAACTCAGACACTCTTGTTTCAGACACTCTTGTTGCAGAAGTCAGAGCAATCATTAAGAACCTCAACTATGCATGATAAGCTGGTTCAAATGGAGCAAGAGTTAATTTTTCCAAAACAACATTAAGATCCCAAGGAGGAGGCAATCTGGCTTCTCAGTGGAAAGGTATGCAGAACCCCTTTCAAAAGCATCTTGACATGGGAATGCACTGAAAGGGAGATATCCATGGGTAGACATGCTGAAATGCCCAACAAATGAACCTCGATAGAGGAATAAGAAAGGGCAGGCAATAAAAACGCAAACAAATATTGCAGCACCCGAGAAATGTTAACCTTAAAAGGGCCCTGTTTCTTACCTTTATTTTCTACTTGTTAATATAATGATTACCTAGAAGCAGATTTCATTGCTTCCTTTAACATCTATGGAACTTTCTCAGAAAATAAGTGCCCAACAGGTATTTAAATTCTATCATTCAGAATGTTAGTTGCAGTTATTTCAAGCAGGGATCTATCAAACATCCCCTGTTCTGTGTGAGTAGGTACAATCTGTGAGGAAGACTGTGGTAGCTGCCCCATGCCATTTTCAAAAGAACTGAGAATCACTGTTACCTGGGCCAGAAGGGAGTCAGCACAATGATCTTCGGACAGTCCTTCTGAATCTTCAGAATGACTCTGGATATCAGTGGAAAGGGTAGACAAGCATACAGGAATAATCCAGTTCAAGGAAAAGAGAACACATCTGTTTTCCAGGCACGAAGTCCTGGTGAATAATTTTGCCAACTGATTTTTGTGAATTGAGTCTAACAGATCGATCTGGATCAGTTCCTGGAAGATCCCCTAAATTCAGTTTCCATTTGTGAGGGTTTGTCCTGGTCAGTTTTATCTGCCACAAACTTACTTTCTTTTTGGTGGAATGTAAGATGCCTGTAAAATGAGATTGTGCTGAAAATCTATATCCAGTGCTACTACAGCTAGCCTGCACAGACAGTATGATCACATTTCCCCCTGTTTATGTACCACATTACTGAGTTGTAGCCTGTAATCATTTATAATGATCGTAGGACCCATAAATGATTGGCAGAGTTCATAGGTTGGTACTAGGCTATCAGCCCTAGGGCCTATACAAGCCTAGCCATAACAATTCCCTGGCTATTTCTTCCCACACTATTTACTTCCCTGGACCCCCTCTCTAGCAGGGCGACTGACGTGATCCCCGGGGTGAATTTCCTTTCTCCCATCCAATCATCAAGGTTCCTTTTGAAGAGGGCCAAAGAGGCACTCTGCTTGACATGTATGGGCAATCTATTCCACAGTCTGGGGGTCTCTGGGTCAGGAACCTATCCCTCCAACATGTTTTGTTTATTGTGATGACAAGGTTTAGATCCCTGGAGCATGTGGCTCTGAGGGATTGGGATTTCTTTAAGTGTAGCATGTCTAACAGCTCTGGGTTTGACATGGCCTTATATATTAAGCAGAGATCACCTCTAAGTAGACGATATGCGACAGAGTATAGCTGGAGTTTTTTAAGGCGGTCAGTGTAGGGCATCTGCTTTAGGCCTGTGATTCTTTTAGTGAGGTATTTCTGCGGCCTTTCCAGTTGTTGCAGAGGTCTTGAGAGATACATACCAAACGGGGCATTGTATTCTATAATGGGTCTAATGAGGGAAGAGTACAGTGGGACAATGATCTCCTTTTTTCTGGATGAAAAGCCCTTAGTGATGAGGTGTGCCACATAGAAGGATTTCCTGACTGTGTTGTGGCGATGTGGTTATCGAAGGTGAGACCACTGTCCACCTGTGTCCCTAAGTCTCTTATCACACTTTCGATGTTTAGTGTACTGTCACCTATATGGTAATTCACGGATACATGTTTTTTCCCAAAGGGGATAAATATACATTTCTAGGCATTGAGCTTGAGTCCATGGCTCTGGCACCAAGCATCTGTTTCTGTAAGGCCCTTTTGTAGAGTATCCACATCATTTGGGGATTCAATAATGGCTCCCAGTTTGCAGTCATCTGCAGACTTTGTTATCCAGAGTCCCTTAGTGTTGGCCTGTACTTCAGAGAAGTAGATGCCAAACAAGAGCGGTCCCAGGACTGAACCCTGAGGTACTCCACTTGTCTGGAGCTGGATTTGGAGTCGGCTACTTTTACAGTGTGGGTTCTATCAGTAAGCCAGTTAGCAACTCATTGGGTGATGTAGAGATTAATGCCCAGCTTAGTAAGTTTATCTATGATTCCAGAGTGGGGGATGGTGTCAAAGGCCTTGGCAAGGTCTAGATAGGCTATGTGGACCACCTTACCCTTGTCCATGGCTCTGGAGACTGATTCGAAGAAGTCAGTCAGGTTCAGGAGACAAGATTGGCCCTTCATGAACCCAAACTGGGTGGGGTCCATTGTTTGAAGGTTGCCAATGTCTTTGTTTATAAGTTCCATGATAATACGCTCCATGGCCTTGCAGATAAGGCTCGTCAGACTGATGGGACAGTAGTTTCTGGGATCCAAGGTGGATCCACCCTTGTGGAGTGGGATAACTGTAGCTCTGCACCACTCAGTGGGCACGAAACCTGAGGTGAGGCTATGATTAAACATGACACTTAGGTGAGCTGCCACTTCATATTGTAGTTCATGTAGCACACAGCCCTGGATGTCATCCGGTCCCATGGATGCTGTATTCTTAGCTTTGGAGAGTGTGTTTGAGAACATTTATTACTGCGAACATTACGTGAGTGTGTTTTGTTCTGTCTTTTTTGTTCCAAAAATACTGCAGTTCACTCCCATAGGAACTGCTCCCCAAGCAAAGTCTAAGGCGCTTGTAGTTGCAGAATGTGCTGGATTTGGAAGGGAAAACAGATTCAGTTAAAAGTCGTCTCGCCACCAAAGAAATTCTATTTTCATAATTCCCAAAACAGGTACCTGGAATATCAGGGGATGTTGATGATGGGATCATACTGATTTTAGGTATCAGTGAATTTTTATCATGTGGAGTTTGACTGGAGGGATCATGACAATCATGAATTGGATGCTACGAATTCCAATATCCTGAGAAATTCTCTTACTGAAATCTTGGTTTGAGTGGAAAAACTCGGGAACAGATCTAGATCTAGATTTTCTCTTTCCTGTGTAAGAAAATCTTTTTAAAGTGAGGCATTTAGGAGACACCCCTGGAAAGCAATCCTGAAAGGAGTCAAGCAGGACTTTTAGATGAAGCGCCCATCTGTCAGGAGCTACCACACCGAGAAAAAGATTCCAGACATTTTGAAAAAGACTCTGCAAAGATAAGCAAGTGATCTAAATAAGGTAAAATGTGAATAGCTTGAAATTTGCTGTAGGCTATCACTGGAGCTAGACATTTTGTTAATACCCTTGGAAATGTGAACAACCCAAAGGGTAATGCATAGGATCATAAGAAGTTACTAGGCTAGTGGCCCTAGGGCCCCCTTACAAGCCTAGTCAAGTTCTACTCTTATTTCCTTGATCAGCACCATGTCAAAGAGGGACACAGGTGGAACCCCCGGGGTGAACTTACAGTTACCCATCCAATCGTCCAGATTGCCACTGAAGAGGGCCAATGAGGTGCTCTGTTTGACATGACGTGAGAGTTTGTTCCAAAGGTGTAGTAACCTCTGGGAGACAAATCTATCCCGCCATCTGGTTCTATTAATGTCACATACCAGGTTAAGGTCTTTAGAGTGAGTAACCCATGCAGGATTTGACTTGCAGATATGCAGCATTTCCAAATAAAGCAGTCAGAGATTGCCTTATATGCAAGGTAGAGATTGCCTCTGAGCAGTCTGTATGAAACAGAATAAAGTGACAGTGATTTCAGTCGAACCACACAGGACTGATGCTGAAGACCTTGAATTTTCCTTGTGAGGAACCTTTGTCGTTTCTCCCAATTGCTGCATGTGCTTGGAAAGGTACATACCAAAAAGGGACATTGTACTCAATTATTGGCCTGATTGAGGAAGCATACAGGGAGGTTATAACTTCTTTTTTCTGGAGGAAATGCCCTTACTTATGAGATGAGCAATATAATGACCTTCTTATCACTGTGGAGACATAGTGATCAGAGGTAAAATTGCTGTCAACCTGTTTGCCCAGGTTTCTCACCAGTGAGTGCATACTTAGGGTGTTGCTATTGATGCTGTAGTTAGCAGGACCACCACCCTTACTGAAAGGGATAATAAACGCAATGTAAAAAATATATTAAGGCCATGACTTTGGCACCAATCATGTGTTTGTGTAAGACCCTCTTGTAGGATGTTGACATAATTTGGAGATTCTATGAGCTCCCCCAGTTTGCAGTCATCAGCAAACTTTATCAGCCACAGACCATTAGTTTTTGCTTGTACTTCAGAGAAATAGACTCCAAACAGTAGAGGTCCCAGGACTGATCCCTGTGGAACACCACTGGTTACAGGTCTGCTGTTGGAGGTGGATTCCCCTATTTTACCTATGTGTGTTCTATCAGTGAGCCAGTTAGTGATCCATCTAATGATATAAGGGTTGATATCGAGCTGGGTGAGTTTGTCAATGATGCCCGAGTGGGGGATAGCATCAAAAGCCTTGGCTAAGTCTAGGTAGGCTGCATGCACAGATTTCCCCTCATCCAGGGCCTTGGTGCCTGTCTCAAAGAAGTCCACTAGGTTTAACAGGCATAATCTCCCACTAACAAATCCAAACTGAGTAGGATAAAGTGTTTGGAGATTACCTATACCTTTGTTGGTAAGGTCCATCATGATTTACTCCATGGCCTTGCAAACAAGGCTGGTCAGGCTAATAGGTCTATAGTTCCTGAGATCAGTGGAAGCACCACCTTTGTGCAAGGGAATAACAGTGGCCATTTTCCATACAGCTGGGATGAAGCCTGTGCTTAGACTATGATTGAAAAGAGTACCCAGTGGTGTTGCTAATTCTTGTTAGAGCCCATGTAAGATGCAGCCTTTGATATTATCAGGTCCCATAGATGCTGTATTTTTGGCCTTAGAGAGGGTGTTTATGACCTGCTCTTTAGAGCTACAAGGTAGGGGACAGGAGGCGGGGATGCCATGGGATATGTCTGGTGGGGACAGGGGAGTGAAGTTTTCACAGAATCTGTCAGCCAACAGGTTAGCTATGTCTGCAGGCTCAGCATATGTGGTATCATTAACTACCACTTCAGCACAAATCTAGGCCTTTCCTTTTAGGTTACAGATGTAATTAAAGAACTTATGGTTGTCCTTAGTTGAGGAAGCTAATATGGATTCATGGTTTGCTTTGAAGGACTTTACAAGAAGTCTTATTTGCTTGTTTAAGCTGAGGAGGGAGTGTTTCCTGTTTAGGGCTTGCTCTCTCTTAATTATTAGACAGCAATTTCTTCCTCTTGTTGTAAAGCCTGTTAAAGGCAGTTGTCTACCAAGCAGGTTTGCTCTTCCTTGAGCTTGTTTGGGTCCTATCAGGTACAGCCGATTCAATGCAATTATACAGGTGTTTGTATAAAGCACTGGTGTAAAACTCGGCATAATTGGCAATTCCATCTTGGGGGAGGGTACAGTGAAGCTATTTATACCATCCCGTAAGAAGTTATAATCTGCTTTGGAGAAGTCTTTTAGTTTAATTGCTGCTGGGGGGGGGGGGGGGCAGGTGCGATAGAGTCTAATCTGTGATCAGATCTCACCAGGGAAGACCTCACAGTGGGGGTGTTACAGTGGTCCCCGATATTGGTAACCACCACATCCAGGATGTTGGCACCCCTTGTGGGGGTGCCAACCAGCTGGTCCAGGGCACTGGAGTTAAAGTCGAGGAGCCTTTGGGTAAGTGAGTTTGAGCACGAGTAATTTACCCAGTCAATGGATGGGTAGTTAATGTCGCCCAAAACTGTGGTGTTCGGATGTATCTTGATAGACTCAAGAAGATCCAAACAAGCAGAGTGGGTGTCCTGATTCACGGAGGGGATCCTGTAGCTGGCATGACTTGAGTAGGTGTCCTACTAACAGTTAATTGCACCTGAAGTACCTGCAGGGAATCATACTGTTTAACCAATCTGGAAGTGTATTTATCTCTAAAGAATATTGGTACACCACCTCCTTTACTTTTCACGGCTTCAGTTTGTGGTGGAAGGAGGTGTAACCCAGTATGGTTGGGGTACTCTCCACAGTCTTGAACCAGGTCTCCATGACTGCACATGTCTGAGTTTTACAAGGTGAGGACTGCTTCCAGTGAATACAGTTTCATGTTAAGACTCCTAGCGTTTAGCAATATAATGTTGAGGTTGTTTTTAGATGGAGTTTTTACTTTCAGAATTCTGTCCTTGAGAAACTGCCTAAGAAAGGCACTGTGGGGGTGGCAAGAGCCTTAGCCAGTAGCCGAAATCTCAGGGGTGACAGATGAAGTTCAAAGCATTGCGGTCTGTCAATCATGTCATCCCAGGCTGACAGATACTGGATCCACTTAGAATGACACCAGAAGCTAAGCCAATCATTTTTGGTTTGTAGTGAGGCATCATCCTAGGTGAAGGCAAAATGCTGTTTAAGGCTAGGGATATACCTGCCTAAGACACATAATCCAAGAGCTCAGTCATGTCTCTCTTCATACAGTCCAGAGAGGTACATCTCAAGTCATTCACACCAACATGGACTATGACGGAGTCATAACAGTACTGGTTTTTGACAGACTTGAGTGCATGTGTGATACGGTGGATCCTAGCACCTGACAGACAACTGACCATGACCTTTTCCTTATCCCACCTGGCAAGAGTGACACCTGTGTGTCTTACGATGGAATCATCTATGATTAATATGTTTGGTTTTGTGTTTTGCCTTAAGGGCTTGACAGCTGAGACACTGGTGCATGATCGATTATGTGTGTATTGGGTTCTGTATTGAAGTATTGTGTATAGCTGCTTGTGTTTGGGAGGTCTCTGATGTTTAGGTATATTTCTGTTGAGGACCTCAGCAAATGTAGGTATGTGATATGTGTTTGGGTGTAGAGAGGGTAAGCAGGACTGCAACAGTGAATACACTCGAACATCTACATTTATGGTAAGTGTACACAACTGTACTATGTTCTTCGTGTTTCACTGTTGCAGTCATTACATTTGAGTAGATTCCCAAAGCTAAGGTTGGGAGGATGGATTTATACAGCATTAGGACCGGCTATAAGGCCCTGCAAAACAGCAGTGGCAAAGCCAGCTCTGGATTTAGAGAAAATTGGTAAATGACAGTGCTTGGTGTAAGCATGAACTGAACTCCAGGTAGTAGCTTCTAGAATACCTGGTAAGAAACCTCTGAGAAAGGCTGCAGAAGTAGATGCAGCCCTGGTGGAATGGGATCTGATCCCCTGGGGGATAGGTTTTCCATGGTGTTTATAGCAGAAATGAATACAATGGCTTATCCATTTGGAAATGGTTTGCTTTGAAATAGCCTTTCCCTCTGCCCCTGCAGCAAATGGTACCAGCAGTTGTTCAGATCTTTTTCGAGATTTAGTCCTGTCCAAGTAAAATCTAAGTTGTCTGTGCACATCCAATGAATGCAGAATTCGTTCTCCCTTGTTCTGTGGACTGGGAAAGAAGTTGGCAATTGAATGGACTGATTAAGAGCCACACTGGATACCACCTTGGGCATGAAGGATGGATTGGTCCTGAGTGACACCCTGTTCGTATGAAAGATGATGAAAGGCTCCACTGCCGTAAGGGCCTGTAATTCAGAAATCCTTCTAGCCGAAGGGATTGCTAAAAGGAAGGCGATTTCCCAGGAAAGAAATTTTAGATCTGCAGTAGCAGCTGGCTCGAAAGGAGGTAGAGTAAATTTCTCCAATACAAGGTTAAGGTCCCAGGCAGGGGTTGGAGCTCTCCTGGGTGGTCTCAAGTTTTTGGCCCCTCTGAGATGCTGCTTTAGCAGAGGATGAGAGAAGGGGGGGGGGTCTGTGTTGTAATGAGCTGAAATGGCTGAAACATGGATTTTTATGGAAGAAAAAGACAGGCCCTTGCGAAACATCTCAGTTAAGTATTGTAAAATCTGAGGTAAATTGGGCACTGCTGTGCTCATCCCTTGAGACTGATTCCAGGCACAGCATCTTTTCCATTTGTCAGCATAAGATTTTCTAGTACTAGGTCTTCTCGCCTCCAAAATGACATCCATCACAGGTTTGCTGAGAGATGCTAAGGGGGAATTTAAGTGAGTAGCCAAGCTGCAAGATTCAATGTTTGGAGCTGAGGGTGCAGAATTTGACTGTTCTGCTGAGACAATAAGGAAGGTGTCTGAGGCAGGTGCCATGGAGGAATTTGTGACAACTGCGTAGGAGTGGGTACCAGTGTTGGCGAGGCCAGTCTGGAGCAATCAAAATCATTTTTGGTTTGTCCTGTTTGACTTTTAGAAGAACTGTGGACAGCAGAGGGGGAAAGGCATAGACTGATAGATTTTCCCAGCTGAAGGACAGAGCATCCACTTTCCAGGCTTTTTTGTGAGCTGTTCTTGTGCAAAATATGTCCAACTGGTAGTTCTGGGGTGAGGCAAAAAGATCTATGTCTGGGCTCCCCCAATTGCATGTCAACATGTTGAAAATCCGTGGTTCCAGTTTCCATTCGTGTGGGTCCATGAGATTTCTGCTTAGTTCGTCTGCCAAAATATTCTGGTTTCCAGGCAGGAATTGAGCTAGTAGTTGTACTTGATAGCTCAAGGCCGTGTTCCACAATGCCATGGCTAGTCTGCAGAGGGAGTAGGAATGTGTACCCCCCTTGCTTGTTTATGTACCACCTAACTGTGGTGTTGTCCGTCTTTATCATTAGTTGTCCTGGATGAAGGCAGTCCTTGAAGGCTGTCAGTGCATTCTGTACAGCTAGCATTTCTTTTTGATTGATATGAAGGTGCATTTGATTTGGGCTCCATTTGCCCTAAAAGCACTTCCCTGCCAGATGAGCCCCCCATGCATAGTCTGATGCATCTGTAGTTAGGGTTTGGGTGGCAGGGGGTGGTGTGAATGGCAGTCCCTTGTTTTGGTGGCAGGCCTCTGCCCACCTTAGAAACTCTAGTTGCAGGCAAGATATGATAGGAATCACTATTTCCAGGCTGTGACAATGTTGACTCCATACACTTTTTAAGTACCACTGAAATTTCCTCATATGCAGTCTTGCATATGGAATTAGAAGAATGCAGGAGGCCATGAACCCCAAGGCTTGCAGTATTTGTCTTGCAGATAGCAGAGTTTTTGTGGCCACCTGTTTGAAGTAAGTCACCAATTGAATTTGCTTTTCTGGCGTAAGGAAAGCCATCTGGGCAGTTGTATTCAAACTTGCACCCAGGAATGTAATTTTTTGTGAGGGTACTAGTTGTGATTTATTTTCGTTTATGGTGTACCCTAGACAAGTTAGAACTCTTTTTAAAAACGCCAGATGTTTTAGAAGAATGAATTTGTTTTCTGCCTGTATTAGACAATCGTCCAGGTATGGATATATCTGAATATTTCTTTGCCTGCAAAATGCAATTACTGGAGCCAGGCACTTTGTTAATACCCTGGGCACAGTAGATGAGCCAAAGGGCAGTGCAGAGAACTGATAATGCAAGTAGCCTGCTTTGAAGCGGAGGTATCTTCTGCAAGATTTCCTGATTGGAATATGCAGGTAAGCCTCTTTTAAATCTAGAGTTGCCAACAAGGCATCTTTGCCTAGCATAGGAAGTGACTGGTGAAGAGTCAGCATCTTGAATTTTGGAATGTCCAGAAAGGTGTTTAGAGTAGACAGGTCCAGAATTGGACGCCATGATTTGTCTTTTCTGGGTACCAGGAAAAGTCTGGAATAGAAACCTTGCCCCTTTTCCTCTTCTGGTACTAGTTGAATAGCCCCCATGTTTAGGAGGTAAAGTACTTGTTTCTGAGCCTCTGCCCACTGATTTGGTGGCAGGTCTGGCCATCCGTTTGGAGTGTGCAACGTGTGGAAATGAAACCTGTATCCCTGGGACACTATATTTAAAACCCATTTGTCCTGGGTTATAAGTTGCCAGTTTTTTGCATAAAGAGCCAGTTTTCCCCCCAAAGGGGTGGCTAATAGGTAAGTGCTTGGTAATATTAAAGGAAAGTCATTGAGACTGTTTACCATCGGGAGGTGTCTTGTTGTTTCCAGATTTGAAAGCGGAGGCACCCCATTGTTTAGTTCTGAAAGACCCTTGGGACTGACACCTTGTGCTTTTGGAATGTCTGGGTTTGGCTTGAGTAACTCTGGAAGGAACTGGAAAGGACCAGTTCTTGGAGGCCAGTGCCTACTAAATCTTGGAGGTTGTACTTGTAAGAAATCTTTCACAGTTTGCATAGATTTAGCTTCATCTTCCATCTTTTTTTAAAACTTCTTCAGCCTTATTGCCAAACAGACGGTCCTGCTGCAAAGGAGCATCCAACAATTTTGCTTTAACATGATCAGGCAGAGATTGCTCCTTAAGCCAAGCATGCCTTCTAAGCACAGACCCAGTAACAGCAGCCCTGCAAGAGACCTCCAAAGAATCAAAACCACACTGCAAAGTATGTTTTCCAACTTGTTCAGCTGAATCCAATAAATCATGTAAATCCTTATTTTACACACAGTCAGAAATCAACATAATTTTCTGTTTAAGCAGTCCCATGATATGCTGTTGATATTTTAGCATATGGAATTGACAGTTTAAAGCCCTGACTGCCAAGGTTGCAGAAGTATAAACCTTCTTAGCCCATCTATCCAGCGCCCTGGAGTGTCTATCAGAAGGAGTAGGATTTTTAGCAGTAGAAGCTTTAATGCCCTTGGGCCCCTGAGAAATGGTTTCAGGGTCCGCAACAGGATTTTTGAAAAGGAATTTGTGGGAGTCAGGAACCCTGCAGTATCTGTCTGGCTTACAAGGAGCCGGAGGCAGGGAATCAGGGGCCATACTGGATTCTGAAAACACATCATCAACAATGTTTAGTACAGGAGGTATAGCCAAAGGCCTATGCTGAGGAAGAAGGAGGAAATCCCCAACCGTCTTTTTGGATTCAGAAAAATCCTGACTTTCCCAGTGGAAATGTCCCCTTAAGGTATGCAAAGTTTCCCCAAAAGAAAAATCCTCAGGGGGAGAAGCAGAAGGAATGGAATCCTCTGCATCAGAGTCCTCATAAGTAGGTATGGACAAATCCTGTTCAGTAGAAGATTCAGAAGAAACAGAGTCCTGTTCAGAAGATTCATAGTCAAGTTCAGCCCTAGGCCTCTTAGAAGAGGGGGGGGGGGTTGACTACCCCTGATTAGAGTAATTAAATCTTCAGCCATTTTGATCATTTGTTTTTTAGGCATAGGGGCCTGAACATGTGGCCTGGGTGTCGGTTTCTTAGACATAGATCAAGATTTTGGCCTTAAAATTGAAGTTGGTGTTGGTTTAATATACAAATCTGTAGGCCTGAATACACCCTCAGAAGCCGGTGCCTGCACAGCAGCTCCGGACCCATCCAAGGTAGAGAAATCCGTGGGTTCCATAGGTGAAGTACCTTGCGGCATACCAGACTCCGAATGGGTCTCAGTAGAGGGGGTATCAGGGGCTGCAAAAACGCCTCTCTGAATACCGGTGAACTGGCGACTGGCTTAGGAGAAGCGTTGTCAGCAGTTTTGGACCTCAACGGCCTGTCTCTGTCTTTTTCTTTGCGTTTTTTCAGTATTCAGGTAGTCGGATGGCTAACCGACGTCATTTCTGGATAATTAAACCATGAACTGAAATATTTAGAAGCAAAAATGTACCGACGATGGATAGTGCGCTGATTAAATAAAGCACAAAACCGACAGCAAGGTACGTCATGGTCAGGGCCTAGGCAAGGAATACAGTACAAATGAAAATCCTTATGAGGTAGTTGATTCCCACAACTAATACAATTATTAACTTTTACTGACATTGGTAAGGAGCAAGAAAAAGTTTCCCCAACGGGGTACTTAGCTTTTAGTTGAAGATTTTGGTTCTGAAACTTGAAAACGAAAATTTCAGGAGTCGGCTGACCGGCACTTGCGAACTGCTTCTGCTTCAGGCACTGTGCGGCAAGAAAGACTGACGTAATGGCATCAGCTGCATGTTTTATACCCCTGACAACCTGACATCAAAGAAGAAGGGACAGCAACCAATGCAGGACCCAAGACTTTGTTAATCAGGCCGACTGAGGGCAACCTGCCAGCAGATTACCCAAATGTAATGACTGCAACAGTGAAACACGAAGAACATCCTTAAGTAACATTTGAAATCTGTTACAATAGGAATGTGATAAGCATGTTTCAAATTTACGGTAATTAAATAACATTTTGAATGTTCACAAACTGATTTAGAAAAGATCTAGGACTGGTTTCTATGAGGGTTTGCTTCTTATCAAAAGCCTGCTGAATAAAAACATCCTTCCTGAGAAAGAGGGACAGTTTCTATCACCCCCTGAGTTAGCACATGCTAAGTAGCAGTAAAAAAGAAGTCTGACCTGGCGGATGAGGAGGAATTTCTTGAGGAAAAGGTAGAGATTCCCACTGCCATCTGTATCCGTGATGAATCACTCTCAGAAGTCACCTGTCTGAAACTGCTACCAAAGAGAGAAATAAATGGCCAGACTTTGGAGAAAGAACAAGGGCTTGCAGGGTGGGAAGGGGGGATTTTGTAGATTGTCATTCAGACCTGTTAGACTGTCTGCATTTCTGTGAGGCTTCCACTTTCTTTTTGGAGTTCCCTTGCCACTGAGTCTGCTTACCAGCAGCTTTCTGTGTCTGATTGTTTTGCTTTCCATTAAATGTAGCAGAGGAGGTACTTGTAAAACCAACAAATTTGGAGAAGGCAGGCTGAAAAATCTGAGAAACTCCCTGAATTAACTTCCTTCTCTCATCACACTTTTTAGGACTTCTGTAGCAAATGATCCACATACAACATCTCTAAAGGAGAATTAAAATTTCAGCTTTAACATCTTCAGGAAGGTTTTGTGTACACAGCCAAGAAGGCTTCTCAAAACAGTTCCAGTTCCAGTAGCAGCAGCTAAAACATAAGCACACTTTACAAAGACTGCTTAGTCACTTGAGACACAAAAGCAATAAAATTACATAAAGATGATTTTTTTCCTCAGAAGAGGGAAAAGAAGCTATAACATCCCTCATATTCTCAAAAGCAGCAAGCATACACTTTAATGTGAAGTTGACAATTAATTCTAAAAATAAGAGTTGAGTAAGAATACACTTTTTATCCAAATCTTTCAAAGGCTTTCAGATACTTATCAGAGGGGAATGATTAACATTTACCTGATATTTAGCAACAGAAGGGTTTACCAATGAAGTCACTTGCAGTGTCAGATCTGGGGTTACACAATAAAAACTTCAAGCCTGACAAACTTATATAATCTATGTGCCTTTTTAGGTGCAACACGCTGGCTTTCAGGAAAGTTACAGGCTGTAATAAATGCATCACTAAGGACTGAAATAACAGGAGGATCTGGTGTACTTTCAGTAAATCCCAGTTTCAACAAATCATATTTCTTTAATGACAGTGGACGATCATCATGTTCCCAGTTAAACAACAGATTCATTCTGGTATCTTGCAGCATAATTCCCCCTTGTAATCTGGGGAGACACTGGTCTAGATATATATATATATTTTTTAACTACTAGAGCATCTAAGTTGTGCATAGCTGAGCATTGCTCATCAAGTTCTTTGTCTTACTGACCTATTCAATGTTGACATTTCCCAAACCACTCCCTAGATGATCAGTAGACATGGATATGCACTTCCCAACTCTATCTGTGGCCAGTCTGGCTGACATGGGTATTCTGAGGCATTGTGGCAAATGTCTCATGTACACCGACAACCCACTTATTCTTAACACAACAGATAAGTGTATTCAATCCTATGGAGGCTGTCAGTGAGACCTGCACCATGCCTACTGTACAGGATAAAGAAAAAATATGAAAAGCAGATATATTCCCCCCATTCTAATGAAAAAATATACATTTTGATTCAATGTTTTTTGCCAAGAATGAAATGTGTGATAAGTTGTTATATAACAAGAATAACACTTGTTATAATTTGACATTAAGAGGGTGGAAAGCCCTAAAAGAACTGCAAGAAAGAAGGGATTTCATTATAAAGCCATCGGATAAGGGAAATAAAATAGTAGTAATGCATTTTCATCAGTATTACAAAATGTGCTTGGAACATTTACAGAATAAAGATGTATATGAAAATAGTGACATGAAAAGTTATAAACAAGCTATAACTAAGCTTCAAGAATTGCTACAAAAAGATGTGACGCTAGGGTATTTTATAGATGATGAAGCGTGTAAAAAATTTAATAGTGAAGGTTGTGTTCTAGCTACATTTTTTTGTTTGCCTAAACTGTGCAAAAACATGAATAACCCACCAAGACATCCCATTATTTCAGCTTGCAAATATTTCTTACAAGGGGTTGGTCTTTTATTACATAATATTTGTTACTGTATGTCTTGAACGTTCCATCCTATATTACGGATAGTTTTGATTTTTTGGATAAGATTTCTCATGTTAAGTGGAATAAAAACATGTATTGGATAACGTTGGATGTTAAAAGTTTATATACATGAATCCAACATAAGGATGGACTTCATGCTATATTGAATTTTTGGGGGGATAGCCCCTTAAATTATTTGACTGATGTGACTTATTTTTCTTTAAGTAATAATTGTTTTACTTATAATAATGAATTTTTAGGCAAAAACAGGGAACAGCCATGGGGGCACCATTTGCCCCCATGTATGCAAACCTATTCATGGCTTATTTTGAATTAGTATGTTTGTATAAATGTAATGTTAAGAATTATGTAGATTATTATTTTCATTTTATAGATGATTTAATTTTTATATGTGAAGGGGGGTAAGAGTGAAATTTAGCGTTTTTTTGCTGATCTACAAAAAAATACATTTAATTTGTCTTTTGATGGGCTACAATATGGAATCCAGGTCTCTTATTTAGATCTAAAACTTAAGGGTTCAGATAATGGTAAAATTTGTACTGGGGTACATAAGAAATTGTTGGATGGAAGCCAGTACCCTGTATGCTACTAGCTGTCATCCCCCCATATTCTATCATCTTTGCTAAATGGTGAATTTTTAAGACTATCTAGAATATGTAATGCTGAGACAAAATTTGTTGCAAGAAATATATAATACTGCCATTATGTTTTATAATGCAGGTTATAGTAGGAACTCAATGGAAGAAGCGAAGCATAAACTTTTTGTGTTAAAATCAAAAAAGCAATGTTAGTGATAGGTTGTGGGTCAATGGGGTGTAGAGAGAATGGTGGCAACAAGAATGAACAAATGTATTTTGTTAGCACATATATCATTCAGAGTGAAGTAGTTAATAGTATTGTAAGATATTACTTAAATTTTCTCCATAAAGATGGGGATTTGAGTAAATTTTGAGTAAGCACCTTATGATGTCATACAAACAGGAAGAAGTTTAAAGGACATGCTTGTTCATGGAAATTTTGTCTTACCAAAAAGTAACTTAAATGTTGGTCCAACATCTATGGACACTTATAAATGCAACAGTTGTTCTATTTGCAAATATATAATATGCTCCTTTGACTATATGAATAAAATCAAATATGTACCAAGGGGACGTCCCGTTTTTCATTTAACAGCAAGGGGGTTATTTATGCCTTAAGTTGCCCATGTGGTTTATTTTATATTGCTGAAACAAAAAAGTTTTAAAGTGAGGTTGATGGAATACATGAGAGACATATAAAATCAAAAGGAAGACCAGACTTTGGCATGTAATTTCAGAGATGTACATGGCAGTGATTTTTCTATGCTTCAAGGTTGTATTTTAGAGCAAATATTTGTTGAAAATGATGATGAAATTCTTTTGAAAGAAAAACAGTTATACAAAGAGTCTGTTTTTATTCTTAAATATGATACTTTGGTCCCCGTGGGACTAAATGGAGAGGTTAATTGGAAGTATTTTATTTAATTGTTTGACTGCATTATTGATTGTTTGAGTTTGTGTTTTTTGTATAAAAGATAGCACATTTTTAGCTGGATTTTGTAACTCTTGGAAGGTCTTGTACAGAGACGCTACAGAATAAAATACTTTTGGATCTGAACCAGTGGTCTTGATTTTCTTATCATTGTTAGTTGTTTGTACAGGATAAAGACCGTTCACATAAAACTACTTACGCTGAGGCACTTACAAGTAACCTTCCTAAAACACTAAGACCTCTTGCACAGCATAATCAAAAATGGGTCCTCAGCCATAATGTAAATATGCTGTTAAAACATAATCCACAACTACACATACCACTGTATCCAGTGGCTCTACTGCTAAACCCTGAAGGCAAACCAGTGCACAGCCAAATTTCCTGGTCATTGGTGATTCTACACTGAGGCACACCGATGTCGCCCTCTCCAGACTGAGTAAGGAGGTTAGCTGCCTTTCCAGGGCTAGGATGCAACAAGTTGCACAGGCACTCAGGTCACTGAATCATAGGTACCAGTATGACTCTGTTATAGTCCATGTAGGTGTTAATGACTTCGGACGTATCTTGCTTGACTTGACTATTTAAAACAAGACATGATTGAGCTCGCAGATTATGTGTCTCAGGCAGGTAGGAGCCTAGCACTGAGCAGCAAACTACTTTCTCCAAGGATGATGCCATGTTACCAACAGAAAATTATTGATTTTTAACAACTGGCTTAGCTTCTGGTGTTAGTCCAAGGGAGTATATTTGATGGCCTGGGAGGACATGGTTGACAGACCACGCTAATTTGCCAATGACAGTTTGCAGTTATCCCTCGAGGCTTTAGGATATTTGCAAAGACCTTTTCCACCCCCAGTGCCTTTTTTAAGCAATGCCAAATTGATAAACATCCTGATTTAACTGAACCTATGAAGGAATATCTGAAGGTGGTACTGCTCAATGCTAGAAGTCTTAACAAGAAACTTCACTGCTTGCAAGCCTTCCTCTCCCTGGGAAGTGTAGACATCTGTGTAGTAACAGACATAGTTTAAAGTCATGAAGACATCAATGCAAGGTTATAATGCCTTTCACACCTTTAGACTAGCTACTGCACAGCAGGGAACTAAAGGTGGAGGAATCTCGGTCTATATTAAAACCAACCTTACATCAAGACTAGTTAATGTGTATGACCTACTAGAACTTCTACATGTGCAACTCACCATAAACATGGTCTCATATCATATCCTTGCAAACTACAGGTACTCTTCCATGGAACCCATACTACCTATCTCAATGTACTAGAGTCCCTCAACTGTTCAACCAAATAAGATACTCATGGGGGATCTCAACTACCCCTCTATAGACTAGGAATCCTACAACACTTCTAATGCACAAGCCCAGTGATTCCTAAACTTTGTTAATACCAACATTCAGGAACAGGGGAACAAACAACCTTGCCCCTGAACTCATGAACATGTGGGGGGGGGGCAATGCTCCTCACCCAATGTAATGTCTTAGCTTGTCAGATTTGACCATAAGGCAGTATTGCTTGAAATAAAAATTAAATCCAGGGATCCAGCAAAACCAAAAACCTTTAGAAATTATTCCAAGGCTAACCCCTCTCCACTAAGTGGCACCTTGGCTAAATTCCAAGCACCCAAAAACCTAACAAACACCATAGCATATGACAAGCTATTTAGAAAATCTCTGTAAAGTCATACTGATAACTCTACAGAGCAAGCTGTACATACTTGTATTAAGAATAAGACAAACTGAAAAGACAAGACAAACTGGTGGAATCACAATATCAATCTTTTATACAACAAATGAAAAAAATCTTGGCCAAGTGAGGAGGAGCAAAGTCATACATATTAAAAGCCCCTGACCAATCTAAACCAGCTAAGAGGGTTAATTAATACTTCAAAGGTTAAACATGAAGAAAAAATAGGACAGCCACAAAGCTTTCTACAGCTACATATGTAACCTGAGAGGAAAGATACAGCAATGCACAGAGCTTACTGTAAATGGCATCACCACACTGAACCAGAGGCCATTGCCAACCTTTTGGCTGACTGCTTAAGCTCAAACCCTCCCCCCAGAAGTCCAAAGGAAATACTGCATATCCACAATCCCCCTAACCATTACTAAAGAACAGGTCATCGGTGCACTTTCCAAGGCCAAAAACAGTATATCGATGTGCCCCGATAACATCCTGGGATGCTTAACAAATATCAAGAAACATGACCTCTCTGGTCCACTTGAATCATTTTTCAACTGGAGCTTACAGTCAGGGTTTGTGCCAAGGAATGGAAGAGGGTTACAGTCAATTTCCCTGCCTAAAGGAGGTACAACAACTAATCTACATAACTACAAGTCCATAAGTCTGACTAGCCTCATATGCAAGGCCATGGAAAGAATCATTATGGACATGATAAATGAGGACACAGGTAACCTGCAAATACTGGACCCTCACAGTTCTGCTTTGTTAATGGAAGATTATGCCTACTAAATTTGGTGGACTTTAAGGGGGTCACCAAAGCATTGGATGAAGGCAAGACTGAGCACACAGCTCACCTCAACCTGGCCAAGGCATTTGATACAATATCCCACTCAGGCATTACAGACCAGCTCACTAATTTAGGTATAAACCCTTTAATCATCTGCTGGACCGGAGGTCAAACTAGGTGAGGCCACCTCTACCAAAAGGCCAGTCACTAGTAGTGTCCTCCAGAGCTTGGTATTGGGCCCAGTCCTTTCTGGCATCTGTTTTTCTGAAATGGAAGCAAATGTTGAAGGTTTATGACTAAGTTTGCAGATAATGGCAAGCTGGAGGTTACCATCGACTCTGCAGCAAACACTAGCATTCTTCAAGCAGGCCTATCTCTGACTAACAAATGATGCCAAAGTCATGGTCTTAAACTGAGTGCTAAGAAATGCATAACTGTACCCTTTGGGAAGGCAACCATCCCACCTAATTACCATATTGACATTACACCCCTAAGAGTCGACCTAGTTATCAGTAATCTAGGTACGCATATAGATAATACCATTACCTTTGACCACCACGTGGCCACAGTGGTGAGGAAATCCTTTTATGTTATGCAACTTATAAGTAAGGGCATGGCATTTAGGTCCAAAGAGGTCATTATCCTACTGTTCTCTGTCCTTATCAGACCAATCATAGAGTACAATTCTCCCTTCTGTATGTACCTGAACAGGCATATGCAGCAACTAGAGTGACCTCAGATGTTCCTTACAAAACGGATACAAGACGTATCAAACCTGCCTTACACAGAGTTCCTTAAAGCCCTTTCTTCCAACTCAGTCTCCTACAGATTACTGAAGGGTGATCTATGCCTGGCTTACAAAGCATCCACAAACCCCACATTTATGAATCTCCTGTATATTCATAGCTCAAACAGTACCAGAAATACAAAGTCTAAGACCCTGAATTTTGTATGTGATTTAAACAGAACATGCTGGAGACAGAGATCAATGTTCCAGAAATTGCCCCTTCTATGGAACAGGCTTCCCATCCATGTGAAGCTGAGTTCATCTATTAGTCAGTTTAAGTTCAACCTACACCAATGGATAGGAAATAGGAAATTTATATTGGTCTGGCAACCATGTGTCTTATGGACAGAGGTAGCTTATAAATGCCTGGTCCTTAAGGCCTTATTTGGATAAAGGACATCATTATTCTTTCGGAAAAACCTGGCTAGGCTTACAAAGGCAACCTGGGTCATTAGGCTAGTAACAATTTATGAACCTACAATCTACATGGTTTTAGAAATGAAAATCCTTCCAAGGGACTATGTGAACAGATACTCTCCTCATAAATCAATGAGGATGGAAAACAAATGTTATCCTCTCACAATCATTTTTCTGTTCAGTGTCCTGAACATCTTCAGAAACTTTAGACCCTGAACTAAACCCTGAGCTAAGCCCAATAAATCACTCCTGTCCAAAGTAACGAAGACTGGCAGAGATAGATATTTAACATTTTACTTCTTTCTGACAAGAACTTCTGAAGAAGCAAGCTTACTTTTCACAGGCAAACCTCTCTACGGACAAGCATTCCAGTTTGGCTATGCAAAGAGGTATTCCCTGCTCCTTCATTTAACAATAACAATAGTGGTTCTCATTTCCTGCAGATCTGTCTAACCCTTGGTCCAAGGTGGCTGTAGGGACTACACCAGAGTGAGCCAAGGAAAGAGATGAACGGTCTGAAGAACCAGAAATTGCTACAGCAGTCATACTTTTGAGAATAAGCCATTTCAGAAGCCTGCTGAAGTGGCAAAGGTTGCTTAGAATTTTTTTTCTTTTTGTGGCTGGAAGAAGGAAGAAACAAAAAAACATGTTCAACAGTGAAGCTGAAAAAGAATGCTGAATTTTGGGTCATCCTGGCAGATGTAGTTGGTGAAACAGGTAAGTAGTGAAAAAAGTAACCTGTTCTCTGTAAAAAAAAAAAAAAAAAACTTTAAACACAGCCCCAAATACAAAATAACACAACTTTTACTACAGAAAAGGTAGCTCTAAATTAATTTTTACAAATCATTACCCCAAAGCCAACTTCATGCTTCTTAAGACAGAAATGGCAAGCTTCACGACACCCATACAAATGGAAAATAGAGGTACGACTGCTGAATCCTATACAAATGCACTGTATAAGCACATACACAAGTGCATGGATCGTGCCATCCCCAACAGAACCAAAATGCTATCCTTCAAAAAAAGGATGCCAATCTGGTGGTCCCCTGCCATAAATGAACTCTACAACAGAAGGAATAAGCTGTTGCAAAAAAGAGTAAAATCCCCTGATTGCAGGAACTCTCTGGTCAGCCTCAGTAAGAAGCTGAGATCCCGCATAAAATCCTCCAAAGCTAGGTATGAAAATACAATTGCCACTGATTCTAAAGACAACCACAAAGCATTCTACAGCTATGTCAAGAATCTCAATGGCGACAACTCAGATCTGCTCTAAGCTACAGCACAATGGCACTAGATATACAGAACCAACTGATATTGCCAACATCCTGGCAGATAGGTTCAGTGCAAACTTCACCGCCCTACACCCCCAAAGGGCCCATCACTATACCGGAAGAATGAAAAGCCCTGTAATCACGGCTACACAAGTAAAGACCACACTCCCCAAAGCCAAGAACACAGCATCCATGAGACCTGACAACATCCCAGGCTGCGTTCTGCACGTACTACAAAATGAACCTGCACCCCACCTAAGTACCATGTTCAATCATAGCCTCACTTCAGGCCTTGCGCCTACTGAATGGCTCACAGCGACGGTTATCCTACTCCACAAAGGGGGTGCCACCACGGACCCCGGGAACTACCGGCCCATTAGCCTGACGAGCCAGGTCTGCAAGGCCATGGTATGCATCATCTTGGAGCTTATAAACAAGGACATAGGTCATGTCTCCTAAACCTGATTGACTTCTCTGAAGTAGTCACCAGAGCCGTGGACGAGGGTAAGGTGGTGCACACAGCCTATCTTGACCTCGCCAAGGCTTTTGACACCATCCCCCACTCTGGAATTATAGATAAACTCACTAGACTGGGCATAAATCCCTATATCACAAGAATGGTGGCCAACTGGCTCATTGAAAGAACCCACACAGTGAAAGTAGCAGACTCCAAATCTAACTTCAGACCAGTGACAAGTAGAGTATCACAGGGCTCAGTCCTGGCTCCTCTCCTGTTTGGCATCTACTTCTCAGAAAACCAAAGCACGTTTATTAGTACATTAAGCACTTTCATCTCAAATGAGAGACTTTATCAGAATTCTGATGAAGTCTCTCATTTGAGATGAAAGCGCTTAATGTACTAATAAACATGCTTTGGTTTTCTACTTCAGGGTATCAGATGTAGTATTTTCTTATTTTATTTTGTTTGGTTTTGCTTCAGTTCTGGTTTACTTCTCAGAAGTCCAGGCTAATACAGCAGGTCTTTGGCTAACGAAGTTTGCAGACGATTACAAACTAGGTGCCATAATAGAATCGCTTAATGATGTGGACATTCTACAGAGAGGCCTCACTGAGACTGATGCTTGGTGTCAAAGTCATGGCCTCAAGCTCAGTGCCAAGAAGTGCACTGTCATCCCCTTTGGGAATAACACCATACCCATGAACTACCACATAGGCGGTAGCCTACTAAACACCAAAAGTGTGTTAAAAGACCTTGGGACACAGGTGGACAGTAGCCTCTCCTTTGATAATCACATCGCCACAGTAGCCAGGAAATCCTTCTACGTGGCACACCTCATCACAAAGGGGTTCGCCTCTAGAAAAAGAGAGGTCATTGTTCCTTTCTACTCATCCATCATCAGACCCAATATAGAGTACAACGCCCCGTTTGGCATGTACCTCGCAAGACATCTACAACAACTAGAAAGGCCACAGAAATACCTCACTAAGAGGATTACCGGCCTGAAACAGATGCCATGCGCAGACCGTCTCAAAAAACTCCAGCTCTACTCTGTCGCTTATTGCCTAATCAGAGGCGACCACTGCCTAACATACAAAACCATGTCAAACCCAGATCTGTTGGACTTGCTACACTTAAAGAAACCCCAAGCCTTCCGAGCCACACGCTCCAGGGACCTAAACCTTGCCACCACAATAAACAGAACATGCTGGAGAGATAGATTCCTGTCCCAGAGACTTCCCATGCTCTGGAACAGACTACCCATTTATGTCAAACAAAGCTCCTCATTGGCCCTCTACGAAAAATATTGACAATTGGATGGGAAATAGGAAATTCACCCCGGGGATCACTTCTGTGGTTCTGCAAGACAGCGGTGCAGGAAAGTAACTTTCTTGGGTGGCGAAAGCCTGGGAACTTTTTTGGCTAGGCCTAGGGCCGATAGCCTAGTACCTACCTATGAACATTCTTCTTTCTTCTTCTTCTTTCGGCTTTTCCCGGTTAGGGGTCGCCACAGCGGATCACCTGTCCGCTCAAGACTGGCAGTAGAGTTTTATGGCATTGAGTTGCCAGCCCGGCACCCAACCTTCCATGGAAGGCATACGCACACACACACACACACACACACACACACACACACACACACACACACACACACACACACACTCATACCTAGGGCCAATTTAGAGCGTCCAATCCACGTACAGCATGTCTTTGGGATGTGGGAGGAAACCCACGCAACCACAGGGCGGACATGCAGACTCCACACAGAAGGCACCCCAGCCAAGGATCGAACCAGAGAACCTCTTGCTGTGAGGTGACAACGCTAACCGCTGCACCACCGTGGCCATCCCACCTACCTACCTACGAACCTATAAAAGTTAAAAAGTGATGCTCATGTTTTAAAAGAAACTAAAAGTCATGTGACAGTCAGGAAAAAAGTTCAGTTAAGTAAGTTGCACTTCCCACTACATTTAGTAGAATTTCAAATTCCTCACTGCACAGGATACAATTGGCAAGTCTTCAAAAAGCTCTGGCTTCCTCCCACATCTACACTCTGACTACTGATTGGCTAGTCCCTTGGATGGAATTTAGCAATCCAGCCTGTAGAAAACTTCAGGACTTTCTTCCCAAAATAAAATGAGAAAGCTTACTCACCTTGAAACTCCAAAAAGATATATACATATAACTTTTTTATCTCAGCAACTAACTATATACAGAAGAAGTGAGATGGAGGGCAGGTGCTGCAGCAGTAATGAATTTGAACATCTATTGGTATGGTAAGGGCAACTTGCACAACTGCACTATATGAGCTTTGAGCTTTAAGCATTTGGCCAGATTCATGTACACCTACACTAAGTGTACACGGTCTATATTCAAGATCATCCCTACCACATTTTTTTGTGCTGTCTATTCACTCAGAAATATTAGACTAAGTGTACACATCGTCTACAGTTTGCAGTAACCTTTAAGAATCCCCCTCAATATTTAAGGTTGCAAGAAAATCAGTAGGAAAACTACAATTAGGAGGAAAAAAGGTGAGAGTTATGCTTGTGTTGTCTATTCAATCAAAATAGTGTACACTTAGTGCAGGCGTTCATAAATCCAGCCCATTTCATTTTTCTCATCTATGACCTGGCAAGAGGAATCATAAGTAGTACATAAGTCATGAACTCTAAAAACCTAAGATATTATCTGGCTGAAATCTCAGACTGATTGGGGAAGATTAGGAAACTTTCCAGATACAAAAATCACCTTTTTAGGAATGCCTTTAAAGAAACATAGTTAGAAGGCAGTCTAAAAGCACAATCTTGTATGACGGAGTCAAAGGATTTTTGAACTTTTACCTGGAAGGTCATATTGGTAACAACTGAAGAAACCAATGCTAAGGAGTCCTCATATCTGGCAAAAGACTGCAAAGATCAGCAAGTAATCGATAGAAGGAAAATGTGAATATCCTGCAGTCCACAATAAGCCAGACATTTTGTAAACACCCAAGGAGCTGCAGCTAACTCTAAAGGATACTGTAGAGAAATGATAATGTGACCCAGACACAAAATCTGAGAAACTTTACGAAGTCTGTGGCTAAGGGAATGGGATAATAAGCATATTTTAGGACTAATATTTCCATAAGGAACAGAAGAGGAATAACTAGCACTTTCAAAAAACAACTGAGAAAGGAAAGACCTAGAAATGATCTCCAGGAAAGTTTGTTCTTTGTAACCATAAGCATACCAGAGTTGAAGCTTTCCTCCCTTTGGACTAAAGGACTCCAAGGGCAAGCATGTGTTGAACAACCAGAGGAAAATAATCTCTGTTTGGTTAGGACAGCAAGGAGGAATTACCCTGAAGGTATTTATGCATATGCAGTGCCAGTTGTAACCCTCTTGAACCAGTATTAGTACTAAAGAGTCTGCTGCCAAACAGAAAGTCTGACAGCCAGTCTACGGGACAGACTTGGAGATGCAGGGACATAAGGGGATGGAATGCTGGCATACTTATTCTGAAAGTGTAGTCTGTACCCCCAACCCCCCTTTTTTAAAGGGTCTTTTATTTTATTGTTTTCTCCTGTCATCTTTTTTTTTTTACTCCCTGTTAGTCAAAAGATGACAGGGACTGATTATTTTGTCAGAAAAAAAAAACAGGATTTGCAAGATTTATAATACAGGCTTTAAAAATATTAGTAACTCCCTGATTTAACTTCCCTCTGCCGTTTTTGAACCCAAACAGCAGCAGGGTCAACAAAACCTCTTTGTCTAAATTAAAGTTTAGAATCTCAGACTTCACCTCACCAGAAAACATTTGAGTACATACCCAGGTATTACCTTCTCAAAACAGTAACAGTAGTAGTGGCCTTAGACACAGTAGCTGCACAATCATACACACTCTTTAAACATGTTTAGACAGGTGAGACAGGTTAGAAATTGAAGAGTTCAAACAGGACCTACCTTTTAAATGAAATGTGGCAGAACAATCCCACAAACTGTTTACACCTGACACAATAAACTGGAAGTAGGAAACTCTCTTATGAAATCTATTTAATATTTCACCTTCTTGTCCGTAGGGGAAAGGCTGGTACTAATAAGTGTTCTGCTGTTATTTGAGGACTGAAATCCAGGGTGAGAGCTTCTGCAGGCAGCATTTAATACATCGTCCAAAGATGGCATATGAGGAGGAATAGGTGTAGCATGAAGTAAATCAACTTGCAGCATTTCATTAACATCTCCTCAACTTATGAGAGACATCCACTTGTTCCCACAAAAATATACCATTAATTCTGGAACTAGTCCTAGAAAAGAAAAACTCATCTAACACAGTTGGAGGAGACAAACTTTCATCTGAATCCAAGTCCTGGGCTTGACAATCTGATAAAGAAAATGCCCTGTCTGATACATCTGCCTAAGGAATAATTCTACTGGCCTAGTAAAACTTCTGGTGAGGATTTCTGTTTTCCAGGATAGAAAGCCTGAAATAAACTCTTGGCTAAGGTTAGAAAGTCATCCTTATGAATAGACAAAATGTTTTTGGATGGGCAATGTCTAACGTTTTGTTTCTTTTTTCTAGGGACATTCCTGGGAGGAGGACAGCAGAGACCTGGCACTGCATCCTGGGCAAGAGGTCTCTCTCCCCAGCTCTCAGAGAATAATCTTGCAGACACACACAGATTCACATATGCTGAGGCACTTAAATGTAGCCTTCCTAAACACCGAAAGACCTCCTAAATGAAGTATAAATGAAGTATACATAACAAATACATAACAAATATCCTCAGCAGCCCCGAATGCTCTCTTTCAAAACAACACCCACATAAACATATACAGCCACTTCTCATAGAGCCTCTACTTCAAAGTCCATAATGCAAGCGACCACACAATCCAACCTTCTGGTCATTGGAGACTCCATTGCAAGACACACTGATGTCCCTCTCACCAGGCTGAGTAAGGAGAAAGTCACATTCGGTTGCTTATCATGGGCCAGTATCTGCCACATTATGCATGCACTCAGGTCATTGGACCACAAGTACCAGTATGACTCAGTCATACTCCATGTGGGTGTAAATGATCTGAGATGTACCTCCCTAGACTATATGAAGACAGACATGGAGCCCTCGGAATGTGTCCTATGCTGGTATGAGCCTAGCACTGAGCAACATTTTACCTTTTCCAAATATGCTCTCCCTCCCACTCGAAGTCAGATTACAGACAAAGTCAGTTTCAAAAATCAACTAAAAATCCTATCGCTCTAATTATTGGATATGTACATGCTCTGACCCAGGCTAACTCCAGTAATTCCACTCTATCTCAATATCTTCTCTATATATCTACTATAAAGCCTTCCCAGAACTTCAAACCCATATAATTCCTTGTAATACAAACTACACCACTGTCCATGGAATTTTGTATTGAGTTTTTCAGTTTAACATTGCTGTTATGTCTAACAATGTTTTAATATTCTCATCTCTTCCCTGTACCATTAATACTCATGGGAATCTTTGACAAATTGGTTAGCTTCTTTTCTAAACTGTTTTAAGTCCCTTTTCTTTCTTTGGACTGTCATATCATATTATTTGTTTTTGTACTTTTGTATCGTATGGAGCTTTTCTCCCTGGGCCTCTGCTGAAAACAGACAATCCTGCACAGTCGGACTTCCCCAGTAAACAAATGTAAATAAAATAAATGAAAATAAAAATGTCGCCACAATACAAACAGAAGATGACCGACTTTAATAACTGGTTTAGTTTCTGGTGTCATTCTGAGGGGTGCAATATTTGTCAGAATGGAAGGACATGGTAAACAGACCACACTGATTTGCCAGGAATGGTACGCACCTCTCCCTTCTAGGCTTTTGAATATCCCCACAGTGCCTTTGTTAGGCAATGCTAAACTGAAAGTACTTCTGACACAACATTTCAAAACCAAGAAAGTCTAAAGGTGTTACTGCACAATGATGAGTCTAATCAAAAAAACTCCACTTCCTACAAGCTCTCTACACCTTACAGAATTCTAATGTCTTTGCAGTCACTGAGACATGGTTTAAAGCCGTGGACAGCACACCAGCAATGCAAGGCTATAATGCCTTCTACACATTTACACCAACTACTACACAGACAGGGACTAAAGGTGGAGGTATGTCTATTTACATCTGAAATAAAAACACCTCAAGGCTTGTCAAACAGGACAATGCATTTGAGCTTCTCCATGTTCAGATCACCACAGGTAAAATCCCCACACCACTTCCTTGCAAGTTATTGTTCCCCCCCTCTATGACCCAGGAAACCCATAACATGTATTTAAACTCATCAGAAACACTCACCATCCAAATCAATACTATATGCATGGGAGACTAACTACCCCACTAATAACTGGGAATCATACAAGACACTAAATGTGCAGGCACAGAGATTCATGGATTTTGTAAACACAAACTCCCTGGGCCAGATTGTCAATATACCAGCAAGGCATGCAAACATACTGGATATGGTGCTCACTAATATGGGAAAGTGCTGCACACCTCATAGTGTAATGTCTTCTCTGGTAAGGTCAGACCACAAAATGGTCTCTTCTTTGGTGAAAATAAATCCTGGGACCCCAGCTAACCCTGGAATCTTCAGGAACTACTCAAAGGTTAACTCCCTATTATTAAGTAATAACCTGGCAAAATTTCAAGCCCCTATAAACCCTAAGAACATTGCTGCCTATGCAGAACTGTTCACAGAAACCCTACACAAGCATGCTAATAACTGCATAGAGGCAGCTGTACCCAGCAGGAAGAACAGAACAGAGCAGAACAGAACTAACTCAAAAAACAAGCTACCCTGGTGGAATCACATCATCAATAGATTGTATAACACAAGGAAGAAAACCATGGCAAAAATTAGGTGTAGTACCCAGCAGCATAAAAGCACTCTCAAACGGGTCTATATTAGAACATCAAAGTTTCAAAACTTCGAATGTTCTAATATCGAACCCTATTCAACGAAAGCTGAAAATATCTAAGCAACAGAAAAACGAATTTTTTCCTAGGGAAAGAATTTGGTTGTCTGTTTCTGTTGCTTCAGTATTTTCAGCTCTGTGGTGGAAAGTTACGGGTCAGGTTCAGGTAAGTGTGCGATTGAGCACGGGTTAGGTTGGTTAGGGTGCGGGTTAAGTATGTGTGCGATTGTGTGGACGTGAGGGTTAGGGCTTGGGTTAGGTATGTGTGCGATTGTGTGGACGTGAGGGTTAGGGCGGGGTAGGTGAGTTAGGGTTAGGGCGCAGGTGAGGTGAGTGTGCGAAAGTGACGGACCTTAGGGTTAGGGTTAAGGTAAGTGGATAGTTAGTGGTGTATGTATAGTTTAGTGTAGGGTTAGGTGTAAGATTTTAGGTGTGTGGCTCTTATTGCCTGCATACTGCTGGTGCGACGATTTTCTTGGTGGTGAACTAAATTTGCAGAGGATTGCAAATTAGAAGCAGTCATTGAATCCCCCACTGACATAAATGTTCTCCAGTAAGGTCGGACACAGACAAATAATTGGTGTCTTAGCCAAGGAATAAAACTAAATGCCAAGAAATACTTATAACAGTATCCTTTCAGAAATCATCCACATCTGGTAACTATCATTTTGACAACACACCTCTAAGACTTGATCCAGTAGTTAGGGACTTGGGAACACACACAGATAATAATCTAGCCTTTGACCATCACCTGTCTACAGTAATGAGGAAATCATTCTCTGTTGTGCAACTTATAAATGAAGGTATGGCATCTAGGTCCAAGGAGGTCATTGTTCCACTGTATTCAACATTCATCAGACCTATCATTGTGTACAATGTCGCCTTTGGTATGCACCTAACCAGGCACATCCAACAACTGGAATGTCCAGAGAGGTTCCTCACTAAAAAAAAATACTAAGTGCAACTAATATGTCCTATGCAGACCACCTCAAGGCCATATTCCTGTACTCTGTCTCCTACTGGCTACTGAGGGGAGATCTATGCCTGGTATAAAAAGCATTGTCAGACTGTACCCTGATGGACCTCCTGCATATCTGCAAAACAAACAACACCAAAATTACTCCTTTCTAAAGACATAAACCTTGCCTGTGATACAAATAGGACCTGCTGGAGAGACAGGTACATACCCTGGAGACTACCCCTTCTGTGGAACAGGCACCCCCAGTCATGTGAAGTAGAGTTCCTCCCTAACCCAATTCAAGTGTAACTTGGACAAATGGATGGGGAACTGGAAATTCATCCTTGGTTTGCCACCTATGTCTCTAATGGACACAAGCACCATGTAAATGATTCATCTTGGTGGCCCCTGCTTGTAACTGTTTCATCTGTTAAGCCTCTGCTTACACTTATCTGGGGTACCAAAACTTGTTAGAGATTTGGGATGCATGGTTAGACTTAAAAAGGCCCTTGTGGTCATTAGACTAGTACACACCTACAAACATAAAAAAACAAACCTCCAAACCCAAAGAAGATGGTTCTCCCATGCATAGATGGGACACTGGAACAGTTGGAGAGGACATGGCTATCCACCCCCCCCCCCGGGTCCATGGTGACAGAGGGGAGTACACCAAAAGAACACAGAGAAACCAGCAATTGAGGCACTGTCTGAGCCCACTGTATAGGCAAGGACTTCAGCATTTTTTTTTTCCTTTTTAAGTACAGCTAGAAAATAAACTGCAGAACTGGTAAAAGAATCCATGTTGTTGCCAATAAAGAAGCCTGATTGCCGATGGGAAGAGTTGGTTCGTGGGCAAGTTGTCAGACAAGTGCAAAAAAGCAGCGCACACACTTAACTTCCCTACAAAGTCCCTCAAAATTCAAAAGTAAAAGCACAAGCAGTACACAAAAACCCTACCACAACCCTGCCAGAACTCCATGCCCCTTTCACATAAAGTGCACGAAGAGAAAACAAGAAATAAAGATAAGTTGTCACGAAGTGTACACAAGTACGAAAGCCCTAAAATACACTTCCCACTGCTTCAAGCAAAATGTCTCAAGCAATAAAATGAAAGTAAGTTGTCACAAAATGTACACAAACACCAAAACACCAAAGCACTGTGTGAAGTACACAAAAACACTTCCCAGTCTTTAAACCCTTACACTTTATCTAAAATGTCTCAAAAGTAGATTTATCTCACAAAAACAGCTATAGTATTCAACAAGAAGCCTCATTCTAAAATATTATAAAATACAAAAGAAACTTCTGATATTAATAAAATTGCTGGTATTCTTCAGAAAATAAAAAAATGCATTGAAAATATTACAAATGTTATCTGTTCTGGTGGATAAAACCTTGACTATGGACCACCTGACCTGGGTTTGATTAAGGCAGGGAAGGGATGGACATGATCATCCGAAGTGGGAGGATGCTTGTTGAGATTCTCTGTAATAGGGGAGTGGTCCAAACAGGGGAGTTCCCCTCAAATGTAAACAAGTGTGGTGGGTGGGAAAAAATCCACTTGTTAGAAGCACAGATAATCCATGCGCCCTTATAGCACTGAGGTCTGACAGAACAAAAAAAAAATTAAAAAGGCAATATTTTCTGTGTGGAAGGATTCCCCTCTGGGGACTAATCTGCCTGAAATGATGCCTGTAGCCAACTGCTGCTCATGTGAAGCTTTAGGGCAGCTTTCCCTTAAGGTGGCAACAAAGTACTGAAGTTGTCTGTACTCTGACTGATAATTTCCCTTCAAGGGACTAGCCAATCAGAAGTCAGAGTACAGGTGGGGGAGGAAGCCAGACCTTTTTAAAGACTGCTCAGTTGTTGTACCATGGGCAGCATGCAACCCAAATAGCCAAAGACTACTGCAGCACTGAGAATGATGAACATCACTTTTTCCAGTTTTAAAATTAATGTTACCAAAAACTTTCAATATCTGTCAGATAAGCAAGGTGGAAGGTATTTTTTCCCCAGAAGGGGACTTGTTTGCTTAGCAATGGAACAGAGTTGGCTAGTCAAAACCTGCAAGAGGAGCACTGTTCAGCATCAGGAAAGGTCTGAAGGACTTGGCACTCAAATCTGACTTTTCAGTCAACTCAGCTCAAGCTAAGTAATGGACATGTTGTGTGGAAGGTGCCCTGAAAGCTTTGGAAGCTGTCCAGCTGTTATATCCTTAGCAATATATAACCCATATAGTTATGGCTACTGCAACAGTGATCCATATGCTAGACATCTCCAGCAGAATACCTCTAAAGGCAATGGAGGGAGAATATAGCTACTGCAGTAGTGATCAATTTGAACATCAAACATCTACCAATAATGTAAGTTACCAACACAAGTGTATTATGTTCTTCATTAGGTCACTGTTGCAGTATTCTTAACATCTGGATCTGCTCCCATAGCTTAATCAGATTGGGTGGAGGAAGGGTATACTCCTTCCTAATTTAGGATGCCATGCAGCAGCCTTGGTAAATCCAGTTATTGTTCTAGACTGAATATTCAGCTTGAAATATTTTGTGAAGGTGATGTCTGAGGACCAAGCAGCTGCTTCAGGAATAGCTTTAGAGTCTGTCTCTTGAATGAAAGCCCCTGAAGTGACTACTGCTCTGGTGGAATGGCTTAAACTATTCCAGGTAACTGCTAGTCATTATTTGCACAACAGAAGAGAACATTTCCAAACCATTTGGAAGGAGTGTAGACACTATAAGCCTATTTTCTTTCCTGCAAAAGACACAAACAATTAGATTTTCTCAGCCCATTTGTCTTTTCTAAGTCAAACCTGAGCTATCTGTAAACATCTTATGAATTAAAGATTTGCTCTCCCTTGTCTTCAGGATTTGGAAGGAAAGCAGGCAATTGGGCAAAGCAATTAAGAGTACATTCAGAAACCACTTTAGGCCAGAAAGAATGTCCGGTTTGAAGACTTATTCTATCATTATGAAAAAAACAAAAAGCGAGGAATGCACAAAAGGGCCTATAACAAACTTTTCTAGCTAAATTTAAAGCTACTAGCAAGACTGAAAATTTTAACATGTAAAACTAAGAATAATTAGCAACTGTGCCAAAATGACAGAGAGTTAGCTTTTCTAATACATAATTCAAATCCCAAGGAGGAGACACTCTTCTTTTTGGAGGTTTAATGTGGAAAACTCCCTTGAGAAAGAGTTTGACCTGATTACAGTTAAAAAAAAAAAAAAAAAAAAAAAAAAGGAGGATCTAGTGGCAGTCAAGAAGAAAGAGCTAAATGGATTACCTTGACAGAAATGCAGGATAAGCCAGATTTGAGCAATTCATAGAAATTCTGAAGGACCAGGGAGCTCCTGCTATACTGGCATCCAATTCTCTATTCAGGCATTAGATATAAAACCTTTCCCACTTGGACAGATGAGACATTCTAATGTTAGATTTTCTAGCTTGTCTAAAAATTTGCAGCATGCCCTGACAAAACGGGTGCCTCAAAGGAATTAAAATCCTATCATCTATACTGTGAGCTTCAGGGATTGTAGGATGGGGTACATCAGTGACCTCTTTTCCTGAGTAAGTAAAGCTGCAATGATAGAGAGTCTGATAACCCCTGGCCAATTCCTTAAGTAGAGAAAAATCTGTGTTGTTTTGGCCAAAATGAAGCATGCAGAAATACCTTCAGGTTGATCCTTACCTTTTAAAGCACTTTGGGAATCAGAAGAAAGGTGGAAAGGCATAGGCATACAGAAATTTCCCCTTCCAGGCTACTGGGAAGGCATATGTTGCTACTGCTTGTTTGCAATGAGTTCTGGAGCAAAGTAAATTAAGTTGCCCATTTTGTACTGCTGCAAACAAGTCTATCAGAGGAACTCTGAACTTATGGATATGCTTGAGGAAGATTTCTCTTTGAAGGGCAGCCTGGAGTAGTGCCACTAAGTTCAGACAGAAGGCGATGTGAACTGTTTATAGAAAGAGATGGTGGTGAATGTCCACTTCCCAAGATGTCACAGTTAGTCAGCAAAGGGCAAAGGGGTAAGACTTTATCCAACCTTGATTATGTACCACAAAACTGTGCAAGGGGCTCCATACATCATGACCTTTGGTTTCTTGGGAGTAGGCTACCCATTCAGAGTCTGCAGCATGCAGCATGCCCTGAGAAAACTGGTGCCTCAAAGGAATTAAAATCCTATCATCTATATACTGTGAGCTCTGTACTGGCAAAGATTATAAATGGAAATCCAGAACAGTCTTCCTATATGACCAACAACAGTAAGTCCTGAACTGGATGAGGAATGACTGGAATTTGTTGACTAAAAGAATTCTCATGCTAGGTCCACAATGACCTGAGAAACCACTGAAATGTCTTCACATGAAGCCTGGCATGAGCAGCCACAAGAATGAAGTCAGGAACCCTAGAATGTTTAGAATTTGTTTTGCTGAGGCAAATTTCTGTTGTGCTAAGTTTGGAAAGCAGTATTTGCATGCTTGTGTTTTATTTATTTACTCAACACTTGTTTACTGGGAAAGTCCGACTTGGAACAAAGCCAATTTTCAGCGGAGGTCTGGAGAGAAATGCTCTAGACACATCTTTTGTCTTTTTATCTGGGGCAGAAAGGCTGTTTGCAATGTATTACATATTAGGCAAACCAGAAAAACATTATGGATGAGGGAATTAGACAAGGTTGCTTTACAAAGAATGAATGGCAAATTCAGAAGAAGGTGATCCGAGAACTCCTAAACCTTTAGTACCACTGAACAGGAATTAGCTTGAACCATGCAATAGTTCAGTTAAGGCTAGATACGAATTTCATAGAGCCTGCAAAAGGCTACATCTGGGGCCAGGTACTTTGTGAATATCTTTAGTTCTGCAGAAAGTCCAAAGGGCAAAGCAGTAAACTGATAGGATAAGCCTAACACAAAGAAGCTGAAATATTTCTGTGACTCTCTGTGCATAAGAATGTGTAAGTAAGTTTTTTTTTTTTTTTTTTTTTAATCCAGAGTAACCAATAAGAAGATTTTGGTGAAGAAGATGCAAAAAGAGTTGAAGCAAGGAACCCTCAAAAAGTTACTGCATATAGATAGGTCTAGAATGGGCCTGTAGTCCATTTCTTTCCTGAGGAAGAGGAAGATGTGGAGGCACTTCTATCACACCTAAATAAAGAAGTTTTGAAATAATAGGTGACATAAGATGTTCCTTATCTTTGGGAACTTGAGAAATGCCTGAGAGGGTTAATCCCTTTGAAACTTATAAACTTTTCTTTTGATACACATTAACCCACATACGTGGAAGTACTCACTAGAAATATAACAAAAGAGCAAAGACCTCCCAAGCACAAATCTTCTGCACAAAATACAGTCCCAACAGCACCCACTACACATAACACACACATCAGCTGACTGGCTTAGTTTCTAGTTTCAATCCAGGCTGATCCAGTACCTGACAGCCAGGGATGATACGGTCGACAAACCAAGCTGCTTTGCCAGAGATGGTCTTCACCTGTCACCTCTAGGCTTTATGTTGCTGGCAATGCCTCCCCCATACTGCCTTCTTTGGGGAATGTCATAGAACAAAATTCCAGACGTAAAAATATCCTCCAGAAACAAACTCAGGGTTATGTTGCTTAAATCAGAAACTGCACTCAACTGAAGCACTTCTCACCCTGCAAGATGATGATGTATTCGCAGTCACAGAGACATGGTTCAAGGCCTCAGAGAGTACCCTGACCATGCAGGGCTACAATGCCTTCCTCACGTTCAGACCACACAACGAATGTGAAAAAAAACAAGGGAGGAGGAGTATCCATCTTCATTCAAGACACATACACCTCAGATTGGTTGAGCAGTATGACTCCTTAGAGTTACTCCAAGTCCAACTAAATGTAAGGCAGACCCCCCCCCCTCCACATCACTGCTAGCTATAGGTCCCCCACAATGAACCACGAAACCCACAGTCTACTTGGACCTACTTGAGTCACTCTGGGTACAGCCAAATACCCTTGTCATGGGTGACTATAACTATCTTTCCATCGAGTGGGTAACGTATATGAGCACAAACACGTTTGCCCAAAGATTCCTCGACTTTGTCAACACAAATGTTCTGGAGCAGACATTCAGCACCCCAACAAGGAGCTGTAACATCCTTGACATACTGCTCACCAGCATGGGGGATTGCTGCACCACCCCATGTGTGGGGCCCTCCCTGGTAAAGTCTGATCGGAAATCAATCTTGTGTGAAGCAACGATTGTACCTGCCTACCCTCAAGAGCAAAAAGGTTAAAAAGTTTCTCCAAAGCAAACTATAGCCTTCTGAGTGATGGCATCAATAGTTTCAAACCTCTTGCCAACACTGACAGCAATTACCCCTATACAGAGATGTACACAAATGTATAAACACCTATATAAATGTATAGACTCAGCTGTACCGGAATGGATCAAATAAACATCCTCCATCCAGCATTAATAAGTTATACAATAAGAGAAAGAAACTGCTGTCAAAAAACAAGAGGGAATGGTCCCACCAAAATAACTCCCTCCAAAGCACAAAAAAGCAGATTAGACATCTTGTAAAATTCTCTAAAGCTTATTATGAACCTGAAATAGCACCCCTAGCTAAAGTAAATCACAAAGCAGTTTTTAGCTACATCTGAAATCTTAAAGAGGAGGCCTAGCTTTGTGCCGAACTAGCTGTTGATGGCATCACTTATACTGAACCTCAGCACATTATCAACTTGCTAGTGGAAGGGTTTGGCAAAAACGTCACCCCCCCCCATCCCCATCAATCATACCCATAACATACCTGTCACCAGTCCTCCGCCTAGTACCTTCAGATAGCAGGTCATAGCCACACTCTCCAAGGCAAAAACATAGCCACTATGCGACCGGACAACATTCCAGGTTGCTTATTAAATGGTCTAAAACAGGAGTTGGAGAAAATGCTGAGCACGCTCTTCAATCTCAGTCTAAGCACTGCCTTTGTCCCAGCTGATTGGAAAACAGCAACCGTATACCCTGGGAACTAAAGACCCATAAACCTAAACAGCCTTGTCTGCACCGTCATGGAGAGAATCATCATGGATCTTATCAACGGGTATATAGGTGACCTTTATACTCTTGACCTGACCCAGTTTGACTTTGTGCCTGCTAAACTTGGTGGACTTCTTCGAGAATATCACCAAGGCCCTGGATGAAGGCAAAACAGTTCACACTGGCTATCTCGACCTAGCCAAGGCCTTTGCCATAAGCCCTCATTCAGACACTATTGAGAAACTCACCCAGTTGGCGATTAGTCCTTATATCACTAAATGGGTTGCCAACTGGCTCACAAACGGAACACATACAGTCAAAATTGGGGATGCCATCTCTACTAGCAGACCTGTTACCAGTGATGTTCCACAGGAATCTGTGCTAGGCCCCCTACTGCTGTTTGGTAGATATCTTTCAGAAGTCCAGTCAAAAATAGATGGCCTATGGCTTGCCAAGTGTGCTGATGACTGCAAATGTGCTGCAATCATCGACTCCCCCAAAGATGTCAACATACTACAAAATGGGCTTACACAGACAAATGATTGGTGTCAAAGCCACAGACTTAAACTAAACTCAAAAAAATGCATGATCATCCCCTTCGGCAAAGGAGAAACCACTGCTAATTACAGCTTTAATAATATCCCCCTAAGTTTAAACCCAGTGATGAGAGATTTAGGAAAGCAAGTTGATAGCAGTCTTAATTTTGATCATCAGGTGTCCACAGTAGTAAGAAAGGCCATTTACGTTGCACACCTCATAAGCAAGGGTATAGCATCTGGAGCTAAGGAGGTTACAACTCCCCTGTACTCGGCACTCATCAGGCCAGCAATGGAGTACAATGTTCCCTTCTGTATGTAACTCAACAGACATCTGCATCAACTGGAGAGACCTCAGAGATTTCTCACAAAGAAAATTCAAAGCCTACAACACATGACCTACACGGGCAGACTGAAGGCCTTATCACTTTACTCAGTATTGTACAAACTGCTTAGAGACGAATTGTGCCTGGCCTACAAAGCAGTCGCAGACCCTGCCTTGATGAAGCTGCTGCACATCTGCAAATACAATGGGACAGGATTCACTCGCTCTACGGATCTAAACCTAGCCTATGATATTAACAGGACATGCTGGAGAGACAGATGTCTCCCAGAGGTGGCCACTCCTCTGGAAGAAACTCCCGATTCATGTAAAACAGAGCTCCTCAATGACCCTATTTAAACGTAACCTGGATAATTGGATGGGAAACTGTAAATTTACACTGGGGGGGGGGGTTCACCTACATCCCTCAGACAGAGGCAGCCGGTGCTGATCTTAGATTTGTGTGCAAACATACACTATATATCTTGGTCCACAAGGGTATAACATGGCTAGGCTTGCAGAGGTCTTAGGGCCAATAGCCTAGTAACCTCCAATGATCCTATGATACTTCACATCCGAGAATTTGAACTGACTGTTACTCAATGAGAGGCAAGGAGTTTTCCAACAATTCTTGGGGAAACTGGAAAGTTGTCTGAGGTGGGAAAGGGAAACTGGACAGGAACAGTCAGGGTTGCTCTCTACTATACTTAGAGTCCTAGAACTCACTGCATTTGACCTCTTCTGATAATGGCTTTTGTCTGCCCCTCTCTCTCTCTTTTTAAGTTTAGATGTGGACTGCTTACCCTGCAAAACCAGATTTTTCCTTAAATAACCTTCACTCATATTTAGGTAATCTCCTCCCCCACAATCTTTTTAAAGACTTCAGCTGGGATTCACACCCCACTCCACACCACCACCACCAAAAAAAAGGCAAACCTTTTTCCAGAGGAGCATTTAACAACTGAGCCTTTACATCATCTGGTAAGGGTTGGAGTTTTAGACATGCATGCTTTTAGATAACACACCCAGCAGCAGCTGCTCTACACACTGCCTCACTGGCAACATATCTGCATTTTATGGACTGTTTAGCAACTAGAGAGGCAAAATGAAGCAAGATAATGTCTTGGCTAGGAATCTCAGGAAACGTCTGACCCATAATGTCTGATGGGTCTGTGTCATTTGACTGAAAGTTCATTTGACGTATCACAAATGTTTGAACACGACTGAAAACTCATTTGACTTTATAACAATTGAAAGAAACGTGGAATTCTACAGATAGTATGTGAAGGTGTCATTTCTGATCAAAGCTGTCATTACAGAAGTGGGTCTAGAAGAGTATGTATGGAAAGACAATGGCCAGTGTCATGTCATACCCCCAAATCTGCAAAGATTCACAGTGTGCGGTGTTTTCTCTTTCCTCAATGGTTGTGCGACCATGGAGTTAGTATATACATGCAAGGGGAGTTGCTCCCTGCAAAAAAACAAATAAACTGTTACACTCTCTTTACTGACAAAATGTTTTCTATTACTTGCGTCTCAGTCAAATGAGTTTGCAGTCAATTCTACTCACGGATTTCTTTTTCAGTCAAATTAATTTTCGACCAAATGACATAGAACCTGCCTCACATACCTAAAAGGAATTTAATCATATGTGTTTGACAACTTATAGCCCTAAAAGATAAGGTTGTAGAAACATATTTTTAACAACTTATCTAGGCCTCTGCTCTAATTATTTGGAAGAGAATTAGAATCAAGAAAGTACAGTTGTGCAAGTAGAATTCAGATGTTCAAATGACCACTGCTATAGTAGCATTAGCTATATGGGATATATCCTGCCAAGGATATAATGGTCAGCCAGCTTCCACAGCTTCAGGGCACCTTCTACTTGCCCAAACTTTCAAGCATTTTGAGCTGAGCTAACTAAAAGACAAGTATGGATGCGAAGTTCTTAACAGCTTTCCTGCCAGCAGGAGGATGGAGGTGCTGAGCCCTGAAAGGCTATGTTAGGAACAACAAAACATAAATGTCCACACATCCTTGCTAAAAAGCACACCTAAAGATAAGGGGGGTGAAGGGACAGAAAAGCTACTGCAGCAGTAATCATTTGAACATCCACCATTACAGTAAGGTCAACTTATACAACTGTAATACGTTCATCATAGTTACCACTGCTTCAGCAACCTTAGCTATATGGGTAGATTACCAAAGCAACCTACATTTGGAAGGTGGAAGGAAAAGAGCCCATGACCCCTGGAAAATGGTACAAGCAAAGCCTAGAGAAGGAATCAGGCTTACAATGCTTTGTAAAGTATATACAGAGGACAACGTAGCAGCTGCTAGAGTATTTCTAGAATCCAACCCTTTCCAAAAAGGCATAGATGAAGCGAAGGCCCTGGTAGAGAGGCACTTGACACTGCCTGGAATAGATTTGTTTTGGTGACTACAGCAAAAGGAAACAGCCTTGGACACTATTTGCCAATAGTCTGTTTTGACACAGGTTGCCCCTTCTTACCTTCACAAGAAAAACAACTAATCCGAAGATCTGAGAGATATAGCTCTGTCAAGATGGCATTCGGTTGTCTACTGACATTTAATGCATGGAGTATCCTCTCTGTCTCATTTTTAGATTCAGAAAAGAAAGCAGGGAGATCAATAGTTTGGCTTAAAGTAAAACTGGATATCCCTACAGGCATTAAAGAAGAATTCGTTCCCAAAGAAAGCCTGTCCTTATGAAAAATGAGGTACAGTTGACTTATCATAAGAGCTTGCAGCTCAAATACCATTCTTGAGGAGGTCAGAGCAACCAGGAAAACTGTTTTCCATGTTAAGAACTTCAAGTCAGCCAGGTTAGCTGGCTGAAATGGAATGTCTGTTAGCTTCACTAATACAAATTTAAAGATCCCAAGGAGGGAGCCACCTGTTTACTTGGTGGCCTCTTATACAAAACCCCTTTCAAGAACATTTAGACATGAGACTTGAAAGAGGAGGATCTAGGGGTAGACATACAGAAATGTCAGATAAATGAACCTTGCTACAGGAATAAGAAAGGCCATAAGATAGTAATTCACACAAATAGTGTAAAAACAGAGAAAAACTAACCTTGACTGGGTGCTGGTTGCATTGTTGGCACCAGCTAGAAAACCTTTTAATATGCTAATATATGATTTTGTAGTAGCAGGCTTCCTTTCCTCCATTAGTACCTGCTGCATGTAATCATTAAACAGGTACCCAAAAGGAATTAAAACCTTATCATCCAGGCAGTCAATTAAAAATGATTGATTTTAGAGTGCATCAAATACCCCTGTTCTTGTGCGAGTAGATCCAGTCTATGCTGTGAGGAAGCTTGTGGTAATTGCCCCTGGACATTTATAAAAGCAGGGAAAATCACAGTTGCCTAAGCCAAAAGGGAGTCACAACAATATTGGGGGATTCCTTCTGAATCTTCAGAAGTACCCTTGATATTGGTGGGAAAGAATACAGGAACATTCCTGTCTAAAGAAAAGAAAATGCATTGATCTTCCAGGCCTTCTTGCATGGAGTCTAGGAAGAGAATCTTGCCAGTTGACTGTTCAAGAAGGAGGCCTCATTGAAGAACTCCCCACAAATGGATAAAGTGTTGGAAGACCCCTGATCTAGTTTACATTCATGTGGGTCTGACCTAGTCCTGCTCAGTTTGTGTGTCACAAAATTTTGCTCTGATGGAATGCTGGATTCCCGTAGAATGAGACTGCATTGTGAAGCTATATCTCATGATAACATGGCTATTCTTCAAAGGGGTGTAACCTGGTTCCCCTTGCCTGTTGATGAACCACACAATGAAGAGGTCCTGGGGCCCAAAGATGTTTCAGAGAAGTTTCTTGATCAGGGCTTGCATTTGTCTTTGGTGTCCCACACCCTTGCACTTTTAGCCCTCTTGAAACTGCTACTCAAGCAAAGTCTGAAGCATCTGTGGTGACTATCTGCTTTGGAGAAGGGGACACCTGGATTTAAGAATATCTGTTGTCTTCACCAAAAGACTGCTCTTCTGATAAACTCCAGCAATTGGATTTGAAAGGATAAAGCATATTGATGCTGGAACCAAAGAGATTTCAGATACCACTGTATCTTTCTCATGTGGAATTTTACCAGGGGTATCACGAGAATCAGATGCCATGAGACCCAAAATACCAAGGTATTCCCTCACAGTGACCACAGTCTGAGTTGAAAACCTTGCAAAAAGATCTAAATAAGGATCTATTTTTTTCCAGTGAAGTAAAAGCACTTTGAACTGAAGTATCTAGTTGATATCCCAAAAACATAATAATGTGTGAGGGAGTCAAGAAAGACTTTTGACTGTTCTCTTTGAATCTCAGGTTCTGTAAGAGATCCTTCACCCAAAAGAGAGAGCCCTAACACCTTGAAAATGGCTCTGCAAAGATATGATAGTTGTCCAAATATAGAAAAATGTAGATACCCTGTAGCCTGTGATAAGCTATAACTGGAGATAAACAACTCTTGCTGTGGTGGATAGTCAGAAGAAACCAAGTGCAGTCTACAACGAAGTCAAACTTTGATGTCCACCAAAGGAAACCAAATGAAAATCAGCCAGTAAGCACATATAATGAACATATTATCCTTTTAATGAATCATACAGGATTTCCTACCGCCAAGACTACCGGAACTTCATCCGATACCATTAATAAAATACGAAGACATTTAAATACATAGCTATCCAATAATTTTCTACAAAACAAGCACACCTTCCAACCTTCCTCATTACCTAGAGAAAAACAGTTTTTGTACTTACTTTTCTCACTTGCTTAGAGAAAAAACAACTCTTGTACTCACTTTCCTCACGTATCTAGAGGAAAACAGTTTTTTATTCAGGCATGCCCAAGGGTCAGCTCCCAGTGTTCTCTCCTGTCTATCTGATGAATCTGGGCATCTTGAGGCATTGTGGAAATTGCCTCATGTACACAGATAACCCTCTCCTCCTACCACCCAGCACTACAACCTGTGAGAGATGCACTTATCTAGCCAAACTGGAGGTAAAGCTCTCTCCAACCAAGACTGAACTTGACAGTCATGAGGAGAAGGTAAACATTTGCACCACACCACACTCATCACATAGTCTCGCTAAATCTACACCACCAAAATCCACACACAGTAACACAAAAACATTCGCAGAGGCTCTCAATAATAATCTGTCTAAGCAACAGAGACTAAGAAAAGCAGAAACGCAAGCAGCCTCCATCCCCCAACACAACCCAAATGACACATAGCCCACAGACTCAGTGTGCCACTCAACCACAGCCAATAAGGCAAAACAACGTACCCAACACACTAGTCATAGGTGACTCTATAGTCAGGCACACTGATGTCCCACTCACCAGGCTAAACAAGGGGAAGGTTACTGTCAGCTGCCTGTCGGGTGCCAAGATCCGCCACATAACCCACGCACTCAGGTCACTCCACAACAAGTACAAATATGACTCTGTCATTGTCCATGTTAGTGTGAATGACCTGAGACGTACCTCCCTGGACTACATGAAAAGAGACATGAAGAGCTCTCCGATCTTGTAGCCCAAGCAGGTAAGACCCTAGCCCTGAGTAGCATTCTGCCATCGCCCAGAATGACATCACAGTAGAAGGACAAAATGATTGACTTCAACAGTTGGCTAAGCTTCTGGTGTCATTCTAATGGTATCCAGTATCTGTCTGCTTGGGATGACATGGTCGACAGACCTCGATGCTTTGCCACAGATGGCCTGCAACTGTCGCCCCTGGGATTCCGGATACTGGCTAAGGCTCCTTCTGCCCCTATAGTGCCCTTTTTTTAGGCAAGGTTCAAATAACAAATTCACCACCGTAAAAGGAACAGGCAAGCAAAAACTGAGGGTAATGCTACTCAATGCTAGAAGTCTAAATCTCAAAATGCACTCACTCAAGGCACTCCTTAAAATGGAGAACATCAATATCTGTGCAGTGACCGAGACCTGGTTCAAGGCTCCAGAAAGCACCCCTGCACTACAAGGCTATAACTCATACCACACTTTTCAGCCATGTCAACTGGACCGAAACACCAAAGGCGGAGGTGTGTCCATATTCATTAAGGATATCCACACCTCCAGGCTAGTTGCTCAGCATAATGCATCCGAGGTTATCCAAGCGCAACTAACTCTGGGCAAAACTGCAATCCAAATTGTAGCTTGCTACAGATCCCCCACCATGCCCAAGGATTCCCACTCCTCTTTTCTTGATGTACTGGAAAATATTAGGGTTCAACCAAACACCCTAATAATGGGCGACTTCAACTACCCCACCATTAACTGGGGAAACTACTCGTGTACCAACTCCTTAGCGCAATGCATTCTGGAATTCATACACTCCAATGCCCTGGATCAACTTATCCACACCCCTACCAGGGGCAACAATATCCTAGACCTAGTCATTACCAACATGAGTGACTGGTGTTCCACATCTGAAGTCAACTCCTCATTGGTCCGATCCGACCATAAGCTAATCACCCTTGATATCCACATCCCACCCCCACCCCCACCCCCCATTAAAGAAACCACGGTAAAAAAGTTCTCCAAAGCCAACTTCATGCTTCTTATGACAGAAGTGTTGAACTTTATGACACCCATGCATATGGACAATACAGTTACAACTGCTGAATCCTACACAAATGCACTCTATAAGCACTTACACGAGTGCATGGATCGTGCTATCCCAAACAGAACCAAGACGCTATCCTCCAAAAAAAGGAAGCCAATCTGGTGGTCTCCTGCCATAAACAAACTGTACAACAGAAGGAAGAAACTGTTGCAAAAGAGAGTAAAATCCCATGAGTGGAGGAACTCCCTGATCAGCCTCAGTAAGAAGCTGAGATCCCTTATAAGATCCTCCAAAGCTAGCTACGAAAACAAAATTGCCACTAATTCTAAGGACAACCACAAAGCATTCTATAGCTATGTCAAGAATCTCAATGGCAACACCCAGATCTACTCTGAGTTACAGCACAACGACATGAAATTACAGAACCAACTGATATTGCCAACATCCTGGCAGATAAGTTCAATGCTAACTTTACCCCCATCTCCACCCCCCTACAGGGCCTATATCTATACAGGAAGAATGTAGAGTCCCTGTAATGACGACTACGCAGGTAAAAGCTGCACTCTCTGAAGCCAAAAACACAGCATCCATGGGACCGGACAACATCCCAGGCTGCATTTTACACAAACTTCAGAATGAACTGGCTCCCCACTTAAGTACCATGTTCAATAATAGCCTCGCATCAGGCTTTGTGCCCACTGAAGGGTGCACAGCAACAGTTATCCCACTCCACAAAGGGGGAGCCACCACTGATCCCGGAAACTATCGACCTATTAGCCTGACGAGCCTGGTCTGCAAGGCCATGGAATGTATCATCATGGAACTCATAAACAAAGACATTGGTAACCTCCAAACTCTGGATCCCACCCAGTTCAGGTTTGTGAAATGCAGATCATGCCTCCTGAACCTGATCAACTTCTTTGAGGCAGTCACCAAAGCTGTAGATGAGGGTAAGGTGGTTCACACAGCCTATCTTGACCTCGTCAAGGCTTTCAACACCATCCCCCATTCTGGAATTATACCTAAACTCATTAAACTAGGTATAAATCCCTATGTCACAAGATGGGTTGCCAACTGGCTCACTGACAGCACCCACACTGTAAAAGTTGCAGACTCCAAATCTGACCTCAAAGCAGTGACAAGTGGAGTACCACAGGGTTCCATCCTGGGACCTCTCCTGTTTGGTATTTACTTCTCTGAAGTATAGGCTAACATAGAAGGCCTCTGGCTAACAAAGTTCGCAAATGACTGCAAACTAGGAGCCATAGTCAAGTCCCCAAATGATGTGGACATCCTACAGAAGGGCCTAGCTGAGACAGATGCCTGGTGTCAGAGCCATGGCCTCAAGCTCAATACCAAAAAGTGCAGTGTCATCCCCTTTGGTAAAAACTCTGTACCCATGAACTACTACATAGGCAGCAATCTATTTAACACCGAATGTGTGATAAGAGACCTTGGAACCCAGTTGGACAGTAGTCTCTCCTTTGATAGTCACATCGCAGCAGTAGTCAGGAAGTCCTTCTATGTGGCACATCTCATCCAGAAAAAAAGAGGTCATTGTTCCCCAATACTCGACACTCATTAGAGCCATTATAGAGTACAACGCCCCTTTTGGAATGTACCTCACAAGACATCAGCAGCAGCTGGAAAGGCCACAGAAGTATCTCAAAGAGGATTACTGGCCTCAAACAAATGCCCTACACTGACCGCCTCAAAAAACTCCAGCTTTACTCCGTAGCATATCGCCTACTCCGATGTGATCTCTGCCTAACATATAAAGCTATGTCAAACCCAGAGCTGTTGGACATGCTACACCTAAAGAAATCCCAATCCATCAGAGCTACACACTCTAGGGACCTAAACCTTGTCACCACAATAAACAGGACATGCTGGAGGGATAGATTCCTGTCCCAGAGACTTCCCATACTCTGGTACAGGCGACCCATCTATGTCAAGCAAAGTTCTTCATTAGCACTCAAGAAAAATTTTGTTGAGTGGATGGGAAATAGGAAATACACCCCAGGGATCACTTATGTGTCTTTGCTCGACAGTGGCACAGGAAAATAACTTTCTTGGGTGGCGTAAGCCAGGGAACCTTGTTGGCTAGGCTTACGTAGGCCCTTGGGCTGATAGCCTAGTACCTACCTATGAACCTATAAAGTAAACACACCCCCAATAAATATCTCATTCCATAATCAGTGTACCACGATTATGTTAAAATAAAAATAAAACAAAGAAACATTTAACACTTTAAAACCTTTACATGATATAAACATACTAACACCTATTGGTCACCTAGAAATAGCTTTTAATTTTAATAAACATGACACCGAAATAGCTTCATCTAATCCTGGCCAACAATGTGCTGCTAACCGCAGCTGCTAGGAAAGCTCCGCTTTCTCAAGCAAAAGTGGCCATGCTCCCCTCTATCGGGCACTTCTAAAATCTCGAGGACAACAAATTTAAAAACATGGTCATTACAGGCATTAATATGCCTTGCAAGTGCCTTTGTAATCTTTCCAGCTCGGATATCTGACAAATGTTCACCTATCCGGCTTTTTAACTTCCGTTCCGTCTTGCCCACATAAAAACATGGACAAGCCGAATAGAGCGCATAATACACAACCCTGCTGGTATTACACCCTGGTTTCCCATAGATATTAATATTTTGGTTATTGATAACAATTTGACTTGCTTCTAAAATGTGCTTGCAATACGCTTCCTCATATGCCCCTGAAAGCATATAAATAAAGCATTATGTGAGAGATTAAGGTTTGAGAGATGACAGAGAAGATGCTTGTGGGAAACAGTATCAAAGGCTTTAGACAGATCGAGTAAAACAGTAGAAACTAAGTGGCCTGTATCTCGGGCTTGATTGACGGTTTCTAGGAAAGAGTGTAGAGCAGTTATTGTGCTATGGCCTGGGCGGAAGCCATGCTGGGTAGGAGTGAGAAGACAGTTTTCGGTCAGGAAAGGCATAAGTTGGAGGTGGATGCATTTTTCTAGGATTTTGGAGATTGGTGAGAGCAAAGCAATGGGGCGAAAGTTTGAGATGCTGGCATTTTTGCCTCCTTTATGAAGAGGAAGAATATAAGCTGAGAGCCAGAGTTTGGGGACATATGATTCTTTTATGGATCGATTGATAATGATGCTGATTGGGAGTGCAATGCCATCAGCAGCATATTTTAGGAAGGAAGAGGGAATATTGTCGGAAACGTTAGAGCAAGGTTTAAGTTTGGACAAAAGTTTTTTTATAAAGTTAGTGGAGATGGGTTTGAGTTCAAACAGATGCAGTGAGTTAGAAGGGGGAGAGTGTAGAGCAGTTGGGTTACTATTGGGAAATGTCTTGGTGAGGTTAGTAATAGTGTCTATGAAAAATGAGTTACATTCAGAGCCTAGTTCGAGATCAGATTTATTTGGTCAGGAGAGGGATTATTCTTGGAGCCTGGATTGAGGAGTGAGTTTACTGAGTTCCATAATTTTTGGGGTTTTTTTATTGTTATTGGACTGAAGTTTGATATAGTAGGACTTTTTGACTTTGGTGATTAGTTGTTTTGCATGGTTGTGGAGCTGTTTATATTGAAGCAAGGTATTGCCCAGTTTTTATTGTTTTGGTAAAGCTTCCATAGTTTGTCTCTGTGGTGCATAATCTGTTTTGTCTCTTTGGATAGCCAAGCAGCAGTTTTAGTTTTTATCCTTTTGTTTCTTAGTTGGACTAGTGAGTTTAAAGTATCAAGGAAGACAGAGTTGAAGTATTCTATAGCCTTGTCAAGAGGAAGGATGTTTAGAATTTGCCAGTTCATTTGTTTGAAAGTATTTGAGAAAGTAGTTGGGTTGAAGCTACTGAGGTTACGAGTTTGAATGTACTGATGCTGGTGTGGGGAGGAACTAGTTGAGCGATGCATGAAGGCTGGGAGGTGGTCGCTAAAGGTATCAGGAATTGTGCCAGAATTTATTTTATTTGGATCTAAGACAAGGATCGAATCTATAGTGGATTCGGGAGGGTTTATTTTGTTAGGTCGAGTGATGGAGAGGATTATATGAGTTAAGTTATAGAGGTTAATGGATAGGGAGGGAGAGAGGCAATTGATTTTATTCCAGTCAATATTCACATCACCAAGGATATAAGTTTCATAGTTAATTTCAGTAGAGGCCCACAGGAGAATATTTTTGAGTGTAGAGATATTGTTACCAGGTGAGATATATAGGGCAAGGATGCAGCTATTTTTATGTTTATTTAGTTTTAGAATTCCAGCAGTTAGTTCAGTGTTCTGGAATTGAGGAATTGGAATTTGGATGGGAATTAAGGTAAGAAGGTTGGAGTAGACTAGGGCAGTGCCTCCAGCTTTTTGATTTAGACAGTCATTTCTGAGACAATGAAATCCTGGGGGCAGAATCTCAGAGTTGGAGATAAAGGGATTGAGCCAGGTTTCCGAGATGGCTAAGATATCTGGTTGGTTATGGCTTAATCAAGCTTGAAACTGGTGTACCTTGTTGTTTAGACGTTGTGCATTAATTGTAAAAATCTTTAGGGTGTTGAGATAGGAGGAAGAGGGTAAGGGATGAGTGTTGTTAATAAAGGATGTAGGACCAGGGTTAGGATGGATATCACCAGCTTAGACTAGGTTGTTGAAGGAGATATCCTTTAGCCATATTGGTCTGCCAGGCATGAATTTTGGTAGATTGTAGCAGGTGACAGTATCTTGACTTTAGAGGAGAAGAGTTTAGGGTGGAATAGGTGCAGAGGGTTGGGCTGAATGAGAGAAGAGGAGATAGAGTGGAAATGGGAGTAAGAGTGAGGAGGAAGGTGGGTTTGTATCATAGTTGTCTTTGTAGGTGGTATTGGACAAGCATAGGTGGAATATAAGATAGCATAGTATAAGGGAAGTAGGAACAGAAAAAGGAGGCTGGGGGACTGGAGGGTGTGATAACTTGAGGAGAGCATGTTGGAGCAGAGAGAGAGTGGTATGCGTGTTTAGGAAAATAGAGAAGGCTATGAAGAAGAAAGGGTTTAAACAGTGATGGAGGTATTCTAGAGATTTAAGGAAAGAGGACGGGACTATAAATATTGGGTGGAGTACAGATTACACAGTTTAAGAAGGATGGCTATAGGTGGGAGGAGTAATGAGGGGGGTGCTGGTATTGAGTAATTAGGCTGAGAGGGTGGTGTAAGATAGGAATAAGGATAGGAGTGTTGTGGGCGGGTGGGAAATGGGGGTAGGGTAGGGGAGCGGAGTGAGCCCGTAGGGCGAACAGAGCGGGAAAGAACACTAGAGGTGAGTATGGCAGAAAATGCATCAGCAAAGAGCAGTTTAAAGGCTGTAGTTGGAAGGTATGTGCTAAATATTTCCAGCCAGAAAAAGAAGGCTGTCTTTACAGATGGTGGTTTAGCAGGGGGGAGAAGATATTTACAGTCTAAGGATATTAACTCATAACCAACTGCTTGTGAAAAAATAAAACTTGTTGGGATTATAAAGAATATCTAGGATTTACATTGGTAGATGCTGCCACCTAATGGTAGAAGGAGATAGCAAACAGCAGGGATAGTTGGACCAGTCTTAGGTTTAAATATATTCTAGGGTCGTGATAACAGGTGGGGGAGAGGGCAAATGGTCTGCGGTAGGCTGCTAGAACGCACACATGGGAGGGCAGATTAACTCTACAGATAGTACATCAAGTATACATTTAATTAGTGTTAAGTAACATACATTTACACAATCTTGTTGGGGGGGGGTCTTCTCAGTAGTATTTTTCTAAGTACCAGGCAAGCTGGCCAATTCAGGGTGTCTTCATATGATGGCCAGAGGTATTCCTTTTGTGTTTAAAGCAGGGAGGGAGCTCCCGGAATGGATTAATTTACACAATCTTATTGGGGGGGGGGTCTTCACAGTAGTATTTTTCTAAGTACCACGCAAGCTGGCCAATTCAGGGTGTCTTCAGGTGACGGCAGGAGGTATTCCTTTTGCATTTAAAGCAGGGAGGGAGCACCCGGGAATGGATTACGAGAGGTGAAAACAAGCAGCCTAAACTGCAGGACCAGCACAGAGGAGCTGTGGATGCTCAGGACAGGATTTAAAAAAATGTCTTCATATTTTATTAATGGCATCTGATGAATTTTCGGTAGTCTTGGCGGGCAAGGACAAAATCCTGTATGAGTCATTAAAAGGATAATCTGTTCATTATATGTGCTTAATGACTGATTTTCATTTGGTTTCCTTTGGTGGACATCAAAGCTCGACTCCATTGCCGACAGCACTTGGTTTCTTCTTTTTATTGGTTTTTGGTGTTTGTTTGTGGTGGATAGTCCAAAGGTTAAAGCAGAGAAATGATAAAGTGATCCGGACATGCAAAACCTTAAGAAATGTCTGAAGTCTGGACAAATAGGGATGTGATGATAACCATCTTATAAGTCTAGTTTTACCAGGGAACCTGAAAGAGGAAAAAAGTTATTGTGAAATTACATAATTTTGAGTTTGGTCATGACCACAAACAGGTTTAGAAAAAAAAAGCTCCATAACTGGTGTACAAGCATTTTCTTTCTTTGGCATAGGAACCAAAAATTCTGATTTAAAGGAAAAGAAATGACACCCACCCCCCCACCCCCCCACTTGAAGGAAAACATTTTCTCCCATTTCCATCTGTAACCTTGAAGAAAAATATTTAGTACACATTTGTCTGAAGAAATCTGTTGCCAAAGAAAAACATGGAGGTTTACGATTTTCTGGAAGAAAAAGGGAACCAGGGTGGGAGTGGGCCACAATGTCTCTTGAATAGTCATTTAGATATATTGAACTGTCCTTGGTTTTGGAAGGTTAGATACTTATTTTTGTAACTCCCTTGCTAGTCCTCCTTAAACATCTGTTTACCTGAATTCTGCTGAGACTGTTTATTCTGTTTTCTGCCAAAAATCAAAGAAGAGAAAGAAAATCCCTTAGGCAATTTGGAAAAGGAATGATGAAAAACTTGGAGATTCTCTGAATCAGGTATTCTCTTTCATCACATGTTTTGATCACCTCTGCAGCAGAGGGGTCAAACACCAAATCTATACCTAAGGGAAAATTTTAAATCTCATTTTTAATACAATGAGAATACAGCCATGTGACTATGCTTAAAACAAAGCCCTGGAAGAAGAATCAGAGTTATACATACAATGCAAACAATGAATAGTGTGTGCAAAAAAGTTACTTAAAGCAGATTTTTTTTCTCAGAAACAGAAACTGCAGATAAACCTTGTACCTTCACAATTTGTCAGCACAGACTTTAACACGCGAATCTGACAATTCAAAATTCTAAAAACTAAAGTTGTAGAAGTATACACTTTTTTTCCAATACCTATCATAAACTTTCACATCCTTAGAAAGACCAGGATTGGAATTAAGTGTTTAGCAGCAGTGGGATCAACTAAGGTTATAGCTGCTAGGTCAGGTTTGGGAACAGTTTACAATAAATTAAAAGACTAAGGAATTTTATACATCCTATCTGATTTTTTAGGGGCAGCTGGCTGATTAACAGGACAACTGCAGTCAGTAACACACACACACACACACACACACACACACACACACACACACACACACACACACACACACCCTCTAAAGCTGGCAGAACAGGGGGAATAGATGCAGGTTCTAGAAAATCCTTCTATGACAATTCAAAGTATTTTATGAGGGACCAAAAAACCTCAGTGTCCTTCCACTGAAAACACTCGCGCAAATCAGCAATATTCTCAGAGAAAAAGAAACCCCCACAGGCAGAATTGAGCTCTCCTCAGAGTCTGAATCAGAAATCCGAAGGGAAAAATTCTGAATCCATCCCTGCATCTTCCTATTTAGATTCAGAATCCTGAACATCTTCAGGAAAAGAGGAATTACTCTTTCTTTTACCAGAAACTACTTTCTAAGAAACATCAACGGTCTGAATTAAATCCTGAGCCAGAACTGGTAAATTAATTCTGTGTTAACAAATTTGGGGCCAACCACATTACTAATGGCAGCAGCTGCTTCCCTGATGGGCACAGCATTCTGGCAAAACAGGGAAACCTTCCCTGTTCGCTCTCCCTTGCCCACAGAGGGGACTCCAACAGCCACAGAGGATGTGGCTAACCCCTTGTCCATTGTGGCTGTAAGTGCTACACCAGCGGGATCCAAGGAAAAAGATTAGTTGAGGTACAACAAATGGGCACAGCAAAGTAACCCACCTGTGGCCAAGGTAAACTGCTAGCTTGCTTTGAAAGCAAAGGCTGTTTGATTAACTTTTTATTTTTGTGACTGGAAGAAGGACCAGCCATGGGAATGGTAGTCTGTTGCATGGTGAAACAAAAAATGGTGCCTCTTTCCTGAAGAGGGCAAGCAGCAAATGACAAGCAAAATGTACTTTCAAACACTGCATCAGCCCAACCAAGGAAAACTAAACACAATTTTCCATAGAAAACATGTTTTCAGAGAGTTAACACTACTTTTAAAAAAATCGACAAAAAAAAAAAAACTAAAGTTCTGTTTAAAAGTACATTAAAGTATCAAGCCTGTCCATTAAAACACAACACTCCTAGTTTTAAAACAACTTTCCTGAAGAGAAAAATAATAAAACATCTATAAATTAAAAAAAATGGAAGGTTTGTTTTTCCATGAGAGAATTTATATGCCCAGCAAAGAAAAGCACAAGCCGACCATTGATCCTGAAAAGCCTCAGATGACAGCACTCTTCAACGGCACTACAGCTCTGAAGGGCATTGTGCTCAAACTTGTCTTTTAGTCAACTCAACTTGAGCTGTTGACAGCTTAGGTACATAGAATGTACCCTGAAGTTTTGGGAGCTGCCTGGCTATTATATCCTTAGCAGGATATAACCCATATAGCTAAGGTTACTACAGCACTGATTAATATGATGAACATGAAATTTAGCTCCCATCTCCAAGTCAACAGAAATAACAGCAGGGTCAACAAGAGAGGTTTTATAAAGATACCTGTTTGAATCATGGATCCTGTAAAATGTGTCAGCCTTTTAGGAGCTGAAGGCTGACAATTTGAGGGTAAAAGAAGCTGCTAGAGAAATATTTTCTAAGGTTACGTGCACTGGCGGACAGCAACAGATTTAGGAATAACCAAATTGAGAAGACCAAAATATTCTTTTGAGTGCCAGATATTTCTCTCATTCCCTGCTTGAAAAAATATTTCATCTCAGAAACTATATCACCAACACAAATTTCCACAATGGGAAAGTGGGAGAATCAGAGGAAAGAGCATCTTCCACAGATGACGCATAATAAGAAGGAGAAAGTATCTCAGAGGCATAACCCAATCCTCCATCATGATCTTCTCTTTAAAAAACAAAAAAGTCACTTTTCCAGTTAGTAGGGATAGAAGTAGTAGTAATTTGTCTTAGCTGTAAAGCTTCAACAGACTTCCTTGAGCTAAAGGAAATTAGTCACCTTGACAGGTTTAAGGGATTTTTTTTTCAGAAGAACCAAGGAGCAAAAGTAGGGGAATTTTTTGTATTCTGTTGCATTTTATGTGGCACATCCACCTAAGGATTTGTTGCCACGGGTCAGATCTCCATATCACAGTCTTCAAGCTCTTCTCTAACGAGAGCCTAGTGAGCACCCCTTCGCCTTCTACATAATGACTCTAGCTTTGAAGAATCTTCTCTTCATTCGGCCAACAGCAGAGCAGACAAAACAATGGTTGGTAGTAATGGATGCACATTTATCCCTGGTCATAACAGCCTCCATAGGTACAGTGCTAGAGGGACTGGGAGATGATGAAGGATGGTTCAAGGCCTAGAAGAGGAAGTGAAGGTCCAAGTCGGAGTCATCTGCTTCCTCTTCTTCCTTTTAGATGGAGGGTCAAATACTGAAGCTGAAGAAAAAGTTGACAACAAAGCTGCATACAACAAAAGCAACAGCACCTTAATCTCAGGATATTGGCAGTGGGTCCTAAGGTGACTTTTTTGTGTTTTAGGAGCAAAAGTCTGACAGATTTGACAGGGTTTAATATAATGTTCTGTCCTCAGAAAAATAAATTTGTGTTGTAATCACAATAAGGCATTTGTTTTCCACAATCACATTTTTTTTTTTTAATCGCAGACATAAGAATAAAACCCAAAAGGTCTGAAAAAACTGTGATGTTGACCTATGTCTGCATATATGAACATGGTAAAAAGTTCTGAAAATGGAGAGGACATGTGTACCCCATATATCAGCACCCTGGCACACGTGTAGGGTAGACTTATATCTCACACAGAAGGATACTGAGCTGTAAAAGGCTAGCCAGAAAGATAGAACCTTTGCAGGGAAGTTTCAGATGTAACTGCAACTGAGATCTAATAGGAAATCTATTATTATTAACATAACAAACAGATATCACCTTTACACACAACTGAAATATATATTTCATAGTGGATGTCTTTGGATGCAAAGTGAGATAAATTACCTAACAATAATTATTTTTGATAAGCAAAGAATATACAGTTAAAATCTTCACTTACGCTTTACGTAAAATAAAACAGACACAAAGGAGGTATATGCAATTAACAATGACTTAATAGCATGTAAATTGATATGGAGTTGCCTGACACATTTAAAGAGCACCTGAAGGATCAACACATTTAAGCACAGGTACGATCAGTATGGAAACATACAACACAGGATATGAAATTAAAATTATGGTATGGATTAAATGGTTATGCAAGTACCTGTTCAGAAATCTTATGTACGTATGTAACTTAAAAACTTTAAAAGCAACTTAGTAAAGAATCCACTATATAACAATAATAAAATGTAAATTGTTATCCAAAAAATGTCTACAACAAGGAATAAATTCAGTTTTTAGCCCTATGCTTTAATATATTAAGTCATTATTGCACAATGATTTAAACCCTCATGCCAAGGGGGAATAAGTGCCATAAAAAGAAGCAGCAACTTCATGATGCCCAAACTGTTCTTAAGTATAAAACTTGCTTCTGTACTCACTCTTCTTGTTGCTTCATCTTTTTGATCAAACTGGAAAACTCGACTGTTCTGCAAAAGAAAAACAGAAGAACTCTCATGAGATAACACAGTAAAACTCAAAAACTGCAGCATTTAAGCAAAATCATCAAAGAAAACTTTAACGGTGGTGCAGCGGTTAGCGTTGTCGCCTCACAGCAAGAGGCTCTCCAGTTCAATCCTCGGCAGGGGTGCCTTCTGTTTGGCAGTCTGCATGTCCTCCCTGTGGTCGCGTGGGTTTCCTCCGGGAGCTCCGGTTTACTTCCACATCCCAAAGACATGCTGTACTAAATTGGCCCCAGGCTTGAGTGCGTGCATGTGTGTGCCTTCTGTGGAAGGTTGGGTGCCGGGCTGGCAACTTGACACCATAAAACTCTACTGCCAATCATGAGCAGACAGGTGAGCCGCTGTGGCGACCCCTAACCGGGAAAAGCCGAAAGAAGAAGAAGAAAGAAGATCCGAGAAATCTTTAAAGGACAGCAAAACACACAAGTTCATACTCAAAACTCCTTATTCCCAATGTTCCAGAATTTTTTTGTTTTAAAAATGTATTTTACTCCTCACATCAGTTTCTATTTTATACCGCGGTGGTGGTGCTGCGGTAGCATTGTCGCCTCAAAGTAAGACGCTGTCCGGTTCGATTCTCAGCTAGTGCGTCTTCTGTATGGAGACATGCATGAATGGGCGTACCTTCGTTGAAGGCTGTGCGTCAGGGCTGGCAACTCGGCACATAAAAATCTTCTGCCAATCATTAGCGGACTGGAGTTCTGCTGTGGCGACCCCTAACCGGGAAAAGCCGAAAGACACAACAACATCAGTTTCCATTTTAATGCTTTCTCTGTTAAATAACACAATAAATTAACAATCATTCATATTTGCATAGTTTCCACTTCATCCTGGTGATTCATTTGAGGATTTCCATTCTTTTTGATTTCTCTATAAAAGCCATCCAAATAGAGCTGGCCCTGCACAACTGTAACAGCTTTACACTCACCAAGAATACGTATTGTCCAAGCATATCACCTCCGGGATATTATGAATATCACAATCTACACATAAATGATGTGGCCCAAATAAGATTATGGAATGCCCTGCCATCAGCTTCTGCCTATGAGCTACATTTACAGAAGCAGTGGACATACTGAAGAACAGTATGCAATGAGCTTAAAATCGAATGCAGACGGCAAACCGTGCCATCCTTGGTAAAAAGTAGTATTATCAGACCCACACAGCTATATGTAAAACTTGCTATAAACAGTTAATATAGTAACAAAAAAGTTTCAAAAGCCTTGATCAATATAAACAGGGTCGATAGGTTGCCAAATGAGCCTTATTTACTCCTCTGGGTAGTTGTACCTGTGTGTGCGTCTATTTAAGCTCAGTTAGTACTCTTTCATGTACATCTAATTTATGTATGTGAAGATATTACAACTAGTCACTGATTTTGCAAATTTGTGTCTAGACTGTAATGACACTATCAGGCTGCAATATTCACATATACTACATATATATATATATATATATATATATATATATATATATATACACACACACACACACATATATATATATATATATATATACACACACATATATATATATATATATATATATATATATATTTTATACACATATGCGCACACACATTTTATATATATATATATATATATACATATACACACACACACACACACACACACACACACACACACACACACACACACACACACACACAGTGTTCCATCCTCCAGATCTTACAATGTGAACTGAAGCACATCATTGTCCTAAGTGTTCAGTTACCAGTTTGCTGTCTTGTCTAAAGTACACCTTAAAACAAGAAAAAAATTAATTTGATAACCTCATGCTTAGGCAGGTCTTTATCACTTAACTCTGCAGTTACTGTCCTGCTGTACATGTTATCAGTCAGAATGCAAGTATTTAGGTAAAAATATGAGTTCAGAAATCAAAAGTACATAATAATAATAATAATAATAGTGCTGCTTACAATGAATGTTAGACTATCTGCTTTTAATTATTGTCAGCTGACTGATTTAGGTACAGTATTCCACACAGGTTCACAGGAAAAGTACTAGGCTAGCTGCCCTTGCAGGCCATTTTAAGCCTAAGCAATCTCCTTTTCAAAGATGAGAATCAAACCCTTTACCTTGTGTCTGTGAGGTAAACATCTTAAGCATTATGACAACCCCTCACACATGAACTCTCTTCACCCACTGCCTAGGAATTCATCTACATTAATTAAAAGTATACAGTTTGAGTATATGTTACAGTGTATTAATATGTAATATGGTACAATTTTACATAGCACAAATCCATTAATACTGTTTACACAAAGCTCTTGCTAGTACAAATCAATTTATTTCAGAGAGACTGGGTATGATGGTTTTGAAGACAGTGTGCAGCTGTAATTAGGTTTTGTTATGTTGAGGTTAAGTGTTGAAATATATGCATTTGAATGAGACTGTCTGTACATGCATGACTTCAATGACATGAGGCTGATATAATATCCTGTCAAATAAGTGACCTGTGAACATTACAATGATACTATGCATGATACTACTATTGTAGTTTTCACACGTTACAGATCTACTGTACTGAAATGCTGGCATTGAAAATGCAGAGTGCCAACACAATAAAAAAAAGATCAAAAATGCAGGTGAACCTGACTCTCAAACATTACTCTTACCCCCTTAAAATTTCTTTACATATATCACATCATTAAACGTAAACACAGACCTGACAAATTAAAATTGTTCGCTCAGGTCCCTTCTCAGAAAGGATAAGAGTTGAGATGCCTGGTTGCATGCTGAAACCTAATATCTACACCTGAGCCTTTAATGTAAGCTCTGAAACTCACAACTCTAGTGCAGCAGAGAAGTGGTTCATTTAATAATTACTTCATTTATTTACTTACCAGGTTCAATGAAATGGCTTAAGAAACCCATTTCAGCCATGACACAAATGAGAGGTGATTGTCTACGGGTTCTACTACGTTTTTGGAGTAACATTTGAATAAAGTACAACCAGATAAACACAAATGATAGAAACTTCATCTGGACAGAAGAGGGTGAAAGAACATTTGCTGCAAAGGGGCAAGCCTTCCTGCACCATCATGTGGAAAACCTTTTCCACCTCACTCACATACATGTAAACTCAATGACTACACAGCCATGAAGAAAAGCAACAAACAACAGCAAAACACTAATATAAACGAAATTAGCAATGATTTTCTGTGGCTTAAAATAATCAGTGAGTTGCAGTTTATCTAGTTGTGACAGACAAATTGCAACCTCATTCATTTCAAATGCAACCAGTAGTAGAAAACATGTATGTCATGAAAATTCTGGACTTCAGCAATACAAACTCTCGGGACAAGTTAGTTCTCACCTAACCAGGGGCAATAAAATCCTAGACTTTGTCCTTACCATTATGGAAAGGCTTTGCTCTCTACCAACTGTCACTTCCTCCCTGGTCAAATCAAACTACAAATTGGTCACAGTCACCATACGACTGAGACAGAAAGCATCTTTCAGTACACTGGTATTCAGATCTTACCAAATTCAAAATCCCCCACTTACCTGATGACCCCAGAGTTTACATGAAAATTGTTGCTGCCAAATTCTGTGCACATATAAATAGATGACTGGACACATCCGTCCCATTTTGAAGTAAATATAACACAAAAATTGAGAATAAACCTCTATGCTGGAATCCAAATATTAAAATACTAACAAAAGGAAAAAACGTATTGCATGCAAAAATAAACTTTACTCTCAACATGCTAAAAATGCTCTTACTAAACTAACTGGGGAACTAAGAAACCTGTTCAAATCAAGAATGGCCAGATACTGGGTAAAAATAGCTACCCATCTGAAGTATATCCACAAAGCCTTCTTTACCTTTGTTAGAAACCTCAAAAATACTGCTCAGAACTAATAGTAAATGACATCACATATTCTAACCAAGAGGACACAGAATTAAATGTGTCATCACCCCCCTCCAATTTTCCAAGACCACATATCCACATCACCATTACATTTCCCAAGAATAAGTGTTCAAGGCACTATCCAAGACTTCATCGTTGTGGCCAGATAACATAGCAAGCTGCCTACAAGTCTGCCTGAAAAACGACTTGTATATATATCTAAATGTACACATTGCTTATTTTATGGAACAGTTCCGGGGATGAGTTCACTGATTTGTTTTAATGATTTGAATTCTATTACTAGTTTTCTTTCTTTTACCATTAGTAATATGAGCCAAACAGTGCACATTTTAGACTCAGAGTTGACCATAAACTTGCAAAATTACTATTTTTATAGTAACTTTGCTTAACTCGCCCTTACAAAATATGATCTTTTAATAACTTGCTTAATACTATCACCATTAACAGACATAGATATGTCTGATTATCAAAGCCTTTGATAACAGAGAATGTGGATGTTTCAGAAAAAAGAACAGTCTGTCATAAATATAAGGACACACATTCTTACTTATCAAAGGCTTTGATAATCAGAGCGCAAATTGCACATCTCTCTCATCAATAACTTCTGCTACTTTAAGTAAATGTTCTTTATTATAACCTCTCTGTTCAAACATAAAAGTAATAAATTTCACTTGCTCTAAAATCATAATCTGATGTAATAATTCTAGAAGCCCTAATGGATTGTCCCCTCAGAATACTTTTCTTCATAAAAATGAGGTAATAACTTCTACAAAGTAAATAATTAGTAAACAAATCTTTTCTGTAAACCTTGTTAATAAACTTACTGAGGTTACAATCAAACGCTATATATATATATATATATATATATATATGTGTGTGTGTGTGTGTGTGTGTGTGTGTGTATATATATATATATATATATATATATATATATATATATATATATATATATATATATATATATATAAATATATATATATATAAATAAATGTACACATATATATATATCATCTATATGTGCCTATAAATACATATCTAAATATATCCATATATATATATATATATATACACGTGTGTGTGTGTGTGTGTATATGTGTGTGTGAATATATATATATATATATATATATATATATATATATATATATATATATATATATATATGTATATATATATATATATATATATATATATATATATATATATATATGTATATATATATATATGTGTATATATATACTGCGGTGGTGGTGCTGCGGTAGCGTTGTCGCCTCACAGTTAGAAGTTGCCCGTTCAATTCTCAGAGCGTCTTCTGTGTGGCAACATGCGTCAACGGGCGTTCCTTCGTTGAAGGTTGTGCGTTAGGCCCAGCAAGCCAGCACGTAAAACTCTACTGCCAATCATTAGCGGACCGTAGTTCCGCTGTGGCGACCCGTAACCGGGAAAAGCCAAAAGACACAAACAAACATACGTGTATATATATCTATCCTTGGTTTGTCCTGTTTGATCTTTAGTAGTACCTTGGTAAGGAGAGGCAGAGGAGGAAAAGCATAAACTGACAGATTTTTCCAGGTGAAGGACAAGGAATCCACTTTCCAAGCTTGTTTGTGGGACGTCCTTGTGCAGAATTTGTCCAACTGGTAGTTCTGGGGGGAGACGAACAGGTCTATATGTGGGCTCCCCCATTTGTTTATCAACATGTTGAATGTTTTTGGTTCCAGTTTCCACTCGTGTGGGTCCATGGGATTTCTGCTTAGATCGTCTGCCAGTGTGTTTAGGTTTCCGGGCAGGAATTGAGCCTGTAGGTGCACTTGGTAGCTCAAGGCTGTGCTCCACAGAGTCATGGCTAGTCTGTTGAGAGAGCATGAGTGGGTTCCCCCCCTGCTTGTTTATATGTACCACATAACAGTGGTGTTGTCTGTCTTTACCATTAATTGTCCTGGAAGAATGTGGACCTTGAAGGCTGTCAGAGCATTCTGTACAGCTACCACTTCTTTTTGATTGATATGCAGGTGCATTTGACTTTGGTTCCATTTGCCCTGAATGCACTTCTCTGCCAAGTGAGCCCCCCATGCATAGTCTGATGCGTCTGTTGTTAGGGTTTGGGTGGCAGGGGGTAGAGTGAATGGCAGCCCCTTGTTTTGGTGGCAGGCCTCTGCCCACCAAAGGAATTCTAGCCATAGGCAAGGTACGATAGGAATCATTGCTTCTAGATCCTGAGAATGTTGACACCATAGGCTTTTTAGATACCACTGTAGTTTCCTCATATGCAGTTTTGCATATGGAATTAGTAGAATGCAGGAGGCCATGAACCCAAAGGCTTGTAGTATTTGCCTTGCAGATAGCAGGTTCTTTGTGGCCACTAGTTTGAAGTAAGTTGTCAAATGAATTTGTTTCGCTGGCGTGAGGAAAGCCATCTGGGAAGTTGTGTTCAAGCTTGCTCCCAGGAATACAATTTGTTGACAGGGTACCAGATGAGACTTCTTTTCGTTTATGGTGTACCCCAGACAAGTTAGCACCTTTTTTACAAATGCCAGATGATTCAAAAGTATGTCCTAGCTTTCTGCCTGAATTAGACAATCGTCCAGGTATGGGTATATTTGAATTATTCTTTGCCTGCAAAATGCAATGACAGGCACTAGGCACTTTGTGAATACCCTGGGTGCAGTAGATAAGCCAAAGGGCAGTGCAGAGAACTGATGGTACATGTAGCCTGCTTTGAAGCGTAGGTATCTTCTGCAAGATTCCCTGATTGGGATGTGCAGGTAGGCTTCCTTTAAATCCAGTGTTGTCAACCAGGCATCTTTGCCTAGCATAGGAAGTAGCTGGTGAAGAGTTAGCATCTTGAATTTTGGAATCACCAAAAAAGTGTTTAAGATAGAAAGGTCCAGGATAGGATGCCATGAATGATCTTTTCTGGGTACCAGGAAAAGTCTTGAATAAAAACCTTGTCCCTTTTCCCCTTATGGTACAGTTTGAATAGCCTTTATGCTTAAGAGAGAAAGTACTTGCTTTTGAGCCTCTGCTCATTGATTTGGGGGTAGATCTGGCCAACCATTTGGGGTTGGTAACGTGTGGAAGTGAAATCTGTATCCTTGGGAAACTATATTTAAAACCCATTTGTCCTGGGTTAAAGAGTTCCCAGTTTTTGGCCTACAGAGCAATCTTTCCCCCTAAAGGAGCAGTCAGTTGAGAAGTGCTTAGAAGTTTTAAAGTTAAGTCATTGAGACAGCTTTCCATAGGGTGGAGTCTTACTGCTCCCTGGCTTGGAAGCGGAAACCCCCCACTGCTTAGTCTTGTGCATACCCTGGGACTGAAACCTGGGGCTTCTGCTGGTTCTGGGTTTGGGTTGAGAAGGCCTGGAAGAGGCAGGAAAGGACCAATTCTTAAGAGGGCCAATGCCTACTAAATCTTGGAGGCTGAACTTGTAGGAAATCTTTAACAATTTGCATAGATTTAGCTTTTTCCTCCATCTTTTTAAGAACAACTTCTGCTTTGTTGCCATACAGGCAAGTCCTGATTTAAGGGAGCATCCAACGATTTAGCTTTAACATGATCTGGCAAAGATTGTTCCTTAAGCCAAACATGCCTTCTAAGTACATACCCAGTGACAGCAGCCCTGCAAGAAGCCTCTAATGAATCAAACCCACATTGTAAAGTATGTTTACCAACCAGTTCAGCAGAATGCATTAAATCCTGTAAATCTTTATTTTCAGCAGTCAGGAATCATCATCATTTTCTGTTTAAGCAATCCAATAATATGTTGCTGGTACTTTAACATATGAAACTGACAGTTTAAGGCCCTAATGGCTAAGGTTGCAGAAGTGTATACCTTCTTACCCAATCTATCCAGCGCCCTGGAATCTCTATCAGAAGGGGTAGGATTTTTGGCAGTAGCCTTAATGCCCTTGGGCCCCTGTGAAACAGTCTCAGGATCAGCAGTAGGATTTTTAAAAAGGAACTTGTGAGAATCAGGAACCCTGTAATATCTATCAGGTTTTCTGGTAGTAGGAGGCAAAGAATCAGGGGCCAAACTAGATTCCGAAAAGGCATCATCAACAATGTCTAGTACAGGAGGGATAGCTAAAGGCCTGTGTTGAGGCAGGAGTAAAAAGTCCCTAAGCCTCTTTTTTGAATCAGAGTAATCCTGGCTTTCCCAGCGAAAATGCTCCCTAAGAGTATGCAAGGTTTCACCAAAAGAGAAATCCTCTGGAAGGGATGCAGAGGGAACAGAGTCCACTACATCAGAATCCTCATAAGCCAATAAGGGTAAATCTAGGTCATCAGAAGAAAAAAGAAGTTATGTACTCACCATAACGTTCCATGTGAGTTGTTCCATCTCTCCTTCATTCTTCACTGATGGGATTGGAGCCGATCCTTGGCTCCAACACAGCCGACTAGCAAGCTCAAAAGTTCTCCAGTAGCTCGAGACCCAACCCCTTATCCCACAATGCACTGCTGGAATTACCTCAGATCTTGTTTGCTGCATATCATATAGAAGTACAATAATTATTCTGCCTAGGAATGAGGACACATTGAAAAACCAGGATGAAGAGAGCCTCCAGGTCAACTGCCAGCCAGGAAGGGGAAGGAGGGAGGGGCGTGAGAATGAAGGTGTGATGGAACAACTCACATGGAACGTTATGGTGAGTACATAACTTCTTTATGTGAAGTTGTTCAATCTCGACGTTCATTCTTCACTGATGGGTAGTGTCCCTAGCACCCTGATCTTGGGTGGCTCACGGAAGTACACTCTTCAGAACCGTAGAACCCAATGAAGCCCTGTCCCTGGAGGCCTTATCCACTTTGTAATGAGTTATAAAAGTGTGATGTTTAGACCATGTAGCTGCTGCACAGATGTTGTCCAAAGGTAATTTGGCTTGAAAGGCTGAAGAGGTAAAAACTGCTCTGGTTGAATGAGCCTTCACCTTACTAGACAAGGGCATGTTATGACAAGAATATGTGTAGGTGATACAATCCGAAAGCCACTTAGGGTTGTTTTGGCAACTGGTTTACCTTTCCTGGCCTCAGAAAAAGACACAAAGAGCGGATCTGATTTCCTAATGTCTTTTGTTCTGTCTAAACAAAATATAAGTTGTCTATGAACATAGAGTTTGTGCAACATATATTCCAATTTGTTGGTGTGATTAGGGAAGAAAACGGGCAACTCAGTGACTTGATTAATGTTAATCTCAGAACATACTTTAGGCAAAAAGGATGGATTTGTCCTGAGAAATACTCTATCAGCATGGAAGACCATATAAGGGGGCTTGATGGATAGGGTTTGGAGCTCTGACACTCTGCGGGCTGAAGTGATGGCTACTAAGAAGATAGTTTTCCACGATAGAAATTTTAGTTCACAAGATGATGCAGGCTCAAAAGGGGGAAGAATGATGCGAGATAACATAAAATTTAAATTCCAGGGGGAGTAAGGTGTCTTCACTGGAGGCCTCATGTGAAAAGAACCTTTTAGAAAAGCCTTAGACAATTGGTGAGCCATAATATTAAAACCATCGATTCCTAGATGGAAATTAGATATAGCAGCTAATTGCACTTGCACCGTAGCAGCCGCTGCTCCTTTGTTGAAGATTTCTGTCAAGAATTGTAAAATAGAAGACAATGGCGCTTGGTAAGGGTCAATGTTGTGGGAAGAAGCCCACATGGAAAATCTCTTCCACTTACTGCGATACAATTTTCTAGTGGAAGATTTATGGGAAGCCAACAAAACTTGACTAGTGTCATGGGAAAGATTATAAAGCCTGGCTATGCGGGGAACTGGAGCAGCCAAGTGGTTAGCTTCAGTGTCTGCAAGGATGGATGAAGATCCCCTGATGGATGTGTCAACAAGTCCGGAACTGGGTCCAGGATCCATGGTTCTTCCAGAATGTGATGGTAAAGAAACGGAAACCAAATCTGCCGAGGCCAATGAGGGGCTATAAGGATGATTGTCCATCCCAGCGACTTTGCTTTTTGTAAGAATTTGGGTATCAGGGGAATTAGTGAAAATGCGTAGAGGAGACCCAGGGGCCACTCGCGGACAAGAGCATCCCTCGGGGAGCGACCTGGTGTGGGAATCAGGGTAAAATAGCTTCTGCATTTGTTGTTGATATGACTGGCGAACAGGTCACAGGAAGGCTGGCCCCATTTGCGGAAGATCCTGTCCACAATCTCTTGTTTGAGGGACCATTAGTGGGGCAATACAATTGCCCTGTTCAGTCTGTCCGCTATGACGTTGGATTTGCCCGGGATGTGCATTGCTAACAGAAAGCGCTGGGATGACACTGCCCACTGCCATAATCTGAGGGCTTCTCGGCAAAGGGGATAAGACTTGGTCCCGCCTTGCTTGTTCAGGTACCAGACCACTGACATGTTGTCTGTCTGTATTGCAACTGTCTCTAGAGGAAGAAAGTCTTGAAAGCATTGCAACGCTAGAAGTACTGCTCTCATCTCCAGAACATTGATATGCAGATGTGATTCTTTATCTGTCCATGTGCCTTGGGCAGTCTTTCCCTGAAAAAGGCCCCACCCTATCAGGGAAGTGTCCGTGGTCACAGTGGCAACTGGAGGGGGAAGCATGAAGGGACGTCCTATTGTGACATGAAGAGACGTCAGCCACCATTGAAGATCCTTCTTGCAGGAATTCATATCAGGATCATGCGACTCATTGGAAGTTCTTGGTAAGACCATTGCGTGAATAGAAGCCATTGAACAATTCTCATATGCATCTTTATAGGTTCATAGGTTGGTACTAGGCTATCAGCCCTAGGGCCTATACAAGCCTAGCCATAACAATTCCCTGGCTATTTCTTCCCACATTATTTACTTTCCTGGATCCCTGTCTAGCAGGGCGACTGACGTGATCCCTGGGGTGAATTTCCTTTCTCCCATCCAATCGTCAAGGTTCCTCTTGAAGAGGACCAAAGAGGCACTCTGCTTGACATGTATGGGCAATCTATTCCACAGTCTGGGGAGTCTCTGGGTCAGGAACCTATCCCTCCAGCATGTTTTGTTTATTGTGATGACAAGGTTTAGATCCCTTAGCTCTGAGGGATTGGGATTTCTTTAAGTGTAGCATGTCCAACAGCTCTGGGTTTGACATGGCCTTGTATGTTAAGCAGAGATCGCCTCTGAGTAGACGATATGCGACAGAGTATAGCTGGAGTTTTTTAAGGCGGTCAGCGTAGGGCATCTGCTTTAGGCCTGTGATTCTTTTAGTGAGGTATTTCTGAGGCCTTTCCAGTTGTTGCAGATGTCTTGAGAGGTACATACCAAATGGGGCGTTGTATTCTATAATGGGTCTAATGAGGGATGAGTACAGTGGAACAATGACCTCCTTTTTTCTGGATGAAAAGCCCTTCATGATGAGGTGTGCCACATAGAAGGATTTCCTGACTGTTGTGGCGATGTGGTTATCGAAGGTAAGACCACTGTCCACCTGTGTCCCTAAGTCTCTTATCACATAGTGTACTGCCACCTATATGGTAATTCATGGATACATGTTTTTTCCCCAAAGGGGATAACAATACATTTCTTGGCATTGAGCTTGAGCCCATGGCTCTGGCACCAAGCATCTGTTTCTGTAAGGCCCTTTTGTAGAGTATCCACATCATTTTGGGATTCAATAATGGCTCCCAGTTTGCAGTCATCTGCAAACTTTGTTAGCCAGAGTCCCTTAGTGTTGACCTGTACTTCAGAGAAGTAGATGCCAAACAAGAGCGGCCCCAGGACTTGCTAACGGGATTGCTAAAATAGCTGCCGCCATCAATCTTAGAACTTTCAATACCTCTGCAGCTGGTGCTCTGTTCTTTGACATTAGGGACATGAAGTGTTGGCGAAGAATACAAATTCTTTCTAGTGGAAGATGAAGAGTGGTGGTTGACGTGTCTAATTCTGTCCCTATAAAAACAATATGCTGTGATGGCAACAAGGCAGACTTTTTGAAGTTGACTGTAATGCCTAGCCGATCGCAGACTGTCAGAGTAGCCTCTCTCGCTTGAAGAAGTTGATGCCTGGTGGTGGAGGTAAGGAGCCAATCGTCCAAATACAGAAACACCTGGAATCCTAGACGCCTCAGGTGAGCCATGACTACTGCCATGCACTTGGTGAACACTCTGGGGGTTGTAGTGAAACCAAAGGGAAGAGCTCGGAATTGATAAGGATTGGCTCCCAGCCAGAAATGCAGGTGATCTCTGGATGGCCTGGCCATCTTTATGTGGTAGTACGCATTCTTGAGATCAAACACATCCAATTGTCCTTCCCTAGAAACAGGAGTATGGACTGTAGCGTGACCATTCGGAACTTCTCTTTTCTCACAAATTGGTTGAGTCTGCTGAGATCCACAATGGGTCTCCAGTCCCCTGTTTTCTTTGGAACCAAAAAGAATCTTGAGTAAGTTCCAAATCCTATTTGGTCTGCCGGGACTGGCTGGATGACACTTTTTTCTAGCAATCGGCGTACCTCTAATTGCTGCTTGTCCCATGTGACTGGATGGAACGTCCGTGATTTTTTTGACGGGAAGGGGCTGGGTGGAGAACAGTATGAAATACCCTCTGGAAATGATACTTTGTACCCAAATGTCATTTGTTTGATTTAGCCAGGCTTTTGGGTACAACGACAAGCGACCCTTGACTGCCTCCAGAATAGGACAGCCGGGCCTCCCTTTAGGAGCACTGGTAGGACTGACCAGAGAAGTGATCTCTGTCACCCTGGTGTTGCGGACCCCCTCTGCCGCGAGGGTGGCATCTTCCATTGAAAACCCCTCCTCTGCCTCTGGAGGGGGGGCTCTCCATGTGTGTCTTGAAAGGCTCCTTGGGCTTTCTGGAACCACATCTTTCCTCCCCTCTGACCTTTAGGAAAGGGTCGAGTGGGGGTGGAAAATGGACTCCAACGGCAGACAGAGTCTTTCCTTCTGCTCACAGCTGGTCAAAGTCTCCTTCACCTTTGGCCCAAACAAAGATGAGCCGTCAAATGGGGTATTAGCAAAGGAAAACTTGAAGGGTTCTGCGAAGGAACAGAGTCACATCCAGGCATGCCTGCAAAGAGTGATTCCTGTACCTGCAGCTCTACTCGAACCATCAGCTACGTAAGATACGAGACGCATGGACGAGTTGACTATCAAATTGAGGGGTGAGAGCCGAGTGGCAATCTTGTCGGATACACTCGTAGCTACACCACCCTGAAGAGTATCTCCCAACTCCTTAAGGAGATCTCTCTGCAGTCTGGTAAAATGTATCAAGTAGTTCAGTGATCTGAGTGAAAAAGTCGCTGAACTGAACATGCGTTTCCCATATCTATCCATGATCCTAGATTCTCTGTTAGGAGGATGGATAGACGAGGAAGTCTCAGACATTTCCTTTTTGGTGGCTGCTGCCACCACCATGACATCAACAGGGACTCCCTTGATCAAAAAGGACTTATCCACGGGTGCAAAAATAAACTTATTAGGCCTCCTAGGAACAGGTTCCATAGATTCTGGTGACTCCCATGCCCTACGAGAGACCAGATCCATAAGGTCATCATAGGGAGGAGATACCCAAGAGGTGGAAGGTTGAGACCTGAATGCCTTCAGGAGAACTGACTCGTCCTCAGTAGGGCTCTTGGACTGTCAATCACCCCTCTGCCTCAGAATTTCACGAATCTCCGCAAAGGAGATGTCCACAGAAGGGGATCTAGGGGACCCTTCTGATTCATCCAAGTCGGTGTCCGATGTGAGAGACTCCTGTGGGGAGTCCAGATGCCTCTTCTTGCACAATCTCTTCCTGGGAACCTCTTCAGGGGGAACTTCTGGAGAGGTCTCAGAAGAGCAGGGAGCACCCTGTGGGGCTACCTGAGGCTCAGGGACTCTACGCTTGGGATGACTAGAGGAAACAGAAACTGACACAGGCACTTTAGGGGAAGAAGAGGCCAGACCTTGAGATGAGGAAGTCTTAGGAGACAACACTCGCCTCATGACTTCGAATGCACCTCAGCTCCGATGAGAAAAATTCGATGGATCCGATGGTGCCGCGATCTCCTCCCGCACCGAAGCCGTGGTCTCTGAGCCCAAGGTAGAAGCCGAGCTCACCCGAGCCGAGGCCCCGAGCGGAAGAGTTGGCACCGATAAGTCGGTGTGGCTATCTTCCCCAGACCCGACCAGAGAGTGTCGGCTCCTAGAGTCCCCGGTCAGCGCCAAAAACGTCCGAGCAGATGGAGCCGACGAGACTGGAGTAGGTGTTGGCATCAAAGGGATCCACAATCATCAGGTTGGCCTCCTCCAGCTCCGAAGGTCCGGTATGGCTCGAAGGAGGAGCAGACAATTTAAGAGTAGTGGTCTTCGACTCTGATGGTTGGGTCTGAGCCGACAGCAATTTAGCTAGGCCTGGTGCCTTTTAGAGTTTCTGAACCAGCCAGTCCATATCCAGATCAGAAAGGCTAACAAAGGACCTGAAAGAGTGAACAGATGGAGCCGATTGGAGCAGTATCGATGGAGGTTTTTCAGCAACCGGTTCCAGAGCAGTGTCCCAGTTCCGAAAAGAACAGACTGTTGGCTCCGAAGGCAGTGGAGTCAAAGTCACCACACTTTGACCTTTTTCCTTTTTTAGACCTGGAATCAGAGGAAGATTTGGACGATGTGCTGGCCCTATCCTGGTCATACAATGCCATAGAAAAAGGGTGTTTGATAATACCCCTATCAATTAACTTCCTCTTCCTTTCTGCAAGCACTCTGGTGGAAAAGGAGTGACAGATACTGCATGACTCTTGCAGGTGCACCTCACCCAAACAGTAAACACACTGCACATGGTCATGCATGATGGACATTTTCTGTCCGCAGTCTGGGCATTTTTTAAACCCAGACTTTGGATGTTTGTCTTTTTCTTCAGACATTTCACAATATCCAATAATATGGAACACACTGTTTAACTATGTGCTATTTAAGAAATCTAACTAACTCACACAAAACACATATAGCCCAAAAAGGGGCAACTAACAACTATATCAATATAAACAGGATTAAGTAATGCAGTAACAAGAGTCCTAAACAGGGAAAGTACAGTTGTGTAAACTTACCATGTTCGAGTGTATTCACTGTTGCAGTCATTACATTTGGGTAATCTGCTGGCAGGTTGCCCTCAGTCGGCCTGATTAACAAAGTCTTGGGTCCTGCGTCGGTTGCTGTCCCTTCTCCCATGACGTCAGGGGTATAAAACATGCAGCCAACACCATTACATCAGTTTTTCTTGCCCCAGATGTCAGGTGCCCCCCAAATGGGGTGCTATACCTCCAAACAAAAGCAAATACACCAAAAAGGCTTTTAAGCATAGTAAAAGAAAGGAGAGGTATAGTAAGAGAAAAACAGGGGGCTGGAGGGTGGGTAACCAGGACTGCAACAGTGAATACACTCAAACATCTACATTTATGGTAAGTTTACACAACTGCACTATGGTTGTGTTTCACTGTTGCAGTCATTACATTTGGGTAGAATCCCAAAGCTATGGTTGGGAGGATGGATATATACAGCATTAGGAGCAGCTATAAGGCCATGCAGGACAGCAGTGGCAAAGCCAGCTCTGGATTTAGAGAAGAGAGGTAAATGGTAATGTTTGGTGAATGTATGAACTGAGCTTCAGGTAGCAGCTTAAAGAATGTCTCTGGTAGGAACCCCTCGGAGAAAGGCTGCAGAAGTAGATGCAGCCCTGGTGGAATGAGATCTGATCCCCTTGGGGATAGGTTTACCATGGTGCATATAGCAGAAATGAATACAATGGCTTATCCATTTGGAAATGGTCTGCTTTGAAATAGCTTTTCCCTCTGCCCGTGCAGCAAATGCCACCAACAGTTGTTCAGATTTTCTTAGAGATTTTGTCCTGTTTAAGTAGAATCCAAGTTGTCTGTGTACATCCAATGAATGCAGAATTTGTTCACCCTTGTTCTGTGGATTGGGAAAGACAGGTGGCAGATGAATGGTCTGATTAAGAGCCACACTGGATACCACCTCAGGCATGAAAGATGGATTGGTCCTGAGAGCCACCCTGTCCGGATGAAAAATATTGAAAGGCTCCACTGCCATAAGAGCCTGTAATTCTGAAATCCTTCTAGCTGAAGTGACTGCTAAAAGGAAAGCTGTTTTCCAGGAGAGAAATTTTAGGTCCACAGTAGCAGCTGGCTCAAAAGGAGGTACAGTGTGTTTTTCCAAAACAAAATTGAGGTCCCATGCAGGAGTTGGCACTCTCCTGGGAGGTCTTAAATGTTTGGCCCCTCTGAGATACTGCTTTAGCAGAGGATGAGAGAAGAGAGGAGGTTCTGTGTTGTAATGAGCTGAAATAGCTGGGGCATGGATTTTTATGGAAGAAAAAGATAGGCCCTTGGTGAAGCATCTCAGTTAAACATTGCAAAATCTGAGGAATATTGGGTCATTGCTGTGCTTATTCCTTGAGACTGGTTCCAGGCACAGAATCTTTTCCATTTGTCAGCATAAGATTTTCTAGTACTAGGCCTTCTAGCATCCAAAATGACATCCATCACAGGTTTGCTGAGGGATGACAAGGGTGAAATTAGTTGATTAGCCACCCTGCAAGATTCAAAGTTTGGAGCAGAGTGTGCAGAATTTGGTAGTTCTGCTGAGACAGTAGGTAAGGTGTTTGAGGTGCCAAGGAAGAAGGTGTGACACATTGTGCAGGAGTGGGTACCACTGTTGGCGAGGCCAGTCTGGAGCAATCAGAATCATTTTTGGTTTGTCCTGTCTGACTTTTAGTAGAACTTTGGAGAGCAGAGGCAGAGGGGGGAAAGCATCCACTTTCCAAGCTGTTTTGTGATGACTCCTTGTTCAGAATTTGTCCAACTGGGGTGAGGCAAAAAGATCTATGTCTGGACTCCCCCATTTGCGTGTCAACATGCTGAAAACTTGTGGTTCCAGTTTTCATTCATGTGAGTCCATAAGATTTCTGCTTAGTTCGTCTGCCAGAGTATTTAGCTTTCCTGGCAGGAATTGAGTTTGTAGTTGTAGTTGGTAGGTCAAGACCGTGTTCCACAATGCCATGGCTAGTCTGCAAAGGGGGTAGGAATGTGTACCCCCCTGCTTGTTTATGTACCACATAACTGTGGTGTTGTCTGTCCTTATCATCAGTTGTCCTGGATGAAGGTAGTCCTTGAAGGCTGTCAGTGCATTCTGTACAGCTAGTATCTCTTTCTGATTGATATGTAGGTGCATTTGATTTGGGCTCCATTTGCCCTGAATGCACTTTCCTGACAGATGAGCCCCCCAAGCATAGTCTGATGCATCTGTAGTGAGGGTTTGGGTGGCAGGGGGTGGAGTGAATGGCAGTCCCTTGTTCTGGTGGCAGGCCTCTGCCCACCATAGGAACTCTAGTTGCAGGCAAGGTATGATAGGAATCATTGTTTCCAGGCTGTGACAATGTTGACTCCATAAACTTTTTAAATACCAGTGAAGTTTCCTCATATGCAGTCTTGCATATGGAATTAGAAGAATGCAGGAGGCCATGATCCCCAAGGCTTGCAGAATTTGTCTTGCAGATAGCAGGGTTTTTGCGGCCACCTGTTTGAAGTAAGTCACCAATTGAATTTGCTTTTCTGGCATAAGGCAAGTCATCTGGGCAGTTGTATTCAAGCTTGCACCCAGGAATGTAATTGTTTGAGAGGGTACCAGTTGTGATTTCTTTTCGTTTATGGTGTACCCTAGACAAGTTAGAACCCTTTTTACAAACGCCAGATGCTTTAGAAGAATGTCCTTGTTTTCTGCCTGAATTAGACAATTGTCCAGGTATGGATATATCTGAATATTTCTTTGCCTGCAAATGCAATTACTGGAGCCAGGCACTTTGTGAAGACCCTGGGTGCAGTAGATAAGCCAAAGGGCAGTGCAGAGAACTAGTAATGCAAGTAGCCTGCTTTGAAGTGGAGGTATCTTCTGCAAGATTCGCTGATTGGGATACGCAGGTAAGCCTCTTAAGTCTAGAGTTACCAACCAGGCATCTTTGCCTAGCATAGGCAGTAACTGTTGAAGAGTCAGCATCTTGAATTTTGAAATGTCCAGAAATGTGTTTAGAGTGGATAAGTCCAGAATTGGACACCATGATTTGTCTTTTCTGGGTACCAGGAAAAGTCTTGAATAGAAACCTTGTCCCTTTTCCTCTTTTGGTACTGGTTGAATAGCCCCCATGTTCATGAGGGACAGAACTTGTTTCTGGGCCTCTGCCCACTGGTTTGGGGGCAGATCTGGCCATCCGTTTGGGATTGGCAATGTGTGGAAATGAAATCTGTATCCCTGGGATACTATATTTAAGACCCATTTGTCCTGGGTAATAAGTTGCCAGTTTTGTGCATGGAGTGCCAGTTTTCCCCCCAAAGTGGCGGCTAAAAGGTAAGTGCTTGCTGATTGTAGAGGGAAGTCATTGAGACTGTTTACCATAGGGAAGTGCCTTGTTGTTTCCAGATTTGGAGGTGGAGGCACCCCATTGTTTTGTTCTAAAAGTTCCTTGTGACTGAAACCTGGCGCCTTTGGAATGTCTAGATTTGACTTGAGCAGCTCTCGAAGGGACTGGAAAGGACCAGTTCTTAGTAGGCCAGTGCCTACTAAATCTTGGAGGTTGCACTTGTAAGAATTCTTTCACAGTTTGCATAGATTTAGCTTTATCTTCCATCTTTTATTAACACTTCTTCAGCCTGATTACCAAAGAGACGGTCCTGTTGTAAAGGAGCATCCAACAATTTTGCTTTAACAATATCAGGTAGTGTTTTTGTTCCTTGAGCCAAGCATGCCTTCTTAGCATAGAGACAGTTACAGCAGCCCTGCAAGAGGCCTCCAAGGAATCAAAACCACATTGCAAAGTACGTTTTCCAACCCGTTCAGCTGAATGTAATAAATCCTGCAAATCTTTGTTTTCCACACAGTCAGAGATTAACATTATTTTCTGTTAAGTAGGATATGCTGTTGATATTTAAGCATAAGAAATTGACAGTTTAAAGCCATGATTGCCAAGGTTGCAGACGGGTAAACCGTCTTACCCCATCTATCCAGCGCCCTGGAATCTCTATCAGAAGGGGTAGGATTTTTAGCAGTAGAGGCCTTAATGCCCTTGGGACCCTGAGAAATGGTTTCAGGATCAGCAGTAGGATTTTTGAAAAGGAATTTGTGGGAGTCAGGAACTCTGTAGTATCTGTCTGGCTTACTAGGAGCCGGAGGCAGAGAATCAGGAGCCATACTAGATTCTGAAAAAACACCATCAACAATGTCTAGAACAGGAGATAAACCCAAAGGCCTATGCTGAGGAAGAAGAAGAAAATCCCCAAGTCTCTTTTTAGATTCAGAGAAATCCTGACTTTCCCAGTGGAAATGTTCCATTAAAGTATGTAAAGTTTCTCCAAAAGAGAAATCCTCAGGGGAGAAGCAGAAGGAATGGAATCTTCTGCATCAGAGTCCTCATAAGTAGGTATAGATAAATCCTGTTCAGTGGAAGAATCAGAAGAAATAGTATCCTGATCAGAAGATTCATAATCAATGTCTTGCCTAGGCCTCTTAGCAGGAGGGGGTTGGCTACCCCTGATCAAGGTAATTAAATCTTCAGCCATTTTGATCATTTGCTTTATAGACATAGGGGCATGAACACATGGCCCAAGTGTCGGTTTTTTAGACATAGAAGTAGATTTTGGCCTTAGTTTTGAAGAAGGCGTCAGTTTAATATACAAATCTTTACGCCTGAAAACACCCTCAGAAGCCGGTGCTTGCACAGCGGCTCCGGACCCATCTAAGGTAGAGACATCCGCGGGTTCAACACTTAAAGCATCTCGTGGCATACCGGACTCTGAATGGGTCTCAGTACTGGCCTGCGTATCAAAAGTAGCGGGCATAAGGGGCTGCGAAAGCACCTCACTAAGTACTGGCGAACTAGCGACTGGCTTAGAAGCGTCATCAGTTTTGGACCTCAACGGCCTGTCTCTGTCTTTTTCTTTGCGTTTTTTAGGTATTCCGGTAGTTAGATTGCTAACCGACATCATTTCTGGATAGTTAAATCACGAGACAAAATACTTAGAAGCAAAAATATACTGATGTTTAATAGTGCGTTGATCAAATCTAGCACAAAACCGACAACAAGGTACATTATGGTCAGGGCCTAGGCAAGGAATACAGTACAAATAAAAATCCTTATGAGGTATTTGCTTCCCACAAGTAATGCAAGTATTAACTTTTACTGACATCGGTAAGGAGCAAGAAAAAGTTTCCCCAACGGGGTACTTAGCTTTTAATTGAAGACTTCAGTTCTGAAACTCAAAAACGAAAATTTCAGGTGTCGGCCGACCGGCACTTGCGAACTGCTTCTGCTTCGGGCACCGCGCAAGAAAGACTGATGTAATGGCGTCGGCTGCATGTTTTATACTACTGATGTCATGGAAGAAGGGACAGCAACCGACGCAGGACCCAAGACTTTGTTAATCAGGCCGACTGAGGGCAACCTGCCAGCAGATTACCCAAATGTAATGACTGCAACAGTGAAACACAAAGAACATCACTAACAACTATAAGAAGAGATCCTAAGGCCAAAGGGCCGAAGGCAAAAAAAAAACTTTACTGAGGAAAGGGGGATGAACACAACAACTACTTACTAGCTAGTAATATCTAGTATTATATAGCAATCAAAGATATATAAAAAATGAAAAATAAAACTTGCTGAAAGTTGAAAACTCCCAATAATAGTCTCGAGCAACGCTGGAAACCAAGAGATCCATGCCTCGGCAAACTAGATCTAAGGTAATTCCAGCAGTGCATTGTGGGATAAGGGGTTGGGTCTCGAGCTACTGGAGAACTTTGAGCTTGCTAGTCGGTCGTTGTCAGAGCCAAGGATCGGCTCCGAACCCATCTGTGAAGAATGAACGGCGAGACTGAACAACTTCAAATTCAGTCCTAGGTCTCTTAGAAGGGGATGGTTTGCTTCCCCTGATTAAAGTTATAAGGTCTTCAGCCATTACTATCATTTGTTTTTAGGCCTTAAAGAAGAAGGTGGCGTCAGTTTAATATGCAAGTCCGTAGGCCTGAATACACCCTCAGAAGCCAGTGCTTGCACAGCGGCTCCGGACCCATCCAAGGTAGAGACATCCGCAGGTTCCACAGCTGGAAGAATCTCGCGGCATACTAGACTCCGAATGGGTCTCAGTAGAGGCCTGCGAATCAAAAGTAGCGAGCATCAGGGGCTGCGAAAGCGCCTCACTGAGTACCGGCGAACTGGCGACTGGCTTAGGAGAAGCGTCGTCGGCAGCTTTGGACATAGGCAGCCTGTCTCTGTCTTTATCTTTGCATTTTTTCAGAATGCCGGTAGTCGGATGGCTTACCGACGTCATATCTATCGCACCACCAGACCACTAAGATCCAGCAACAAAAATCACTTGCAGATCACTAAAGCCAATAACTCTGCTGGTGAAGCACTATTCTCTTGCACCATAGCCAAATTATGGAACTCCCTCCCACCCACAATTACCTCCATACCATCATGCACCCACTTCAAAACTTTACTAAAAGCGCACCTAAAAACATGCTGGCTATGCCCTTGCAACTCCCACTCTAATATCAACCACCCCATCCAACCACTACCTTTCTTTCCACTCCACTAACTACCTTGATTATAGCAAGCTCAGATGCTCATAAGCCTAGTACTTATTATACAGCAGGAACTTCTTATTGCAACATCTGTTAATGTCTGTTATGTACTTCACAGATAAAGATTCTAGTTGTCTACTGATGTACTATGTTCTTCATCTGTAAATATGTTGTAAGTAATCGCTATGTAATCCAATGTAACTACTGTCTGTTTATTTTAACTGTGGAGTTTTTCTCCCCGGGCCTCAGCTGAAAATGGACCTACGTCCAGTCGGACACTCCCAGCCAACAAATATAAATAAATAAATATCTGGATAATTGAACCAAGAACCGAAATATTTAGAAGTATAAATATACCGACGATAGATAGTTCATTGGTTAAATAAGGCACAAAACCGACAGTGAGGTACATTGTGGTCAGAGCCTAGGCAAGGAATACAGTACGAATTAAAATCTTTGTGAGGTATTTGCTTTCCACAAGAAATACAATTATTAACTTTTACTAACATTGGTAAAGAGCAAGAAAAGGTTTCCCCAATGGGGTACTTAGCTTTAGTTGAAGACTTCGGTTATAGAACTCGAAAACGAAAATTTCAGGAGTCGGCCGATCGGCACTTGTGAACTGCTTCTGCTTCGGGCACCGCACAGCAAGAAAGACTGATGTAATGGCGTCAGCTGCATGCTTTATACCCCTGATGACCTGACGTCATGGAAGATGAGACAGCAACTGACACAGGACCCAAGACTTTGATAATCAGGCCGACTGAGGGCTACTGCAAGCAGATAACCCAAATGTGATGAATGCAACAGTGAAACACGAAGAACATCGGGAGTATAGACTGCAGTGTCACCATCCGGAACTTGTCCTTCTTTACTGATTCGGTCAATCTGCTGAGGTCCAGAATGGGCCTTCTGTCCCCTGTACGTTTTGGCATTAAAAGAATCTGGAGTAAGTTCCGGATCCTATTTGGTCTGCTGGGAAGGTTTGGATGACTCTTTTTGACAGCAACTTGTTGACCTCCACAGTTGCCTGATCCCTGTGACTGGGTGGAACATCCGGGATCTTCTTGGGAACAACAGGTAGAAGAGAAAAGGGTATGACATAACCTCTGGTAATAATTCTTTGTACCCACTTGTCTTGAATGATATCCAGCCAGGCTTTTGGATACAAAGAAATGCGACCCGCGAACGGCCCCAGAGAAGCACAGTCGGGCCCCACATCAGGAGCGCTGGTAAGGCCGGCCCCAAAAGGAATCGTGACCTCCCTGGTTTTGTGGACAGCCCCTGCCTCTAGGGCGACGTCTACCATTTCCTCCTCTGCCTCTGAAGGAGGAGTCACCCTGTGCATCCTGGAAAAACCTCTGGGACTTCTTGAACCACATTTTACCACCCCTATGATCCGTAGGGTATGATCTAGAGGGAACAGTAAAACGTACTCCCATGGCAGAGAGTGTTTTTTCCCTCTTGCTCGCACCGGGTGAGAGTGTCCTTTACCTTGGGTCCAAATAATGAGGAACCGTCGAAGGGGGCATTGGGTAAAGGTAGACTTGAACGGTTCTGCAAAGTTACACAAATGCATCCAGGAATAACGCCTTAGGGAAATTCCTGAACCTGCTGCTCTACTTGCTCCATTGGCTGCATACGAAATAAGCTGCATGGAAGAGTTGACGATAGAGTTCAAGGTGAACAACTGGGGAGAAACCTTGTCAGGGACTCCCTCAGTACATGTACCTTGTAGAGAATCTCCTAACTCTTTAAGGAGATCTCTCTGAAGCCTCCTGAACTGAGTAAGGTAGTTCAGCAATCTAAGGGTAAATGCTGCTGAACTAAAGATACGCTTCCCGTATCTGTCCATTGTTCGAGACTCCTTATTCGGCGGATGAACAGAAGTAGTCTCAGCTAGCTCCTTCTTAGTGACTGCCACCACCACCATGGCATCTACGGGAACACATTTAGACAAAAAATATTTCTCAGGAGGGGCAGAAAGAAACTTATTCGGTCTCCTGGGGATTAGCTCTACAGCATCAGGAGTATCCCACACCTTTCGACTAACCAGCTCTATCAGTTCGTCGAAATGTGGAGACAGCCAAGAGGCTGAAGGTTGAGACCCGAAAGCCTTCAGGTACACAACTCCTCATCAGAAAGGGTGACAGTGGGCCAGCCGCACCTCTGCTTAAGGATTTCCAGGATGTCTACGAAGGAGACATCATCAGAGAACGACTTGGGGGACCCTTCTGACTCCTCGAGGCCAGTGTCAGAGGTCAGAGACTCATCCTGGGAGTCTACATGCTTCCTCTTACATGTTCTCTTCCATGGGGACTCCTCAGAAGGACATTCCAGGGAGGTCTCAGAAGAATGGGGGCCACCAGCCAGTGGCTCCTGAAGCTGAGGGTAGGAGCTGAGACAGAAGTAGGTGCTTTAGGGGGAAGAGTGTCGGTACCTCTGGAAGGAGCTGACAACTGGGACAGCACACTCATCATCTCGAATGCTGACCTCTCTGGCTCTGAAGACCTCCCCGGCTCCGAGGGGACCGAGAAAGCCATTGGCTCCGAGATAGATATAGGGTCCGAACTCACCCTAGCCGACGCACCGAGAGGAAGACTCAGAACCGAAGAAGTTTGGTTCCAAGCATCCCTGTTGGGGCTGAACGGGTGCTTCAGCCCCTAGACACTGCGGACGGCACCGAAAGTGTCAGAGCATAACTCAGCTCCGAAACAGCTAACAGGGAGAGCCAGAACCAAAGGTTCCCCCAGTGGTACCAAACACTCCGGCACCAAAAGACCAGCATGGCTCGGAGGAGGAATGATCACAGAGGGCTGAACGGACTCAAGTGGCTCCGGAACTGACTGGGTCAGAGCCAACAGCAATTTAGGCAAAGCAGATGACTTCAATAGTCTCAGCACTACCCTCTCCACATCATCTGATAAACTCCTGGAAGACCTGGGTGACAGAGTAGGAGAGCGGGATCTCTGAGGTAGTATATAGCAGAGGCCGGTAGAGGATCCATAGACTGGCTCCGTGAAATGGTCTCAGTGGTCGGCACCAAAATACTTTGAACCGACCCTGTAGTCACAGTAGTGCTCTCAATCGACACCGAGCTCTGTGGAGCTGAAGAGGCAGAAGAATTATCCGTTTTCGTGATTTTAAGGTGGCTCCAAGACAACAGCCGATGCCGGGGAGGGCCTCTTAGAGGACTTTTCCTTTTTAGATCTAGAAGAAGAGGAAGACCTAGCCAGATCTTCCTCAAACGAAGGTTTAAGAAGACCTTTTAGGATGAGCTTATTCTTACGTTCTTGCAACACCCTAGGACTAAATGAGTGGCAAAATAAGCAGGTTTGCTGTAAATGGATGGCCCCTAGACAGTAAATGCAGTTACTGTGGCCATCCGTGATGGACATTTTCTGTGAGCATTTAATACATTTCTTGAAGCCAGATGGCTTATGGTCCTTACTAACTTTGGACATTCTCACAAAATGCACACACACAGAAGAAGAAAAAGGGAGGGGGGGAACTAGGTCCTCTAATTTAAACGGGCCTAGCCCTGCAGAAAGAGAAAGACACCACAAGGACTAGGTCCTCTAACTTAAACGGTACTAGCCCGGGCAAAGAAGGGAACGGAAAACAAATAGGTCTTCTAACTAAAACAGACCTAGTTAAGAGACAAAGGCAGGAAAGTCATACACACAAACCAGAATACAGTGAAACTTTCAATATATTAATCAGAAAAAACAGTGTTCTGACAACACCACTATTAAAGCTTATTACTAAAGAATCAAAACAGAACAGAAGCTCATCCTGTTAACTACGCTAAGAAATTTAGCAAGCGGGAATCCGCCAAAAACTTAGACTGATTCCTAACAACTACACACACCAAACTAAGCGCAAAGGCGCCTACAAATACCAAACTATGAACAACACACACAAACAGCACACAGGATACCAATACGATCAAGTCAAAAGGCCAATTATCAAAAGATTGCACACTAAGGGGCAATTATAAAGGTAACTATTCTAAACTATGCTAACTATGCTAAACAACTATGATATAACAGGTTAATCTAGAAAATACAAAAATGTTAAGTAAATTTTAAATAAATTCAAAAAACTTAGCCAGAGCCAAAGAGAAGCACAACCGAACTCGTTGACGCGGAAAACGAGATCTGGGGATTGTACTGGTGCACCATGGGATACCTACCTAGCCACGAGCCAACTAGAAGACTTCCAGCTTGTAAATAGGCCGAGTCGGAGCTGAGGATCAGCTCCGATCCCATATGTAAGAATAGGGGTGAGATAGGACTAGAGAACATCTGAAGCTTATATCCCCACTATCTGGAAAATATCACATGTCATTCCACTCCACAAAGGAGGCAGCTCCATTGAGCTGACAAACTATAGACCGATAGCTATCCTTTCCCCTCTAGCTAAAATTATGGAAAAGTGTATCCATAAACAACTCTTACACTACCTCATTCAACATAATCTCCTGGCCAACTCCCAGCATGGACTTAGACCACATCACAGTACTATCCCAGCCCTCCTCTCCTTTTCTAACATCATAAATTCCAACTGTAACAAGAACAAAACTATCTTCTGCCCTGCTTCTTGACCTTTCCAAGGCCTCTGACATGGTTAACCACCAGTTACTCTTATTTACCCTAAATAAATTATCTCTAAACAACCATGCTATACAATGGTTCCAATCTTATCTTACTGGAAGACAGCAGACTGTCCTATGACAGGACAAACTCTCCACCCTTCTCCCCGTTACCCTTAGTGTCATTCAAGGCTCCATATTAGGTCTCCTTCTTTTCTCCCTCTTTATCAATGACCTCCACTCTGTAATCCCAGACGCAACCTGTATACAGTATGTAGATGACTCCACCCTGACTTGCTCAGCCTCTGCCCCTACAGATTTCCTTACTTTAATCCAGAAAACCTTTAACACAGTGGAAAATTGGCTCTCTAATCAACACCTGATATTAAACCCCAACAAAACAAAGCTATTGCTCTTCTCCCCTACTTGTAAATCTTCTCAACCTTCGTTTATTATAACATCTAACATCTTATAACATCAAAATCTTGGGTGTTATAATTGACAACAACCTTAAATATGCCATGCACGTTAACCAAACTATAAAATGGTTAATAAACAACTCTGCTCTCTACACAAAAATAAACCTTTCCTCACTCCTCTAGCTTACACTGCAATTGTCCACACCCATCTGCTTTCAACTCTGCTCTATGCCTCGCCAATACTCACTAACTTGAATAAAACTGAACTCAGCAAACTTTCTAGCTGCTACAATCAAATTGCCAGGTTTGCCACAGGAACTCCCTGCAGGACACACCACTGTCAAAACCTAAATCTCTTAGGCTGGCTAGAACTCCCCAGGCTAATTCAATAATAATCAACTCATTGTAGCATTCAAGGTTATTAACCATCCAGAAAAAAACGCCCTCCCTCAAAAACATTATCCATCCCTACAAAAATCCCAGGCCATTTCATTCCACTACAAAATTTTTGGTTCAGTCTGTTAAAGCTAACAACCTATCTGGAGAATCTTTGTTTGCAAATTCAGTAGGCAAAACCTGGAATTTGCTCCCATTTGACCTTACTCTGAATCCCTCTCTTAGCCATTTAAAAAAAAATCTAACCCAGTATTTTAAAACTCACTGGTTATGTCCTTGCTTAAACCCTGACTAAAGCCTCATCTACTACCATATCCCTGCAATTTTTATTCACAGCGACTAACCCCCTACACTAAAACTTTGAAATAGAAACTATAACGTGTGCAGATATTCTGTATATAAGCTGCACATTTAGGTTTGATAAGAGAAACGAACATATATGTATATATTTCTGATTATAAACTGTATTCTTCATAAGCTTGAAATGCGAGACTGTAACGTGTATGTTGATACAATATGTTTGTACATATACTGTAACATGCTTGTCTTTATCCGGTTGTAAGTTTGGAGCTTTTCTCCCCGGGCCTCCACTGAAAATGGACATGTATCCAGTCGGACTATCCCTGTCAACAAATGTAAAATAAATAAAAATAAATAACATATACATATATATATATATATATATATATATATATATATATATATATATATATATACATATATATATATATACACACACACACATATATATATATATATACACATATATATATATATATATATATATATATATATATATATACACACACACACACACACACACCTATCTTTTGTGAATGTTGTACTGAGCACATAGTATGTCTGACAATTGCTGCTGCAAAAGTTAACATACACTACCAAAGTAACTTCTTCAGTTGAATTTTATCTCCAGTTGCAAGACTACAAAAGAAACAATACCGTCAGTTAAAATCTATTGTACTGAGCACATAGTGTGTCTGACCACTGCTGCTGCAAAAGGTAATCACACTACAAAAGGAACTTCTACAGCTGAAATTCACCTCCAGCTGCAAGAGTATAAAAAAGAAATGATACCTTTAGTTAAAATGTAAGTAAGGTAGTTTCCAAGAATCAAACTAAATTTAATTGTTTTGCCTCACTTCTGCATTACTGTGTTCTGTACCATAGTGTTGGATGCATTGGAGGGATACCCCCACCCAGAGGCCTTTTACTGCTGAAGGTGAAGGTAAATTAACACTAGCATATTTTACTCTAGCAGCTTAACAATTCCCTGGAAAGGCAAAAAAAGCCAATAACAATAAAATTAAATGCTGTGACTTGCGTCAAGTATTTACATTTCAAAGACCTTGTCTTTGCATCCATAATCATTCTACCTCATTGTTTTTGTGGGTAAACCAACTGTGGGGGGAGTAACTGGATTCCATGGAGGTACATGATTGGCCCTCCCCTCATTTTAGTTGTTTCTCCAGCTACTATAGAATCATTTTAAGTCAAAGTCACTGCAATACTGCCTGTTGCAATTAACTTAGGTATATGTTAACAGCATTCTAGGAGCTTATGTTCCTGTCTTTAAAATTATCAGGATTTTTCTTACCTCCTGTCTTGCTGCAGTTTTTACAGATTGTTTTCCTGGTACTTATCCCACCTTCGACTGACCCGCCATGCTTGGGTGTCGCTCCGAACCCCTACCCCCAATTCAGCTACACTTATACCTCACCTACTCCAGCTCCTCTACTCATCCTCCTATCCTGTGCCTAACTGCATTATCCAAACTGTTCTCATTATAACATCTCCACCCACTTTTGTTCTAAACTCCTTCTCAATTCTCACTCTGCTCCCTCCCTATCAAAATCAACCTGTTCTCCACACTATTAACCACTGTTCATTACCTCACCATACTGCCAGACCTTTTACAACACTAACCATACTGTTCCCCTCCTGTATCACTTTATTCATCCTCCTCTCATTCCTAACATCTCCAACAGTAGTAATAACACATAAGCACACCTTGACTATTAATTACTTCATCCTCAGCTATCAACATCTTCCCACTAGACACTCAAAAATCTCTTCAAACTTATTTTCCATAACGCCATTCAACTGTTGTAACTCCAAAATACTAAAAAATATCAGGCCCAATGTTAATGTAATGCTTCTACCCATCTCCGGTAAAAATGCCACAAGAAACAACTTCTTTCTCCACCATACATCAGTGTGGTGACATCCACCCCAACCCAGGTTCTAATCAAACCCCAAACCATATGATACACCCTAAAAGTTTAAAAATAGTCAATCTAAACTTAAATCTAAAGATTTTCATGCCTGAATGACTCGACACAACCCAAATATCCTAGCCATAACAAGAGAGACATGGCTAAAGCCTGAAATAAAAGATGCTGAAATACTGCCTCCTGGTTATATTATTAGGCTCACTAGTGCTTATAAAAAAAACAGGTAGAATAGATATAATATTTCTGAACATGCGCACAGTAACTCCCTATACAGGCAAAATCCCAAATTTTGGAAAAGCAGAAATCCTAATCTCTTTCCTTAATCTTAATAGATCCAAGAGCATATACATTACTGTGCTATATACCCCCCTCCCCAAGACAGAACATTTCAATACTTGAAAACACACTATCCTGGATCACAAATGAAATTATCCTCCTGGGCGATGTAAACATTGACTGGTGGTCTTCATCCACAAATTCAGCAATCAGCACCATGAACCTCTTTGGATTCACTCAACTTATTAACACACCAACAACATATGGCAAAAATAACTCCCGAAAATCTATCCTGGATTGGATTCTGGTTACCAACACATCTAATTTACCTCCTTAGGCACCCTCCCTGACACACTAAGTGACCACCTGCCAGCTTATACCCAGAGAAGTATTACACAAATAACAAAGAAACATAACTCAAAACTATCCATAACTGCTCCAAATTCTCCAAGGAGTCTATCAATGAAGGTTTGAAAGCAGTTAACTGGTTCACCCTAAAAAGGCTCCCCTTAAATGAAGCAGTTGAATACTTCAATACAGCATTTCTAAATATTCTTCACACCTTAGCACCACAGCATACAAAATGAATTAAAAACAGCCATAGCCCATTGCTCACCAACCAATGCAACTTCCTTATGAAAGACAGAGAAACAAGCATGGATTAAATGGCAAAAGAATAAAAATGACAAAAATTATAAGTTATGTACTCACTATAACTAGACATCTGGATTGTCCATTTTTCATTCTTCCAACTCTCAAGCTCCTCCCTATACCCAGTGCCCCACTCCATCCCCATTACCTCAGATTGAGTTTGCTGCTCTATCTCCCAATAACAGATGAGGAACAGAAATGGAAAAGATAGGGCTCAAACCTGGAACTGTACATTCCAAAGTCCAATAGGTCCTTGCAGAAGAAAAATGGATGGGATGGGACTTGAGGAAAAATGAAAATGGACAACAAAGAAGCCTAGTTAAGGTGAGTACATAACTTATAAATCTGATCTTGTCCTTTTCATTCTTCCTCACTAACATGACAGAGTCCACAGCTACGTTGACCTTGGATGGCCCTCATGGAAGGATATTCTGGAGTACTGTCGAACCAAAGGAGCCTCTGTTTCTAAATATGATGCCCAATTTATAATGTGAAACAAAGGTATGAGTCTTGGACCATGTAGCTGCTGCACAAATATCATCAATAGATGTTCTTGACCAAAAGGTAGATGAAGTAGCCATGGATCTAGTTGAGTGAGCTTGTGGAAGTTTTGGTAATGCCATACCCCTTCTGAGAGTAAATCCATGAGATGCGGTCTGTAATTCATTTAGTTAGGGAAACTTTAGAAATGGACTGGCCTAGAAGACTTGAAGGAAAAAAGATACTAAAAGCTGGTCTGACTTTCTAAATTGTTTTGTCCTGTGGAGGTAAAAAAAAGTAATTGTCTGTGTATGTCAAGGAGATCTAGCATATACTCTCCTTTATTAGCAAAATTCAGAAAGAAAACTAGCAAATGAATGGATTGGATAATGTTATTTTCAGAGGCTACTTTAGATAAAAAGGAAGGGTTAGTCCTCAGAGAAACCATATCTTTGTGGAAAATGTAAGGAATTTTTGCCAAAAGAGTCTGGAGTTCAGAAATTCTTTTAGCCGAAGTAATAGCCATCAAGAAAGCTGTCTTCCATAACAGAAATTTCAGGTCAGATTTGTCTGAAGGTTCTAAGGGTTTGTGTGTCAAACCTTCAAGAATTACAGTAAGATCCCAAGGAGGTGTGGGATCCTTTATTGGAGGCCTTAGTAGAAAAATGCCTTTCCAAAAAGCTTTACATAAGTTTGAGGAAGTTAAATAACACAATCTATTTCCTACGTGAAAATGTGAAATTGCTGCCAACTGAAGTTTAACTGTAGAGAAACTAGCACCATTATTGAATAGTTGTCAAAAATTGAAGAAATGTCAAAACTGGACCAGAAAAAGGATCAATGTCTTTATCTGATGCCCAAAAAGAAAACCTTTTCCATCTGCTTCTTAAAAACCTTTCTGATAGAATTCTTTGGAGAAGCCAAAATAATGTCACAAACTGGGGACGAAAGCCTGGAAGTGGAGAAACCATGTAGTCAACTTGAGGGCCTGTATGTTTTTGGTGTTGAATTCCCTACTGGTGAGAGAGGAAATCTTGAGAGAGTTCCAGTATCCAAGGAGAATAGTGAAGATGAGACTGTAGAAAGGGGAACCATACTTGCCATGGCCAGAAGAGGGCAATGAGGATTATTGAGCTCTTCAACCTGCTAGCTTGCTGCAAAAATCTTGGAATCAGGGGAAGAGGAGGACAAGCATAAAGAAGACCCAAAGGCCAAGCGTGAAGAACAGCATCTTTTGGTTACTTCCCCTGAGGGGGGAGTCAGAGCGAAGTACTTGCTGCACTTGTTGTTGAGGGGGGTGGCAAACAGGACACAGCAAGGTTGGCCCCAACACCCGAAAATCATATTCGCTAACAAATGAATGAGACACCAATCACAAGGCATCAGAATGCATCTGCTTAGCTTGTCTTTAAGCACATTTAAGCATGTTGGTTTTCCCATGTGCATCGCAATAAGAAAGCAATCTGATAAGATCGCCCATTCCCAAACCCTCATAGCCTCTCTGCTAGGGGGTAAGATCAGGTTCCTCCTTGTTTGTTGATGTACCAGACTACAGTCATGTTATCAGTTTGAAATGCAACAGTAGCCAAGGGAAGAGCATCTTGAAATGTTTGCAGTGCTGGGACTACTCTCATCTCTAGGACATTGATATGCAACTTTGTCTCTTGGGGGTCACCACATGCCTTTGAGAGTTCTTCCAAAGAAATGCTCCACCACACCTCAGTTGAGAAGAATTCATGGTCACTATGGCTACTGGGTTTGGAAGTACAAACGGTATGTCCAGAAAAACATCATCCAATAGTATCCACCAGTGAATGTGTTGCTTACAAAGGGGGGGTGAACTTTACTTGAAAAGACAGGGGTTGAAACAGAATGGATCACTGTACAGCTAGAGTCCACTGGAGAACTCACATAAAGAAATGTGCTACAGGAAGTAGCACTATGGCAGCTGCCATTGATCCCAGAGCTTGAGGAACTAATTTTACTGGGGGAGATAAATGAGAGAACACAGCCTGAACCAGATTCCTGACAGAAATAATGCGATGGATAGGTAAGGAAGCTATTTGTGTAGAGGTAAATTCCAGGCTCTGAAATGGAGCAATTTTCAATTTTGCGAAATTTATCATAATACCCAAGGAGTCGGAAATCTGGAACAAAAAGTCCCTGGCCTGCTGAAGTTGATGCTTAGATGAGGCAGCTAGAAGCTAGTCATCTAGACACAGAAACACCTGGAATCCTTTCATTCTCAAGTGAGCTGCAACTTCTGTCATGCATTTGGTAAACACCCTGGAGGCTGTGGTGAATCCAAAGGGCACAGCTCTGAATTGATAATGACTGGATCCCTGCTGAAAGCACAGATGTCTTCTGGATTGTCTGTCTATTTTGATATGATAGTACACATCCTAAAGATCTACACAGCACATGCAACAGTAAATTATTGTAGTGGTCTCACCTTTTGAAAAAAGTAGGACAGCAGGGTGTGTTCCAATTACAGAGACAAGGGGGCTGGAAAGGAGACTTTGTCCAGTAATTGAGACACTGAGTCACAAGAAGCAACATAGTTTTTATCTTTGGTGTAGAACAGTGGATCAACTCAGAGTATGTGCATAGATAATAAAGATTCCACTGGAATTTTTAAAAATACTGGCCATGTGTATTTTGTGGAAGGGTCCCATTCATAAGATGGGAAATTAAAAATATTGAAAACCCAAACTGCTGAAAACTCAAAATATTAAAAATGTGAATTTGCCCTTTCTCCAGTGCTGTGCAATCTCGAAGTTGGCATACATAATTATCAGGAGGTGTAGGGGCTTGCCCCCCCCTGCAATAAATATGTTTTTAATAGTTTGAGTTTTTGACACTGTGTGTTTTCATAGTTTTTAATCCTATGGCACAGATCCTTTGTGGACTTGTTGAAGCCATAAGACAGTGTACCCTGAAATGTCTTATGGGAAATATTGCCACAGTATGTGGTCCCTCGACCTCTGCCGTGTACCATGAAGTGCCCTTATTACACACACACACACACACACACACACACACACACACACACACACACACACACACACACACACACACACACACACACACACACACACACACTCTACCTGACATAAGAACCTCTAACCATAGAATCCCACTGCAAAAAATAGTTTAACTTGTCTTAATGCATTGTTTGTTCTTCTGTGGCCAAATAGGGAGGGGTGATTATTTGATTATGAAGTACTGAATGGGTAATCAGGTCTTGATATACCAAAGTAAACCCTATTCAGTAATAAAGCCAAGCATTTGATTAGTGGTACTTCACAAATGCTAGAGTATCCTTTTCTTTACTAGTTATCCTAAAGGAAATGACTAGAGCAAATTTGGGGCTGTATGGCTTTATGGTATTTATGTGAGGTGACAATTTTGTTTACCACTTTTAATATGAGATTGTAGAGTTAAAGGTTTCTGCTTGATTAGAACATTCATTTGAATTTATTTGCTCAAACAGTGGCAGAGTAAGGCCTGGGTTCAATCCAATGTTTCTGAAAGGCTTACTAAGCAAGCAGTTACTTGTCATACAGTTTTGCTCGAGTCTAGTATTGCTGATATCTGGTGCATAGCAAAACTGTTTATACTTATTCATGTAAAGCTTTTATCTGTGCATTTTCTATATGATTCTGAGAGTACCACAGACCCTTAGCAAGATAGCCTCATAATTAACATAGGAATCCATCAAACACACAAGAATATACCCACACAAATTCACCCCATGCACTACTTAAAATGAACACAGCCAAACAGTTAAAATAGATACTAAATACACTTCTAACATGACAGGGCAACCCCCCTCAAAAAAAAAAAAAAAAAAAAAAAACTTACATAATCATATCCAAGACCATACTTACATTATGGTAAGTGCCACAGTAGTCATAAAAACACATATCATACAGTACACACCTCACATTTTTCACAATGCACACCAGGGATCATTCCAGGTGCCCTACTGGATAGGGGTACATAAACTAACATTGGTGGCACGGTGCCTGGGCAATTTTTTTGGGCTAGGCTTGTAAAGGCTCCAGGGCCATTAGCCTAGTACACACCTATGAACCTATGCATACCTCACACTGCATTCTAAAATACACTTTCAAACACAAGCACACTACATCCTGATTTGTGTAGCACACGCACATACACGTGCGCGCGCGCACACACACACACACACACACACACACACACACACACACACCATTCCATCCAACATGTGCTTCCAAACATACTGTAAACGCACACCACAAACTTTCAAACCATTCAGTCCAGCAGAGAAAACCCCCACAGTTTCAACCATACACACTACAGTCTCTATACACACACAAACCTTTTGACCATTCACTCACTCTAACAGACAGAACTCCTGTAACACCATACTATTAACTCAACAAAAACACTATAACATACCACATACATGCTTTTCACCATTCACACTAACCTACACAATCTGAACCACCATACTGCTAACCACTCACTCAAAAAACTACTGTACACCACACTGCACACTTTCAACCATTCACACCAACCAATATAACCTAAACCATGCAACACATTCAACCACTCACTCAAAACCCTACCTGCACAACACTTAACTCACAAGCCCCAATCCACACATGGGAACTTCGCTGATATACTCTACATACACACTGCTTTGGCAAACCCTGAAACTCTCTTATATAGTATTAAATGTTAGAATCAAACCCTATGACAGTGATGCTCTGTGCGATATTTTAGATGCTTACTTGGCACTCTCCTATCCTTTTCTCTTTGCCTATACTCTTATCAATCCCTTATACAGAAGGCAGTCTGTAACCTGCCGTCCAAACTTTTGCTTATACTCACCCCACTACTATTTTCTCCCAGTAAGTTGGTTCCTTTGCTTACTTCCTCCAGTAAATTCCAGTCCCCTCTTTTCTATCTTTTATGTTCCTGCTTGCAGTCATCCCTATTGGTAAAATTTCTTTTCTACCTTTCCATGCAGCAGTAGTTCTTAGAATACTTTCTGCTACTTTGTGAATATAATATTTTGTATGGTTATTTTTAGTCTCCTTAAGGACTTGCATTAAAAATCCCACTCCCTTCGTATATCCGGCACTCCCCATTTCATGGACATTACTTTCCACTTCGAATTATAACCTTCTGCTTCAGTTACGTATATGAGCCTTTACTGTGTAGTTCTAAGGTATCCCTTCAGATAAGGTAAGTAATCCTAAAACCACCTTGTTCTGTGGAGACAGTTAACTTATCCCATTTAATTCTTGCCCTCTTCAATTCTATCATTATCCACATGTCGTCTGTTTGATAAAAATATGCCTGACCTGTATATAATACAAAACAAACTAAAAACATTTTCACTACGTATATCATGCTGTCCATATCCAAAATCAGAAGCTTCTAACTTCTCAATGTTTCTATTATCTTTTGTTTAGTCTCTTCCCACATATTTTTAGCTGTCATAACATAATCCTTTTTAACCCATACTTCTAAATACTTTTCATATTCCCATAAATATGGGTATTGCTGATGCAGTTCAAGTGTAGGTATACAGTTTACCGCTACAGCCTTTGTTTTATCTTCATTTATTTTATATCCTGAAAAGACTTGAGACAGTCTCAAAATGTTTTACAACACTGAAATGCCCTTTTCTGGAATTATCCAGCCCAAATAATACCATCTGCAAATAAAGCTAACTTTTCTTGTTTACCACAGTTATATTTTTGAATTTGAGAGTCCAATATTTTCTTTGCCAATGGCTCTAATTAAAAAGCAAACAACAAATGGGAAACAGGACATCCCTACCTTGTTCTGTTAAAACACAGCTTGCTGGAGAGGAACCCACCCAGTTTATTTCTTGCCTCTGACCCTTCATATATCCTTTTATTAATCCAACTATTTTGTGGGGAAACACAAATTCTATCACTGCCCTAGTCATAAAATCTCAGCTGGCTCCATCAAATGTTTTCTCTGCGTCAATACCTACCAACAATAGCAGTGTTTTCTTACACTCTACTTCCCTTTGCATCATCACTGTTTTATTAATGTTCTCAAATGCTCTTAATTCCCCTCAACAAAACCGTAATCATCAATACTTAACAGTTTTGGAAACACTATTGCCATTCTCTTAGCTATTACAAACAAAAACTTTACTACTATGGTTTAAAACTGAAATAAGTCTGTATGAAGGTGGGTCTGAAGGAGTCTTCCCCTTCTGCATAATGCCACCACAACTTTCTTCCAAGATGGTGGTACCCCCTCCCCCTTTAAAATACTGATAAATAAAACCTTCTAGATCTTTATAACTTTCTTCCCACTGAACTTCCACTTTTCCACAAGAATATCATCTGTCGCTGCAGATTTCCCTATTATTTGATTATACGTCACCATTTTTATCTCATCTCTTCCTGTCTTAACTTTTTAATGTTGAACCTAGTCTTCCTCTAAACATGACATAATTAAGAGTATCATAAATATTTCCATGTGTGCCTTTTCTTTGGTTTTCCCATTCTACTGCTTCATACAATCTTTCACAAAACTTCTGAAATATCTGTAGAATTTCTGGTAATTTTTCTTGTCACAGGCTCCCTAATTTTGGTGACACTTTCTACTTTCTGCTGCCTATGTTATCATTCTATTTTTTTTTGTGCTCTATAATTGTTATCAAAATACTTAACAGCAACCTTTCAAAACTTGTGCATATTGTCCAAATACTCTCTCATTTCTCCCTTAAGACTCTGTAATTGAATCTATTATTGTTCTAGGAGCTTCCCCTTACTCTGCAATATTTTCTTTATCAACACCTCTAAAATGTTTCCTATTACTTCTTGCCTACACCTCTCTCTCTTATTTCTTCCATGTTTTTAAACTGCAGTTTCATTCTACGCCACTTACTAGCTATCCCTTGTGAAAAGCACTCTTTCTTCCTTAATAATGCACTGTTCATTCTTCTCTTTTTAACATATAATTGCAACGTACCAGTGTCTCATTTTTATTTCAGTACCTAGCATATTTATCTTAGATTTTATTGGTGCATGATCTGAAAAAGTTATTAGATATGTCTCTATTACACATGCCCTGTAAAATATAATTTCTATCCAGCACAGCTGAGATACTATACCTTGAGGAATAACAAATTGTAAATTCTATAAGAAAATAAAAAAACACAGGCTCAAGTTGGTTGATGTATCAGGACCAGAGTGCTCCAAAACCAAAACAGGAAGAAGCTCTTTGTCCTTAAATATGGTCTTCCTTAGTTCTGAAGAAGTCCATATTTAAGGATGAAAAGCACTTAATCAACTTTTTATTAATTTTTCATTGTTGCACCCAATTAAAGTAGTTATTATTTCAACTGTAATGGTTGCCATCCTCCTATTTTTTTTTTTTTTTTGGTTTTAAAGATTTTGGGATGCATGGGACTTGGCTCATCTCCTTGTTTACTGTACATTTTTTGAAATTCTATAAAGAAATTCCAAGCTACAGAATTGACATCTTCCGTGTCAAATATTCTCAGACATGTCTTCAGAAATCACCTTTTTTTATTATATTTTCCTTTTTGGTCCCCCTTGACACATCCTCACTACTGCAAATCAGGTTCCAGTTCCCATCCATAAATAAATATTTCCTGCTGAAAACTTCTTCTTCTTTGTCTTTTCGGCTTTTCCTGGTTAGTGGTCACCACAGCCGAACTCCGGTCTGCTAATGATTGGCAAGTGATTTTTATGGTGCCGAGTTGCCAGCCTGACACCCAACCTTCAGCGAAGGCACGCCCATTCACGCACGTCTTTCGTAGGCCACTCGACCGCGGGGAGGACATGCAGACTCCACACAGAAGGCACTTCAGCCGAGAATCGAACAGGAGATCCTCTTGCTGTGAGGCAACAACGCTACCGCTGTACCACCGCGGCTTCATATTTCCTGCTGAAAACTATTAACCCTAAATTCACTTAAGCTTCCTAAAAGTAGTTTTATAGTTGAAAAAAAAAATGCATGCCAGTGCAATCCTCCTTCTCTGGCAATAAACCCTTACTACCACAAATCTATCATTATTGTCTTTTTCTTCCTGCCCAAATGTGTTGCCTGTAACGTTGCTATTTGGACCCAAAAACTTCTTAATATAAATGGAAACTCTTTTGTTTTTTATCAATAACTGTAAGGCAATTTACATTTTATATTAATGACAAAGTGACATTATGATAAAAAGATATCACTCCCATTTCTTGTCTGCGCCAGTACCTTTGCATCTATATAGTTCCAAATGTTAGCTTATATGCATACACTAATGTTCAGCAGGCTCTTCTCTTATGTGATTGCTTCTCATCTCCAATTGTACCCATGTCATATTTTTCAAGACATTTTGTTCAATAAGAACAGTAAAACAGAACCTAAATAACCTGCCTATACCCTTTTAACTTACAAACACAAATAACCATGTACATTTTCCAAACACAAAGTTTAACCCTCCAGATAGCAGCATTTGCCCCAAAGCAACAGCTGCACCCACAAGCATTACCTAAATTTAAGGTTACCCATGGAAAAGCACGTTACAACATGTGCTCCCACTTACACCAACTACTGTTTTGTTTCCCTTTTCTCTATTCCCCTCCCTGACATGAACAGTTGCATGCTTTCAGTAAACATTAACATTTAGCCCCAATGTTTAATACTCTTCTCTTCTACCACAGTTGTCAGGTGCAGCTCTTTCTGCTGGTAAGATTGCAACCTTTACTAATATAGATCTTGGCTTTTTTCTCCTGCAAGATTTGGAGTTTATACATGATGTGCCCTCTCAACTAACAAATCATGCTGCGGAACACATACCATGGTACCAAAATTTACAAACCCAACAACTACCTTTCTCTACAAAACATTCTCAAACAATATTCCACACCATGAAGGCTTCACTCTTCTAAAAAGACTACTCACTACCTGAAAATCCCACAACACAGTAGAGGACTCTCTGTACTCTATTTCTGCATCACCAGGCAATGGAACTCCATTAAAACAGGATTGCAGTACAGTGAGTTTTAAACAAAATCTAAAACTACACCTAACCTCCTCCTGGCTTTGTTCACGCTCACATCCTGTCTAATCCTTCCACAAGAAACTTCTTTATCCACCAAACCTCGTTCTAATACTTCCAAGCTCAAAAATACACCTACCTCAAGTTCACTTCTACAACACCCAATACAGTCTTGAACTTACTTATTTCCACTACAGTTCCTTCTTACCTCTCATTACTTCACACAGGAATCTACCTCCATTTCACTAAACATCTTTCATCCACAACCCTCTACTGTATATAGTAAAGACTGTTAAATAACTTACCAATGTCTCTTAAGAAATTATCCCACTAATGTTTAACTTTTTCTTTTATTATTAAATTCTTATACATTAATACTAAAAAAATATCTCAGTGATTTTTAATTGTATTACACTATAAACTGTATACATTCTGGTATCATCAAATGGAGCTTTTCTCCCCTGACCTCAGCTGAAAACGGGTCTGAGTGCCCAGTAAGACTTTACTAGTCAACAAAAGGCAATCAACACGTGTTTTTAAAAATTAACATAGCCTGTTCCTTCCAATCTACAGTACAAATGAAGATGAGAAGAAAATTTGTATATCTCTCTTTTACAGAAGAAAATGTAATTTTTTCTGTGCGTTCAGTCCTCTATTTTGGGTGTACATTACGTTATCGAACTTTTAAAAGTTCGAACGTCATATGTGGTCGAACCCATATGATCGAACTTTTAAAAGTTTGAAAAGCTAAAAAAAAATAAAAAATAATAATAAACAGAAAAAAACTACCTGACCATTTTAAGCAGGGGGGCAAGCCCCCCTGCACCCCACAAGTGGGGGGCTGTGCCACCCGCACCCCCCACGCTCTTTAAATATACCAACTTCGAGATCACACTACAGTGCAGGAGGGAAATCTTCCCATTCCGCACTGTATGGAGATCTCCGTTGAAACGTTCAAACTTTTCAAAGTTCGATCATATGCTGTCGACCATATGACATTCGAACTTTTAAAAGTTTGACAACTTAACATATACCCTTCTAATTCTAACTGTATTTTTTAAACAGCTCTTCCTGAGAAGTCTCATGCTCAGCTACCCTTTCTTCATTTCAGCATCTGATTTTTGCAACTGTAATCATCCATGTGACTAGCTAGTTAAAGCTTTTCTAATTTTCCAGACTTTTGTTATTAACATTATATACTTATTTTAAACATCTACAAGTACATTGGATTTTTTATTCTAAATTATTGGAAGCTATATCCTGAATCTTGACTACAAGATTATTCCAAGCCAGATGTTTTTTCTTCTTTGTTTCTAGTTGATTTTTCTCTTACTTTCTCCAAATTTCTTCTTAGTATCCAGGCAGTGTACATATGAAAAAGGAACAGAATAATTTTACCCAAACTGATACATTTTACTGGCCTTTTCATTGTTTTTTTTTTTTTCAGTTTTCACACTGGGAGAGCTCTAATCAACCTGTTGATCAGTGTGTATGTGTCTTGAAAGTACACAGTTAGTAAGTAGACTAGTGGTCAGTAAATGCTGCCATAACTGCTAGCAGAAAAGTGGTTAGCACTGAGGTTGATGAGTGTGAAATTGTCATTAGTAATGTTGTGTGGTTGGTGTTTTCTTCATTCATGGATGAGCAAGTGATGTACAGTTACCTTTCCCATATAAGCATATATATCTTTTGGTGGGTAGGGTGAGACACAGTTGAGTTACTGTCAGCAGCAGTCTATAGCAGAGCACACCAATGCCTTCAATTAAGCTGAATGAGAGTGCCGATTCTGTGTCCCTCTGTACTGCACTAGCCTGCCAAGCGGTTGCCTACAATGAAAAATCAAACCAACATGTACACTAGCATTTGAGGTTGGTACAGCCATGCTCATAACTCAGCCTGCAGCCGAGAGGGAGGTCTAAGGTATACCCAAAAGGAGTGCGACTGTGCTTAATGAGAGACAGACCTTTCTAGATCATGCTGTTGGACTGACTACACACACACACACACACACACACACTTTATCTTTGGCCTTGTGGCCCAGGGCATACCTGAATCAGGTCAGCAGACCAATCCACTTTCCCATTTAATGAAGGACAAAATGAAAATAAAACAGTGGCAATGCACACTGAGAAAGCACTGATGTCCTGTGGTGTCAAAATGGGGCATTACTCAGCCCAAAGCAGAGCACTACACCAGGTGGCGTTAATGGAGAGATCTAGGCCAAACCTGGACAGCTGCTGCTGTAAGAGTACATGGCTATAGACACTGAGCACTAAGTCAAAAGGCCATAGCAATGATACTGTATGGAGATGCAAGTACACCACCATGTTTTCATATCTGCAGCTTTGATGCCCATTTCAAAACTGCGGACAATCACTGAAATCCTCACAGGAGTAAGAATTTGAATGCCAGTAGGTGGAGATACCTTACTAAAAGGATGCAGGGCCTAAACAACATGTCCTACATGGACTGATTCAAAAGCATGTTATAATACTTGGTATCCTACAAACTACTAAGGGGTGACCTGTGTCTGGCATACAAGGCATCCTCTGACCAATTACGAATAGATTTACTGCACATCAGCAAATGGCATCAGAGATATTTTGTCTAAGGATTTAAACCTCTTTTGTAACATCAACAGAATGGTTTGGAGGGATACCTATATCTTGCAGAGAATACTGTTGCTCTATAGCAGACTCCCCCATCCACATAAAACAAAGTTTACAGCTGTTCCTATTCAACCACAACTTAGATCTATGGATGGAAAACTGAAAATTGACCCCAGGACTGCACCTTGTATTACTAATTGACAGAGGCAGCTCCTAGATGCTTTTTATCCCATGCACAGGTCTCCTCAATTTATCTGTGGTATGATAAGAGTTATTCTCATTAGGGGTAATATACAATTATTAACCATGTGATGGGTAAGCCCAATCTACAACCAAATGGAATAGGTTATTTTGAGCACAAAAAGGGAAAATGGCTAGGCTTAAAATGGCCTGCAAGGGTAGCTAGCCTTGTACTTACCTACAACCCTATGGAATATATACTAATTTTCAGCTTGCTGTATTTCAGTGCACTCTGCTTTTTCTTATGTTAAGCAATTTCAAAGCTATTACACATAATCAGCAGGGGTATACAACAATAGGGGGAAGAAGGGAAGCAATATACAACAGCACATTTCACAATGTGCCGTTTTCCTTCCAAAATTAGACTCAAATTGTTGAAGTGCAAGGACTCACTGTCAGAAGCCCTCTAAGTTTTTTATTTTTATTTTTTGTCTGTGCCTTAATGACAGCCATCTACTGCACTCCTAGATGCTCCACAGACCCATTAATAGCTGTAATGTTGAACATGCTACACCTGAAGAACAGCCCAAGTCAATTTTGCTCTTATTCCTTCTCCACTGGCGTTCATGGTTTAAAAATGTTATTCGTGGTTTTTTTTTACCATTATGATTGTTACTTAACTCTATTCATCAAATAATGCATATTCCTATGTAAAAAGAACATACACAATTCAGTATGAGAGAGACCAGTTTAAATTAAAAAATCCAAATGGTTTAATTTCAACTACTGTAAACCAAACAAAAAAAAAAATCCAAGCAAGCACAATTTATCATATGCTCTTCAACATGGTTTTAAGGACTGGCCATTCTACTAATTTACTATGCTTTTTAATTAAGGTGATAGCTGGCACCTTGTCAAATAAGCTTGGCATCCATATGCACAACTGACTAAGCAGGTTTCAGACTGATATGGTACCTCTCAAAGGAGAAGCTATTTGGATATGAATTACATGCAGAAAAAGACACCTGTAAAATGTGTGAAAACATGGTTTGCATGAACAGTAAAACCTCCAGCTGTGCCTGAGAATTAGCTGGGATTCATCTCAAAAAGGAAAGTTGCTGAAATGCAGTTGACATTACTTCACCCACATTCTCTTTAGGGCCCTATCTCAGAAGGTCTTGCATCCGTCACAAACACTCGTATCTTATAATCAGTGACACCATTTATACCCAGCATAAAAGATGTTGAAAGACTGGCCCCCAATAACGGCACCTATGATATTCTTCCTGCTAATCCCTTTCCTTTAACAGCACCCTTTTTAGCAGTGCCCTCTGCCTCCATTACACCAGATTTCCATCCACTTTTCCAGCCTATGCCATGTCTCAAAACCCTTACATATAACTAGCACTCTCCTGTTTGAAACTAAATGAAATCCCCTGGTGAAATCCAATATTATCATACTTACCAGTCATTTTCTGCCCACATCTCTTGTTATTCAATCATAAGACTAGACAACATTAGAAAAATGACACTGAATTAAAATAACAATGAAGTAAAAGACAATGAATTTCTCCCCTCAAGCTACTCATGTTTGAGAGTCTATCGACCAAACAAAGAGGAGGAGTAGCAATACTCTTCCCTAGCAATTACACATTAATTCCCTACTCAAAACCAACACCCAACTTCTCCCCAGCCGAAATACTAATCTCTATATTAAAACTTAACAACCATAAAACATTTGCATAATTGCTATGTATATTCCTCCAGGAAACAACATACCAATATTAGAAAATATACTTGCCTGGACTTCACAAAATATAGATAATGAAACCATCATTCTAGATGATGTAAACATCGATTGGCTAGACATAAGCCCCAACAACCCCTCAAAAAAACACAAATCTTTACAACTTCTCCCAACTATTTGAAGACATCACCAGATCTCACAAGAATTATAACTGAGGCTCCACAACAGACTAGATATTAGTGTCCCACCCTTTCAATGTCATCACTGCAGGCATACTACCCAATACCATTAGTGACCACCACCCAGCATATATCAAACGCAAAACTACTCCAACCCAAGGCCAACACTAATACAAACCAACGAGAAATTTTACTAAGTTCCAATCATCCATATTTAATGAAACCTTAGCTAAAGTAAACTGGGAACCCCTTAAATCCCTACCACTTAATGAGGCTGTTGAATTCTTTAACTCAGCATTTCTAGACATCCTAAATAGGCAAGCACCCACCTGCCAATAATTAATAAAACATAACCATGCAAGCTGGCTCTCAAAATCCACCAAAGTAGTAATGTCCTCAATGGATGAAATCTCTAAATTATGGCAGAAAAACAAAGATCCCTCAACTCTACTACATTACAAGCAACTCTGTAACCAGGCAAAACATCTAATAACCACTGATAAAAAAGCCCACTACTTCCGCCTACAAAGCCAGCATAAAAATAATCCCAAAAAATATGGTCCTCCATCAGCCAACTATTACACCCAGGTTCTCAAAGCAACCCATTCCCTGACCCACACAAATCCCCATTGAACTTGCTACCCTCTTCAATTCCTACTTCATTGACACCACAGCTTACCTAACCGCCACCTCTCCTACAGTTAACAGCACCACCACCAAGACAGTTGATGACCAAATCATCTCAGAAAACAAGCCTACCCTTAACCCTAACCTAAAATTCTCCCCCATACCCACTAGCACAATAAAAAACTTTAACTTAAGTTAAAACCCTGTACTCGGGGCCCCTGAAAAATCTACCCCACACTTCCTGCAGCTATCAGCAAACTCTATAGCTTATCCCATCAGCATACTCATTAACAGATCAATTAAAGAATCCCTTGTCCCAGACATCTGGAAAAAATATTCATTCTCCCCTTACACAAAGGTGGCACCAACACAGACACCACAAACTTTCGACCCATAGCAATTCTCTCACCCCTCTCTAAAATACTGGAAAAATCCATCCATGCCCAACTCCTCAACCACCTGCTTGAAAATCAAATTTTATCACCCACTCAGCATGGTTTCACACCAGGACACAGCACCACTACCGCCCTCCTATCCTTCCTTGATACAGTTAACTGGGCACGGGATTCTGGTAAAATAATTGCTTCACTTTTCCTTGACCTCTCCAAAGATTTTAATACCATTTCCTACACTATCCTCCTCTCTAAACTATCCACCCGCCACATTTCTCCCCCTACCCTACAATGGTTCAACAGCTATCTCTCCAAAAGCCAGCAATCCACCAAATGGCAACAATCTTACCCTCCCTTCCTCAATAATTCTACAGGGGTACCCCAAGGATCCATACTTGGTCCTCTCTTATTTAGCATCTTTACTGACAACTTTCACTCCACTCTTCCACAATGCTCAGTAATCCAGTATGTTGATGACTCTACAATAATATGCACTGCAAATTCCAGCTCTGAACTCTAGCAAATTACCCAGAATGCCCTCACCTCTACTGAATCTTGGATGCTTAACAATCATCTTGCCCTAAATCCAAAAAAAAAACGAAACTAGTAATTTTTACCCCCAGAAAACCACTCCATTTGATAAAAAACTCTTCACTATACAAACCCAAGACAATACCACTACAGAAGTTGTCCCACACACTAAATTACTAGGCATTATTATAGATGAAAACCTTAAATTTGACCTACATGTAAACAATAACATAAAAAAAACACACCAAAAGCTTGGTATGCTCTACAGGCACTAACACTTTCTTAGCCTCTCTACTAGACAAACCCTTGCAACTACCTTTTTATTACCCTCTCTCCTCACTAATATCCAAAATTCTACAAAATACAAACTTGATCTGTGTTACAACAGAATTGCAAAATTTGCCACCAAAGCCAAATTCTGATCCCACCACTGTAAGTCACTGAAACAATTAGGATGGCTGAAACTCCCCCACCATCTTTCATTCACCCAACTAACTTCAGTGCACAAAATAATCTACAGATCCACAGAGTGCCTGCTCTCTCAACTCTACTTGCCAAATACCATCCCAGCAGGCATCTAAGATTTGAAAATCATCTAGTTCTAAAATTATATAAGCCCACCTTACCTGCTGGTCAACTCCTCTATTCCTTCACCGTCGCCAAACTATGGAACTCACTTCCACCTTCTATAAGAAACACAGGCAGCACCACTACCTTCAAACAAATACTGAAAAATCACCTCATCTCTTCCTGGCTATGTTCCTGCTCTATAACCTAACCTCTTCACTCCCCTTATATGATTACTAAACTCCTATGTCTTTTACTATAAGTGACTGATGATACTTTCTCCATATTTATTTTTTTATTTTTATCTTCACTTGTTGATACTGATACAATAATACTGATTAATATATCTCTGTTTATACCTCTGATTGAATTAATTGAATTCTGCTTTAATGAATATTTTCTGTATATATATATATATATATATATATATATATATATATATTACTGTAATCAAACAAACTAGATTCCTGCTTTTATGTATATATTCTGTATATGTTACTGTATTCACTACCTTTAACACGGTTTCTACTTCTGCACCAATTAATGTTTATATTTTTTCTGTATCTATGTTCTTGCTGGAGCTTTTCTCCCTGGGCCTCCACTGAAAATGGGCTCTTTTAGGCCCAGTGGACTTTCCCTGTAAACAAATGCAATAAATAAATTAATTAATATGAAAAGATCATGATGCACATGTATGTGGCTCTTGGGTCTGCAGTCCATTCTCTTCCATGCATGTCACAATACTTATCCAGAGGATAATTTCTCTACTCGTTAAACCCAACAAAACAGAAACGTTAGTGACTGACCTAAAGATTCCAATTTCACAGTTTTTTTAAATGTAAAGGTGTAACTGTCAATTTTCCAAATCTTGAAGTAGCATCTCTGATAAGGTTGCCATGACTGGTCCTTATTTCCACATGTTTTCTTCAACTCCTTACCAGCATACTCTGTTTTCTCAGTAGTGAAGTCTAATAAAAAATAATTCAGAATCTGACTGTTCTTACTTTCTCTGATCTTTCAACCCACTGTTGATCTAGTCCGCACATTCATTTTTATTTTCCTTTTTTCTCCAAAGGACCTAACCTTAAACAAAAAGCAAAAGACAGAGAAACATGTCTGCAGTCCTTAATCTTATTAATGCATTTCCACTTTGTCTCTCCTTACTTCCTTCCACTGCCATTATCTTGGCTTCTCCATACTATTTCCTTGCTGATTCTCAATTTGCTTTCCACTTTTAGTCACTTCTTTGCCTCTCAGTACTCACCAACATTCATCTTTAGCCACATTAGTCCTCAACTCCCCTGCATATTCTTCCTTTGCAAAAAATCATCACTCATTCCCTTACAAAAGCCTTTCTTTGTGTTGTTTCAAGCTCTTCATTATTATTCCCAAGTTCTGACACCCCACTTTAGAATGTTCTGTCCCTAATGTGTTCTAAGGCCCCTATCTTTCCAAAGTCTACCCACTTGAACTTCTACAATCAGACCTTTGTGTTACTTACTATTTAATGTCTAAAGCTCAACTGTTCCCAACAGGAACATTACATGGGAAGGTTACAACAACTGGGAGCAACCATACTTTGGAAAGAAAGAAAAAGCCCTGCAAATTCCTGTTGCTTAAAGTCTTCTGACTGATCCAACAAATGAAGTACCAGGGAAATCTACAATAACCAGAAGCACCCATACTTTAGGAGGAAAACATGTAACTCTTGTTACTTTTAACTTCTTGCACTAAGCCTGACTGATCAACACCCCCAAAAGGTGCAGTAAAGACAAAGGCCATCATTACTGGAAATATCACTACTTAGGCAAGAAAATGTCTTGCAGACCATTGCTGATTAAAGATTAGTGTTCTCAAGCAGACTGCCGCCTCCAACGAGAACAGTATACCAAAAGGGTGAATAACTGGGAGTAGCCATACTTTAAGATAGCATGGCCCACTTAGTCCATTTATTTGCTTCAAATCACTAATGAGTCATAAAATGTTTAAGTTGTGGCTATCTAATGCTCACACACACCCCTGAGTTTGTAAAACTTGTAACCTGTGCAACTCACGTTGAACTGTTTTTAGCAGGACTATAGTAGTCCAGTAAATACTGCAAGCTTGTGACTATGTTTCTTTTATCCCCCTTCACTTATTTCCCCTAAATTACCATACAATTATGTGCTATGTTGGCAAAAGGAAAGTTTCTTACCTCAGCATACCCTTTTGAAATTTCCAAGTCCCTTGCCTTATAACTGGTAATGTGCTAAGGTGTATGGTTTTTCTCAAAACAGTTAACCGTTTACTATAATACCCCAACTATATATTTGATAGCTTTTGCTCTTTCTCCCCAATACACTTCCTTCTTATGTACACTAGTGTATAAGCTTGCTTATTGTCCAGTTCCTTGAACAAGCCCATGCTTATGTGCATCTTTGCTGATTATTATACTGCAGTTTCCTCCATCTCCTAACCTGCACAATAATTTTCCATGATACGCTATACTTCATCTGCTATAGGCTGAGCACAGACTATTGTTTTAATGTTGCAATATGCAAGAACAAAATATCTATAAAATTTTTCTGAAGCACATCATTGCTTGTTTTACTCACCAAAATGTGTGTGCAGGCAAGATCCTTAATAAAAGGCAGACAAATAATTTGAATAATTTGAAGTTTCACAACTTTAAAATGTTAAATAATTAACATAAAATCTTGAAATGCACTGTAATGCTATTAAAAGTGATTTCACTCACCTACATCCATCATGTGAAGATATATAATTTTATAACCGTATTTGGTTTTCTTACTGACCCTAATTAGCATAAAATATGCTATGTTGAGACACATGAAAACTTCTTACTTGGGCTTACCATCTTCAAAATTATTTAAGTTCCTCAGATACTTTGCAACACACCACGGGGCTCTTAAACCCATTCCATCACTTGCTTGTAAGTAAGAAATAATATCTGAAAGAGTTGGCATTTACAAGAAAATAACGGATTTCCTATGGCTGTTGTAAGGTTTGAAATAACAGGCATTACATTGCCCCAGAAAGCTGACAGCTCATCTGGTGCATGAAGAACAGACACATTTGTAAATGTCCTTATCACATCTAGTCTAGCCCTTTAATTCCTATAAGACCTGGTGATGTGTACGACTTTTTGGAATCGCACCCTGTGCATCATCTTTCACAACTTATCTGCATTTGAGACACTGTTACAAATTGTGAATAACAGCTGTACAGTGTGTTCATGACGTTTTCAGATCTCTTTCAGCACTGGTAGGATGTCTGAAGGCTTATGGTCACATTCAGAAGTAAATCTGCAGCAAGACTGGTGCGTTCTGCTGATTGCTTGCTTCTCCATGAGCTGCACTATCTGTAGAGACTCACCAAATAGGTTCAGCTCAACTGCACTGATTTGTAGGTTATACTGCAATTTACTCAATGTTTCTGTATTGAATAACTTGTTAGAATTACAGTGTGCTGTATTTTATATTTATTGTTCTACTTTAAGGGCGTTGCTTAAACTTTTAGTGCTTAAGTCTAAGCACTTTATATAAACTCAAGCTGAAAATAATTAAATGCATACATTAAAAAAAAAAAAAATCAATCCCTCGATACCTTTTGTAATTTCTACAAGCTAGATACTCTGCCTGTAGCAGAAATATGTTTCAATGATGACTTATCTCACCACCATACATAACTGTCAGCGACACATGCTTCAGAAGTGACCATACTGGCAATAAAATAGGGGTTCTAAAAATAAAGTTAATATTTAATTAGATCAAAGATTCCAATCTGTAATCAGACATGCTTCTTTATCCATTTTCTAAATAACAAAAAATAACCTTTGTCTTACTAGGAATCCTTAATCCAGGTTGGCTGGGACCCTCACACATAAGACTAAAATCAACTCATTAACATGTAATTATAACAGCAAGCCACTCAAACCATGCTTCTCCCAATGATTCATTAGTTAGCATATACTCACAAATTCTGTACAGACTACACAGCTCTGTGTTCTCCACTTCAAGTCACTACTGTCCTTTCTTTTTTCCTTTCTATTTTGCAAATTTAGAATACCTGAAATTGCGCTAAAAATAAATTATCTTTAGAACTCTCCCCACAGAGAACAAGTACTAAATTAGGCAGTCTCCAACTGATTTTCTCTTTATTTAGCAGACAAATCCACCAGTGCTTTAACCTTTTTCTAAATTGTTTATTACCATCAAAAAGGCTACTTAACGACTCAACATGCTGTCTTAAAGGAAATCACTGTACATGGCTTACCAAGGAGTGCTCTGAATTAAGGAAAAATAGAGAAAACCTTTGGCATATATGGAGAGCCTCTAATAATCCTTCCCTACAAAAAGGTATTCACCAAATCTCCATAAAAATTGCCAAGTCATTACAGTGTGATCACAACAACATGCCCTCCAGAAACTCTTTCACTTCTTTCTTTATGAGTTAAGTCTTTCACTAGATCTGGAATGAAAAGTCTAACCAGGGGTGTCCAACCTTTTGGCTTGCTGGGGCCGCATTGAGTGAACAGAAATGGTCTTGGGGCCGCATATAAAATATATCATACAGTTAACTCTTTTGTTGCTCCGGAAGACCACAGTCTACCTCCTGGATGTACTGTAGGTGCATTTGAACAATGAATAAATGTAATAAATGCCTAATTGCCTTAAAATTCTAATTATCATTCTAATTCTCTTATCTCACAGTTAACTCTTAGTTAATATATCTATATATATATATATATATATATATATATATATATATATATGTGTGTGTGTGTGTGTGTGTATGTATATTTTTTTTTACTGGGAAAACCATTCCAGCAGTCCAACTACGTAAAATGTCAACATCAGCAGTCCTACAATACTGTAATCCACAAAAATAAGCCAACAAATTTGCAATAAAGTAAAGAATTCACATTACTGACTTAATAAAACAATTCTGAATAAGCTACAAGAGGGTCTCACCCAAACAAATAACTGATGCCAGAAATACGGCCTCAAGCTAAATGCCAAAAAGTGCATCATCATCCCCTTTGAGGAGAGTGATGTCCCCACAAATTATCACATTAATAACAATGTTGTAAGCACGCAATAAGTCGTATGGTACGTGGGCACCCAGGTTGATAGAAACCTGACTTTTGACCACCACGTTGTCTCCGTTGTAAGGAAAGCTTGTTACATGGCCCACTTCATTAGTAAGGGTATCTCATCCAGGGACAAGGAGGTCATAACATCCCTGTTTTCTTCCTTTACAAGAGCCATTATTGAGTGCAGTGCCCCTTTTGACATGTGCCTCAGCAAAACACCCTGCCAAAAGAAAGACTTGAACCATTTCTGATAAAAAAGGTCAAAGGACTAAGTTCACTTAGTTATCCAAACAGACTAAAAAGCTTCTTGCTTTCCTCTGTCTCTCACTGGCCACTATAAATTTCATCATTGGCTTGCTTTCCAGGCTAAGAAAGATCCTGCCTTAAGAGACGTCCTTTACCTCAGAAATACTGGTTATACTTAAAACGCTCACTACAAAGACCACAGCCTTCACTGCAACATAAACAAGCCACGTTTTATGGACAGGTTCTTGACACAAAAACCTTCAACTTCTGTAAAGAGCTCCTCTCATTATCAAGCAATGTAGTTCAGGCTGGATGGATAGCCATAAATCTAGTCCTTGGGTAAGTAGCATAGCCTTCATCAAACCAGATGGAAAATCCACATACTAACCTTTCCCAGCTGGATGGCTAAGATCTAATATTGGTTACTCAAGTCTAGTTGCCCAAGAAGAGGGGCATGTTTAACTAAGAATTCCATTTGCAAAATTATATTCAGGATACATATTAAATCTCTCTCTCTCTTACAAATACACACACACACACACACACACACACACACACACACAAAAAGCCCCTACTTGTAAAATAGGCAACCTCAGTAATCACATGACATCCACTCACTGAATGAAATTGTCTGGAAGTCAAAATATCTGAAAAAAAAATCATAATAGAGATGGATTCATCCATGTAATTTCCAACCACCAAAAGGACCATCAATAAATCAACAAACAACTGCTCGGCAAAAAGTAAATCAATAAGAAAACCATAAACTATAATGCTACATACTGGTGTAAACATATAACTTGTGTCAATCCCCAGGTTAATCCATACCAAAAGATTGTTTCAGAGCTTCAGTTATGTACAAACAGCTTTCTCCTAAAACATTAACTCATTGATATTTATTTGCCTTGCTGTAATTATAACTGTAAAAAAACACATGTAAACCACAGACTGCTGCAAGAAATCAAAGTCACATTAGCACTCTATGCTTATGTCCGAACAGATGAATCATACCTGTCAATTCCAAAAGAAGTAAAGTAACTTAATAAGAAGTTTATTTGCAAGGTTACATGGCAGTTTATATTGGAAATAAGCAGAGATATTAAAAAGGCTCTGTTTTTCATAATTATGCCGAAAAGTCTTCCAAGGTAAATACAACTTCTGATTTAGTATGGAACCATACCTCTCAACCTTAGAGCAAGAAATCTGGACAAAGCGAAAAATAAAAGTGGGACACAGGCCCAAAAATAGTTATGCATCACAGACACCATTGAAACAACTGTAGCTGCAAACATTATACATCACTTATAATCTTTCTATGTCATTATTGTCAGTTAAACATTATATGGCTCATTCAGTCCTGCCTTCTTTTGCATCAAAGAAAACCATGCTTTGAAATGACAAATGCATTAAAAATAATAAATAAAACACATTGCATCAACATCCTGCAACTTCCTACCTGCAAGCAACCACAGAGCTTTCACTGAAACTAGGGCTGCTTGTTTCCCCAGAATGAAAGCTCTCTCTAATTAAGTCTAATGGTATACAATCTACCAGTATCTGGACTACCTGAAATAAATTAAATTATGGCCTGCAAATTGAAAGTACACTTTGTTTAATTAAACTATATTTCTAAGCCCAATTACTATATTTTTTTCAGTAACATCCCAATATCCATTTCCAGATAACTTTACAAGACACTGGCAGTGGTAGACTTGGCATCCTTCAGAATCCCACAGGCCCACGCTAATACATTGTCCATTAAATGTAAATATCCATCCACTGTAAATGGCAAGAAGCTATGTCTTAAAAAATCTACTTCTGGCATGCGTACCCAAGTATTAGGTTTTGAAACAAAGAAACATATTCTCCACAGTCTGTAAGTCTCTGTCTTTAATAATCATCTACTGTTGCAGCACTCCAACACATAAGCACACACATACACACTAAAATCCCAAACATTTAAAAAATGACATTGTGCCCACTTAATTTGCCAGTATTGATGATCCGCCAAAGGTATGCTTACTGTTGTCCAATCTACCACTGCTTAGAACCCACCAATGAAAAAACAGTACTAGATGTTTTTTTGTTTGTCTGAAAAAACAATGCAACTTTATATGCTACAGTCCCACATAGTCAGTCCACTACTGACCCATTAACCCTAGGCCGCTGTCTCATTCTTACTCCCTGGAACTGCATTACCTTGGATGACTACTTTTATTTCCTAAGCAAAAGACACAAATTGGAAGATGAGGCAAAAATCCAGACATTCTTTGAAAATCCATAAAGTTAAGAGGTATGTGTTCATGTTCCCTGTCAGGAAAGCCGCAATTTAATGAAAGTGTACTCTTAATGTATGATGTATTTGTGAGCTAACTTGTTTGTGTTCAGTAGGTAGACTGATCATTGTTAGCCTCTTTGTGCATGCATCTCTCTCTGTCATGCATACACACACACACACACACACACACACACACACACACACTCTTCTACTTTCACACACACAGTTCTGCTTTCATGCATGCACTCACTCACTCCGTACTTACCTATTAACACAGGTAATTGCTGTCCCTTTCAAAGGCAACAGTGGCAAATCCATACACGAGTTCCTCTTCAGTGAGAAGACACACACACACACACACACACACACACACACACACACACACACACACACACACACACACACACACACACACAGATTGTTCGGCACAAAATAATGGCGTAAACACTGACCCTTTTTTGGCTCAAAAACAAAACTGGAAGGTCACGGGAGAGAAAAACACAATCAAAAAAGTGTTTTGGGGCATGCGTACATTGATGTTGCAGTTAGAGGTTGAGGCCCGCAGGTTGGACACGTCTATGTATCCAAGACAAAAACTTATCTACTAAAAATAAAACTCCTCCATCAATTAAACACAGCTTGCCAAGTATTTCCCCTTCCCTCCTGTCTCCTTGTCTCCTACCCCACAACTTCACTTTTAAACCTTCGCCCAGTGCTGTCCACAAACAGGGAAAATACAAACCAATAATCCTGCTTTCTCAGCCCCTGTATCCCTCCTTCCTTAAATGCATCACCATATACTTCTCAACATCCATCATTTACATTTAAACCTTCCCTCCAGCCCAGCACCATTTCATTACAATGGAAGTCTGCAGTGCTCCTTCCCCTTGTCAGAATCTCAAATCCATCAAAAAAGAACACTTTAGAGAAATCACCAACTTCTTTATGCAAGCTAAAATTTTTGAAAAGTTTATCTACAACTAAAAGGTAGAAAAGTACATTTAATAAGGAATGTTCCCAACCTATCAGCATGGATTCAAACCATGATTCAAAATGATCACATCTACTTCAGTAACACAGACAAAAAGTTAGCTAATAGGAGAGTACTTATCAACTGAAAATGTGTTTTGACCTTAATCCCTCCCTCCTTAATCAACTTCAAAATACTGTTTTCCCCCAGAACTGAAAGATCTACAGCAGTTAAAACTGTCAACTTTCAGTCTCACTGATGACATCCATGTCACCTGCTCTAGCTCACACAGCACCTCCAAGCTTTAAAAACCCTTACAAATGCATGCAACTACAGTACCCTTAGTAACCACCACACTCTACTAGCATTCTACCCATTACCAATTGAACCACACTCTTCCTTACTCTACAACTTCTCTACCAGAATTAGCTCCTCTTTTCCTAACAGCCTTGCTATTACCAGCACCCTCTACCTACTTAGATCCCAATTTTCTCACTGCATCACACTTTGTTGGACCCACTCACTCATCTACTTCTTCATCTTTACAAAAAGTCACTAATTCAAAGACCTCCAAGAAAGACCCAACTTAGCTAGAATTTTCATTATGTAATATCATAAAACATGTGTAGTGGAAACCATGACATATGCAAATTACCCATTAAGGACATACCAGAGATTCAATTTTACGGCTTCTGAATGTCCATGACTTTTCATTTTTTACTTTTAAGGTCTTTACTGGTACACCCAAGGCCAATAAAGTCAAACCCCTCCAGCAGTAAGTATGCTAGGTTCCCTTCAGAAGATCAAGTCATCAGAAAGTCGAACTTAATATGTTCGAGACCATATGATCAACTTTCTGAAATGTCGAAGCTTTTGTATGCAGATTGTGGTACAATGGGGATCGGGGAATTTACTATTTTCCCCACTGCAGTGTGATCTTGGAGTTGGTGTACATAATGTGCAGGAGGTGTATAGGGGGTGCAGGGAGGTTTGCCCCTGCAAAAATTTATATTTTGTTTTGTGTCATTTGACTTTTCAGAAAGCCGACCATATGAAGTTCGACTTTGATGACTCGCTCTGAAACGGATTCAGTATGCCATGTTTCAACCTCTCTCTGAATGCTTTGTGACCTTTTTATCTTTTCATTTGGTTTTGCTTTCAAGACTTCAAATAAACTCTTATCTGCTACCCTTGTTTCCAACTACTCTTACTTTACTTATTTCATGTGTTCACCAGGCATGCATAATGATCCAAGGACCATTTTCAGGTACGACATGGGCCAAGATGGCATTTTACATAAACAAGAGTTGTAGATGATAAGCAGCGACAGGAGTACAAATACAACAATGGGAAAGGAAACAAACCATTGCAACATTTTCCATTATCTTCACCCAGTATACATATGTTTTCTTTTTCACAATTTTCATTAAATCCAGCACTCCATAAATTGCTCAATTTTTGCCTTCCCTTAAACCTCACTCTTCATCCTAAACATTATTCTACATGCATTGTTCCCAAAATTGTTATTTAATACTACAAATTTTGCTCCTTCCATTTCCAAAGATTCCACTTCTAGTTCTTTTACTTTTTTATAAAACATTCAATATTTCAATTACAACTGGTTAAAATTTTGATTTCTGTTTCCTAGTAATTGCTTCTTAGCAGCTAATATACATTAACCTTAGTAAGACCTTACTCTGTCTACACAATTCAGGTATTATGTCCCAGCTCAAAAGAATCACTTCCTTAATTACAACCACTTACTCCCCTAACATAGGTTCATAGGTTGGTACTAGGCTATCAGCCCTAGGGCCTATACAAGCCTAGCCATAACAATTCCCTGGCTATTTCTTCCCACATTATTTACTTTCCTGGACCCCTGTCTAGCAGGGCGACTGACGTGATCCCTGGGGTGAATTTCCTTTCTCCCATCCAATCGTCAAGGTTCCTCTTGAAGAGGACCAAAGAGGCACTCTGCTTGACATGTATGGGCAATCTATTCCAGAGTCTGGGGAGTCTCTGGGTCAGGAACCTATCCCTATCCCTACATTTCTGACAAAGTACTCTTTAGGAAATTTTCAAAATCTGCCAGCTTATTACATTCCCAAAAACATGACCCCTGTTAACTTCTCTCTATACCTCCAGCATTTAATATCCATCTGAAGAAAAATTCTCTCGACATCTACTAGGGGTACAAAATATCTATGTAAACACTTCCAAGCAAATATCTTAAATATTCTGGAATATGTTGCATATGTGGAAGCCATGCAGATGTTCTCCCATTGTTCCTTTGCAAATTGCCTTTCCATACCCTTTTTTCCCCCAAACTTTTCTGTCCTCCTCTGGCCAATACTTATTTTCCATACAATATTTTATATGAGTTACCTATTATCTCTTTTAACAGCACAGTATTTTCTAGACTCAACTAAAAACTCTACAAAAGAACTCTACCAGAGATAATTTTTCACTTCACTTCCCCCTTCTCTTGGCCTAAACCCATTCATCAATCCCTGGTATGGAAAGCAGTCCTAACCTGCACTTCAAAACTTTTATTTAGCATCATCCCACTCTATTAACATTCCCTCCTTAGCTATTCACTATCACTAGACCTTTATTCCTTTACTACATTTCTTCAACAAATTATTGCTTATTTTCTACACCCCTACTTGCAGTCATCAGTATTAGTAAAAGTTTCCTATCTGCTGGCTTAGTTCTTAGAATATTTTTGCTACTTTATGAATATATTAGTAAGGCCTCACTTTGCAAAAATATATTGTATGGCTGCTTTTATTCACCTTGCGGACCTGCATCCACAATGCTTCTCTCTTCATTTTGAAAACTATTCCCCATTTCATCACTGTCCTATTTCACCTTAATTTGTAACATCTGCTTGAACTGTGTAGCAGTAAAGTATCAATTCCAGTCAGGTGATCCTCAGCCACTTTGTTCTATGGAGAGAATCAGCTTATCCCACTTAACTCTTGCCCTCTTTTCCTCCCAGATAAATTCCTTCAACTCTATTAATTATTGTCCGTACTTCCTCTGGTTGGTAAAAATATGTTTGACTTGTGTATAAAATTAAAAAGGAGTAAAAACATTTTCACAGATTGTTTCTCACTATCCATATCCATAATCAACAGCTTCCAGTTTCCAGATGTTTGCATTATCTGTTATTTAGACTTTTGCCACATATCCTTAGATGCCATAACAAAATCCTTTTAATCCGCAGTTCATCATATCATGTCTGCATAAATGTGAGTATTGCTGAACCGATCCATGTGAAGACATACAGTTATCTTTTATCAAATTGTCTTGATCACCATACCAGTTATACTGGAATTTACGAATCCCTTATTTTATTTGCTAAATGCCTCCACAAATAAAGCAACAAAGGAGAAAAAGGACACCTCAGCCTGGTTTCTCTATTCACATACATCTTAACTGTTCCCTCTGATCCTTCCTTTATTCTCCTTATTATGTCTATTTGTCTGCCAGGGAATGCAAATACTAATACTGCCCTACTCAAAAAATCTCTGCAAACTAAATTAAATGGTTTCACTACATCAAGAACCAACAGCAATAGCAGTATTTCCTCCTAAAGAACATCACTGTTCTATTAATATTATAAAACTTCTACCTTTTCTCCATAAAACCACACTGATCCACATCTATCAATTTTGGCAAAACCTTTGCCATTACCTTAGGTAGTATATACATAATTGCTTTACAATCACAGTGTAAAAATGAAATTGGCCTCAAGTGTTGTCACCGCTTTGGGTAATACAACCACTACAGCTTTCTACCAAGATGGTAGTACTTCTCTCCCTTTTAAAATATGGTTAATCAAAACCTTACAGTTCTTTATCACTTTCTTCCTTCCAAACTTACATACATCCACAAGAATACTGCCCGCTCTTGAAGAGTTCCCTGTTGATTGGTTATACAGCACTGTTTTAATCTCCTCTCTTCCTATCTTAGCCATTAACTGTTGAAACTCATCTTCCTCCAGCCTTGGCATAACTAAGTCTTCCATAAATATTTCCATTTGTGCCTTTTATTGGTTTCCATATTCCCCTGCTTTATAGAAATTTGCATAACATCTGAAATATCGCTAATACCACTATATAACCTCTGGATACATTTCTTGTAATATACTCCCTGAGTTTGAAAATCACCCTTTCCGCTTTTTGATGCCTAAGCTGTTGGCCTAAACATTTCTAAACTCATCCACCTTATCTAAACAGTCCTTTATTTTCCTTTTAGCGCACTGCAATTGGTCCTCTGGTGGTACTGCTGGTCACTGAGTGTAAACTTAGAGGAATTATGGTTAATCTATCCAGACTAGCTCAGTTATTAAACGTTGGGAAATGACATACAAATTATGTCCGAGTTCCTGCCAGTCAATTCAGAGCATTCATTATAAATATTCTCAGCTATATATCTTCAGAAATCTACTCTCTTATTATATTTTCTATCTAGATGCCCAGTACATTTTCACTACTGCAAAGCAGGCTTCAGTCCCCACCGATAAAGAACATTCACTACTGAACGCATATTACTTCTACCACAATTACTTTAAGCTCCATAATAGGAGTTTTAGCTATAATATAAAAATATGTATACATAATCCTCCTTTATTCTCAATAACCACTTACTACCACAAATCTACTATTATTCTTTTTAGTTTCTTCTTCTATCATTACTGGAGCCATTCTAGCAATCAGTATTACTCCCCTTTTCCTTTTTCCATGAATTTCAGGTAAATGTCCATTCTGAAATCATTTCTCTTTCAAATTATATGCTTGTTTCTATTCCAAATGTGTTTCCTGTAATACTGTTATTTCACCTTACACTGCATCATCCATTTCAACACTCTCCACTTTTTGTCCAAACCTGTATACCTATAAGACCCTTTACACTCCAATATAGTACTGACAGAGTAGCCATTATGATAAAAACTATGAGTCACACCCATTATACATGACACTTCCTTTGAATGTATATCTCCAGCTTTTAGCTTGCATGCACATATTGCCAGGCAGGCTGACCGATCTCTTATGTAGCTGCTTTCTTCTCATCAACACTTGTACCCATGTCACATTTACAAACCTTTTTGCTTCAGTGAAAAACATCAAACAGAAACAGAAAATAGATTTTTCAGAACCCCATCAAAAATATATAAATTTAAAAACAATGTTTACCCTTTCAGATAGTAGCAGTTGCCCCAGATATCTAAACCCACAGGCAATACCAATTCTAAACTAAGGTTTATCCATGCTAAAGCCTGTGTTCCCACTTACACTGATTGTTAGCAGTACTTTTCTTATTTCCATTCCCCTTCCAGATGTAAAAAATAGCTTGCATGCTTTCAATAAATATTATCTTTTAACTCTAAGAGAAAGTGCACTGGCTACCTTTAAATAAAGTCATGCATTGTGATATTAAATGCATTAAAGTCATTTTGTAAATGAATGAATGCACCCTTGCAGACTTCATTTAGAACAGTTCAGAACTCTCACAGTTACGTACTTGCAGCAATAGACTTCTTGTCTCTCACTGAAAACATATGCTAATGAAAAAATAGCCAAGGACTTTGCAATCACGTATTATAGTAGAATGTCAGGCTATCAACCCAAGGGGCGTTTTTTAAGCCCATGCTTCCCAATAAAATTTGATGGGTATTGGTTCACAAGGGTTTGTGGGATTTGGGCATGGAAGGCTGAGCATTTACAAGCTTCCTCTCTCTAACAGAGACACGGATGCCAGACAAGGGGTATAGTTACAGTTCCCCATCCACCGATCCATGTTTCGTTTGAATAAGAGTAGTCATGAACTCTGCTTCACATGAATGAGAAGCCTTGTTCCAGAGAAGGGGAACCCTCTGAGATGCATACTTGTCCTTCCAACATGTCCTATTTATATTGCAGGCAAGGTTTAGGTCACTGGATGGGGTGTTCCTGTTTCTATTTGTTTTATGGATATGCAACAGGTCCATTAGAGTTGGATCAGAGAATGCTTTGTAGGCAAAGTATAGGCTGACTCTCAGCAGCTTCTAGGAGACCAAATATAAGGATAAGGCTTTAAGGAGATCTGCAGAGGACTTGTTTTCCACACCACTTTTTTTTGTTTTGTTTTTTTCAGATGAACTCTGAGGACACTCCAGTTGTTGCATATGCCTTGTACATATCAGAGGTGGCAGTGTACTCAATGACTGGTCTTAGGACAGCAGAGTACAATGGAATGATGACATGTTTGGCTCCAGATGCCATAACCCTGCTTTTAAGTTGTGAAATATAGAATCATTTCCTATACAACGTAGACATACGATGGTGAAATGCCAAATGACTATTTATATGTGTTCCCAAATCTCTGACTAGACAATCTATTCTTATGGATGTACTATCCATGTAGTAGTTTGCTGGGATGGCCGTCTTTCTGAAACATACTATGATGCACCTTTTGGCATGGAGTTTTAGTCTATGACTGACACGAGCCTTCTTGAAGGATATTTGTGTCTTGGGGAATTCTTTAACTGCACCCAATTTGCAATCATCTGCAGATTTGGTCAGCCAGAAGCCCATGATCTTAGCTTTGACTTAACAGAACTAGCAGCCAAACAGCAGTAGCCCCAGCACTGAGCCCTGATGCACTCCATTAGTTCTAAGTCCACCAGGTTGAATAGGCAGTACCTGTCCTTCACTAACCTGAACCGATTTTGGTCCAATGCTTGTAGGTTACCTATGTCGTGACTTAGATTTTACACAATTATTCTCTCTATAGCTTTGCAGAGTCAGGCTTATGGGTTGATAATTCTCCAGGTCTGTAGCAGAAGGCTGCAGCAGAATAAGTGCTGCAGACCACCATTTGTTTGGAGGCTGTGGTTAAGCAGCCTTTGTAGTGGTCCCAACAGTTCAAGTTTCATGCTATTAAGGATGCATCCTGGGATGAAGTTTTCTTGCTCTTGGACAGTATCTTCTCTCAGTGATAGTTGGGTGGCACCATTTACAATTAATTTGGTATACTGCTGTGTATTGCCATTGAGATTACAGACATAGATGAAAAAAGCTTTGTGACGGTCTTTGGCCTGAGAGGCCAATTCTTCCTCATATTTGACTTTGTAAGACTAATTTATTTATCTATCAGTCTTTGCTTACCGGGAAAATCCAACTGGGTAATAAATATTTTCAGAGGAGGCCTGGGTAGAAAAGCTCTATTTGCTTACATCGTATTATAGTAAGTTCCAGTTAAACACAGAATAGTTACATTTATATATTCTAAGATTTTACAGAGATGGAAGTTCCAAAAGAGAAAGCCCTCGTACAGGCAGCAGTTATGTGTAAAAATTGTTTTGTCATTTCAGTGAAAGTTTGAGAATATTCTGTTTAAGGAGATTATTTGGAGTTTTGGACTGTGAACACAAAGTCTTAACCTTGTGATAAGCATCTGCAGGACCAGAATTGGTTAAGATGTTATTTAAGTAGTGGTTTAAAACTACTGAGTTTGTCAGAGAGTTTTATTTGTGTGGGGAATACTATTTCAGAGTTTAGCAATATATTGGGAGTAGGGCGAGTCTCTTACAACATTATTTGACTTACTTGTAAGTAATAACAATGCTGTTACTTCAATACTTCATTTATTAACCTAAACAGCCTTGCTCCCCCTCAGATCTAAAAGGGTCAAATAGAAAACTGTCCCTTGGTTAACCAAAGAAACTATTACCCTCAAGCATCTCCGAGACAAGTCATGGAAACAGTACCAAAAATATGTAACACCCAACTCCCTGACCAAATACAAGCAACTATGCAATTGGCTAAAAAAAACACATTGCCATTGACCAAAATTCGTATTATTCCATATTACAAAACAATCATAAATCAAACCCAAAAAAGTTCTGGAACAGTATCTCTGCCCTTTTACGCTCTGGTAAAAAAGATAACCCCGCCCAGATCCTAACTCTTCTGATCTCTCCTTAGCAACCCAATTTAACTCCTTCTTCATAGACTCAATAGCCAAGCTCACCACATCTTTCCCTAATATATCAGCCCAGACCCCATCCCCCACTACTAACTCAACCCTCCCTGACTCCAATACCACCCAACACCCCCCTTTCTCTATCAAAATCTATTCCTATTACTACCATAAAAACATTCTACAAAAATTGAAACTGTGTTCAAATGCCCCAGATGAGCTTCCATCTAATGTCCTCAAGCTAGCTGGCGATGACACAGCTTTCCCCCATCTCCATCCTAATAAATCATTCCATCCAAGAATCTTATGTACCCCTCCTCTGGAAAAAAGCTTTCATTATTCCCCTCCACAAAGGGGGCAACAACACTGATATCTCCAATTTCCGTCCAATAGCCATCCTATCTCCCATCTCTAAAATTTTCGAAAAATGTATCCAGCTACAACTCCTACCCTATCCCTTAGACAATCAACTGCTGATCCCCACACAACATGGACTTAGACCTGGTCACAGTACCACTATTGCCCTCCTCTCCTTTCTGGAAACCATAAACCATGCAAGCGATTCCAGCAATATCATATCTACCCTTCTCCTAGACTTATCCAAAGCCTTCTATACAGTTTCCCATAACCTTCTCCTGTCCAAGCTCTCTAATCTCAATCTTTCCCCCTCCTCCATAAACTGGTTTTCCAGTTACCTTTCTGATAGACAACAAGCCGTTAAGTGGAAAGACTGCATCTCTTCCTTCCTTCACACTGACAGGTGTCCCACAAGGCTCTATACTAGGTCCCTTACTATTCAACAGCTTCATCAATGACTTTCATCACTCTATCCCAAATGCTAAACTTGTCCAATATGCTGACGACTCTACGATTATCTGCTCTGCCAAATCCCTTCCCAAACTCAAGAAATTAATTCAAGATGCCTTCTCTTGCACTGATTCTTGGATGTTGAACAATCACCTTGCTCTCAATGCATCAAAATCTAAAATTATATTTACCCCTTCTAAATTCACTAAAATAAACTACAACTCTTTCCTCATAGCCAGCCAAAACACGACCCCCATCAAAATAGTCCACTATACTAAACTACTAGATGTCCTTATTGATGAACAACTAAAGTTCGATATTCATCTAAAAACAAATATTAAGAAAACCCATCAAAAGCTGGGTATGATATATCGCCACAGTCATTATCTTACTCCCTCAACCAAACATATCCTCTCTACTACCCACCTCATTCCCTCCCTCTTGTATGGATCCCCTCTCCTTACTAATCTTCAGTCCTCCCTAAAGTCTAAACTGGCTTCCTGCTACTAGAAAATCTCAAAGGTTGCTACAGGTTCCAAATCCTCTCCCCACCATTGCGATGCTCTCCACACCTTGAACTGGTTGGAACTTCCAAACCATCTACCCTATATTCAACTCATTAATGCCCATAAGCTTCTTCAAATGCTCAAATTGCTCCTACACCCTCAAAATGCATCTGCCCAACAGAATACTGAGGTCCAACAATTCCTCCTGGAAGTGTACAAACCGATACATACTCCAGGGACACTTCTACTATCTATCTTTCTCCCTAGCTCGACTATGGAATTCCCTTCCTCCACACATTCTAACTACCTACAACCACTCCACCTTTAAGACTTTGCTCCATTCTCATCTCTCTACTCAGTGGAAATGCTCCTGTTCTCACCACACCTGACTCCTCCTTCTCCCCTACTCTCCTTCACTCTCCTTTTCAACCTAATCTTTTACTGCCTTATCTCCTACTTCACCTTACATACTTGGGTACTTGCAAGACACAGTCCAAAGGTACTTGCAAGGCTTCACTCCAAATTGCCTTGTTTTTGTAAGACTTTCCTAAATATGGTTTGTTAAAGCACATTCCTCAAAATTTTTTTTTTTTTTTTACATATTGTTATTTGTCATGTCCTTAGGAGTCAGGGCACATCCCACAAATGTATTTGTTTACTATTTTGTTTTTGCCTTTGTTGATTTTATTTTCAAACTATGTATAAACAACAAACTGTTGTCCGAGTTGAACTACTGATTGTATAAATTGCAAATTGTTGATATCTCTATTGTAAAACTGTACAAGGAGTATTTCTCCCCGGGCCTCCATTGGAAATTGACTCTTTTCTGCCCAATGGACTTTCCTGGTAAACAAACTGCAAATAAATAAATAAATAAAATTTGTTACTAGAACAGAGGTCCCTTGCTGGACAGTATTGCAGTAATAGGATTAAACAGAAGCAGGTCCAGGATAGAGCCCTGAGGAGCACCTGTTGTAACTGGTTGAAAGGATGAATAGGTTTATTAGTCCCAAGTTGTTTCTTTAGGTTGATGATGGATTTTTTTTTTTACCTTGCTGGGTACTGCATCTCCTAATTCTTGCCATGATTTTTTTTCCCTTTTGTTATACGATCTATTGATGTTGAGATTTCACCAGGGCAGTTTGCTTTCTGAGTTGATCCCGTGCTTAATCCAGATAGGTACAGCTGTCTATATGCAGCTGTTAATGCGATTAAACAGGGTTTCTGGAATGATGCAAGCTAAAGTGTACATAATACAGGGATTTGGGGCTTGCAATGCAAGAAAGAAAGTACAGTTGTGTACACTTACCATAAATTTAGATGTTCGAATGTATTCACTGTTGCAGTCATCACAGTTGGGTTATCTGCCTGCAGGTAGCCCTCAGTCGGCCCGAATACCAGAGTCTTAGTATTTCTGCGTCAGATGCTGTCGCTTCTTCCATGACTTCAAGTCATCAGGGGTATAAAAACAGACAGCTGACGTCATTACATCAGTTTTTCTTGCCCCAAATGTCAGGAGCCCCCAAACAGGGAGCTAGTATATGGTGTGGAAAAGACCACCAGTAAAAAGTAAATACCAATATCATTAGGAATAGCCATAGAGAGGAGAGAAAGATAGAGAAAACCAGGGGGCTGGAGGGAGGGAAACCAGGACTGCAACAGTGAATACACTCGAACATCTACATTTATGGTAAATGTACACAACTGTACTATGTTCTTCGTGTTTCACTGTTGCAGTCATCACACTTGGGTTGATTCCCAAAGCCGGGGAAGGGTGGAGGCAGTCAAGAAGTGTTAGGGCTGGCTAGTAGACCCTGCAAGACTGCTGTAGTAAATCCTGCCCTGGATTTGGAAAAGATGGTAATGCTTGGTGAAGGTGTGTACAGAACTCCAGGTTGCAGCTTCCAGAATCTCCCTGGTAGGGACTCCCGTGAAAAATGCTGTAGAGGTAGAAGTAGCCCTCGTGGAATGTGTTCTGACCCCCTGAGGGGTTAGTTTTCCATGGTGCTTGTAGCAGAATGAATGCAGTGTGCTATCCATTTGGAAATGGTTTGCTTAGAAATGGCCTTGCCCTCTGCCCTTGTTGCAAAGCTGACTACCAGCTGGTCAGCTCTTCTGAAAGGCTTAGTCCTATCAAGGTATAACCTGAGCTGTCTGTGCACATCCAAAGAGTACAGGATCCTTTCCCCTTTATTCTGAGGGTTAGGGAAGAAGGTTGGCAAATGGGTGGATTGGTTTAGGGCCACACTGGACACCACCTTGGGCATAAAGGACGGGTTAGTCCTGAGGGAAACCCTGTCAGCATGGAAGATAATAAAGGGTTCCACAGCCATCAGTGCTTGTAGCTCAGACACTCTTCTTGCTGAAGTGATGGCTAGAAGCAAGGCTGTTTCCCAAGAGAGGAATTTTAACTCTGCTGAAGCAGCAGGTTCAAAAGGGGGAAGCGTGAACTTTTCCAGTACAAAGTTAAGGTCCCAAGCAGGGGTGGCTGCTCTCCTTGGGGGCCTTAAGTTGTTGGCCCCTCTCAGGAGCTGTTTGATGACAGGGTGAGAAAATAGAGGTGGCTCAGTATTGTAATGAGCTGAAATAGCAGAGGCGTGAATCTTAGTGGAGAAGGATAGGCCTCTGTGGAGTAGTTCTGCTAGGTAATCCAGGATTAGAGGTAAGGTGGGCACTGTTGTGTCCTTTCCTATAGACTGAATCTAAGAACAATATCTTTTCCATTTTTCCGCATAGGATTCCCTAGTACTAGGCCTTCTGGCTTCAAGAATGATGTCCAGCACCTGTTTACTTAGAGTTGCTGGTGGAGTATTCAAGGAATAAGCCAGGCTACAAGATTTAGGCTTTGCAATTGTGGATGCAAAATCTGTCACCCCTGCTGTCAGCAGAGTAGGGGTCTGGTGTAGGTGCCAGGGTGGCGCTGCTGTCAGGTTGCGCAGAAGTGGGTACCAGTGCTGGCATGGCCAGTCCGGGGCAATCAGAATTGTCCTTGGCCCGTCTTCTTTTATCTTGAGTAGTACTCTTGAGAGAAGGGGCAGAGGGGGAAAGGCATAGATTGAGAGGTTTTCCCATTGAAAGGATAGGGCATCCACCTTCCTGGCCCTGCTGTGAGGGTTCATGGTGCAGAATTTGCTTAACTGGTGGTTGTGGGGGAGGCAAAGAGATCCACCTCTGAGGTCCCCCACCTCTGGATCAGAAGGTTGAAGGTGCTGGGCTCCAATTTCCACTCGTGTGGGTCTAGAAGATTTCTGCTCAAGTCGTCTGCCAGTGAATTTTGTTTGCCCGGCAGGATCTGAGCTTGCAGATGGACCCGGTTGTCCAAAGCTGTGCTGCACAGAGTCATGGCTAACCTGCAGAGTGGATAAGAATGGGTTCCCCCTTGCTTATGTGCCACATAACTGTGGTGTTGTCTGTTTTTATCAGCAGTTGTCCTGGAAGGATTAGGTATCTGAAAGCTGTCAGAGCATTCTGTACAGCTAGCATCTCCTTTTGGTTGATGTGCAGGAGAATTTGACTTGGGCTCCAGTGGCCCTGAATGCATTTGCCAGCCATGTGGGCCCCCCATGCATAGTCTGATGTGTATGTGGTCAAGGTTTGGGTGGCATGGGGTAGAATAAAATGCAGTCCCTTGTTGTGGTTGCATACTTCTACCCACCAAAGGAACTCTGCCCTCAGACAAGGTATGATAAGAATGACTGTTTCCAGGTCCTGAGAATGTTGGCACCAAAGACTTTTTAAGTACCGCTGAAGTTTCCTCATATGCAGTCTTGCATATGGAATTTGCAGAATACATGAGGCCATGAACCCTAGGGCTTGCAGTATTTTTCTTGCAGTTCGCTGGGTTCTGATGGCTATTTGTTTGAAGTAGCCTGTCAGATAGACCTGCTTTTCTGATGTGAGAAATGCCATCTGGGAAGTTGTGCCCAAGCTTGTTCCCAGGAATACAATCTTTTGACTAGGTACCAGTTGTGGTTTCTTTTCGTTGATGGTGTACCCCAATGAAGTGAGAAGTCTTTTTACAAATGCCAGGTGCTGAAGCAGCAATTCCTGGCTGTCCGCCTGAATCAGACAGTCGTTCAAGTACGGGTAAATTTGGATATTTCTCTGCCTGCAGTATGCAATGGCTGAAGCCAGGCATTTTGTGAATACCCTGGGCACAGTAGATAAGCCAAAGGGAAGTGCAGAGAACTGATAATGCATAGATCCTGCCCTGAAATGTAGATATTTCCTGCATGATTCCCTGATAGGGATGTGCAGATAAGCTTCTTTTAAGTCTAGGGTGACTAACCAGGCATCCTTGGCTAGCATAGGGAGAAGCTGTTGCAGGGTAAGCATCTTGAATTTTGGGACCACCAAAGTGTTGAAAATGAAAAGATCCAGGATTGGGCGCCAGGAGCCCTCTTTCCTGGGCACCAGGAATAGTCTGGAGTAGAAACCCTGACCCCTTTGTTCTACTGGAACTGGATGAATAGCTCTGATGTTGAGCAGGGAAAGAACTTGGTTTTGAGCCTCTGCCCACTGGTTTGGAAGAAGGTCTGGAAAACCGCTTGGGGTTGGCAGTGAATGGAAATAAAATTTGTATCCCTGGGATACAATGTTGAGGACCCATCGGTCCTGAGTGATGGACATCCAGTTTTTTGCATGAAGAGCAAGTTTTCCTCCTAGGGGCACAAGCAATTGGGCAGGGCTGGGAAGTAGAGTTGCAAAGTCATTGTAAACTTTTTCCATAGGGAGGTGGCTTACCACTCCCTCTTTTAGGGGTAGGAGCACTCAAATGCTTAGATCTCTGCATACCCTCAGACTGTAGTCTGGGTGGACTGTTTCCCCTGGGTCTTGTCTGGGAAGGCCTGGAGGAGGCTGGTAAGGACCAGTGTTTTGAAGGGCAATGCCTACTGAATCAAGGTTGTTGCACTTGTAAGAATTCTTTAACAGTTTGCATAGATTTAGATTTTTCTTCCATCTTTTTAATAACTTCTTCTGCTCTGGTGCCAAACAAAATGTCCTTATTTAAAGCAGCATCTAGTAATTTGGATTCGACATGATCTGGCAAGGTCTGCTCCTTCAGCCAAGCATGTCTTCTCAGTACAGAGCCAGTGACTGCGGCCCTGCAAGATGCTTCTAGGGCATCAAAGCCACACTGCAAAGTATGCTTACTAACTTGGTTTGCAGAATGCATAAGCTCTTGCAAATCTTTATTTTCTGCACAATCTGGAAATATTACCATTTTTTGTTTAATGAGTTCCATAATATGTTGCGGGTACTTCATCATGTGAAACTGGCAATTCAATGCCCTGATAGCAAGAGTTGCAGAGGTATATACCTTGCTCTGGAATCCCTGTCCAAAGGGGTAGGATTTTTGGCTGTAGTAGCCTTAATACTTTAGGTCCCTGGGAAATTATCTCTGGATCAGCAGTAGGATTCTTGAAAAGAAACTTGTGGGAATCAGGTACTGTCAAGTTTCCTAGGGACCAGAGGTAAGGTGTCTGGAGTAAGACAGGATTCCATAAAAACATCATCCACAACATCCAGGACAGGGGGAATAGCTAAAGGCCTGTGCTGAGGTAGCTCTAAAAATTCTCTGAGTCTCTTTTTGGACTGAGGATAGTCTTGGCATTTCCAATGGAAATGCTCTCTTAAAGTATGCAAGGTTTCACCAAAAGAGAAATCCTCTGGAGGGGAGCCAGAGGGAATGGATTCCTCTGCATCTGAATCGTCATAGGCTGATAAGGGCATGTCCTGATAATCAGAAAGGTCAGAGTCATCGGACTCCTGGTCTGTAGAATCTGAAGGCAACTGAATTCTTTGTCGCTTTGCAGGGGAAGGTTGGCTCCCCCTAATTAGCATTATAAGGTCTTCAGCCATTCTAAGCATTTGTTTTTGTGGCATGGGGGGCTGAGCATGTGCTTTGGTCGTCGGTTTTCTAGGCATAGTGCGTACTCTGGGCCTAAGAAACTCTGTAGTTTTGGCTAAAAAAGAAGTCGTTGGTTTGATTCGAACATCGGTAGGTCGGAAAACACCCTCAGAAGCCGGTGCCTGCACAGCGGCTCCGGACCCATCCAAGATAGAGACATCCGTTGGTTCAATAGTTGAAGAAGCATCTCACAGCATACTGGACTCCGAATAGGTCTCAGCAGAGGCCTGCGCATCCATAGAAGCGGGCATCAGGGACTGCAAATGTGCCTCACTGAGTACCGACGAACTGTCGACTAGCTTAACGGAAGCATCGTTGGCAGTTGTGGACCTATGTGGTCTGTCTCTGTCTTTATCCTTACATTTTTTCGGAAGATCGGTAGTTGGATGGCTTACTGAAGCCATTTCGGAATACAAAGATGGAGAGCGAAATACAAAGATGGAGAGCGAAAGAATTTAGCAACAAAAATAGCCCAACGACGAATGGTTCAGGCATTAAACAAGGCACAAAACCGACAGAGAGGGACGTCGAGACTAGGCCTAAATAGGTGATGCAGTAAGAATGAAAATCTCTGTGAGGTATTTGCTTTCCACACACAAGACAATTGTTAACTTTTTCTGACATCGGTTAGAGCAAGAAAAAAAGGATCCACAATGGGATACTTAGCTTTAGGAGACTTCAGGATTATTAACTCGAAAATTGAAAATTTCAGGTAGCGGCTGACCGGCGCTTGCAAACTGCTTCGGGCTCCTCCTTGGCAAGAAAGACTGATGTAATGGCGTCAGCTGCCTGTTTTTATACCCCTGACGACCTGATGTCATGGAAAAGCAACAGCATCCAACGCAGAAATACTAAGACTTGGTATTAGTATTTGGGCAGACTGAGGGCTACCTGCAGGCAGATAACCCAAGTGTGTGTGATATCTGCAACAGTGAAACACAAAGAATATCTACCATTGTCCATTCCTTTCAACATTTGGTCTTATTTTTCAAGCCTACTTATTTTTTTAAAAAACAACTTGTCTACAGCTTAGAATAACTGGAAATTACCATCTTAATTATCATCTTAATTCTAAGTATTTTATGATCAATACACTTTTACATCCCTCCACACCGGCAGCCCAAAATCCTTAAGTTATCTAAACTAACTTGCACCTTTCCACAGCCTTTTGTATTTAGTTGTAATATATCCAGACTTTACACTCTAAGAAAAAAGTGCTTTTTTACTTTAATCTCTAACACATACAACAGTCACTGGCAAGACTCCCACTAGCTCAAATATAAAACACACAAAACTGCTTTACAACATAATGTGCAATTTATATTATATTTATACAGACGTTAATAACAAAAAAAATGCTTTACTTACTTCTTCAGTCTATTCAGTGTCCTTCTAAACACGGAGGACAAAATGGAGCACATATTTTATAGTTCATCCCCAAGTTTAACTAAGTGAACATAATTCCATTTTTTGCAGACACTTCTAGCAAAGCCACATTTCACATGCCTAATCCTATATCTAATGAGTCACATGCTTTATAGACTCCCATTTGGACAATATTTCATAATGTTGGTGGTTCTTCAGGGCCAATGGCAAAAAAGGTACTCAGAAATTCAAGGAAATAATTGCTATGGTAATCAAGAAAAGCTGGCTTTATTAGCAGATTATATCATTTTGCACCTGATAAATCCAAAAAATGACATCTCAGTGTTACGAAATATTTTGAGACAGTTTCAAGTCTGTTTTATTTTCATTAATTTTATATCCCAAAACAGACTACAGCTGTAAATGATGCACCAACACATGAACTGGTTCAGCAATACTAATATTTATGTGGACATAATAAAATGAAGTATTTAGGAGTATGGATTAATAAGGCTTCTGTTACAGCTGCTTAGGATATGTAGGAATAAGATCAAACAAAAGATAATACATAAACTGAGAAATTGGTAGCTCTTCTTTATAAATGTGGATAGTAAGATAAAAACAGTAAAAATGTTTTGAATCCTTTTAGTTTTATACATGGGTCAGGCATATTTTTATCATCCAGAGGGGAAGTTGTGGACATTAATACAGATTTTAAGTAATTTATCCGGGATGGAAAGAGGGCAAGAGTTAAGTGGGATACGTTGCTCCTTCAAACAGAAAAAGATGGTTTAGGATTACCTGGTTGAAGGGTATTTTAGAGCTATACAGTTAAGGCTCATATATACAACACAAGTAGAAGACTATAATGCAAAGTGGAAATGGATGATGATAACGCAAGAGGAAAGTTCAAGAAACAAAGAGAAAGTGGGATTTTGGATGCACATCCTTAAGGAGAACCACCACCACCATACAGATTATTATGCTCATAAAGTAGCAGAAAGAATTCTAAGAACAAAGTCAATATGATAATGGAGAAAGGAGACTTTGCCTATAGGGATAAATAAAAAAAAAATAAGCAGGAGGGTGCTGGAATTTTAATGGTTAAAAATGGCAAAACAGCTAAGACACTGGGACCAAGTAACTAGAGAGGGAAAGGTAATAGAGTAGGATAAAGCCATGAAATGTTTGGACCGCAGACTAGAGACTGCGTTCCCTACCAGGGACTGATATCATTGTATACGCAGAGAAAGAGACTGGAGAATCCTAAGTGAAAGACCTGCTGTGGTAGAATTGTTAGTTGAATCCATAACAGGAGCTCCTGTTAAAAAAGGGATAATAAATAGGGCATACAGAACATCGCACAATAAAAATAAGAATCAATCAGAGAAGGCTAGAAATGAATCAGAGGAGGTTCGAAATGATTGGGAAGAGAGACTGACAAATCAATTTACAAGGGAATGATGGGATGAATTCTGTAAAAAAAATAAATAAATAAATCTCTGTCCCTTTAAGATGGCGAGTCAGGTTGGGAGGATTTATCTGCTTACTCCTAGCAGGTCTAAGCCAACTGAAATAACTGTTTGAAGTACTAAATATTATAAAAACAGAAGTGGTAACTTTAGAGACAGGAAGAAGCAAACTGCATACCAATAAATAGAAATTGTGGGAACAATATATGCAGAATACTGCACAGGAAGAGGAGGAGTAAGGTTTAATGGAAGTCTGGAATTGAGCAAATTATGAAAGAAAAGATATGTGATGTATAATATATGTAAATGTACAACAGTAAGTATTGTTTTCTTTTCTGTTAATGCTGGTTTGTCCATGTCTTAAGTGATAATTTAATAAAGGCTTCTTTCTGATCATCTTCATCTCCATCCCAACACCAGTCTCTGGCCCAAAGTACTCATTCTTCTACTCAACTCCAGTGCATTTTTTCTATCACTCAAGCATTTACATTTGGAACAACGGAAAATGCTTCCCTGACAGCATCTCTTTATGAGACAGAAGAAGTATGTGAAGTAGAGTCCCCCCACTGCTTGCTAGTGCAACATTTGTTATCTAAGTTTTTTTTATTTCCTTTTTAGCCTGTTTTGCATCAAAGAACGTTTTTAATCCTCAAAGAAAAAAAATATTCTGAAAACAGCTTAATACAGCAGCTTGGATCTCACATCTGTCTTGTGACACACCCTTGCTTCTCCTCTACGTTGTATTGACAGAATAATCATTTTCTACAAACACTCTGCTATTCCCAATGTTTAACACTTTTTTCTTCTGAGACAGTTTTGTCAGAAGCAGCTGTTTCTGCTGGTACAACTGCATCTCAGTTAACAAATCCTACGGTGGAATATCTAATCAGTTACTTATTATTTTCATAAAATTAATGCAGTTTTCTCCTTCCAGTTTCTCTAACAAAGCACAAAAAATCCGTTTTTGTCTGTGTACTTTGTCTAACTCTATTTTTGAAACAGCTCTTTTTGAGTAGCCAGCCTTTTATTCAGTTCAATCTCTGTTTTTTTTCCAGTTTTATCAATTTTTTAGAATAACTAGTAAAAGCTTTTTCTGTTTTTACAGCCTTTTGTTATTTGAATTTATATACTCTTTCAGTGTTTGATTTATTTTAAACAGCTCTGAGTGCATTTGATTTATTTTTCATCTAAAATTTCTGGAAGCCATCTCCTGTACCAAAAATGAAACTTAAACTGCTTTTGGCTGAACATCTGTAAGATTCTTCCTAGCCAGATTTTTTTTTTTCTTTTCGTATGTTCATAGATACTTACCGTATTTCTCCGAAAATAAGACCGGGTCTTATACTTTTTCCCCTGCCGAAATTCACATTATCAGGTGATGCCTTATTTACCCCCCCCCCCCAATACAACAATCTACATTTATTCATGTACACAGATTGACATTTATTTGGTTCATAGGTAGGTACTAGGCTATCTGCCTAAAGGCATTTATAAGCCTAGCCAGAATGTGTTGGCTTTCACAGCCCCCTTAGATTAGTTCCCTGTGCCTCTGTCCAGTACAGCCACTGAAGTGATCCCGGGGGTAAACTTTCTGTTTCCCATCCACTCGTCAAGGTTTCTCCTGAAGAGTGTTAGCGAGGATCTCTGCCTAATGTAGACTGGAATCTTGTTCCAAAGAATGGGAAGTTTCTGGGACAGGAATCTATCCCTCCAGCACATCCTATTTATTGTTGTGGTGAGGTTTAGATTCCCTAGAGCATGTGGCTCGAGCAGATAAGGTTTTCATTAGGTGGAGCATGTCCATCAATTCTGGGTTGGACATGGCCTTGTATGTCAGGCAAAGATCACATCTAAGTAGGCGTTATGCAACCAAGTACAGCTGGAGTTTTTCAGTCAAGCTGCACAGTGCATCTTGTTTGAGGCCAGCGATCCTCTTGGTGAGGTACTTCTGTGGTCTTTCCAGCTGTTGCAGGTGTCTTGTAAAGTACATCCCAAATGGGGCATTGTACTCTATGATGGGTCTGATGAGTGATGAGTAGAGGGGCACAATGACTGCTTTTGATCTGGATGCAAACCCTTTTGTGATTAGGTGGGCCGCATAGAAGGATTTTCTAACCACTTTGGCAATGTGATTATCAAAGGAGACATTACCATCTACCTGGGTCCCCAGATCCCTCATTATGTTTTCCGTACTTGGAGGACTACCATCTATGTAGTAGTTTGTGGGTACTTTGTTTTTTTCAAAGGGGATGACTATGCACTTTTTGGTATTTAGCTTGAGGCCATGATTTTGACACCAGGTATCTGTCTCAGTGAGACCCTTTTGGAGGATGTCTGTGTCAGCTGGAGAGTCAATTACAGACCCTAGTTTGCAGTCGTCTGCGAACTTGGTTAGCCATAGCCCTCCTGTGCTTGCCTGTACCTCTGAGAAGTATATGCCAAACAGGAGGGGTCCTAGGACTGAGCCCTGGAGAATGCCACTTGTAACCGGTTTAGAGCCGGACCTAGCTCCCGCAACTCTCACCATGTGGGTTCTGTCTGTGAGCTAGTTGGCAACCCATCTTGTGATGTAGGAGTTTATGTTCAGGCTGGTGAGCTTGTCTATAATACCAGAATGGGAAATGGTGTTGAAGACCTTTGTGAGGTCTAGGTAAGCTGTGTGTATCACCTTTCCCTCTTCTATAGCCTTGGTAGAAGAAGTCCACCAGATTTATGAGGCATGATCTGCCCTTAACAAAGCTGAACTGGGTAGGGTCCAGTGTTTGGAGGTACCCAATATCTCTGTTAATAAGTTCCATGATGATGCGCTCCATAGCCTTGCAGACCAAGCTAGTCAGGCTTATAGGGCAATAGTTCCTGGGGTCTGTTGTGGCTCCACCTTTGTGGAGCGGAATAACTATTGCTGTGCGCCACTTTATGGGTATGTAGCCTGTGGAGAGGCTGAGTTTGAACAGTGTGTTTAGGTGAGGGGTTAGTTCATCTTTGAGCTTGTGTAGGACGCAGCCTGGGACACCATCCGGTCCCATTGATGCTGTGTTTTTGGCTTTGGAGAGGGCTGTTTTAACCTGAGTGTCTGTGATTTCAGCGGCTCTACATTCTTCTGGTATGGTTATGGGCCCTTTTGGGGGTGAGAGGGGGGTGAAGTTTGCACTGAACCTGTCTGCCAGGAAGTTGGCGATATCGGTTGGTTCAGTGTATTTTGTGCCATTCTGCACTAACTCCGAGCAAATCCGAGCATTGTCACTTAGATTCTTGACATAGCTAAAGAATGCCTTGTGGTTATCTTTGGAGTCCTTGGCAATTTTTCTTTCGAAGCTCGCCTTGGATGATTTTATGAGGGATCATAGTTTCTTGCTGATACTGATCAGGGATGTCTTCCCTTCTTGGGATGTTACTCTTTGCTGTACTAGTTTCCTCCTTCTATTGTATAGCTTGTTTATGGCAGGGGTCCACCAGACTGGTTTCCTTTTCTTGGAGGAGTGAGTCTTGGTTTTGCTTGGGATAGCACGATCCATGCATTCTTGTAGGTGCCCGTAGAATGCATTAATAAAGGATTTTGCAGCTTGGACAGCATTATCCTTTAGCAAGGGGGCTCTGAAACTTTCCACCTCAGTCTTAAGTAATGTGAAGTTTGCTTTTGAAAAGTTTTTCACTGTGGTTTCCTTGTCCGGGGGTGGGGGACAGAATGTGGATATCCAGAGTGATTTGTTTATGGTCAGATCTAACCAGCGAGGGGTTGACCTCCGGTGTAGAACACCAGTCACCCATGTTGGTGATGACCAGGTCCAATATGATGTCACATCTGGTGGGAGTGTTGACCAGTTGATCCAGGGAGTTTGAGTTAATAAATTCTAGGAAATGTTGGGCAAGGGAGTTAGTACTTGAGTAGTACTCCCAGTTAATGTTTGGGTAATTGAAATCACCCAATATCAGGGTGTTTGGCAGGACCTTTATGTTTCCCAGTGTTTCCAGAAAAGTGGAATGAAGGTCCTGGGACATGGTGGGTGATCTGTAGCAAGCTACAATTTGAATTGCAGTTTTGCCCGTTGTTAGTTGCACGTGGATGATCTCTAAAGCATCGTGCTGTGCCACTAACCTAGAGGTGTGGGTATCCTTGATGAATATGGATAGGCCCCCGGCCTTTTGTATTTCAGTCCGGGTTCTGTGGCCGAAATGTATGGTATGAGTTGTAGCCTGGTAGTGCTGGGGTGCTCTCTGGAGCCTTAAACCATGTTTCTGTTACTGCACATATATCGATTTTCTCCATACTGAGGAGTGCCTCGAGTGCATGCATTTTGAGGTTTAGACTTTTGGCATTGAGTAGCATTACCCTCAGTTTTTTGTTAGATGTGCTGTTCATGGCGGTGGGTTTGTCTTTTGAGCCTTGCCTAAAAAGGCACTATGGGGGTGGCAAGAGCCTTGGCCAGTATTCAAAAGCCTAAGGGTGACAGGTGCAAGCCGTCTCTAGTGAAGCAGCGTGGCTTGTCGAGCATGTCATCCCAGACAGACAGACACTTTGAATGACACCAGAAACCTAGCCAATTGTTGAAATTGATATTTTTGTCTTTATACCGTGGTATAATTCTTACTGAGGGCAGGATGCTACTCAAGGTCAGGGTCATACCAGCCTGGGCTATGTGATCAGAGAGCTCTTCCATGTCTCTTTTCATGTAGTCTAGGGAAGTATGGCTCAGGTCATTCACACCAACATGGTCAATGACAGAATTGTATTTGTACTTGTTCTGGAGTGACCTGAGTACTTGTGTTATGTGGCGGATCCTGGCACCCGACAGGCAGCTAACGGTAACCTTCTCCTTATTCAGAATAGTGAGCGGGACGTCAGTGTGCCTGACTATAGAGTCACCTATTACTAGTGTGTTGGGTATGTTATTTTGCCTTAAGGGCTGTGATTGCGTGGCACACTGGTTTTGTGAAGTACGTGTTTCATGGTTTGTGTTGGGGGTGGAGGTTGCTTGGATGTCTGCTTTGGAGGTCTCTGTTGCTTTTGCAGATTTTTATTTAGAGCCTCCGAGTACGTTTTCATGTATTTATGTGCATGTTTTGTCGGTGCTGGTTTAATGGGTGGTGGTGTGATGCAAGTATTTCCCTTCTTCTCTTGACTGACTGATCCAGTCTTGGGTTGAGAGAGCTTAGCCTCCAGTTTGGCTGTATAATTGCATTTCCTCGCATGTATTAGTGTTTGGTGGTAGGAGGAGAGTGTTGTTTGTGTACAAGGCAGTTGTAACATTGCCTCAAAATGCCCAGAATCACCAGTTGGACTGGAGAGTACACATGAAACTGGTGGTGTGATGCAAGTAATTCCCTTCTCCTCCATGAGGTAATTGTAACATTGCTTCAAAATGCCCAGATTCACCAGTTGGACCAGAAAGTACACCTGAAACTGAACTTTGGACATGCCTGGAAAGATACAGTGAACTGTTTTACTGATTGGCTGGTAAGGTCGAATGGAGAGCCTTGTCCTTCTGCACAGTATAGGGGGGGTCTAGTGCTAGGGTTTATAAGTGCTTGTTATGAGTTTTGAGCAAGTGCCGGGCTGAGAAATGAATGGGTTGAGTGCTTAAGTTGAAAGTTTGTCTAGTTCCAAGAGAAAAATTGAAGAGGAGACTTTGTGGAGCCGGGAAAAGTTAAACCCTAGCTAACCGGCACTGCCACACAAAACCGGGCAAATGCGGTTTTTATAGCAGGGAAATGAAAGAGATAAAAATTAGCCCAAAATGGCCAATAAACTACTAATTCCTGGGCTGAAACCACTCCTCCACAGGCTGCTCAAAGCTCCTCTCTCTCATAGGTGAACAGAGAAACTTCCTTCTATCCAAGTAGGGTATGGGCAAACACAGCCTTGAATTCAGCACAAACCTGAAAAAACTGGACTATACTAGCTCAGAAAGGCAGGAAACAAGTATATTTTTTCAGAAAATAAAGCAGATACAATAAAAAACACTTTAAATGCTGGCTTTGGAGGATTTTACGGGGGATCTTAGCTTCTTGCTGAGGCTCACCAGGGAGTTCCTCCAATCTTGGGATTTTACTCTTTTTGCAACAGCTTCTTCCTTCTGTTGTAGAGTTTGTTTATGGCAGGGGACCACCAGATTGACTTCCTTTTTTTGGAGGATAGCGTCTTGGTTCTGTTGGGGATGGCATGATCCATGCACTCATGCATGTGCTTATACAGTGCATTTATGTAAGATTCAGCAGTCGTACCTCTATTTTCTGTCTGCATGGGCGACAGGTGCAGGCCATCTCTGGCAAAGCATTGTGGTCTGTCGACCAAGTCGTCCCATACTGGACCCCCTTAGAATGACACCAGAAGCTTAGGCAATTGTTGAAGTCAATCATTTTGTCCTTGTACTGTGGTATTATTCTGGGTGATGGCAGAATGCTACTCAGGGCTAGGGTCATACCTTCCTGGGCTACAAGATCTGAGAGCTCCTTCATGTCTCTTTTCATGTAGTCCAGGGAGGTATGTCTCAGGTCATTCACACCAACATGGACAATGACAGAGTTGTATTTGTACTTGTGGAGTGACCAGAGTGTCTATGTTATGCGGCGGATCCTGTCACCCGAAAGGCAGCTAACAGTAACTTTCTCCTTGTTTAGCCTGGTGAGTGGGACATCAGTGTGCCTGACTATAGAGTCACCTATGACTAGTGTGTTGGGTACATTGTTTTGCCTTATGGCCTGAGGTTGAGTGGCACACTGCTTTTGTGGGCTATGTGTCATTTGGGTAGTGTTGGAGGGTGGTGGTTGTCTGTGTTTCAGCTTGGGAGGTCTCTGTTGCTTGGGCATATTTTTATTGAGAGCCTCCGTGAATGTGGGTGTGTGCTTTGTGTTTCTATGTGTGGGTTTTGGTAGTGTGAGTTTTGAAGGACTATGAATTGAGTGTGGTGTGTTGTAGGTGCTGACCTTCTCCTCTTGACTGTCTAGTCCAGTCTTAGCTGGAGAGAGTTTGGCTATATAAGTGCATCTCTCACAGGCTGTAGTGTTGGGAGGTAGGAGGAGAGGGTTGTCAGTGTAGGAGGAGAGGGTTGTCAGTGTACATGAGGCAATTGCTACATTGCCCCAAGATGCCCAGATTCATCAGGTGGACAGGAGAAAACATCGGGAGATGACCCATGGATATGCCTGGATAAGTACTTATTAATATAAGTACTTAGAACTGTTTTCCTCTTGACAAGTGAGAAAAGTCGAGTGCTGTAGTAGTTTATAGTTTATTTAGTACTTACGAGTTCTGTGCAAGTGCTGAGCACAAGGAAACAGTTTTGAGTGCTGAAACTAAAAAACTGGCTAGTTCTAGCAAGAAGAGAAGCAGGTCACAGCCTGTTTGGCGATCCAGTCTTGTCCCAGATGATGCAAGGGTTTGCAAGTTTGTAGCCTTTTTCTGGTAGATGCCTCGATTAGCAACCAGACCAATCAGGTAGGTTAAGCACAGACACTCACTCTCCAACCAGAAAGGGTCAGGAATCAATGCACTCTGCTCCTACTCTCACCAAGATCAGAATATAAACACAGATTCTAAGCTGCCATCTATAAAGCAGTTATTAAGCTTTCTGGTGATCAGCAATCTCCAGGAAATAATGTAACTGCACTCCTTCTCTCACCAGGAGAAAACAGAAGCACTAATCCCAATATAACTACTGAGAGGTAGAATGTGAGCTCTACAATAACTGGTGGTCTTGCAATAGATGCTCAAAGGTAAGATGAAAAAAAATGGTTTATCCTAAACACTGCAGTTGACACTACTGGAGTTCGGAACAGCTGTTCCTATTAGGAAGGTAAACTTCAATATTTGAAGATGCACATGGTTTTGTGTGTTAATATTATGTTAATAGGTTTTTGGGATGTATTGGGGTATATTTGTTTTTTTGTTTGAGTGCTTTCAATGAAACAAAAAGTATTGTAAGATGTGACATAGTCTCAAATATATATGACAAGAAACAACTGTATAAAAGGTCAACCTGACAAACATTAGTGCATGCATATAACACAAAAGCTGAAAGCAGATAATTAACAAAAAAAACTGTTACAAATAAAAGGAGGGAATAATAACTTAACATAACGAGCCTTTTGGTATCATCTTTAAAATCTTAATGGTCTTACAGATATATACAAAAAAAGAAAGCATAATAAACTATATTAAAACTGGAGAATGCAAATAGCATGCTAAAGGAGATGCACTTAGAAATAGCTGAACATGTGAATTTGATAAAGAAAGGTTTTCAGGATGGTTATTCAATGGAATACCTGGGACAAAGGAAAAGAGGAGTACTTATATTAATTGCAAGAGGAGCTCCGTTAGTGATAAAAAAGGAAAAAATAATAGTAGACATGTAGCACTAAGAGGCTACTGGCAAGGGAAGAGGATTATACTGGCATGTATTTATATTCCATCTAAAACTGCTATTAATGGAGCTTAAGAAAACTCTGGGAGAAATACTCAGGTTTTCAGCAGGGGATATTACTTAAAGGTGGAGACTGGAATTTGATTTGCAGCAGGAAAGATATGTCTGGGGGGCCCAGAAGGGAAAATATAACAAAGGAAGGTAGCTTTTTGAAGAAACTTGTGAAAATATTTGGCATGACATATATGAATTCAGTAGTAGGAATTTGGAGTGAATTTACATACCATTTCCCCAATATACCAAAACTGGGCTAGGCTAGACAAAACTTCTATTTCACAGGAACATGCACATTTAATTGAAAGTTCTGATACACATCCAATAACTATTTTAGATCATGAGCCAGTAATTATAACTAAAATAAAAATGCAGGGTAATTAAATAAAAATGAGATACTAGCACTTTCCCACCTATCTGTTGAAAAGAGGAATTTAAGGTATGGGTAGTGGAAATTATTTCGGGAGTTATTAGAGAAGTTAGAAATTTCTTCTGAAAATACAGTTAGGGAGTAGGATAAAATTAAAGTAGAGTTTAGAAAGAGGGTGGAAATAAAACAGAGATAGTTAAGAAGCAATAAGAATTATCTGAGGGACTGACAAATGTTAAAGTACTACAGAACAGGAGGAATCTCACAGAACAAGAGGATGAGCAATTGTATAGTGCTAAGCAAAAAATAAAGGATTACCTCAATAATATACATGAGTTTAGAAAAATTGCTGTTAAGCAACTGTTTTTTGATAATAATGCCAGAGCCCAAAATTTTTTAGTGCAACGACTCAAGCAACAGCAATTAGAAAGGTTTGTCCCCAAGCATCAGTATATAGCCCTGTATTTAACACTTTTTTGATACGTCTCACGGAACATGTACTTTTCAAAAATGTATTTTATTTTGATAATCAGTGTTATTTACAGTTGAAAGGGACTGCGATGGGAGCCTCTTTTGCTCCCATCTATGCAGATCTCTTTATGGGCTATATTGAACATTTAATTTATGATGCTAGCCATAATATATTTTTGGGGTCCATGGATATATGGCATTGCTATTTGGACAATTGTTGGTTAATGTGGCGTTCGAATGAAACCTTTTTGCTTGAATTTGTAGAGTATTCGAATGAGAATAAATGGGGCCTTCATTTCACGGTTAACTATCATTCTAAGGAAATTAAATTTCTGGATGTTAAGGTTACTGTGATCGAGGATGGAACCCTTAAAAGTTCCGTTTTTAGGAAAAATCCTCAGTTCAATGCATTGTTACATGCAACCAGCTGTCACCCACAACATATGTAGGACAATATTCCCAAATCACAATTTTTGAGACTAAAAGGAATTTGTTCCATGGAAGATGATTATGAGATACAGGCCCAGGACATGACAGCTAGATTCCAAAGAAGGGGATATTCCAAATACAAGGTCCAACTGGCATTTAGTTCTATACATGGTACTCATACCTCAGAGTTATTAAAATATCAGGACATGTCTAGATCAATAGTACAACCCATTAGATTTATCATGAATTTTGGAACGAATACCACCCGTTTACAAACTATTTTACATTAACATTGGGATATATTAAATTTGGATGACAAGACAAAAGAATTTTTATCAAAGAAATGCAGGTTTGCCTTTCATCAACCATTTTAAGATAGGGTTTAATAGAGATCAGATTCCATTACAAGTTATTTTGGATAGAACCAAGCTATTGGGTTCTTACCACTGTGGGCACTGTAGTTTCTGCAAATTTGTTCCTAAAGAAAAAAGTTTCACTTCATCCAATTGTCCAAAAATTTATGATATTTTGGTTTATGGCAATAGGAGCACAGATTGGGTTATTTATGTGGCCAAATGCACCTGTTCTGCTTTCTATGTTGGACAAACCTCAAAACCCTTTAAAAGTTGTGAATATCAGAACATCTAAGTGATATTAGATGTTGTAAAATGACCAGTGCTTTATGCAAACATTGTCTTAAACATGACACTGCCAATTTTTTTTCACTATCATAGATGGGGTATGGAGGTTGTCTAAACACAAGAAGGGTTTGCATTCTTTATTAACTACTAAAGATGTTATGTGGATTATTAAACTAGGGGCTTTGTTTTGGCCAGGGATTAATGAACAACTTTAAGAGCCAATTTACTTAAATTAGGGTATGCATTCATTGCCCTATAAATTGTTTAGGATTGTCAGCATTTTCTGAACGCACTGATGAAGGCCAAGGGCTGAAACCAGTATGCTTTTTACACCATTGTGGTGTTGGATTAATTTTTTGTCATGCTGATGTTTCTATTTTTGTATTGAAATCTATGTTTTTCATGAAGTAAATTTTATTTGCTGTGGAGTTGAATTGTGTGCTGGTCATTTTTTTGGATGTTACATGTTTTTGGACCTTGCACCTTACCGTACTTGTGTGGGGGTTGAGTTTCTATTTCAATCCTAAACCATGACTATAACATGTTAATGATTATAATGGCTAAAATAATGGCAATGGTAACGCCAAAATTATCAGACATGGATCAATGTGGTTTTGTGGAGGGGAGGCAAACATTTGACAACATTAACAAAACAGTGATGATCCAGAGGGAAATTGAATGTAAGAAAATACCACTGTTACTGCTGGGTCTTAATGTAGAGAAAGCATTTGACAGAGTGACCTGGGAGTTTATGACCAGGGCAATGATAGCATTTGCATTCCCTGATAAAATTGTAAGGTTGATTAGGAGGATATACGAGGGATTGGAGGCAAAAATTTAAGTTGGTGGGTTCCTCTCTGATAATTTCTATTTCAGCAGAGGAACCATGCAGGGGTGTCCTCTTTCCTCTTTGCCAATGGTTCTAAATGAGTCTATATGACTTGGTCGACAGTTCATATGATCGACTGTTTATTTGGTCGACAGTTCATTTGATCGACAAGCATTTTAGGTGGGGGGCTGTGCCCCCTAACTATATATATCAACTCCAGGGTCACACAACATTGGGGAAGGGGGCAAATGCTTGTCGATCAAATGAACTGTCGACCAAACAGTCGATCATATGAACTGTCGACCAAGTCATATAGACCCTTCTAAATATAGTGCAAATAACAAAGAAAATAAGAGACTCAGAAATTCAAGGATATAACTGATATGGTAGTCAAGAAAAGCTGGCTCTATACAAAATTTAATGAAGGTAAAACAAAGGTAATAATTGTAAATTATATATCCACACATGATTTGTTTCAACAATATCGATATTTACAAGAACATGATAAAATGAAGTACTTATAAGTATGGATTAAAAGGGATTCTGATGTAGCAACTAAGAATATGTGGGAAGAGACTAACCAAAAGATAATACAAAAACTCAGAAATTGGAAGCTCTGTTATATGGATAATGACAACAAGATACAAGCAGTTAAAATGTTTTAGTCCCTTTAGTTTTACACATAGGTCAGGCATATTTTATCAACCAGAAGAGATGTTGTGGATAGCAATTAATAAAGAGCTGAAGGATTTTATCTGGGAGAGGAAGACGGCAAGAGTCAAGTCAGACAAGCTGATTCTTCCAGTAGAAGGGGGCGGATTGGACTTACCCCATTTGAAGGGTATACAGTTGAGGCTCCTATGCATAGCACAAGCAGAAATCTATACTTCAAAGTGGAAAAGGATGAAGATGACATGGGGGGGGGCTCGAGAAACAAGGCAATACTGTGATTTTGTATGCAGGTCCTTAAGCAGAATAATAATAACCATGCAGAATATTATATTTATAAAGTACCAGAAAGTATTCTAAGAACTAAGCCAACATAGCAATGGAGAAAGAAGATACTGCCAATAGGGACGACTGCAATTAGGGATACAGACAATAGACAAGACGGGGCTGAATTTATTGGAGAAAACTGGTCAAAGAAACAAGATATTGGGAGCAAATAATTAGGGAAAGGTAACAGAATGGGAACAGGGCAAGAATTTATTTGGACTGCAGGATACAGATTGCCTTCCCTATCAAGGACTGATATTAGAGTGTAGGCAAAGAGAAAGAAATAGGGGGATCCCAAGTGGAAGACCAGCACTGGTAGAGTTTTTAGTAGAGTTTAGAATACAAGCTGTTGTTAAAAAAGGAATAATTAGTAGAGCATACAAAATATGTTATGATAACTATAAGAATCAATCACAGGAGGCTAGAAAGGATTGGGAAGAGAGACTTGATAAGCAATTCACAAAGAAACACTGTGGGGAATATATGTACGTCTCCCAGACATACTACAAAGTCTAGAAGACTTAGGATCTTTGTTTGGGAGTGTTTATATAGGTATTTTTATACCCAAAGTAGACTCCAAAGAAATTTTCCACAGGTAGACAGCTAATATTGGAGGTGTGATGAAGAAGAATGAGGTAACTGGAACATATTTTCTGAGAGCGTAATTAGTTAGCAGACTTTAAATATTCCCTGCAGACTGCTCTGTCAGGAATTCTGAGGGAGCAAATTGGTGCAACTAAGGAATTATTTTTTACTTTATTATTTTTTTTTTAGCTACGATACAGAACTGGAATTGCCTAGACATAGTAAGCCAAGTCTAATTATGGTGGCTGCCAAAAAAAAAATATTACTAGAAATTGGAAATCAAAGTCAAAACCAACTTTACTAGAAGTAGTGAAATATAGCAACAGAGATAAAACAACTGGAACTGGAATCCTTAGAAAAGGGTAGGAACAAATTACACAGGGAAAAAAGGGAATTGTGGGAACAATACATGCAGAGAAGAAATTAGGTTTAAAAGAAGGAAGGATATGAATGAGCTATGTAATGTTTGACTGACAATAACTGCATATGTACACTGTAACTACAATTATGTCAACATGTTTTGTGATAAATAATATTTGCAACTAAAATTATGTTAATATGGTTTGTTTTCATTTATATAAATGTATGCTTGCCTGTGTCATAAGTGAAAATTTAATAAAGATGTTCTTGTTTAAGTAGTTGTAAGATTCTGGATTTCTTAATACCTTGTGTGCCTCACATTACACATCTAATGTCGTTTAAGGTATAAAAGGGTTGTCTTTATTTTACTTCTTTGGGATCATGTTGGAAAATTCTTGATCCCCCTCATAAGCTATGAGTTGAAATCACTATCATAGTTGTATATTCAGATACTCTCTTTTTGCAATATTATTTACTTTAACAGATGGTGCTATGACTTGGATCTGAACTAGAGGCCTCAGCAGCAGCTGGTTGTCCTAACAGCAGAACGTTTCCTGACAAAACGGCGCCTGAACAAGTAAGTACTTTAACTTGTACCTTAGGTTTCTTTTGTACTTTGATTTTCTTTTGTACTATGATTCTCATGTTTCTCTTTTTATCGGACTGTACAAATGGTAGGTACAGAAGTATTAGAATTTAAGCTTCAAGGATTTGGTCATACCCTAACTGCAACAAAACAAACAAAAAATGAGGAAGAATAAATATACATACAGGCAAGTTTTTAAGCAAGCAAGGACAACATTAGTGTTGTCTCAATTAAGGTAAATTCATAGCAGGGTTGTCCCAGCTATAAGACAGACAGGACTTTGCTGTAACCTGTGTGTTTGTGATTAAGAGTGGAGAATAAATGGAGGCAAGAGAAGCAGTATTCCTACCCCTCCTAAGGGTACTCCAGCATGCTACATGTATAATCATTATGGGAAATAAGGTTGTAGGTTTAGCTAAGTGGTATGACTTTAAACCCCACTTTACAATTTCCACAAACTGGGACTTTTTATCACACTAAAATAATTAAAATACATTTTAGGGAAAAAAGGAACCATAATAAAAATAAATAAAAAAATCAGTAAGATGTGTTTAATGACAGGTATAGTGAAGATTTTGAGAGAGAAAAGTAATCTGCAGCACCTGTATTAAAAGATACAAACCAGAAACTGTTGCAACAAGTAAAAGATCTGAAGACATTGGCAGGAAAATGAAATATGGGATCCCTTTGCCCAGTAATACATCTAACCAGTAGGAGGAAACATCTAAAGAGAATTATCCAGCTTTTGCCCTCTGCCCTCTTTCTTTGAAGGTGACATTCGTCCACCTACTACTGCCCATTATGTTGATAAAAACAGTCCCAAGAAAGAGGCAACAGAGGAAAAAGGACAGGAAAATAAATTAGGGAAAAGATGTGACACAGCAACACTCTGATAATACTCGCTTCACACGCTCTAAAGCAAAACAGGAGAAACATGAAACTTATGAGGGAACTAGCTCTGAAACGACTGATGAAGAAAAATAAATTATAACACAGGAAAACCCTTAGACAAATTCCAACAGAAGGAAACAGTTCATCTCCATTGTCTTGTGCCTTAACAGACTTATACCACAGAGTTAAAAGATTTTCCTAAAAAGAAGACCCTTTGAAATTTAGGGAAGAAAAGCATACTACTACTGAATGTTATGACCCATGTCTGCCAGACCTGTGTCAGTTATTAAAAGTAGTAGTTACTCCTAAAATTTTCAGAAAACAAGTTAAAGAAGCAGAGATAGGTCCAAGTGCAAGGATAAGAAGGAATGAGTATGAAGGGCTGAAAGATAAAAGAAAAGCATTGTTAGAAGCAAATCAGTAAGATGCGCTGTAAAATAGCAGAAAGGGCAAAAATAACTGGTTGAGTGTAAAATAAAGGTGAATCTGGGGAATTACTTAGAGTGGTTCAAATTAGTATTTCAAAGGTATTCCGGTCTTGCAGACTCTGTAGAAACAGCAGGAATAGCTGTGGGCTCTGCTTTTGTACAGGGCTTGCAACTTCAGGTTCAGACTGTCCTGAAACAAACACTTCTTAATTGGTGGTTAGAAACACTAGAAAATGTACGTAACTATGTTGAACACTGTACTGAGAACACAGAGAGAAGAAAAAAGAAACAGAAGAAAAGCTTATGAATTTGCAAATCAGAAGTTAAGTTATGAAAGTACGGCAAATAAGGGAAGAGGCACAGGTAAGTTTTAAAGTAATGGTAAGCAAATGACACCATGAAGTACATAGAAGAATGTTAGGGGACAGAGGCAGACTCTGACTACAGTTCCTCCTTCATTCTCTGCTAATGAAACCTGTTTCTACTGTGGTTAGACTGGGAACTGGAGAGGAGAATGTCCTTATGGACAAAGGCAATTGCAGAAATGGAGCACTTGGCAAATGGACTACAATAATGCTCCCCTCCTACCCCCACCTACACAAACTCAGAGAAGTCAGGAAGCTCCATACTGACAGCACTCTGGTGAGGGAAAACAGGTAAGCCTAAATGCTTTAGTAGAAATTAATCAAAAGGAACTTTGTGTTGAACTAAGTGAAGGAATGAAAGTCATCCCATTTTAATTGGTTCAGATGCCACTAGGTTTACACTTAAATTGAGTTAAACTAGTAAAACACCTTAACCTATAGATAAAGTAAAAGCAGTTGATGTGACTAATGTTCCTGCTGTTTATCGTGTGTCACAGCCTATCACTGTGTCCTAAGGTCCAATAAAAGAGAAACATTCATTCTTCTCAAGTACCACAGATTCAATAAATTTAATTTGAAGGGATCTGTTATGTAAACTAGGATATACCACCTACTGTACCCCTGAGGGAGTGTATTTGGAAGTCCATGGTGAGGCAGAGGGGGGAGTTTTAGTAGTACTAAACAGTGAAGATGAAACAAATATCATGGCTTCAGGAAGATGAGGAGTCACTGCAATAAGTATCCAAAATGTATGGGCACAGCATTCTAATAAGGTAGGACTGTTAAAATCGGTAGAACCAGTAAGAATGTGAGTAGAATCGGACAATTTCTCAGAGTACCAAAATAACCCCTGAAGCCAGAAGCAAAGGGGGAATCCAATGTGCTTATTCAGTCTGTTAAGGAGGAAATAATAGTCCCTACTAGTAGCTGTTGTAACACTCCCATACTTCCAATTAAAAAGCCTGGCTGGAATACTTACAGGTTTGTGCAGCATTTGAGAGAATACAAGTTTGACAACTGTAACACTGTTGTTGATAACCTACACAATATTGCATTATAATCAAAGGTGACACCTAAAGATTGTCGAATGGAAAAATGTAATGGAACTAAAATAACTATTCCCACAACAAACGCCTTTATTATTATGCAAATAGTATACATCACAGACACCACTGAAACAACTGTAGTTGCAAACATTATACATCACTTATAATCTATCCAGTCGCTGTCAGTTAAGCATTATATGGCTCATTCAAATCCTGCCTCTTAAACCTCATTCCTGCTCTGCATACACTGTTCCCACAATTCCCATTTTTTCCTATGTAGTTTGCTCCCTCCCTTTTCTAAAGATCCCAATTCCAGTTGTTTTATCTCTGTTACTATATTCACTACTTCGAGTACAGTTGGTCTAGACTTTGATTTCCACTTTCTAGTAATTGTTTTTTTTGGCAGCCACTATAATTAGACTCAGCAAGGATGTACTACGTCTAGGCAATTCCGATTCTGTATTATAACTTAAACGAATCATCTCCCAAGTCAATCCAATCTGCTCACCCAACATCTCTGATAGAGTGGTCTGCAGGGAATCCCTAAAGTCTGCTAGCTCATTACACTCCCAAAAAAATATGTTCTCAGCCACCTCCTCCTTGCCCGTCACAACTCCAATACTTGCTCTCCACCTGAGGAAAAATTCTTTGGAGTCTACTTGGGGTATAAAAATACCTATGTAAACACTTCCAGGCAAAGATCCTAAATTTTCTAAACTTTGTTGCATATTTTGAGATATACATATATCCTCCCATTCTCTCTCTGTGAATTGCTTATCCAATCTCTCTTCCTAATCCTTTCTAAGCTCCTCTGATTGATTCTTATAATTATCGTGCAGTATTTTTTATGCGTTACTTATTCCTTTTTTAATGACAGCTTCTGTTCTAAAGTCTATTAAAAACTCTACCAGTGCTGGTCTTTCACTCAGGAGTCACCTATTTCTTTCTCTTTGCCTATACTCCAACATCAATCCCTGATAGAGAAGGCAATCTCTAACCTGCAGTCCAAATAAATTTTTGGCCTCTTCCCATTCTATTACCTTTCCCTTTCTAGTTATTAGCTCCCAATACCTTGGTTCTTTTGCCAGTTTTTTCCAATAAATCCCAGTCCCCTCGCCTATTTTTTTGAATACTTGACCACAACCTTATCGGCAAAATCTCATTTTTGTGCCGGTTTGTTCTTAGAATACTCCCGGCTATTTTAGGACTATAATACTCTGTATGATTGTCGCTGTTCTCCTTAAGAGCTTGCATCCAAAATCCCAATCTCTCCTTATTTCTTGAGCTTACTCCCTGTATCAACATCATTCCTTTCAATAGTTTTCTGCTTGTGCTATGTACAAGAGCCTTAACTGTATTGCTCTAAAATATGCCCTCAAATTGGGTAACACTAGTCTGCCTTGTTTTATTGGAAGAATCAGCTTATCCCACTCTTTCTGTCTTCCAGTCCCAGATAAAATCCTTCAACTCTTTTTTAATTGCTATCCACAGTTTCTCCTCTGGTTGATAAAAATACGTCTGACCTGTGTATAAGACTAAATGGACTAAAAACATTTTAATGGCTTGTATCTTAGTATCCGTATCCATATAACAAAGCTTCCAATTTCTCAGTTTTTGTATTATCTTCTGTTTAGTCTCTTCCCACATATCCTTAGCTCCCACAACTGAGTCATTTCTAATTCATACTCCTAAATACTTCATTTTATCATGTCCCCATAAATATGGATATTGTTGGACCAATTTGTGTGTGGGTACATAATTTACCGCTATTGCCTTTGTTTTAGCTTCATTTTCTTTGCTAATGGTTCCATATACAATGCAAACAACAAAGGGGAAAGCAGACAACCCTACCTGGTTACTCTACTCAAGCAGAAGTTCTCGGAGAGGACCCCACCCACCTTAATTTACACCTCAGATCCCTCATATATTCTTCGGTGCAGCGGTAGCATTGTTGCCTCACAGCAAGAGGTTCTCCCATTCGATTCTCGGCTGGAGCACCTTCTGCGTGGAGTCTGCATGTCCTCCCTGCGGTTGAGTGGTGTTCGAAAGACATGCGTGAATGGGCATGCCTTCGTTGAAGGTTGGGTGTCAGGCTGGCACCTCGGCACCATAAAAAAAAATTTACTGCCAATCATTATCGGACTGGAGTGCCACTGTGGTGACCCCTAACCAGGAAAAGCTGAAAGAAAAAGATCCCTCGTATATTCTTTTAATCAACCATATAATTGTATCAGGGAAAGCAAATGATTCCATTGCCCTGCTCATGAAATCCCAGTCTACTCTGTCAAATGCTTTTTCTGCATCAAGACCCACCAATAAAAGTGGTATTTTCTTACAGTCTGCTTCCCTCTGAATCATCAGTGTTCTGTTAATACTGTCAAATGTTTGCCTCCCCTCCACAAAACCACACTGATCCATATCTATCAATTTTGGTTTCACTTTTGCCATTCTTTTAACCATTACAGACAAACACTTTATAACCATGGTTTAGTATTGAAAGGGGCCTATATAATGCTGGATCTAATGGATCTTTACCGTCTTTAGGTATTAACTGTTACCACCGCCTTGGAGGCATACGTGAATGGGGCGTGCCTTCGTTGAAGGTTGTGCGTCAGGGCTGGTAATCCGGTACGTAAAAATCCACTACAAATAATTAGTGGACCGGAGTTCCACTGTGGCGACCCCTAACCAGAAAAAGCCGAAAGATACAAACAAACAAATATTTATTTTGTCTTACAAAGTATGACAACCGTATATAAAAGTGTTTTTAATTCTTATTTTATATTTTAAACAAGTAGCGATTTGTCTTCTTGTGTATTTGTTACCAATCTATTTTCTTCTACTTTTTTTGCTCCATTGCATTATTTATTTATTTATTTTTAGGATTAAACCACTTAAATTTACTTGCGTAGCTTTTCTTGTGTTTTTGTTACTATACTGTCAAGCAATTAAATAAATCAGTGGCCAGTCAAGGGGAGGGGAAAATGTACATTCTTTTCATTGTATGGCTGAATGCTGGGTAAAATGCTTGTCAGACTCTCACTTGACTAGAGGGTGGACCCCAAACTTAAAGTGGCGATTCCCTACTTCAAAACCACTATGGACTTTGCACATCAGCCACCTGGAAGTATGAACACTAGCTCAAGATGATGGTCACTGATGTTCTGACACCATGACCCCAGTGCAAAAATGGGAAACAGGGGCCTCCATTCATCTTCTGTATGGGACAAGAATCATGTTCACCTGAAGAGACTTACTATCCATTTCTTTATCAATGACCACCAGTCGGAGGTCCCTTTCATAACTGAATAGTCCAGTTTTAAGCTCTTATGCTCTGCATCTACAAGTCTGTATTAATTTTATGACAGCACAAATAATCAACTGGACTGGTATTCCACAGCAGGAGTTGTTAATTGAAAGGGAACATCAGGTGGATGCTACAAACCTGCCCTTGAGAAAGCAACCTAAACCTTTAATAGTAAAATGCAATCCTACCAGCAGGAGATGATTCTGACAAAACTGTGGCAGAAGAACAAAGTACTAAAAGTGGGAGACACTAGAGTAAATGTGGAAAATGATTACTCACTGTACACCAGGCAGAAGAAGAGTAAATGTATTCCACTAACAATGGAATGTCGAGAAGCAGGCATGAGATTCAAACTGCTGTATCCAGTTATCTTCAGGATATTCTTTCCTAGAGGGACAAAATCTTTTTTTTATGCAGAACATGCTAAGGAGGAAATACAAAACTTTGTCCAGCAAAAAGAGTGCTGTGAAATGGAAGGAGATTGTGTTTCTTGTTCTTCTGGTAATCAAGACCACAGAGAGACTGTGCCAGTGAAACATTTTCCAGTGTTACAACAGAAAATGCTTGAGAGACAAAAAAGCACAAGAGATGACTAGAAGAAATGACAGTACATTGGAAAGGAAGCAGAGACTAGATTTGGGAGACGGAGATAAACAGGAATAAAACCAGCAACTTGGAAACTGACCAATAAATGTGGGATTATAAAGCGTTAATAATTGTGAAATATGACAGAACAAGAAAACCTGGAAATATTGGACTTTTCTTTGTTAAACTTGTATGGAACTCTAAAGCATATGCCCTACTTCACATAATTAATGTTTGGAAGGGAAGAGGAAGAAAACAGTTAACTGTAAGTAAATCAAAACTTCTGTTCTTAACAGTAATATTTGTATAGTGCATGATATCTGCATGATATAAAGTAAAGTTTTCCCAGTTATTTTCAAGTGTAATGGGCATACTAAAGTAAACATGTGCCCCCCGCCCTTTTTTTTTCCTTTTCTTTCTCCTTATTTGGTTTTAAGAAATGTAGGCAGTGCAATCTAAACAAAAAACAAGAAAAGTCTGTTCAAAAGAGAATGATACAAGAAAAAAGTATGTGCTTTTTCTCATTCTTGCATAGGGGAATGACTGTATTAAGGCTCTTGGCTTAATCTAGTAACAACTTTTGAGAACAAATAAATAAAAAAGAATACATAATATAATAATGCTCTCCTCTAGCAAATAAATACTTGTAGAAACAACCCTGTATCTTGTTTTCATTTCTCTGTGGAGACAATCAGATAAAGAGAAATAAAAATAGAATACTTCTTTCTTTCAGTGGCTAGGAGATAAAGTTTTCCAAAAGCATTCAAGTGTTTTATGCTGTGCTGATGAAGCCATAAGATGGCTGAAACATGCATGCTCACAGCAAGTGGGTTTGGCTTCATTGGCCTGAATTTGTCCATAACAGCTACAAAAAGAAAAAAAAAAAAGTCATGGGCATTCAGAACTGCCATACAGCTGAAAAAACTGATGTCCTTAAAGGGTCATTTGCATATATCCCATATGCCTCTAATATAAGAGGTTTAAGAAATCACATGGGGGAAACTCTACCTTGAGTAGATTTTTCTTTTAGTTTTTACTCATTTTGGGATGGGAATAAAGATAAGACAAACTAGACAGTACTTTGTAGAAGCAAAGACTGTACCATGTGTCTTAGCGTTGATAACCTTTCTTTTAGGTTAACCCAAGTATGTTAGTGTGGCTGTGAGTTCATAGGTAGGTACTAGGCTATCGGCCCTGGGGCCTATATAAGCCTTGCCAAAAAGGTTCCCTGGCTTTCGCCACCCAAGAAAATTACTTTCCTGTGCCCATGTCAAGCACTGCCGCAGAAGTGATCCCTGGGGTGAATTTTCTATTTCCCATCCAGTCATCAAGATTTTTCTTAAAGAGGGCCATTGAGGAGCATTGTTTGACTTGAATGGGTAGTTTGTTCCAGAGTATGGGAAGTCTCTGGGACAGGAATCTATTCCTCCAGCATGTTCTGTTTATTGTGGTGACAAGGATTAGGTCCCTGGAGCATGTGGTTTGGCGAAATTGGGATTTAAGTGTAGCATGTCCAACAGCTCTGGGATTGACATAGCTTTGTATGTTAGGCAGAGATCGCCTCTGAGTAGGCAATATACGACGGAGTAGAGCTGGAGTTTTTTGAGATGGTCTGCATATGGCATCTGTTTGAGGCCAGTAATCCTCTTAGTGAGGTATTTCCATGGCGTTTCCAATTGATGTAGGTGTCTTGTGAGATGCATGCCAAACAGGGCATTGTACTCTATAATGGGTCTGATGAGGGATGAGTAGAGAGGGACAATGACCTCCTTTTTTCTAAATGAGAACCCTTTTGTGATGAGGTAGAAGGATTTCCTGACTACTGTGGCAATGTGGTTATCAAAAGAGAGACTACTGTCCACCCGTGTCCCGAGGTCTCTTTTCACACCTCCAGTGTTTAGTGAGCTACCGCCTATGTGGTAGCTCATGGGTACAGAGTTTTTCCCAAAGGGGATGACAATGCACTTCTTGGCATTGAGTTTGAAGCCATGACTTTGACACCAAGCATCTGTCTCTATGAGGCTCTTTTGTAGAATGTCTACATCAATAGGCGATTCTGTTATGACTCCCAGTTTGCAGTCATCTGCAAACTTTGTTAGCCAAAGACCTTCTGTGTTGGCTTGCACTTCAGAGAAGTAGATGCCTAACAGGAGAGGACCCAGGAACGAACCTGTGGCACTCCACTCATCACTGGTCTGAAGTCGGACTTGGAGTCTGCTATTTTACCGTGTGGGTTCTGTCAGTGAGCCAGTTGGTTACCAATCTTGTGACATAGGTATTTATGCCCAGTTTAGTGAGTTTATCTATAATTCCAGAGTGGGGGATGGTATTGAAAGCTTTGGCAAGGTCAAGATAGGCTGTGTGCACTACCTTGCCCTCTTCTACGGCTCTAGTGACTGCTTCAAAGAAATCAATCAGGTTTAGTAGACATGATCTACCTTTTACAAACTGAGTGGGGTTTGGAGGTTACCTATGTCTTTGTTTATAAGCTCCAAGATGATACATTCCATGGCCTTGCAGACCAGGCTCATCAGGCTAATGGGGCAGTTAGTTTCCACGGTCCATGGTGGCACCCCCTTTGTGGAGTGGGATAACCGTCACTGGGCACCATTCAGTAGGCACATAGCCTGAGGTGAGGCTATGAATGAACATGGTGCTTAGGTGGGGTGCCAGTTCATTCTGTAGTTCGTGCAGTATGCAGCCTGGAATGTTGTCTGATCCTATGGATGCTGGGTTATTGGCTTTGCAGAGTGTGGTCTTAACTTGTTCATCCATGATTACAGGGGGCTTTGCATCCTTCCGGTATTAAGATGGGCCATTTGGTGGGTGAGAGGGGGGTAAATTTAGCACTGAACCTATCGGCCAGGATGCTGGCAATATTGGTTGGTTCTGTATATTTAGTGCCATTGTGCTGTAGCTCAGAGCAGATCTGAGTGTTGCCATTGAGATTCTTGACATAGCTGTAGAATGCTTTGTGGCTGTCTTTGGAATCAGTGGCAATTTTATTTTCATAGCTGGCTTTGGAGGATTTTACGGGGGATCTTAGCTTCTTGCTGAGGCTCACCAGGGAGTTCCTCCAATCTTGGGATTTTACTCTTTTTTTGCAACAGCTTCTTCCTTCTGTTGTAGAGTTTGTTTATGGCAGGGGACCACCAGATTGACTTCCTTTTTTTGGAGGATAGCGTCTTGGTTCTGTTGGGGATGGCATGATCCATGCACTCATGCATGTGCTTATACAGTGCATTTATGTAAGATTCAGCAGTCGTACCTCTATTTTCTGTCTGCATGGGTGTCATGAAGTTTGCCACTTCTGTCTTAAGAAGCATGAAGTTGGCTTTGGAGTAGTTTTTGATGGTTTCCTTAATGGGGGTGGGGGTGGGATATAGATGTCTAGGGTGATTAGCTTGTGGTCAGATCTGACCAGTGGTGAGTAGACCTCTGGCATGGAGCACCAGTTACTCATACTGGAAATGACCAGGTTCAGGATACTGCTACCTCTGTTGAGTGTGTGGACAAGCTGATCCAAGGCGTTGGAATTTATGAATTCCAGAAAATGTTGAGTGAATGTGTTGGTACATGAGTAGCTTTCCCAGTTGATGGCAGGGTAGTTGAAATCACCCATAATTAAGGTATTGGGTTGTACTTTAATATTTTTCAGTATCTTAAGAAATGAAGAGGGAGAATACTGGGGCATGGTGGGGGATCTGTAATAAGCTACAACCTGGATTGCAGTCTTGCCCAATGTTAGTTGCACTTGGATAATTTCGGATGCATTATGTTAAGCAACTAGCCTGGAGGTGTGGATATCCTTAATGAATATGGACACACCTCCACCTTTAGTGTTTTGGTCCAGGTTAGGTGGCCGAAAGGTGCAGTATGAATTAAAGCCTGGTAATGCAGGATGCTCTCTGGAGCTTTGAATCAAGTCTCTGTCATCGCACAGATGTCGATGTTCTCCATTTTAAGGAGTGTCTCAAGTGAGTGCATCTTGAGGTTTAGACTTCTAGCACTGAGTAGCATTACCCTCAGAGTTTGCTTGCTTGTACCTGTTATGGTGGTGAATTTAGCATTTGAACCTTGCCTAAAAAAGGCACTATAGAGCCTTAGTCGGTATCCGGAATCCCAGGGGCGACAGGTGCAGGCCATCTCTGGCAAAGCATTGTGGTCTGTCGACCAAGTCGTCCCATACTGGACCCCCTTAGAATGACACCAGAAGCTTAGGCAATTGTTGAAGTCAATCATTTTGTCCTTGTACTGTGGTATTATTCTGGGTGATGGCAGAATGCTACTCAGGGCTAGGGTCATACCTTCCTGGGCTACAAGAGCTGAGAGCTCCTTCATGTCTCTTTTCATGTAGTCCAGGGAGGTACGTCTCAGGTCATTCACACCAACATGGACAATGACAGAGTTGTATTTGTACTTGTGGAGTGACCAGAGTGTGTATGTTATGTGGCGGATCCTGTCACCCGAAAGGCAGCTAACAGTAACTTTCTCCTTGTTTAGCCTGGTGAGTGGGACATCAGTGTGCCTGACTATAGAGTCACCTATGACTAGTGTGTTGGGTACATTGTTTTGCCTTATGGCCTGAGGTTGAGTGGCACACTGCTTTTGTGGGCTATGTGTCATTTGGGTAGTGTTGGAGGGCGGTGGTTGTCTGTGTTTCAGCTTGGGAGGTCTCTGTTGCTTGGGCATATTTTTATTGAGAGCCTCCGTGAATCTGGGTGTGTGCTTTGTGTTTCTATGTGTGGGTTTTGGTAGTGTGAGTTTTGAAGGACTATGAATTGAGTGTGGTGTGTTGTAGGTGCTGACCTTCTCCTCTTGACTGTCTAGTCCAGTCTTAGCTGGAGAGAGTTTGGCTATATAAGTGCATCTCTCACAGGCTGTAGTGTTGGGTGGTAGGAGGAGAGGGTTGTCAGTGTAGGAGGAGAGGGTTGTCAGTGTACATGAGGCAATTGCTACATTGCCCCAAGATGCCCAGATTCATCAGGTGGACAGGAGAAAACATCGGGAGATGACCCATGGACATGCCTGGATAAGTACTTATTAATATAAGTACTTAGAACTGTTTTCCTCTTGACAAGTGAGAAAAGTCGAGTGCTGTAGTAGTTTATAGTTTATTTAGTACTTACGAGTTCTGTACAAGTGCTGAGCACAAGGAAACAGTTTTGAGTGCTGAAACTAAAAAACTGGCTAGTTCTAGCAAGAAGAGAAGCAGGTCACAGCCTGTTTGGCGATCCAGTCTTGTCCCAGATGATGCAAGGGTTTGCAGGTTTGTAGCCTTTTTCTGGTAGATGCCTCGATTAGCAACCAGACCAATCAGGTAGGTTAAGCACAGACACTCACTCTCCAACCAGAAAGGGTCAGGAATCAATGCACTCTGCTCCTACTCTCACCAAGATCAGAATATAAACACAGATTCTAAGCTGCCATCTATAAAGCAGTTATTAAGCTTTCTGGTGATCAGCAATCTCCAGAAAATAATGTAACTGCACTCCTTCTCTCACCAGGAGAAAACAGAAGCACTAATCCCAATATAACTACTGAGAGGTAGAATGTGAGCTGTACAATAACTGGTGGTCTATCATAGATGCTCAAAGGTAAGATGAAAAAAAAATGGTTTATCCTAAACACTGCAGTTGACACTAGTGGAGTTCGGAACAGCTGTTCCTATTAGGAAGGTAAACTTCAATATTTGAAGATGCACATGGTTTTGTGTGTTAATATTATGTTAATAGGTTTTTGGGATGTATTGGGGTATATTTGTTTTTTTGTTTGAGTGCTTTCAATGAAACAAAAAGTATTGTAAGATGTGACATAGTCTCAAATATATATGACAAGAAACAACTGTATAAAAGGTCAACCTGACAAACATTAGTGCATGCATATAACACAAAAGCTGAAAGCAGATAATTAACAAAAAAAACTGTTACAAATAAAAGGAGGGAATAATAACTTAACATAACAAGCCTTTTGGTATCATCTTTAAAATGTTAATGGTCTTACAGATATATACAAAAAAAGAAAGCATAATAAACTATATTAAAACTGGAGAATGCAAATAGCTATGCTAAAGGAGATGCACTTAGAAATAGCTGAACATGTGAATTTGATAAAGAAAGGTTTTCAGGATGGTTATTCAATGGAATACCTGGGACAAAGGAAAAGAGGAGTACTTATATTAATTGCAAGAGGAGCTCCGTTAGTGATAAAAAAGGAAAAAATAATAGTAGACATGTAGCACTAAGAGGCTACTGGCTAGGGAAGAGGATTATACTGGCATGTATTTATATTCCATCTAAAACTGCTATTAATGGAGCTTAAGAAAACTCTGGGAGAAATACTCAGGTTTTCAGCAGGGGATATTACTTAAAGGTGGAGACTGGAATTTGATTTGCAGCAGGAAAGATATGTCTGGGGGGCCCAGAAGGGAAAATATAACAAAGGAAGGTAGCTTTTTGAAGAAACTTGTGAAAATATTTGGCATGACATATATGAATTCAGTAGTAGGAATTTGGAGTGAATTTACATACCATTTCCCCAATATACCAAAACTGGGCTAGGCAAGACAAAACTTCTATTTCACAGGAACATGCACATTTAATTGAAAGTTCTGATACACATCCAATAACTATTTTAGATCATGAGCCAGTAATTATAACTAAAATAAAAATGCAGGGTAATTAAATAAAAATGAGATACTAGCACTTTCCCACCTATCTGTTGAAAAGAGGAATTTAAGGTATGGGTAGTGGAAATTATTTCGGGAGTTATTAGAGAAGTTAGAAATTTCTTCTGAAAATATAGTTAGGGAGTAGGATAAAATTAAAGTAGAGTTTAGAAAGAGGGTGGAAATAAAACAGAGATAGTTAAGAAGCAATAATAATTATCTGAGGGACTGACAAATGTTAAAGTACTACAGAACAGGAGGAATCTCACAGAACAAGAGGATGAGCAATTGTATAGTGCTAAGCAAAAAATAAAGGATTACCTCAAAAATATACATGAGTTTAGAAAAATTGCTGTTAAGCAACTGTTTTTTGATAATAATGCCAGAGCCCAAAAACTTTTAGTGCAACGACACAAGCAACAGCAATTAGAAAGGTTTGTCCCCAAGCATCAGTATATAGCCCTGTATTTAACACTTTTTTGATACGTCTCACGGAACATGTACTTTCCAAAAATGTATTTTATTTTGATAATCAGTGTTATTTACAGTTGAAAGGGACTGCGATGGGAGCCTCTTTTGCTCCCATCTATGCAGATCTCTTTATGGGCTATATTGAAGAACATTTAATTTATGATGCTAGCCATAATATATTTTTGGGGTCCATGGATATATGGCATTGCTATTTGGACAATTGTTGGTTAATGTGGCGTTCGAATGAAACCTTTTTGCTTGAATTTGTAGAGTATTCGAATGAGAATAAATGGGGCCTTCATTTCACGGTTAACTATCATTCTAAGGAAATTTAATTCCTGGATGTTAAGGTTACTGTGATCGAGGATGGAACCCTTAAAAGTTCCGTTTTTTAGGAAAAATCCTCAGTTCAATGCATTGTTACATGCAACCAGCTGTCACCCACAACATATGTAGGACAATATTCCCAAATCACAATTTTTGAGACTAAAAGGAATTTGTTCCATGGAAGATGATTATGAGATACAGGCCCAGGACATGACAGCTAGATTCCAAAGAAGGGGATATTCCAAATACAAGGTTCAACTGGCATTTAGTTCTATACATGGTACTCATACCTCAGAGTTATTAAAATATCAGGACATGTCTAGATCAATAGTACAACTCATTAGATTTATCATGAATTTTGGAACGAATACAACCCGTTTACAAACTATTTTACATTAACATTGGGATATATTAAATTTGGATGACAAGATAAAAGAATTTTTATCAAAGAAATGCAGGTTTGCCTTTCATCAACCATTTTAAGAAAGGGTTTAATAGAGATCAGATTCCATTACAAGTTATTTTGGATAGAACCAAGCTATTGGGTTCTTACCACTGTGGGCACTGTAGTTTCTGCAAATTTGTTCCTAAAGAAAAAAGTTTCACTTCATCCAATTGTCCAAAAATTTATGATATTTTGGTTTATGGCAATAGGAGCACAGATTGGGTTATTTATGTGGCCAAATGCACCTGTTCTGCTTTCTATGTTGGACAAACCTCAAAACCCTTTAAAAGTTGTGAATATCAGAACATCTAAGTGATATTAGATGTTGTAAAATGACCAGTGCTTTATGCAAACATTGTCTTAAACATGACACTGCCAATTTTTTCACTATCATAGATGGGGTATGGAGGTTGTCTAAACACAAGAAGGGTTTGCATTCTTTATTAACTACTAAAGATGTTATGTGGATTATTAAACTAGGGGCTTTGTTTTGGCCAGGGATTAATGAACAACTTTAAGAGCCAATTTACTTAAATTAGGGTATGCATTCATTGCCCTATAAATTGTTTAGGATTGTCAGCATTTTCTGAACGCACTGATGAAGGCCAAGGGCTGAAACCAGTATGCTTTTTACACCATTGTGGTGTTGGATTAATTTTTTGTCATGCTGATGTTTCTATTTTTGTATTGAAATCTATGTTTTTCATGAAGTAAATTTTATTTGCTGTGGAGTTGAATTGTGTGCTGGTCATTTTTTTGGATGTTACATGTTTTTGGACCTTGCACCTTACCGTACTTGTGTGGGGGTTGAGTTTCTATTTCAATCCTAAACCATGACTATAACATGTTAATGATTATAATGGCTAAAATAATGGCAATGGTAATGCCAAAATTATCAGACATGGATCAATGTGGTTTTGTGGAGGGGAGGCAAACATTTGACAACATTAACAAAACAGTGATGATCCAGAGGGAAACTGAATGTAAGAAAATACCACTGTAGTCTTAATGTAGAAAGCATTTGACAAGTGACTGGGGAGGAGTGAAACCAGGCAATGTAGCATTTATTCCCCTTGATAAATTATGATTAGCGATGAGAGGAGGAGTTGAGAGCAAAATGAGAAATGGTGGAGGGTTCTCTGTTCCTCTTCCTTAATTTCTATTTCCATGCAGAAGTAGGTCCCTCTTTCCTCTTTGCCAATTGCCAATGGTTCTAAATGAGTCTATGACTTAACAGTTCATATATATATGATGGACTGTTTATTTGGTGATGTTTGATCGACAAACATTTTATTTGGGGGGTGAGCCACACCCCCAATGTGGGGGGCTGTGCCCCACACCCCTAACTATATATATCAACTCCAGGGTCACACAACATTGGGGAAGGGGGCAAATGCTTGTCGATCAAATGAACTGTCGACCAAACAGTCGATCATATGAACTGTCGACCAAGTCATATAGACCCTTCTAAATATAGTGCAAATAACAAAGAAAATAAGAGACTCAGAAATTCAAGGATATAACTGATATGGTAGTCAAGAAAAGCTGGCTCTATACAAAATTTAATGAAGGTAAAACAAAGGTAATAATTGTAAATTATATATCCACACATGATTTGTTTCAACAATATCGATATTTACGGGAACATGATAAAATGAAGTACTTATACGTATGGATTAAAAGGGATTCTGGTGTAGCAACTAAGAATATGTGGGAAGAGACTAACCAAAAGATAATACAAAAACTCAGAAATTGGAAGCTCTGTTATATGGATAATGACAACAAGATACAAGCAGTTAAAATGTTTTAGTCCCTTTAGTTTTACACATAGGTCAGGCATATTTTATCAACCAGAAGAGATGTTGTGGATAGCAATTAATAAAGAGCTGAAGGATTTTATCTGGGAGAGGAAGACGGCAAGAGTCAAGTCAGACAAGCTGATTCTTCCAGTATAAGGGGGCGGATTGGACTTACTCCATTTGAAGGGTATACAGTTGAGGCTCCTATGCATAGCACAAGCAGAAATCTATACTTCAAAGTGGAAAAGGATGAAGATGACCTGGGGGGGGGGCTCGAGAAACAAGGCAATACTGTGATTTTGTATGCAGGTCCTTAAGCAGAATAATAATAACCATGCAGAATATTATATTTATAAAGTACCAGAAAGTATTCTAAGAATTAAGCCAACATAGCAATGGAGAAAGAAGATACTGCCAATAGGGATGACTGCAATTAGGGATACAGACAATAGACAAGACGGGGCTGAATTTATTGGAGAAAACTGGTCAAAGAAACAAGATATTGGGAGCAAATAATTAGGGAAAGGTAACAGAATGGGAACAGGGCAAGAATTTATTTGGACTGCAGGATACAGATTGCCTTCCCTATCAAGGACTGATATTAGAGTGTAGGCAAAGAGAAAGAAATAGGGGGATCCCAAGTGGAAGACCAGCACTGGTAGAGTTTTTAGTAGAGTCTAGAATACAAGCTGTTGTTAAAAAAAGGAATAATTAGTAGAGCATACAAAATATGTTATGATAACTATAAGAATCAATCACAGGAGGTTAGAAAGGATTGGGAAGAGAGACTTGATAAGCAATTCACAAAGCAACACTGTGGGAAATATATGTACGTCTCCCAGACATACTACAAAGTCTAGAAGACTTAGGATCTTTGTTTGGGAGTGTTTACATAGGTATTTTTATACCCCAAGTAGACTCCAAAATTTTCCACAGGTAGACAGCTAATATTGGAGGTGTGATGAAGAAGAATGAGGTAACTGGAACATATTTTCTGAGAGTGTAATTAGTTGGCAGACTTTAAATATTCCCTGCAGACTGCTCTGTCAGGAATTCTGAGGGAGCAAATTGGTGCAACTAAGGAATTATTTTTTACTTTATTATTTTTTTTTTAGCTACGATACAGAACTGGAATTGCCTAGACATAGTAAGCCAAGTCTAATTATGGTGGCTGCCAAAAAAAAAAAAATATTACTAGAAATTGGAAATCAAAGTCAAAACCAACTTTACTAGAAGTAGTGAATATAGCAACAGAGATAAAACAACTGGAACTGGAATCCTTAGAAAAGGGTAGGAACAAATTACACAGGGAAAAAAGGGAATTGTGGGAACAATACATGCAGAGAAGAAATGAGGCTTAAAAGAAGGAAGGATATGAATGAGCTATGTAATGTTTGACTGACAATAACTGCATAGATTATAAGTGATGTACACTGTAACTACAATTATGTCAACATGTTTTGTGATATATAATATTTGCAACTAAAATTATGTTAATATGGTTTGTTTTCATTTATATAAATGTATGCTTGCCTGTGTCATAAGTGAAAATTTAATAAAGATGTTCTTGTTTAAGTAGTTGTAAGATTCTGGATTTCTTAATACCTTGTGTGCCTCACATTACACATCTAATGTCATTTAAGGTATAAAAGGGTTGTCTTTATTTTACTTCTTTGGGATCATGTTGGAAAATTCTTGATCCCCCTCATAAGCTATGAGTTGAAATCACTATTATAGTTGTATATTCAGATACTCTCTTTTTGCAATATTACTTACTTTAACAGATGGTGCTATGACTTGGATCTGAACTAGAGGCCTCAGCAGCAGCTGGCTGTCCTAACAGCAGAACGTTTCCTGACAAAACGGCGCCTGAACAATTAAGTACTTTAACTTGTACCTTAGGTTTCTTTTGTACTTTGATTTTCTTTTGTACTTTGATTCTCATGTTTCTCTTTTTATCGGACTGTACAAATGGTAGGTACAGAAGTATTAGAATTTAAGCTTCAAGGATTTGGTCATACCCTAACTGCAACAAAACAAACAAAAAATGAGGAAGAATAAATATACATACAGGCAAGTTTTTAAGCAAGCAAGGACAACATTAGTGTTGTCTCAATTAAGGTAAATTCATAGCAGGGTTGTCCCAGCTATAAGACAGACAGGACTTTGCTGTAACCTGTGTGTTTGTGATTAAGAGTGGAGAATAAATGGAGGCAAGAGAAGCAGCATTCCTACCCCTCCTAAGGGTACTCCAGCATGCTACATGTATAATCATTATGGGACATAAGGTTGCAGGTTTAGCTAAGTGGTATGACTTTAAACCCCACTTTACAATTTCCACAAACTGGGACTTTTTATCACACTAAAATAATTAAAAGACATTTTAGGGAAAAAAGGAACCATAATAAAAATAAATAAAAAAATCAGTAAGATGTGTTTAATGACTGGTATAGTGAAGATTTTGAGAGAGAAAAGTAATCTGCAGCACCTGTATTAAAAGATACAAACCAGAAACTGTTGCAACAAGTAAAAGATCTGAAGACATTGGCAGGAAAATGAAATATGGGATCCCTTTGCCCAGTAATACATCTAACCAGTAGGAGGAAACATCTAAAGAGAATTATCCAGCTTTTGCCCTCTGCCCTCTTTCTTTGAAGGTGACATTCGTCCACCTACTACTGCCCATTATGTTGATAAAAACAGTCCCAAGAAAGAGGCAACAGAGGAAAAAGGACAGGAAAATAAATTAGGGAAAAGATGTGACACAGCAACACTCTGATAATACTCGCTTCACACGCTCTAAAGCAAAACAGGAGAAACATGAAACTTATGAGGGAACTAGCTCTGAAACGACTGATGAAGAAAAATAAATTATAACACAGGAAAACCCTTAAACAAATTCCAACAGAAGGAAACAGTTCATCTCCATTGTCTTGGGCCTTAACAGACTTATACCACAGAGTTAAAAGATTTTCCTAAAAAGAAGACCCTTTGAAATTTAGGGAAGAAAAGCATACTACTACTGAATGTTATGACCCATGTCTGCCAGACCTGTGTCAGTTATTAAAAGTAGTAGTTACTCCTAAAATTTTCAGAAAACAAGTTAAAGAAGCAGAGATAGGTCCAAGTGCAAGGATAAGAAGGAATGAGTATGAAGGGCTGAAAGATAAAAGAAAAGCATTGTTAGAAGCAAATCAGTAAGATGCGCTGTAAAAGAGCAGAATGGGCAAAAATAACTGGTTGAGTGTAAAATAAAGGTGAATCTCTGGGAAATTACTTAAGAGTGGTTCAAATTAGTATTTCAAAGGTATTCCGGTCTTGCAGACTCTGTAGAAACAGCAGGAATAGCTGTGGGCTCTGCTTTTGTACAGGGCTTGCAACTTCAGGTTCAGACTGTCCTGAAACAAACACTTCTTAATTGGTGGTTAGAAACACTAGAAAATGTACGTAACTATGTTGAACACTGTACTGAGAACACAGAGAGAAGAAAAAAGAAACAGAAGAAAAGCTTATGAATTTGCAAATCAGAAGTTAAGTTATGAAAGTACGGCAAATAAGGGAAGAGGCACAGGAAAGTTTTAAAGTAATGGTAAGCAAATGACACCATGAAGTACATAGAAGAATGTTAGGGGACAGAGGCAGACTCTGACTACAGTTCCTCCTTCATTCTCTGCTAATGAAACCTGTTTCTACTGTGGTTAGACTGGGAACTGGAGAGGAGAATGTCCTTATGGACAAAGGCAACTGCAGAAATGGAGCACTTGGCAAATGGACTACAATAATGCTCCCCTCCTACCCCCACCTACACAAACTCAGAGAAGTCAGGAAGCTCCATACTGACAGCACTCTGGTGAGGGAAAACAGGTAAGCCTAAATGCTTTAGTAGAAATTAATCAAAAGGAACTTTGTGTTGAACTAAGTGAAGGAATGAAAGTCATCCCATTTTAATTGGTTCAGATGCCACTAGGTTTACACTTAAATTGAGTTCAACTAGTAAAACACCTTAACCTATAGATAAAGTAAAAGCAGTTGATGTGACTAATGTTCCTGCTGTTTATCGTGTGTCACAGCCTATCACTGTGTCCTAAGGTCCAATAAAAGAGAAACATTCATTCTTCTCAAGTACCACAGATTCAATAAATTTAATTTGAAGGGATCTGTTATGTAAACTAGGATATACCACCTACTGTACCCCTGAGGGAGTGTATTTGGAAGTCCCTGGTGAGGCAGAGGGGGGAGTTTTAGTAGTACTAAACAGTGAAGATGAAACAAATATCATGGCTTCAGGAAGATGAGGAGTCACTGCAATAAGTATCCAAAATGTATGGGCACAGCATTCTAATAAGGTAGGACTGTTAAAATCGGTAGAACCAGTAAGAATGTGAGTAGAATCGGACAATTTCTCAGAGTACCAAAATAACCCCTGAAGCCAGAAGCAAAGGGGGAATCCAATGTGCTTATTCAGTCTGTTAAGGAGGAAATAATAGTCCCTACTAGTAGCTGTTGTAACACTCCCATACTTCCAATTAAAAAGCCTGGCTGGAATACTTACAGGTTTGTGCAGCATTTGAGAGAATACAAGTTTGACAACTGTAACACTGTTGTTGATAACCTACACAATATTGCATTATAATCAAAGGTGACACCTAAAGATTGTCAAATGGAAAAGTGTAATGGAACTAAAATAAATATTCCCCCAACAAACGCCTTTATTATTATGCAAATAGTATACATCACAGACACCATTGAAACAACTGTAGTTGCAAACATTATACATCACTTATAATCTATCCAGTCGCTGTCAGTTAAGCATTATATGGCTCATTCAAATCCTGCCTCTTAAACCTCATTCCTGCTCTGCATACACTGTTCCCACAATTCCCATTTTTTCCTATGTAGTTTGCTCCCTCCCTTTTCTAAAGATCCCAATTCCAGTTGATTTATCTCTGTTACTATATTCACTACTTCGAGTACAGTTGGTCTAGACTTTGATTTCCACTTTCTAGTAATTGTTTTTTTTGGCAGCCACTATAATTAGACTCAGCAAGGATGTACTACGTCTAGGCAATTCCGATTCTGTATTATAACTTAAACGAATCATCTCCAAAGTCAATCCAATCTGCTCACCCAACATCTCTGATAGAGTGGTCTGCAGGGAATCCCTAAAGTCTGCCAGCTCATTACACTCCCAAAAAAATATGTTCCCAGCCACCTCCTCCTTGCCCGTCACAACACCAATACTTGCTCTCCACCTGAGGAAAAATTCTTTGGAGTCTACTTGGGGTATAAAAATACCTATGTAAACACTTCCAGGCAAAGATCCTAAATTTTCTAAACTTTGTTGCATATTTTGAGATATACATATATCCTCCCATTCTCTCTCTGTGAATTGCTTATCCAATCTCTCTTCCTAATCCTTTCTAAGCTCCTCTGATTGATTCTTATAATTATCGTGCAGTATTTTTTATGCGTTACTTATTCCTTTTTTAATGACAGCTATTAAAAACTCTACCAGTGCTGGTCTTTCACTCAGGAGTCACCTATTTCTTTCTCTTTGCCTATACTCCAACATCAATCCCTGATAAAGAAGGCAATCTCTAACCTGCAGTCCAAATAAATTTTTGGCCTCTTCCCATTCTATTACCTTTCCCTTTCTAGTTATTAGCTCCCAATACCTTGGTTCTTTTGCCAGTTTTTTCCAATAAATCCCAGTCCTCTCACCTATTTTTTTGAATACTTGACCACAACCTTATCGGCAAAATCTCATTTTTGTGCCGGTTTGTTCTTAGAATACTCCCGGCTATTTTAGGACTATAATACTCTGTATGATTGTCGCTGTTCTCCTTAAGAGCTTGCATCCAAAATCCCAATCTCTCCTTATTTCTTGAGCTTACTCCCTGTATCAACATCATTCCTTTCAATAGTTTTCTGCTTGTGCTATGTACAAGAGCCTTAACTGTATTGCTCTAAAATATGCCCTCAAATTGGGTAACCCTAGTCTGCCTTGTTTTATTGGAAGAATCAGCTTATCCCACTCTTTCTGTCTTCCAGTCCCAGATAAAATCCTTCAACTCTTTTTTAATTGCTATCCACAGTTTCTCCTCTGGTTGATAAAAATACGTCTGACCTGTGTATAAGACTAAAGGGACTAAAAACATTTTAATGGCTTGTATCTTAGTATCCATATCCATATAACAAAGCTTCCAATTTCTCAGTTTTTGTATTATCTTCTGTTTAGTCTCTTCCCACATATCCTTAGCTCCCACAACTGAGTCATTTCTAATTCATACTCCTAAATACTTCATTTTATCATGTCCCCATAAATATGGATATTGTTGGACCAATTTGTGTGTGGGTACATAATTTACCGCTATTGCCTTTGTTTTAGCTTCATTTTCTTTGCTAATGGTTCCATATACAATGCAAACAACAAAGGGGAAAGCAGACAACCCTACCTGGTTACTCTACTCAAGCAGAAGTTCTCGGAGAGGACCCCACCCACCTTAATTTACACCTCAGATCCCTCATATATTCTTCGGTGCAGCGGTAGCATTGTTGCCTCACAGCAAGAGGTTCTCCCATTCGATTCTCGGCTGGAGCACCTTCTGCGTGGAGTCTGCATGTCCTCCCTGTGGTTGAGTGGTGTTCGAAAGACATGCGTGAATGGGCGTGCCTTCGTTGAAGGTTGGGTGTCAGGCTGGCACCTCGGCACCATAAAAAAAATTTACTGCCAATCATTATCGGACTGGAGTGCCACTGTGGCGACCCCTAACCAGGAAAAGCTGAAAGAAAAAGATCCCTCGTATATTCTTTTAATCAACCATATAATTGTATCAGGGAAAGCAAATGATTCCATTGCCCTGCTCATGAAATCCCAGTCTACTCTGTCAAATGCTTTTTCTGCATCAAGACCCACCAATAAAAGTGGTATTTTCTTACAGTCTGCTTCCCTCTGAATCATCAGTGTTCTGTTAATACTGTCAAATGTTTGCCTCCCCTCCACAAAACCACACTGATCCATATCTATCAATTTTGGTTTCACTTTTGCCATTCTTTTAACCATTACAGTCAACACTTTATAACCATGGTTTAGTATTGAAAGGGGCCTATATAATGCTGGATCTAATGGATCTTTACCCTCTTTAGGTATTAACTGTTACCACCGCCTTCTTCCAGGATGCTGGTACTTCTCCTCTTAAAATACTGTTAAACAAAACCTTCCAGATCTTTATCAGTTCTTTCCCTCCTAACTTCCAAACTTCCACAGGAATACCATCTATTACTGGGGAAATTTCCTGTAGATTGGTTATTTATAGACATTTTACCTCATTCCTTCCTATCCTAACTGTTAGTAATTGAGCCACATCTGCCTCTAACCTGACCATATTTAATTCTTCCATAAACATTTCCATTTGTACGTTTTCTTGATTTCCACATTTCTCTGCTTTATACAAACTTTCATAACATTTCCGAAATATTTCTAATACTTCTATAGGGTCTCTTGCTATCTTCATTGTTATAAGCTCCCTAAGCTTGGTGATAGCCCTTTCCACTTTCTGTTGCCTGAGTTGTTGTGCTAAGATTATATGCTCTAGAATTATTATAAAAAAACAGTTGCTTAACAGCAATCTTTCTAAACTCGTGCATTTTGTCGAAGTAATCTCTTATTTTCTGTTTAGCATTCTACAGCTGCTCCTATTCTTGTTCTGAGAGTCCCCCTACTTTACAATACTTTAACATTTGTCAATCCCTCTAAATAATTCTTGTTACTGTTTAATCATATATCCCTTTCTTTCATTTCCACCCTAGTTTTAAACTCCACTTTAATTTTATCCCACTCCCTAGCTATGTTTTCAGAAGAAAATGTTATCTTCTGTAGTAGCTCCTGAATTAATTCCAAAACCCATTCCTTGAATTGCTCTCTTTTCAACTAAGTGGGAAAGCATCAACGTCTCATTTTTATTTCATTTCATTACCTTGCATTTTTTTTTTATTTTAGTTATTATTGGAGCATGATCTGCGGTAGCGTTGTCTCACAGCAAGAGGTTCTCCCGTTCGATTCTCGGCTTGGGTTGGGAGTGCCTTCTGTGTGGAGTCTGCATGTCTGCCCTGCGGTCGAGTGGGCATTTGAAAGACATACATTGAATTGGCGTGCCTTCGTTGAAGGTTGGGCTTTGGGCTGGCAAATCAACACCATAAAAAAAAAAACTGCCAATCATTAGCGGACCGGAGTTCTGCTGTGGCGACCCCTAACCGGGAAAAGCCGAAAGACAAACAACAACAACATTGGAGCATGATCTGAAATAGTTATTGGGTTCATTTCAAGCCCTTCAGTTAAGTACACATTTTCCTGTAATTCCTGTAATATATCAAATCTATCTAGCCTAGCCCAGTTTTTGTAACTCTGTAAGCAATATGTAAATTCACTCTGAACTCCTAGTACTGAATTCACATCTTCCATGCCAAACATTTTGATAAATTTCATCAAAAATCTACCCTCCTTTGTTATATTTTCCCTTCTAGGACCCCAGACACATCTTCACTGTTGCAAACCAAACTTCAGGTCTCCACCTATAAGTAATATTCCTTGCTGAAAGCTGATTATTTCTCCCAGAATTTTCTTAAGCTCCATTACAGCAGTTTTAGGAGGGATGTAAATGCATGCCAGTGTAATCCCCTCCCTGGCCAGTAGCCCCTTAGAACTATGTATTTTCCATTATTATCTTTTTCCTCTTCTATCACTATTGGAGCTCCTCTTGCAATTAATATAGGTACTCCTGTTTTCCTTTGCCCCAGACATTCAGCTGAATAACCATCCTGAAAAACCTTTCTTTATCAATTCACATGTTCAGTTCTTTTCAGGTGTGTCTCCTGTAGCACAGCTATTTGCACTCTACAATTTTAAATATAATTCACTACTCATTCTTTATGAATTCCTATATCGAAAATTGATCCTGGATTCCAACAATATTATCTATAACAGCAAACTGAAGCGGCAAAAATACCAGAAAACTGGATCCAAGCACAGTTCAAAGCATTTATTTGGACAGTATAAAACGGAGAAAATTCAAGGTTAAGCACTTTCATCCATGTATACAGACTTCTTCAGAACATATTAGCAACAATCACTCACCCTTAAATACATAAAAAAAACCCGCCTTTAACCACAATCATTCAATTAACCACATTAATTATCTTGAGTTAAACTGTTGTAACATTTCACATTCACTTGTCCTACGTAAAGTATATGGTACTATAACAAGGACTGTATGAATTGCAATGCACTATGCAATAATGTTTTTCAACAGTCCTGTATTGCTCTACATATCTAGATGTCTAACAGCTATTAAACAATTATATCTAATGTGTTATCCTTATATAGCAAAGCCTATATAATGTACTGCAATTTAACCTCTTCCTTAAAAAACTGATTTGTTGATTTCTATATTAACAACATTCAATAAAACAATAAAATATATTATTAATATAAAACTCTGTAAAATAATATGACCTACTGTATTTTAATATTTAAATTTCTATATGCATTTTAACAATGCTATTAAATATTGAATTCCAAATATCAATGAAAAATACAAATACAAAGGTGTATCAGGTGTAGACATGAACATAGACATATTGAATACGTCAAAGTTTACCAAGGAACTAGCAATTGTTGTAGGCTATACCCTGACTAAGGGTTTAGTAGGGATCATTTCATTAAGTCCAGGTGGTACAGCTGCCTTTAATCGTATCTGCCATTTCACTTCCTTTTCACCCACTACTGCCTTGATATTTCCTCCTCTAGGGTTGGGTCTCACCACTTCTAGAATGGCAAATTTAAAACCTGTACAGCCTCGATTATTTATCAAATGTCTGGACAATGCACTGTTGGTATCAAATTTTCTAATACAATACAAGTGATCATAGATTCTGTTTTTCAAGTGTCGATCAGTTTTTCCTACATAGTAATTCAAACAGGTGTTACATAAGGCTAAATAAATCAGATGTTGAGTCTGGCAATTACCGTGGCAAAACTTCACCTTACTTTTGATATTATTATTCAAGGTGATAGATGTCTTCTCAAATATATAGCTGCAATAATTGCAGTTTCCACATTTCTTAGTGCCTACTTTATAGCCATTTCTATTCTTTTGAGAATTATATTTTAGCTCTATAATTCTTTTTAAAATTATTGCCTGTTTTGTACACAAATTGAGGTCTACAGGGTACCTTGTCTTTTATTGTACCATCACTTGTTAATATATTCCAGTTGGTATTAATAATCTCCTTTACCTCATTACTGTGTTTGCCATATTTTAGTATACAGGCTTTAGTATAGTTGTCGTTCATAACACCTTTGTTTGTGTTGTTATTGTTACTTGTCTCATGAGTTTTTTTAAAACCTACACCTAATAAGGGTGGGTATTTCTGACCCCATTCATTTGATACATATATAATTATATCATTAATCATGTCTATAGGGTATCCTTTTTCCCTAAATAACCCACCAATGAAGGCAAGTTTATTTAACATTTCATCCCTTGCAGATGTCATCCTAGCAGCTCTTATGCATTGTCCTTTTACTACACTACGTTTAGTATGACAAGAATGAGCACTATCAAAATGTAGGTATCCATTACTATATGTGTCCTTTCTGTATATTCTAGACTGGAAGGATTTCCCATCATTATATACATAGACATCCAAGTAATTGATCCCCTTTGTGTCCAGCTGATGGGTAAACCTGAGATAGTTAGTTGTATGGTTGATGTAATACATAAAATTGGTCAACTCTTCTACATCTCCGGCCCACAGGATGAAAATATCATCCAGGTAACGGACATATGTTTTGATGTACTGCATCCAAGTGGAATTGAGGATGAATTCCTCCTCCCAGTCTAGTAGTACTAAATTGGCATACATGAGGGCACAAGCTGCCCCCATGGCCACACCTGTTTTTTGTCTATAGTACTCACCTTCATAGTAGATGTAATTGTAGTCAAGTACTATATCCATAAATGCTGTAAGTAAGGAGATGTCATCCTTATGTAATCCACTATATTTGTGTAAACTGTTGATGAAACTGTTGAGACCGTCATTCTTAGGAATGCAGGAAAAAAGATCCTGAATGTCAACAGTGACAAATATTAAATCAGGACTCCGCAATTCTTGTTTAAATATTCCCAAAAATTCCCAAGAATCCTTAATGATATGTGTGATGGTACTATACATGTGTTTAAGCTTGTAATCAATGACTTTACCAAAAGGAAAAACTTTACTGTCACTCCCAGATATTATGGGTCTAAATGGGGGATCCACAAGGTTTTTGTGAACCTTGGGAATTCCTCTAATAGGGTAGACTTCCCTATACTGGCAACTAAGAAACTTGTATAGGTCCTCATTAACTCTATTGTCCAACAGATATTCTTCTAGGTAAGAGTCTACTTTACTATACGCTATGTTCACTTGATTAAGTGAGGATACCTCATACTGTAGTGGATTATTAAGCAGTTCAAATATTTTACTATTGTATTTATCTTGATCATATAATACGATTCCTCCCCCTTTATCCGCTGACATAATCCTTATATTGTTTTCACTCAATGAGTCTATAACTGAAGTAACTTGTTTATTTAATGCAAAATCCTTCTTATTGTACTTATATTTATTGTACAGACCATATAGTTCAGTATTAATTACATTTTCAAAAGAGACCAAGGTTTTAAACATGGGGGGCGTGAATGAACTCTTCTTTCTTAATTCACCTGTAGATTTGTATTGGGAGGAATTATGATGAAAAAATATCCCAAGATTTAATTTCCCGAGAAATAATTTAACCTCTACCAAAGTATCTGTAAGATCTAATTTTTATTTATTTATTTATTTAACATTTGTGAATGAATTTCATTCCTTTGGTAAATATATGTACCAACTCTGGTCTAACTTCATAAGCAGTATAGTTGTATATTTTGACTTCACCACTTGTATATTGGGTACTGTTGGATGTAGAACCTCCCATATAATTTTTATAGTAAATAAGGGAATTATCCGTTGCCACTAGATTTCCATCTTGTCTGCCAATATATTCCCCCTATTGTTTCCTGTATCTGTTCCATCTGTATTGTCCCTTCCCTTTGCGTTTTACTGTCTGCCAGTTGGCGGAACCCCCCCCCCATAAAAAAATTGTCCTCATGTGTATTAGAATGGATATTGTCTTGATTCCTACCATTATTCATTTCTCCATTGTATTCTTTACCTTGTCTAACATTCCATCTATATGCAGTTCCTTGTTCATATTGCATCAAATCCCTCTGTAATGTCTTACACTTCCCGACAAACACTTTTTTACAATTATTGTCTGCGTATTCATACTGTTTGTTGTAAAGTTTCTCCCATTGAGGGAACAACATATCCTTTTTAATGGATTTACTCATGCATTCAACCTCATGCAACAAGTTGCTCAATTTCGAATCATTGCATGTAACTATAAATTGCATAAATTGTTTCCCAAAGCCATTAAACATATCATTACATAGTTTGATATTTTCCGCGTTCATTTTGACCCCTATAGGTTCCTTAAAAAAACGTAGCCCCATAGGGACTATGTTGCTGTCAATACATTTGCGCAAATACATATTATCAACTTGTAATGCTTTAATTCTATTGAGTTTGTTACCAAAACTATAGATCATTTGCTTTAAAGAAGTAAAATGCTCATCAACATCATTGCATTTGTTTTTCAAACTGTTTTTAACATTGAATTCAAACGGTATTATACATAATTTTATCAACGTTAAAAGTGTCCAAATTGTCATTGTCTCCCACAGGGGAGCATTGAAACACACTACCTTTTTGCATTTTGTTGGTATTTGCACTCATGTTTTCTGGCGCTGTGTATGTCCGTGCTGGCGGTAGACGTTTAGGCTTAGCCCCAGATATTAAATAAACGTCCTCCTCTTGGTTGCCAGACATGGTAGAAAAGTTTAAAACACTCTGTTGTCTGACTGTTCGCTCATTTACATCCTTCCTCGGCGTGCAGCCCAACAGGAAAGGTGACTAAAACCTCCTCTGCCCATTCGGGATCTCCTCGTCGCTGACGTTGCCAATGGAGGAACGTGATGTCGTTGTAGCGTTATTAGGGTTTGGTTGAGCCAAATTTTTTAAAGAAACAGAAGGCGGTGTAAGTAGTTCTAACAGGCGCGTAAGTTCGCCTTTTAATATAGCCATCACCGAATGTATTTTGTCTACTTCTTCTCTTGTGATAGAAGAACCAAAGCCAGATATATCGTGCATTGAATCCATGGCAAAACGACTATATCGAAAATTGATCCTGGATTCCAACAATATTATCTATAACAGCAAACTGAAACAGCAAAAATACCAGGAAACTGGATCCAAGCACAGTTCAAAGCATTTATTTGGACAGTATAAAACGGAGAAAATTCAAGGTTAAACACTTTCATCCATGTATACAGACTTCTTCAGAACATATTAGCCCCTTAGAACTATGTATTTTCCATTATTATCTTTTTCCTCTTCTATCACTATTGGAGCTCCTCTTGCAATTAATATAGGTACTCCTGTTTTTCTTTGCCCCAGACATTCGGCTGAATAACCATCCTGAAAAACCTTTCTTTATCAATTCACATGTTCAGTTCTTTTCAGGTGTGTCTCCTGTAGCACAGCTATTTGCACTCTACATTTTTAAATATAATTCACTACTCATTCTTTATGAATTCCTGTAAGACCACTTAGATTGAAAGACATTACAGAAAGCATTCTTTTCTTATATAGTTATTACCACCTTTGATGTAAAACTGTTTTTTGTTAAATGTCTAGTTCCAACTTCTATGTTACATGTATATGCTGTTCAGCAGGTTGGTCTTTCATACAGTTGTTTCTTGTCATATCCACTTGTGCCTATGCCACATCTTACATAACTTTTTGGTTTCTTTTGAAAGCCCTCAAACAGATCAAAACACCCCCCAAAACCCTCCTATAACATATTAACACACAAAACTATGTACATCTTCAAATATTGAAGTTTTTGCTTCCTAATAAGAACATAACTTCTAAGTTGATAGCTACATAGACAGGCTAAAGTTAACCACAAAGAAACATTAGTCATGCTAAGATGCATGGTACAGCCTTTGTTACTAGTAAGTGCTATTTGATTTTGTATGTCTTTATAGCTTTCCCAGTTGAAAAAACACTTGAATGTTTTCAGTAAACACTTTCTCAAGCCATTTCTCTTTATCAAATTGTCTTCTAGTGACATGCAAAACAAACACAACATTGCTGAGGGTACCTTGTTTATCAGAAAAAAATGCTTTACAATATTCTTTTTCATTTACATGCTTTATAATACACTTGTTACTGGATAACGCCTAGGATTTTAACACCGTCACAAGAATGTGAAAAAGCACACTGATTTTTTTTTTTGTCACACACTATCAGACACTTCCTCCCCCCACTCCTCCTTTTTCTTTTTGTTTTTTTCTTTTTTCACTGCACTGCCTACATTTCTTAAAACTTAAAGAAAAAGAGAGAAGGGTGAAAAAGAAAAAAAAAACAAAATCACCTGTTTATATTAATATCTCTATGCATTTTAAACTGAGAAAACTTTACTTCAGGTCTAATTGGTTTTGCATCATCTCTAAAGCAGTCACACCTAGGATAGCCCTGATTGTTTTCAGAGAACATTATGTCCTAGCCAATTTCTCTGTTTTTATTTTCTTTTCCCTCAGCCAATCCCCTTCCAGATGGTCTCCAGTCTCTCTTTATCAGACTGTATCCATGGAGATATGATGACCAGCTTCAGAAATGCTAATTAATATACTTGCACACAACTGCTAGAAAAAAAGCCTCATATTATTCAATATTCTTTTTCATTTACTTGCACTCTCTCTCTCTTAAACAAAGGTCCTTAATCAGTCATTTCCCCATGCAAAAATGAAAAAAAGCACATTAATTTGAACTTTGCCATGCCTTTTTAACTTGGCTTCCTTTTTTTTTTTTGATTTCTCAAAACTGTACAAGAAGAAAAAGAAAAGAGGGGAGAAAAAAACACCACCATCTGTTTACAATCCCCATTACACTTAAAAATAGCATACAAAGAAAACCATGCACCACAAATACAGTACTATTAAGAAAAGTGTTTTCTTCTTTACTTGCAATTAGCATTCTCCCCTCTTCCCCTACCAACAGAATTTTTCCGAACATTAATGACATGAAGTAGGGCATATAATTTAGAATCCCCCACACATCAAACAAATTTTGAAAAGTCCAATATTTCCAGATTTTCTTGTTCTGTCATATGTCACAAATACAATTATCATTGTCATCCCACATTCAGTTCCTGATTTTATTACTGTTCTTCTCCATCACCCAAATACTGTCTCTGCTTCATTTCCACCATACTCTCGATTCTTCTAGTCAACTCTTGTGCTCCCTTCCTTCTCTCAAACATTTTCTGTTGAAATACTGGAAAATGTTTTACAGGTACAGACTCTCTGTGTTCTTTATTACCAGAAGAACAAGAAGTGGAATTTCCTTCTGTTTCACAGTTCAGTTTTTGTTGGACAAACTTCTGTATTTCCTCCTTAGCATGCATTTCATCAAAAAATGATTTTGTCTCTCCAGGAAGAGTACCTTGAAGACAGCTGGATACAGCAGTTTGAATCTCAGACCTGCGTCTGAACAGTGGAATGAATTTACTTCTCTTTAGCCTGGTGTACAATGAGTAATCAATTCTCCACAAACACTTTGCTCTCTCCCACTCTTAGTATTGTGTCCTTCCTCCACAGTTAGAATCAACTCCTCCTGCTTACTACTATAGGTCTAGGCTGCTTTCTTATGGTTAGGTTTGGAGCATACACATGGTGTGCCTAATACTGTCTGTCTTTGCAATATTAAGTTACCATAACAAATCTTTTCAGCAGGAGAAGGGGTATCAAGCCTGGTGAAGAAAAGTATTCTAAAACCCATTTTATTACCAACTAAATTTTCCACACCTTTTGTAGACCTCATCACTGGAAGCCTGACTACAAAATGTAGACTTCTGTCCCTAGAGACGTATATTAGAAAAGGGGGGGATAAAGACCAGAAATAAATCTACAAGTCTCACATACAGACTAACTCAAGGTAGACAAACTGTCCTTTTTCCTCGCTTACCTGCTAAAACACAATACCACTACAGATGTTGTAAATCTTTCTCCTGACATATTACCAGTTTAGTGCAATATAGGCACATCAGTAATTAGCTCTCTGCTGAACAATTTTTAAAAATGAATCTGTAATGGCAGGTACAACTGAATGAAGATAGCTCTAGGGTGCAGAACAGTGAAGCTCCAGCTATGCCATAGACAACACTGGTTCAATTACTGGCCAAGGTACTGGAGCAATGACCAAAGGGAAAGAGAGAGGGGAGAAAGGAGGAGTGTGCAACTGAAATTTTACACAACTGTCTTTGTGCAGGGAAATCCCACTTCAGAACTGTCACCTAGTGGGTGGAAGGGAATCAGGTTTTAAGGTACATGTTGTCAGAGCTGTCTGAGCACGAAGCCTAAAAGTTAGCATGCCAAGGAGTATGTGTGCTTACACCCCCTGAAAGTCTTCAATATACACCTCATGCACATAACTCTACAAAAACTGAGAGAAGAGCAGAAAGAAAGAAAAAATACAAAATTAAGGCCGAGCCACCCTAGAACACTGTCCAACAACTCATGATTCTCACTCCTCCAAGCAATCATATGACCAACCTGGACGGAGGACCAAAGTGGTCAATGTAGAAGCAGAATGAACTGCCTGCTGGATGCGGACTAAAAAAAAATATTAAAAACGGTATAACTGAATTAATGCATTTTAGCAGTAGCAGTAATATGCAGAACAAACAATTTTAATCAAATGTCTGTTGTAACTGGGAAAAAGACGGTGTTAATTCTCCAGTAGCTTGAAAGATCTGTTGAAGCTAGCCCTTCTAAGCATTCCCCCTGATGTCAAGTGGGACAACTCACTCAGCATACCCTTGAGGAGGGACACAGTCTTTGCTAAAATGGAAGTCAAACAGTGTCATTTACCAGTAACATACCCAAATATTAAGTCTTTGGATGACAACAATGGATGAAGAGATAACTTGAAATGGCCTTCAGGCTATAAAAATGATTATAAATAAAGTGGTCTGGCTTTGGACAACTGTTTAGTCTACCAAATTATTTTTTGTAAAGAAAACTGTAATGCAAGCAGGATGGTTTATCTGGCCAAGTGTGAAGCCTGTCCTGACTTTTATATAGGCAAAGCTGAACGTCCTCTTGGAAAAATAATTTACAAATGCCTATATGATATTTAATCTAAGAATTCTAAAAATGATCTATATAAGCATTTGTTGTCCTGTGCGTCTTTCAACAAGTTTGTTTTTGCCATTCTGGATATTGCTGAACCCAGCCCTAGGGGTGGAGCGTGGGAAACTTGTTTAATAAATAGGAAATATTACTGGGAGATCTGACTGGATGCCACTCATTTCCCTGGAATCAATGACCAGACTTCTATTTTACCAGTCCTTAAACTGAGGGCTGCCAAACTTTGATGGTTGTCTTTTCAATGCTCAGTTTCACTGTATTTGTTTGTTTTAGTTGAAAAAAACAGGTATCAGTGCAGTGGTAAGTCCAGTGTTCTAAAAAGAAGCAAATAAAGGAAAACAAATGGAAAAAAATGGAACCACAAACAAACTTTTAATAAAACTTGTATAAAAAGCAAGATAAAAACAAAATGTGTCAAGATACACTTTCACCATAAAGGCTTCTTAAGGCAGACAGAAATAATCAAAGCTGAATCCATTTATACTGAAGGTAAATTAGTCACATGATGCTTCTGACTCAATTATGCAAGCACTTTAAACAAGGCTTTAAAGTTACCATGATTATGCAAGCACTTTAAATAAGTATTTAAAGTTACCATGTCATTAAGAGCAAGGGGAATATAAGCTCTGAACCTGAAGATCCATTTAAGTTCTTCATTTATATTTCATGTTAACCCCTCTCAAAGATAATGGCAGTGTTTTCCTCTATTCTTGTTTATATGCAGCAAGTTGCAAATGCAATACATATTACATAGGGAAGACCAACAGGAAACTAAAAGAGAGAACAGGGTAACATCTCTCAGATATAAATAGGAACATCTTGACAAACACTATATGTAAACACATACAGGATACTGACAGCACTCATACTTTTAAGTTTGCAAATTTGAAAGCAATACCATTACCTTTGAGAGGGGGTGACATGAAAGATCTCACTGAATATGAAGAACTTAAATGGATCTTCAGGTTCACAACTCATTCCTCCTGGTCTTAATGATGAGGTAACTTTAAAACCTTATTTAATGCGCTTGCAAAATCAAGTCAAATAGCACCATGTGACTAATTTACCTTCAGTAAAAATGAATTCAGTTTTGGTTGTTTGTGTCTGCCTAATGAAGCCTTTATGGTGAAAGTATATCTTGACATTTGTGTTTTGTTTTTTTCCTGCTTTTTATACAAGTTTTATTAAAAGTTTGTGGTTCCGTTTTTTCTATTTTTTCCTTTGTTTGTTTGTTTTAGGGACTTCTGTCAAGCATAGGGTTCTTCTGGATCTACACTGGTGTTTACAACTGGTTTTGTATAAGTTGCATTTAAAATATGTTTAGTACCATATTTATTACAACTTACTATTTTTAACTTGATTAATTGGCTTTTATAGTTATTAATGTTTAAATAACTGTGGGTAGCCACGGTGGTGCAGCAGTTAGCGTTGCCACCTCACAGCAAGAGGTGCTTTGGTTCGATCCTCGGCTGGGGTGCCTTCTGTGTGGAGTCTGCATGTCCTCCTTGTGGTCATGTGGGTTTCCTCCAGGTGCTCTGGTTTCCTCCCACATCCCAAAGACATGCTGTAGGTGGATTGAACACTCTAAACTGGCCCTAGGAGCGAGTGCGTGCATGTGTGTGCCTTCTGAGGAAGGTTGAGCGCCAGACTGGCAACTCGACACCGTAAAACTCCACTGCCAATCATGAGCGGACAGGTGATCCGCTGTAGCGACCCCTAACCGGGAAAAAGCCGAAAGAAGAATGTTTAAATAACTGTGTTTCTATTTTGACCCCTAACCAGGAAAAAGCCGAAAGAAGAATGTTTAAATAACTGTGTTTCTATTTTCATTCCCTTGTGTTTAACCAAGGCTATACAGTGTGATTTTTTTTTTATCAGGTATCTCTTCCTTTAAGTTTCAATTAGAACTGAGGAAATTTGTTTTTTAAATAGCTTGAATCAGCTACTTCCTGTTCTGAATAAGTCCTTGTTACAGCTTGTGGGACAAAAGTGCTTAACTAGTGGAGGTTATGTAGGTTGTATTCATTTGTTTTTATTTGTTAAATTAAAGCTGTACACATTTTTATAACTATTATCAGCTGCCCTTCATTTCTGGCTTTCAAGGTGGTCCGGGTTGCACTGTTTGGTTATTTTGTGGTTTTATTATATGGTCTATATCCAACAATGGACAAAACATTAATGCTATTATTTTGAAGAAGTTGTGATGAAAGTGTTCCATTTAAATACTGTCAGTTGCCAATTATTAAGACCACACCTTACTAAATTTAATGCAGGCTCATAATTTCAAATTTTCAGAATGATAATTTTATGGTCCTACCTGAAGAATGTTAATTAATGAAAATGTAAAAATGTTTCCTCAGGAAAGGATAGTGCAATGTCTTACCACTACAGCTCATAAGCTGAGCTACAGTGCTAAGACACTGCACTGTAGCTCACAAGCTGAGCCTACCCAAATACTCTGCTGAAAATCTTGGGGAAAAAAAAAAACAAAAAGAAACTTCACAATGTGGAGTGTGTGAAGTTCACTCCGTGAATTGTTATGCACCTAGTTCACTAATAAAAAGCAAACTGTAAAATATGTACTACAAATAGTAGGTAGTCCACAGTTGAGTTAAAACTGGAATATCCTTTATTGAAGCACACAAACAAGTGATCCTAGTTGTGTATAATGAAAATCATGAAAAACATTCATTATTTATATATAATCAGGTTATTTGCAGCAAGGGAGTGTTCTGTTAAGGGCAATAAATGCATTAATTTCATTTTTTGAACCAAGTCCCCCCTCAACACCAAAGCGTAAACCGAGACCACCACAGCCCTCACATTTAATCTTTTGAATTGGGGATAGAGTCAAAAAAGGACCCTGATCAGGGACACAAATACTGACACTATTCATTTAGAAACATAACAGAATGAAAGGATTTTTGTACTACAACAAATATGTTTGTGTATAACAAGTCTGTAATGTGATGCCTGGCATTGTTTAACTCAGCTCTCACTATTCATCTATAAATTTCACAACTGTACCTCTCAACTTTCTGCCCCATATTTTGTGATCTATTTCTCATGAAATTTGAGACTTTCTGACAGATCATTGAAGATTGAACTCACTAAATATTAAGTATTTGAGTTCAGACTCCCTATCCTTCAGAAAATATATGCTAATGCAAAACCTGTTACTCTTGCAACTTTCTCAGTTTCTAAGGGCAACAGATAACATTTTCTATGGTTTTGGGCCTTTGTTCCCTCATTATTTATATTTCTGTCCAGAATTCTAGTGCTAAGAGGTTATGAAGTATATTCACAACAGAGTGTGTAAGAGATTGTGAAGTATGTTCACAATAGAGGGAGTGTGTGTGAATTTGTGATGCAAACTCACATGAAAAACTGAGTTACCTGAGGGGGATGGGGAAGTAGAAATGCCAAACTGGTACACTGACATTAATGGAACATACAGGTGATACAACACATTTTACTGAATCAAAGATATCTTGTAAAAATCTATGCAGGCACAATAGAATTTATCAGTGGTCACATAAGAGGTATAGTTTTGGCAGTTTAAGCAGCACGGAATCTTTGTGAGAAGTCCTAAATATTTCCACCTGCTTGCTAATGTTCTTATCATTTCCTACCAATTCACAAACTGGACCCAAGGTATAGGTGCAAAAATACACAGCACTACCAAACAGTACACTAGTTCCAATAGTTGCCAGAGTTTCTATGTCCAATTTGTTTTCCCCAGCAGAACACAAATTATGTATGGCTATAAAATATAACATGCACTTACTACTGCCTCTAGCTAGGGCTTCTGATTCCAACTGTTATACTAAATACTGCTACAGGAGCCTCAAAATTGGTTAAAACAAATTCATGCTAGTAGTATCACGTCACCCTTTTACCTACATCAACTAAAAAAACGAAACCACGCCTCCTAATGTATGTGTCGCTTACAATGAAAATAAACGAAAGGCTCCATTTCTGACGAATGACAACCATCTCTCTTTCTGATGTACTGAACATAGTTCCACTTCCTAACGTTTCTCATTTTCACTACAAAGAACTGTTTACAAATACGTCTGGTACAGTACCTTCGTATTGTATTCCCGCAGGGCTTTTTCTGTTGCCTCCACATCTCCGCCCTCCACCAATTCTAATATTGCCCCTGGCTCCATCCACATAAAATATTACTTTTTTTCTTTTAGGAAGAGACAAGATGCAGTGCTTAAGACTTTGAAATCAGTGAAATGCAATTACAAACTACAGTATACTGACTTAGTTCCTGTATTGACGTTTGTGTCATGTGACATGCGCTTATTCGCAGGACGCGGAGTGCGTTCAGTCAGTAATAACGACTTTACGTATTTGAGTCGCAGGTTTATCGTTTAGTTTAGTACTTTCCTATTCTATTATGGGTTTGCACAGCTGTTAGTTATTGCCTCTCGTGTGCAGTTTTTAGCGGTCTACATATCATCTGTGGTGAGGTTGAGTGTTTTTTAATGGGTGTTCTTGTTTATTTCCATGTGCAGTAACGAATTGGTGCTTTGTCGAGTAAGCTGCCGGCAGACCTCAACCAATCGGGTACATATTTGAACAGAATCAGGGAAAAGTCAAGAAAAACTCAGGGACACCTTTAAAATCTTAGTGCCATTAAGTTGAAACATTGAGAGAATCAGAACATATGAATTAATACACCTTTTCTGAAGTAAAAGAAGTGTCTAACTCTTAATTATTGTCATTATTCATTAAGTGTAATTCACCACCTTTCTGCCCAAAGTCTGTAGTTTTAGGAGGGATTCAGAGGGACAGAGCTAAAATTTGGGTCAAAATCAGGGACGTCCCTGAAAATTAGGGATAGTTGAGAGGTATGCCTTGCCAGTGGGTTGTTAGGTGTCAGGGTGAGACCACTCGGCTGTACCCATTTTTAAACTTGATTACTCGACTTCACTCAGTATATCTATTAGCTTTAGGTGAAAGTAAGCATTCACATCATTTAACAAGGAACACCACACATTTTATTGGGAAAAATGGCTGCAACTGTATATTTATTATGTCAATCAAATTAAGTCCTTGCCAATAAGACCAATCTGTGATAACAAAGAATATTCAGATGAGTGTAATGGGCAGAACTTGAAAGTAAGTGAAATCAGCCAGGCCATAACATATCACCACTGTCCTTGTAAATGCTCAACCACCACCAATGGCTGAAGGGATCTACAACCAAACATTGAACGTCCCCTTCACCATTCATGAAGGGGATCTGCCACTTGAGGAACCCCAAGCCCCAGTCTGCCAACTACACCATGGGGCGACCCACCCAGCTGTCCTAGCTTGCATCCCTCCTCAGGCCAAGCACACTCCTTTGCAATTTTAGTCTTCCAAGCAGGAGCAGCCTTATTTCAACTGGTGCCCTAGGCAAAAGGGTTCTATGACACCCCCCCCCCCCCACACACACACACACACACACCACCCAGTGCCCCCATCCTGGTCTACCTACACCAAATAAATACCGGAAAAGTGCCCCTGCTAGAGCGGCACCCTAGGTGACTGCCTAGTTGGCCTATGCCTAAGCTCGGCTATGCTTCCAAGTCTGCTTTTCTGCCCTTCACAGCTGCAACACCTACCTACCCTGTCTATCACTTGCTAAAGAAGGTTAAAACCTGAAAACCCAGTGATAAAAAACAGGAAATTCCTTTCCAACCCCTGGTATGCTCACCTTTATGGGTCGGCAAGCTAGCACCTACTCATATGAGTCAGCACATAACCACTTCTCACCTTGTTCTAGCTACATCTCCCTGCTTTTACAAGGAAGGGTGGGAGAGTGGGCATTCTGTTCTGCTGGTGAAAAGTGATCACGCATGGCTACCTGTTGCTTTTTATATTCTTCCTGTACCTACCCATCTACCGTTACACAACCCACCCTTCCTAACCCTAACCAACTTCCTGCCTTCCAGAACTCAAACCCCCCCCCCCCCATCTCATGCATGCTATTTTCCCCAAGGCAATATAGCTGTGTCTAAGATTCCTTCACACAATCTCATTTTTATGCCTAGTTTTAGGCTTGATTTACTCACTCACATGATTTTCTAATTCCCCCTACACGCATGTGCACGATTTTGAAGGTGTTTCGTATACATGAAATGGACTATATCTAACGTATCTATCGATTTGGTGTAAGAAATCTGCGCAAAGCTTAAAATAATGGTGGTACAATGGTTCAAAGTCGGGAAGATTTTAAATATTGCTCTTATAAACTTAGAAAGTTGCTTGAATAACAGGATTTGTGTTGGCATGCATTTTTTGAAGAATATGAAGTCTGTATGCATGTCACTGTTTAGTGACTTCACCCCTCGTTGATTTGCCAACAAAACTCATGTTTTACAAGGAATAAACCAAAAATGTGAGGTGAAAATATACATAGTTGATAGGTATGATGACTAGCATGTTGCTGCCATCAGTATTTTAGAGAATCTGGACCCATATTTTACAGCTCTTTTTTCAGAAGCCTAAGTAACTGACTTTGTGAGACATACTTTTGTAATATCGTCCATTAAAATCTCTAAATGTTACCTTGGGTTTTTGCTAATATGTTTGTATTTTTGCATCATTTTTGTTACCCTCATTTTTAACCTTTTTAAGCACTTTTTATTTATTGACATTTGGATTGCCAGGAAAGTTTGAGAGGGTAGGAGTCCATTTTCAGCAGAGGCCGGGAGAGAAAAGCTCCAAGGTATTACAAAACATTTTAAAGTGAGAGTCCCAGGGCTTTTTCGTTTTGATCATGGTCTTTGCATTTTCAGTCTGGCTTTCTGAGCATGTCTGCTGTGTGTGTGTGTGTGTGGGGGGGGGGGGGTAGAGATGCCTACAGGAAGTTTTAAAGGTATTAGCCAGATTCCATCTGACACTGCAGCTGTACTCACATCTGTCACTGATTCAATCAGTAGCTTTGTCTATGCCTTTTATCCTCAAGAAAAAAATATGCTCTGGCTTGCTACTACCTTGCAGCAAAGCATAGAAGCAATTCAAGGCTGAAACTTTATTAAACACAATTTTCTCTTCATTTAATTTCATATTTTATTTTTTTAAACACCTTTATTAAATTATCATTTAAGACATAGGCAAACATACATTAACAGAACAAACCATTTTAACATTTTCCATTTAAATACAATATATGTGTATCATAATTATTTCATTTGCTGCTAACATCAGTCCAATATTATGAAAAATTGCTAAATTCCTGCCTTCCCTAAAACCTCACTCCTTCTCCTGATCATTATTATGCATGTATTGTTCCCATAATTTCCATTTACTTCTATGTGATCTGCTCCCTTCCTTTTCTAAAGATCCCTCTTCAGTTCTTTTTATCTCCTTTATAATATTCAATACCTCAAATACAGTTGGTGTAGACATTGATTTCCATTATGCAATTCAGATCCTGTATCCCTGCTCTAAAGAATCATTTCCTTACTTACAGCCATTTTCTTACCCAATATTTCTGATTAAGTACTCCATAGGGATTTTTTAAAATTTGCCAATTCATGTATGCTCTAATTTCATATTTTATTTTGTGCTGATTTCTGAATGCTAAGTGCAATGATTTTATGACATGGCTGCCACCAGCTCTGCAGAAAGCATATGAATGTTAGTAGAAACAGTCCTCTGTCTCACTCACTCCGTTTTTTTCTTCATGTTTTATTGTTTTTTGATCTCTTAATACTAGCAAACTGTAATGGCTTACTAACCTGCTGGTAGCACTTTATAAAGCATAAGTGTGATGTAAGGTTCAAACATTAGTAGACACAGTCTTCTGTTCCTTTTATTTTTCTAGTCTAATGTGTTGATTTCCAAGTACAAGTCCCCTGATTTTATGACCTGGTTGCTTCTAATTCTGTAGTAGCTCAAGTGATGCAAAGTTTAAATACTAGTAAGCATTCTCATCTATCCTTTTAATTTCATACTTTATCTTCTGTGTACTAGTCAAATGCATTTCCTAATATATAAATATATGCTGCAATTATTACATTGTTTTTATCATCTAAGGTCGCTGTAAAATTTGTTTGAAAATGCAAGATTGCTTTCATCAAAGTAAGAACTCAGTCAATTATTATAGTTGCTTGTTGAAGAACATAAAATAAAATGGACTTAGAGGTATAAACTATTTGATACTCTAAAAGTAAACAAATGACTGCTGTCAAAAAATCAGCAAAGAAAATAAGTGGACTATGAGGTATACAGGTAGAATATTTGGAAGGAGAAAATGTGAAATGTTTAATCCCTGTGTACATAGTGTTGGCAGGCACCACCTTCAAATGTATACACTTCAGTAGACATCCTGATAATATCATAAACAGGTAGTTGGTAGTTCTGATACAGGAAATATATAGTGTATATTTTGTATCAGAAACAAATATGAGGGAGGACTAAAAAGCAGTTAATATGTATGGTGCTTAGGAAAGATGCTGAGGTTGGTAGGACAATTTTTAATACTTCAAAGAAATATACATAATGGAAATAAGCAACATGTAAAAAAAGATATACATAAATAACAGGGCAGTCTGTAGATACAAGCTATGTAGCTTGTGGCATGGGGTGACAAGCATTAAGACATTGTGAGGGTGATCAATGTATGATTAATGGATCTTGGACTACTCATAAATGTCATTTGTTAGATAAGAGACAAGGGACAAAACAATGGTAGAATTCAAAAACACATGGGACCTGAATAAGGATCTTGATAACTGTATTCTTGAACATTCTATCGAATGAATACACGTTGTTTTTGTAACACAGAAGGTTGTCTTTTTCAATGAATCATTACAGCCAAACAGGTTGTTGGCAACAATTCTTAACATGACATAGGACTGTGAAACCTTGCAGTTATTTACACTGGTTTAGGTTTGCTGGGTGCAAAGTCCATTGCACTAATTATTGAAATGTTGTTTCCTGATATAAAAATAAACAAATCAATGCATTAAATAAAGGCTATATCTCAAAGATGCACCACATCAGATAAACAGTAGCAGATGCCACCCCTGCAATGCCCAGATCATGCATACTTTTACAAGACTGGCAGTCCAATTCCTGTCCGACTGCCAGGAGCATTAAGGGAGCAATCCAATATTAATAAATTAACATGTTAAAGTACAGACTTTTACTATGAAGTAAAGGAGTGGGAATTAATGGGGTAGTAAGCCCCTTTACAGGCACTTGAATGTACACACATGTAAGGGGCAGCAGCCACTCACCAGTAAATTAACTTTTTTTAATATTACCATTTTGATATAACATTAAGGGAAATTGTAAGTTAATCCATGGCAAAGCTTTCAAGTTTAATATTTCGCCACTAGTGAATGTACTTAATATGTGCCTTTTATTTGAGTATTCAGATAGCTAAATATATAAAGTCATGGTAACATCATTAGTACATTTCTAACATAATACAACTGCAGTACAGAAATATTCGAAAGCGCTACTGTACTGATGTTTGCCAAGTATAAGTGGATTGCCTGTTTTTTTAGTAAAGGTCTTAATTTTGTATGCCTGATGCTCCAAGCATTTTATTTAACCCTCCCCCCATTGTTTTATAGCAAAGGTCTGAATTTTGTATGACTGATACTCCCTCCAAGCATTTTCTTTTTAAGACTGTATTGTACTTCAACTCATTGTTATGACAGTATGTGCAGTATGGCTTAGCAGTGACAATCACTGATGCCACGCCCAAACTTGCAAGAAAAGTTAATGTTTTGCTTCTTTGAGATATTGCCTAAATAAACAAATACGTTGCTTGTTGTCTGCTTAATAAAATAGTTTTGATTGTCTGGGTTTCACCAAAAAGCAATTTGTGTATGTAAAGTATATCTGAGAAATATCACATTGTGAGATAATGAGCTATTCAAAATTCTTAATCAGAAGATGAACCATTATATCTCTGTTTCAATTAATTCAAAGGGAGTCTTACATCAAAAATGAGCAGAACCTTCTCATACCACAGACCAAGTTTAAACAGGAGCATACTTCTCTGTTATTGTCCAGTTAACAGCACACATATCTGTTATGTATACCCATAGGCATGCACACACACACGCACGCACGCACACACACACACACACACACACACACACACACACACACACACACACACACACACACACACACACACACACACACACACACATGCTCTCGCCTCTCAAGACACAGTACCTCACTATGTTCCAGATGTCTACACCTCCTACTCCTACCTCTAACAATGCACATCATCATCACCCACCTCCCCCATTTTTCTTCATGGAGTCAGGGTGTCACATGAACCATTGCCACCTGTCTTGATTCAGTACCAGTCTCCTACCTTTTTCAAGACTAATGTGTGACTGTTACAGGTCTCTTTCACAATCCATCCATCTCTTTGCTGGATGTCCTTATTTCCTCTAACCTTCTTCCTGTTTCTCCCAAATTTTCTTCACCAGGTCATCTTCTGCTTTCCTGCACAAGTGCCTTAACCACTGTAATCTGTTCTCGTTGAATTTCTCTGCAGTTGGAACAAATTTGGCTTCTGCTCGGATGGCATCATTTTATTCATCTGTCCCACAGTATGGATCCAAACATTTGTCTCAAGCACTTCCTCAACTTCTGTGCGTTCACTGCGCATATAGAAGTACTGGTTATACCACTGTTTTGTGCACCTTAGTTTTCAGCTTCTTTGGCATTATTGTGTCAAAAACTAGCCCAGATACTGTGTTACATTTGGCTGCATCCCCTCAGATTCTAACTTTGACCTCCTCATTCAGACTTTCCTTCTCCTTAACCACCCTTCTAGATACTTGAAGCTGTTAACCTGTTCCACTATTTTACCATCTAGCACAGTTTTTGCCTTCTGATTTCCCACATTTTGTCCATGACAGCTGACTTGTCTGAACTCAGTTTCATCCTGTGTGACTTCAGTTTTGCATTTCTTCCCCAATTGTTTGTTGAAGTTCATGCTAAGAGTCTGCTTGTAATGTCACATTGTCTGCATACAACAGCTTTGCTTATTTGTTCCCTCCAGCCAATTTGCTAAGGCAGCCCATAACAAGTATTAAAAGCAATAGACTCAGAGCTGAGTGTGTGAACCCCTCTGTGAGTCTGAACACTGTTTGTACGTTTGTCATTGGATCCTTGTACATTGCCTGCACTACTTCTACCAGTGTTTCTGGGACTTTAAACTATCACAGGAATGTCCAAATCAGCTTTCTTGAAACTTTGCCTTGCACTTTCTCAAAGTCTGAGAATATCCACTTGGACTCTTTCCTATTTCTAGCTTCTTCTTCACTATCTGTCACACAACAAACATTAGGTCATTTGTGCTGCATCTTGATCTGAATCTGAACTGCTCGCTTTCCATCTTTCTTTTTGTGTATCAATTTATCAATCCTCTTTTTCAGAACTTTCATGCAGTGTGACAGTATTTTAGGAAATGGATGTGAGATGATGTGACAAAGGAGAGGATAGCACAATTACAACCCCCTGTATCACCATACATACTCAGTATAGATATAACCACACTAATGTATGAATAATAGCATATTGGTCAACTTGTACATATAAGTTACACAAACACAAGAAATCTATCAGCATCTCATTCTTCCACTGCTTAAGCCGACTGTCACTCCAGGTTGTTCTGTATCATGCAAACCAAGAATTTCAGAAAATTTGAGATCCTAAGTGTTCTCAAGGTGAACGATACTGACAATTCTGCTTAAATAGGTTAATGAGAACTGATGTATAGTAGTCATTTTAGATTGTCACTAGTAACTTGAACATGTCCCACTATGGAGCATGTATGCAGAGATCCTCATTAGCTACAGCTAAACAGTCCCATTCTTTGACAATTAACCTGAAACAAGACAAGACTAGTCTGAAAGTGCGCACAATACAGATGCATACACACATGAACAAGTACTCAGTTAAATCCCAACTATCAGTAAATAAACTGAACCACTATAATATACTCAGTTTAAACAAACAGAACTGAAAAAATAAGCCAAAAAAGGTGGAATATCCCATTCAAGAGTAACTGACTGCCCATCCACATCAGTGTTAAAATGGGAAACTTGTGAAATAAACAAATAAGTAAATCCAATACTACAAAACATTACACTAAAACTACAAAGTATTATTGTTTAGTCAAAAACATTTTGCAGCAAAAGTACATTTAATACAAATTTCATATCTAATTTCTTCCATAGCATGTACCCACATTTTAGGGTCCTAATCACTTACTTATCACAGCTTGACAAGCTCTCAGAAATAAAAAAAACTTGCACATGGGTGTAATACACAGCAGCTATCAGATATATGTATGGTTCACAGAGTCTTCTGGTACTATTCTTCCACAAACATGCCAATTTCCAAATAATTCCTGCAAAAAACATAGCCATTTAGCTAATACCCACATAACATAACATGGCTCAATAGGACCACTCCCCCCTTTTACAAGAGTAGCAATAAAACTAATGCACTAAACTCTCCTTCAGATTTTTACTTTTCCTGTGAGCTCTCAACTGAGCCAAAAACCTTGTAGGAAGTTCAAAACGTGCCTCATAGGTTCACAGATTCATAGGAGGATACTAGGCTGATGGCCCAAGGGCCTTTACAAGCCTACACGAGTACTCCTATTGACCATAGTTAAATGGTCCTTGTTAGCAGAGCAATTCCGTGATTAGCACTGACTGTCCTGTCCATGAGGGACATAGGTGCCATCCCCGGGCTGAATTTACAGTCACCCATCCAGTTGACAAAGTTGCGCATAAATAGAGTCATTGAGGACCCCTGCTTCACATGGAGCAGGAACTTATTCCACAGGAGTGCCAGTCTCTGGGAGATATATCTTTCTCTCCAACATGTTCTGTTAATGTCACAGGCAAGGTTGAGATCAATTGAGCGAGTTAACTCTTGTCCCATTTGATTTGCAGATGTGCAGCATTCCATTAGGGCAGGGTCAGAGACTGCTCTGTAGGCCAGGCACAGGTCACCTCTCAGCAGCCAGTATGGTACAGAGTACAGTGACAGGGCTTTCAGTCTTTTCATGTAGGTCATGTTTTGGAGGCCCTGGATTTTCTTGGTTAGAAGCCTTTGTCGTCTCTCAAGTTGCCTTAGATGTCTAGTGAGGTACATACAGAAGGGAGCATTGTACTCAATTAGTGGTCTGATAAGGTTCCAGTACAGCGGAGTTATAACATCCCTAGTCTTGGATGTGATGCCCTTATTTATGAAATGCGCCATGTAAAAGCCTGTTCTTACCACTATGGACATATGGTGATCAAATTTAGATTGCTATCAACCTGTGTTCCCAAGTCTCACACTACTTGAGTTTGAGCTTAGAGGGGTGCTATCAATATCATACTTAGCAGAGGCTACTTGTTTGCCAAATGGGATAATAAGGCTTTTTTGCATTAAGTTTTAGTCTGTAACTTTGACACCAAAGCTTTGTCTGCGTCAGCCCCTTCTGTAATGCATTAACATTATTGGGGTACTCTTCGATTACACCCAGTTTACAGTCATCTGCAAACTTGGTAAGCCACAGGCCATCAACCTTCACCTGGACTTCACAGAAATAGATTCCAAACAGTGGAGGACCCACACCATGGATCCTTGTGGTATCCCACTGGTAATTGGCCAACTGGTGGAGGTGGACTCCACAACTTTGACAGTGTGCTTTCTGTCAGTGAACCAGTTGGCTACCCATCTAGTGATGTATGGGTTAATCCCCAGTTTTTTAATTTCTCCAAATCTTTTGGGTTTCTAATACCATGATGGGAATGGACCCCATTCCAGTCAAAGTATGATTAAAGTTCATGAAATTAGCATTGTTTCAGTCTTTGATGCCAGCCAAAAGTGCTCTTCGCAGCACCCGCAATGTGCCTAGTAATGGCTCCTTCATGAATTTGTACGGGGTTACATGTATTGGTAACATATCTAGATACGATTGTGGATTATTTTTTATAAGAAACATTGAGCCTACTACAATTGGAACTGTCTAGGTATCTCTTCCACATTGCTCTCTTTTTTGCCTGCAGATCCTGATATTTTATGACTTTGTGTCTCTCTGTACGCAAGACACTGTAGTCACTGGGTGTGGTGACTTCAATGATCAATGCTAATTTTGTCTTCTTTTCATGGATCATTATATCCGGTGTTATAGCATCTGCCTTTTGAACTGTTGGTAATGGGTGATCCCATGTGATATAGACTTCTCATTTTCTATGATGCTTTGTGGCTCATGTTTCCAGTGTTTTTCAGTCACTCCAATTGCATAATGTGTGCACAATTCCCAGTGCAACAGTTTTGCCACATTATTATGCCTTTCAGTATACAGTCCTTCTGCCATTAGTATGTCACATAGCCAAAAACGGATGCCAAAGTTCACTAGACAAAAAACTCAGTAGGAAAAACCACTTTAATACAAACAGCAGAGCTTTCAGATACAATCCTTCATCAATACTAAAAATACAAAGATCCTTACTCTTTAAATAAACAATATATAATTTATAAAATCATAATCTAGACCTACTAAGCCTAACCAAAACACAAATCTGAGATTAGGAGATGTATTGACAGGAATGCACTATATAGGCACATGTCGGAGTGTGGACAGCAGCATCTTTTTAAATTTAGAGCAATAGATTCCATCCAGCCTTCCTCTAGAGGTGGAGATATAAATAATAATCTAGAAATTAAGGAATATGAGTGGATCCTGAGGCTTGCCTGGTTTAAATAGTATGGAGAATCTTAAACCGGTTTTGGTTAGGCTTAGTAGGTCTACATTATGATTTTTTAGTAACATATATACATTTCTAGCAATACATATATATATATATATATATATATATATATATATATATGTTTTATATTTTTATATGTTTTTATAAATTATATATTTTTATATACACACTTAATCAAGTCATATGATTCTTTGGCTGCTGGTCATATGACCCGTTTGGACCTATATTTAAAGAGTAAGGATCTTTGTATTTTTAGTATTAGTATGTCACAACCAGCAACCAGGTGTGCAACTATTTCCAATTTGTTTTTACAAAACCTACATTTGTCTGTTTCTCCCACATGTTCAATGGACTTTGTAAACCAACATGTACATAGCTCACTATCTTGTGCCGCCAATATTAACCTTTCATCTCTTGGTTTGAATTTGCCTCTCCTTAATCATTCCTGAGTTCATTCCTGATGAACATGAGGTTCTTCCAGAAGTCTTCTATACTTGCAACTATATTTTTGCATTTTCCACATTTCTTGCCTTCTTATCTGGTCCTTCACCTATAGTCCTTTTGTTTTTTGGCACATTCAGTTGCTGCCTGATTTTTATCTACTTCTGGTTTGATTTCCATTCCTGCTTTATGCTGATCTTCTACTAGATTCAACAGGAAAGTCATCTTAGATTTATTTTCATGTTTCAAAACTTTCACTACATGTGGGTCTTGTGAGGTCAGCAGATATGTATGCAGTCCCACGATTGCAGATCTATACATGTAATCAATTTCAAGGAGGCTCATCCCTCCTTCAGAATGGAGAATATATAATCTTGGTATGTGCTGATTTTTATAAATCATTTGGTGAGCATGAAGCATCCTTCTTATTTTCCTATCAAATCTATCCAACATGTTTTGGGGCCAGTTATTTACTCCAAAATTGTAAGTTAGGACAGGAAGAGCAAATTGGTTTATAGCTTGGATTTTGTTCCTAGATGTGAATGCTGTTTTCAGGATTAATTTAGTCTTCTAAAGTATTCCTTACTAAGTTTTATTTGCATTTGTTCATGTTTTATTGTTGATCCTTCATCAATTCCCAAATATTTATACATTCCCTTTTGCTCAAGTACTTTTATATCACATTCTTGTCCCAGACTGATGTTTTCTTGGTGCTGCAGTTTTCCTGCTTTAAAGGTTGCTTTTTTTTTTGCACATTTATCAAGACCAAATGCCATTCTTATATCATCTGAAAAGTTTTGACAACTTGCAGTTGTTCTTTCAGTTTGTTATCTGATGAGCTGTACAGTTTTAAAAAATCGACAAAGAGAAGATATTTTGTTGTTTTCTAGGAGCCAAATTATAGCCATGGCCTAAGCTACTAAGTAGACAGCTTAATGGGTTAAGGGCAAGGCAGAATAGTAGCGGTGACAAAGAGTCACCCTGGAATATCCCCATTTGAATTTTTATCCCTGGGATAATAATTTGTCCTTTATCATGGCTTAATTGTAAAGTGGTCTGCCACTGTTTCATGGTCACTGTAATGTAGTCGATCACTGTTGAGTGTATCTTCTACACCCTTATATATCCCAGCTGGGAGAGTTTCTCAATGATACCTGAGTGGGGATTGTGTCAAAGGCCTTGGCTAAATCGAGATAGGTGGTGTGTATTGCTTTTTCCTCATCCAGGGCTTTGGTGACATTCTCAAAGAAGTCCACCAGCTTCAGTAAGCAAGATCTACCCTTGATGAAACCAAACTTTGTTGGGTCAAGAGTTTGAAGGTTGTCTATGTCCTTGTGGATAAGGGCCATGATGATTCTTTCCATGGCCTTGCAGATAAGGCTGGTTAGGCTTATGGGTCAGTAGTTCCCAGAGTCAGTTTGATGGACCCCCTTTGTGCAAGGGTATGTCTGTTGCTGTTCTCCAGTATGTTGGAACAAAGCCAGGGCTCAGGCTATGGTTAAAGAGAGTGCTGGAGTGCTAAGTGGTTCCACTAGCTCTTGTTTAGTAAGCAGCCTGGGATGTTATCTGGTCCCATAGAGGCCATATTTTTGGCCTTGGCGAGCACTTATGTGACCTGTGTTTTGGAGATATTCAGTAGAGGACGGTGTCAGGAATGCTTTGAGGTATGTCTGGGTGGGATGGGGGGGTGAACTTATTGCCAAATCTGTTGGCTAGCAGGTTGGCAGTTTCCTCAGGTTCAGTATGAGTGGTACCATCCACTGTAAGTTTGGCACACAGCTGGGCATTCCCTTTTAGGTTTTGGAAGTAGCTAAAGAATGCTTTATGATTGTCTTTAGGTCTTTAGCTAGGGATGCTAACTTAGTCTCGTAACTAACCTTACAGGACTTTACAAGATATCTGATTTGCTTGTTTAAATTGTGGAGGGTATTTTTCCTCTGTTGAGTAAGTTCCCTTCATTTCTTAGATAGAAGTTTCCTTCTTTTGTTGTTTAACTTATTTATACTTACAGTTCACCGGGGTGGCTTGTTTTTTCAGGAGGACCTGGTTTTGTTCCTTTTAGGTACAGATGAGTCAATGCATTTGTTTAAATGTCTATATAGGGCATTTGTGAACACCTCTGCATAGGAGTCATTGTTGGCTATGTTGGCAGGGGCATTGAAACTTTTTATACCATCGGTTAGCAGACAGTAGTTTGCTTTGGAGAAATTTTTCAGTTTTTTTTTTACTCCGGGGTGGAGATGATAGGTTTGATCTTTACTTCAAATGAGATAGATCTATGTTCTGACCTTACCAGGGAGGGCAACACACAGGGGATAGTGCAGTGACCCCCCGTGTTGGTGAGCACTAGGTCCAGGACATTTAATCCCTTTGTGGGGGGTGCAGAACAACTGTTCTAGGGCATTTGAATTAACAAAGTCCAACAACCTCGTATCAGTCATGGTTGTGCTCATACAAGTGGACCAGTCGATGGAAGGATAGTTGAAATCTCCCATGACCAAAGTGTTTGGCTGTATACTGAGTAACTGTAGCAAGTCCAGGTAAGCGGTGTGCTTCTCATGGTTCATGGTGGACCTGTAGCTTGTGATGATGTGTGAGGGTATTTTACCTGAAGTTAATTGGACCTCAAGTAGCTCAGGAGAGTTGTACTTCAAGGTGTATTTGGATTTAATGAAGATAAATACACTTCCACCTTTGGTTCTTTCACTCTTGTTTTGTGGTCTGAACACGTGAAAGGCATTGTAGCCTTGTATGGCCGGGGTGCTTTCTGTGGCCTTGAGCCAAATCTCAGTGAGTGCACAAATGGCAGCATTTTCCAAGGTGAGGAGTGCTTCCAGGGAGTGCAGTTTACTGTTTAGGCTTCTAGCATTAAGCAGCATTACTTTGAGTTTGTCTTTAGTGGATTTCTTCACATTGGAAGTTTTGTTGTCTGGACATTGCCTAAAAAAGGCACTATGGGGAGGCAAGCGTCTTTGCAGTATCAGAAAAATTGAGGAGACAGGTGATAGCCATCTCTGGCTAAGCAGTGTGAACTGTCAAGCAAGTCTTTCCAGGCTGACAGATACTGGATCCCCCTGGAGTGACACCATAAGCTAAGCCAATTATTGAACTCAATCATTTTTTGTCTGTATTGTGGCATTACCCTTGGTGAAGGTAGAGTGTGCTTAGGGCTAGGGACATACATGCCTGGGACACATAATCTGAGAGTTCAGTCATTTCTCTCTTCATATAGTCCAGAGCGGTATGTCTCAAGTCCTTCACTCCAACATGTACTATGACAATCATAACAGTAATTGTTGCTGAGTGACTTGAGTGTGTGCGTGATTTGATGGATCCTAGCACCTGACAGGCAGCTGACCATGACCTTCTCCTTGTTCAACCTGGTGAGGGGGACATTTGTGTGTCTCACTGTTGAGTCACCTATGACCAGGACATTAGGTTTTGAGGTGTTTTGTCTAAGGGGCATAATTGTTGAGACTGATATGTGTGTTGTTATGTGTAGTGGTGGATTCTGATCGTGTACCAGTATGTTTGAGTTGTTTTTGCTTGGGAGGTCTCTGGTCTTTAGGTAGACTCTTAGTGAGTACCTTTGCATATGTGGGTTTATGTGTCTTAACCTTATCTTGTGTGAGAGGAGAGGTGTGTGGGTTGACAACCTGTTGGATGTCTTGTTTATTGTTGTGTGAGAGGACTGATTCTAATTTCAAAGTATAGTTACATGTCACATACTGTATTTGTTTTCTTTTCTGTAAGAGCAAATGGCTGTCAGTATACATGAGGCAATTGCTAAATTGCCTCAGAAAGCCCATGTCAGTCAGGCTCTCTGGAGAAATGGTGGAAAACTGTCCATCCATTATGGCAGGTATATATTATAGTAATTAGTGGGGATGGGCTAGATGGATCAGGGTTTGCTGTAAGATTAACAGAAGCAGCTATACTGTGGAGGGCTAGGGGTGGAAGACTGCGTCAACACCTCAGAATGTGCAGTTGAGTTGCTCACAGGGCAGTAACTGCTTTGTGCACAAGGAAGCAGCAGAGCTAATGAGGCTTCTCTAGCAGATATCTAGGGAAAACTTGAGTTTCTAAGCATTTGCGTCTGTACATTGCAGTGCAAAATACCATTGCTCAGTTAGCAAACACGGGCAAATGCAGGGCTTAAATACAAGCAAAGTTAAACATTTTTAAAACAAACTAATCATTGAGAAAGCCCACAGCTGAGCATTTTTCCCGAAATCCCCAACTCAGATGGGTCCTGATCCACACACTTCTGCCACAAGGGTGCAGGATGACTCTTTTAATGTAAGATGGTTGGTTTTAGTACTTTATTTAAACCATGCAGTCTAGATTCAGCAAGTCTGAATCTAGCCTATGCTAAGAAATGCAGAAGTACTAGAAATTTAAAGTGCAGAGTAAAACAGTAACAGCAGTAAAAAATAGCAAAAATGAAGCAGCAATTAAGCAAAATACAGTTCAAAAAGTGCAATGCAACCTTAAAATATACTTTTTTTTCTGAAGCAGTAGATGCCTTTGATTTAGTTCAGCTGCACTCCAGCCCCCTGGCTAAAGTCACCAAACTCTGAGCATCTCTGTCAAACATCTCTTACAAAGCCATACCCCACTCATAATGGGTATGCACCATTTTTTCATACAGTGAAACTACAATCCCTTCATTGTTAAAACATTGATAAAATGGTAATCTATCAGACATGAAGAATGAATCTGTCTCCAGTGCCTACACCATGCTCTCCAACTCACATGCTGATAATATATGGGGATGGGGAAGAAAATGGTTAACCGAGGCAGTGTCTGGCTGCTTGGCAAAATGACATGACAAGTCAAAGTTGGCTCATGTGAGTGAGACAGCATATCACAAAGGAGATAACTCCTGTCTACTTGTGCACATGCACCCATACGCTGTTTGAAGTGCTTTGCCTTCTTAGAGGTGACAGCAGTACATTACAGGATAAAACCCACTGATTCTGTAGTTCTTATAGGTTCATATGTTCATAGGAGATTACTAGGCTAATGGCTCATGAGCCCATACAAGCCTAGGCGTTATTACTCAGATTTTATTCAATTTTCAATCTCTCAGGCTAGAGGATGGCTTAGGTTTGTGCCTTTGCCTTTGAGCATTTTTACAGACTGCCCTTCTCCATAAGGGGCATGGGTACCACCCTAGGAGTGAATTTACGATTCCCCATCCATTGATACAAACTGCATTTGAAGAGGGTCAGGGAAGGGCTGTGCTTTACATAAGTAGGAATCCTGTTCCAGAGAAGGGTTAATCTCTGAGACATATATCTGTCTCTCCAGTATGTTTTCTTCATGTTATAGACCAGGTTTAGATCCTTGGATTGGGTAATCCTCATGCAGTTTGTCTTGCAAATTTGTAAGTGTTCCATCAGAGTTGGATATGAGACTGCCTTGTAGGTTAGGCTCAAATCACCCCTTAATAGTCTGTAGGAGACAGAGTAAAGGGACAGGGCGTTTAGATGTTCTGCATAGGACATGTTGTTTATAGCCTGTGTTTTTTGTAAGGAAGCTCTGAATCCACTTCATTTGAAGTGCCTGGTCAAGTAGATACTAAAAGGTGTTTTGCACTTGATTATTGGTCTGATGAGAACCAAGAACAGTGGGACTATAACTTCCTTGGATCTGGATACCATGCCTTTACTTATAAGCTGTGCCACATAGAAGGTTTTCCTCACCACTGTGGACACATGGTGGTCAAATTTCAGACTACTGTCTATCTGTGTACCTAGAGCTATCATATCTGGTTCCACTCTTAAGAGTGTGTTATTAATGTTGTAATTTGCAGTGGTATTTGATTTCCCAAAGGGTATAATTATGCTTTTTTTTTTTTGCATTTAGTTTTAGGTCATGACTCTGACACCGGTCATTTGTCTGAGCAGACCCTCCTAAAAGATATGTACATCACTGAGGGATTCAGTGATTTCCCCCATCTTGCAGTTATCAGCAAACATTGCCAACTAAATGCGTTCTGCATTAGCCTTGACTTCAAAGAAGTATATTCTCTACAGGAGAGGTCCCAGCACTGAGCCCTGTGGTACTCCACCAGTAACTGGCCTCTTGCTGGATCTGGATTTTCCCATTCTAACAATATGTGCCCTGTCTTGGAGCCATTTGGCTATCCATCTGGTGAGGTAAGGATTTATTCCCAATTTTGCATGTCTGTCTATATAACCAAGTGGAGAACTGTGTCAAATGCCTTAGTCAGGTTAAAATAGGCAGTATGCACTGTTTTACCCTCATCCATAGCCCTAATGACTTCCTCAAAGAAGTACACCAGACTGAGTAGGCATGATCTGCCCTTGACGAAGCTGAAGGGTGTTGAGTCCAGTGTTTGGAGATTTCCTGTGTTGTTGTTTATCAGGTCTATGATTATTCTTTTGATGGCCTTGCATATGAGACTAGTAAAACTTATGGGTCTGTATTTTCCTGGGTCTGCTGATAGTCCCCCTTTATGCAGATGACTATTGCTGTCCTCCACTCTCCAGGGACAAAGTCAGTCTGTAGGCTGTGGTTAAATAGAGATCCTAGTGAACCTGATATGTCATATTTCAAGCTATGTAAGAGTTGCCATGGGATTTTGTCGGGAGTCAATGAAGCTATGTTTTTAGCTTTAGAGATCACAGCTGCAATCTGTTCTTTTATGATAACTGGTAGAGGCGTGAGCTGAGCCATATGGCAATACAAAAAATGTCATAACAAGTGGACATTTAGATACTACCAATGTAATAAATAAATATTGATTGATTGATTGATTGACATTTGATTACAGGGAAAGTCTTACTGGGTAGGAGCCCATTTCCATCGAGGCCTGGGGAGAAAAGCTCCATTACCAAACATTTTAAGACCAATAATTTTACAACCTTTAAAAATAGTGCAAAAACAACTACACTTTAAATAATACCAAATTAGATATAATATGAAAACATTAGTTAAGAATACATATGTTATATGGCAATGATGTAATATTTAGAGACATTTTAGCCAGTTTATAGTGAAATTAAAGCTAGGTTAGTATACTTAAAACACAGACACACATGCATTATAAAAAGAAAACCATATTAACATATGTTTATGTATTATATATTACATATATTGTTTCTTTATAACAATTAGCTTTCACTCCAACATTACATAAGTTACTCAGTTTCTGCCTTCCCTTAAACCTCACTATTCCTGAACATTATTCTGCATGCATTGTTCCCACAAATTTCATTTATTTATATGTAATTTGCTCCTTCCCTTTACTGACGGTACCACCTCCAGCTCTTTTATCTCCTTTACAGTATTCAGTACTTCAATTAAGTTTGTTTAGATTTCAGTTTCCATTTTCTATTAATTGCTTTTTTGACAAGCAGTAGCACTAAACTTAGAAAGGCTTTACTGTATCTGGGCAGTTCATGTCCTTTGTCCCATCTGAAAAGAACCATTTCCTTAGTTACATCCATTTGCTTTCCTCAGCTTTTCTGACAGAGTACTCTGTAAGGAATTGTTAAGATATGCCAACTTGTTGCACTCCTTAAAAAGTTCACAGTTACCCCTTTCTTTCTCATTGCACCTCCAGCATTTACTACCTACCTGAGGAAAAATTCTCTGAATTCTATGATGGTAATACAAATACCTATGCAAACATTTCCAAGTAAAAAGTTCTTAGAAGTATCCCACAATCCTTTTACCAATGGGAAGAGTTATGTCATATTCAAACTTTATGCTAATTAGGTACCCAGAATTTTTGATGGATGTGCCTACTTTTTAAGACCCTTTGTACCTGTTTTCAATATCTGCATGTTGAGAGGTGTTCTGTGTGTGCATGCATGTTCCCCTCCAAGTAAATTGACAGCTGGTGTTTATGAACATGTAATACATATACAAACACATGTAGGTTCATATTTTAATATTATGCTATTAATCCAGAAGACTATTTGTAGCCTAGATATTTGTAGTTACCCATCTTTATGAATCAATACCTAGTTTTGAATTCTTCCAATGAGAGCTTGGGCCATCACATAAGTACCCACTCAAATGAATAATTTATGCCTAGCTTTGACCTCTTTCAATGAGGGATCAGATGGTTATGATTCCCGATCCATTTGTCTGGTTTTCTCTTAAAGAGGGTCATGGAGCTACATTGCTCTATATCAAAAGGAGGTCAGTTCCATAAAAGAGGGATTCTCTTTGATGCACCTCTCTTTCATCAGCAGATCCTATTAATGTTTCAGTGGAAGTTGAGATCTTCTAAGCAGGTGTTTAGGGTGCCCTTTGTTTTGTTAATGTGCAGGAGGTTACATAGGACCAGATCTTTTAAGGCATTGCAGGTAAGGCAGAAGTCACCTCTCAATCGTTTGTAGGAAAAAGAAAAGAGAGAGTTGTACAGTATGTGTCGCTCATGGAGACTTAGCCTTGATTGTCTTAGTGAAGAAATGCTGTGGTCTCTCAAGCTGGATCACATGCTTAGACCAGCTCACACCAAAGGGGCATATTTCTTTATTATTGTCTGAATGGCATAATGAGAGAATAGTAGACGGATATGATGACTTCCTTGGGTGTAGAAAACATACTATGCACTTGGTTATTAGTATGGCTATGTAAAAAGATTTCCTTGGACACATGGTGATCAAAAGATAGTTCATTATCAGTGAAAGTGCCCAGGTCCTTGATGACTGAGTCAGTTCTTAAAGGGGAATGTTACTTCTGTGTTAAGTGCATGGGTGTCGTAGTTTGCCAAAGAACAAAATATTGCATTTCTTGGTATTTAGTTTAAGATTGTGGTTCAGCCACCACTTGTTGGCATGTTTTTAGGCCCACCTGGAGAGTCTGGAGTTTTTTGGGGGAGTCTATGACAAGTTACCAAGTTGTAGCATGTGAGCTGCTAAAAAACAGTAACCTAATAAAAGCAGCAAACCATTGTGATATCCAACCAAAAAAGCCTTTACCTCTTGTGTAGAGTAAATCCAGAAAGGCAAAATGATGACAAAAATAATATTAAAAGAGTATAAACTGATGAGTTTATTGCTTTTGTCCTGTCACATGCTAGGACTTCAGAACTAAATTATGTACCAGTAGACTGCCATTTATATAGAAGTCTTTTAAAGCTATATGGTCTCTATAATTAGTTAATAATACATGCAATATCAAATAATTAATTTTATTCAATTAACTTATCGGTTTATACCCTTTTGATGTTATTTTCTGTTGTCATTTTGCCCTTTTTAATGTACTCTTTACAAGTGATAAAGGCTTTGTTGGTTGGACATCACACTGGTTTGCTGCTTTTATTGGGTTATGGAGTTTATGACAGTTGCAAGTTTATAGTCATCTACAAATGTGGTCAGACACACAGGCCTTTGAAATCAACCTTCACATCAGATAAGTAAATACCAAGGAGGAGTGATCCCAAGACCAGTCCCTGGAGGGAAGAAATGGCAACTAGTCCTTTTCATGAAAACATGTCTCCAACATCAATAGTCTGGGTTCTGTCAGTAAGCCTGTTAGCTCTCCAGTGGATAACATAGAGGTTAACATGCAGTTGAATTAGCTTACAGATAATATCAGAATGTGGGGTGGTACCAATGGCCATTTCCATGTTGAGGTAGGCACTGTGGATAAATTTGCCTTAGTCTAATGAAACAGTAACATACATATATATTATGTATGTCAATGATTCATGTGATGGCTACCATGGCTACTATGATAGACCTGAGGAAGCTAATTATAGCGAAAGCGCTTGTCTGTATTTGTTCTACACCATTAAAGGAATTTTTATTCATCATTAAATCGGAGAGTTATTTGTACACCAGAGGATTGAAGCTCACTGTTTGCCTTGCTCAAAGCCAGCTTTTCCTGTTTAGCTTTCAATAAAACAATTATTTAAATTACATATTTCCAAGTACACCCTCTATTAAGCCCAAAGGACTCCAATGTGCCATACTTTAAAATAAGCAATGTCTCCTTCTGTAGCAGTTTATTCTTAACATTTTTATGTTCCCCAGGTAATACATCTACCTTCTCTAACACACAACCTTTCAGATCATCAGTCTTAGAATTATGATAACCTAGAAAATGAGCACCTAAAGGAGTTTCTATTCTCTTGTTTTTACGTCCCTAATATGCTCCTGTATGCATACTTTAAAACTACTATATGTCTCTCTTATATAATACAAATTGCAAGTACACTTCAGTGCATAAACCACTCCCTCAGTGCAACAGGTGTAATGACATCTAGGAGTGAACTGTATTCTGTTAATATATGTAAAATAGGGCACCAAATATTTACAAATTGAGCACTTATTACAAGGAAACGTTCCCTTTTCTTTTATTCCACTTGCATTTATATTACTAGATGGCAGACAAAAATGATTATGTACTACCATATCTTTCAAATTTCTGGCTTTCTTATAAGAGATTTTAATTTGTTCTGGTAGCAAATAATACAATTCCTTATCTCTTAATAACATGGGCCAAAACTGTTTTACACACTGTTCCACTCTATTTGTAAGTTCATTAAAGGTAGTAATAAAATACATTTCCTTTTGTGTCAGTCTACCTAAAACTATTATTATTATTTTTTTCACTCCTTTTCTCTTTTGTCCATCTGTAAGTTCAAAAATTTTAACTTTAGCCTCCACTACTTGTTGCTCATCATAACCTCTATTGAGGAACATTCGTTCAGCCATATTTATTTCTGATCTAAAAACGTCTTCTGTACTACACAATCTGTTAATTCTCAAAAATTCATTATAAGACAAAACAGCTAACAATTGCCCAGGATGACAACTATTTCCATACAGAAACTGGTTTCTATGTGAGAATTTATTATATAGACCTGTATTCAGTCTATCCAATTTAATGTCTAAAAAAATTCACACTGTGACCCAATTGTATTCCATCAAATTTTAGGCCCATTGAGTTAACTTGTAAATCTTTTACAAACATAGCAGCATCTTCCATTTTTCCTTGATATAAAAAAATCAAATCATTGATAAATCTCAAATATAAAATAACACTTGATTTATAAAAGCTATGTGGGTATATATTATCTATTTCAAATTTAGTCATAACTAAATTTGCGTACATGGGGGCAAATGCAGCCCCCATGGCCATACCCTGCAATTGTTGAAAGATTTCACCATTAAAAGTAAAAAAAAATATTTTTTAAGCAGAAAGATGCCAATTCAATGAGAAAATGTGACATAGGTGAATCCCCCAAAAAATAAAAAAGAGATTGAAATACCCATTTCATGTTTTATATTTGTATATAAACTTTTAACATCTAGGCATAGCCAGAACATATAATCATTCCACTGCATAGTTTTAATCCTACTCAAAAAGTCCTGGTTATCCCTAACATGAGAGGATTCCTAAAGCATACTTTTTCAAGTATTCATGTAACAAATTGCTAATAGGCCTCAAAAATATTTTTCTGCAGATACAATTGGTCTACCACTCAAATTTTCTAAACCCTTATGTGTCTTGGGAAAACAATACAACACTGCAGTTGTACTATTTTCAACTGGAAACTTCTTAGATATATCATGGGTAGTAAACTACCCCAGTCTATGTCCTTTATCGAATAAAAGTATATATTGATCCACAGCCCTATGATAGTTCGAAATATCACACCTTTAATAAACATCTGCATCATTAAGATGAAAATAACAAATATCCAAATATTGTATGTAATGTAAAATGACTATTTGATTTCCCTTGTTTGATGGTTTAACTACTATGTTTCTATTGGCACAAAATTCTTTAAATTCTAACCACTGATCCTTTGTTATATTGAAGCAAACATCAGACTTATTATTCATACATGCCTTATATAGTTATCAATTTCATAATTAACAAGAGAAATATATCCCTGTATATTACTATTTGTAAATGGAGGAATAAAATAACTTTTTGCTGTAATGGCACTTGTATCCAAATTGTCATATGCATTATAAACGTGTTCTTTAGACATATCCAGTATAGATGAACATGAAAAAACGATTCATCTGAATCAGTACTATCATCCACAATATTATTTTCATCTAAGACATTCTTATTTTTAGAAAAATAATCAATTAGATGTAACTTTCTACCAAGCAGAAACATTTCCGTTTTTAACACATGCAGTCTAGGTAGGGATGTAGAACTATACTTAAGTCCCATGTTCAAAACAGACAATACTGTATTTCAAATATCACAATTTTCGTAGTATTTAGAGTGTTCAATCCACCTACAGCATGTCTTTGGGATGTGGGAGGAAACCAGAGCACCTGGAGGAAACCCATATATATATATATATATATATATATATATATATATATATATATATATATATATATATACGTGTGTGTGTATGTGTGTTTAGATGTATGGGTCCCCTTCTAAAGCACGAATTACCACTAGATCGAACCTCAAAAGACTGAGGTGATAAAACTGTGAGATCAGAAGCCTGAAACTTTAAAATACCAAGTTCTGCAATACCGAACTGTAATGTAAAGGTGAATCGGAAAGTGGTGAAATTGTTGTCTTTCACTTTAAGATTTCTGTTACATACATAAAAGGAAGTGGCAGACTTTATATGCCAAGTTTCTGGTGTCGGTGGAGACGGTTATGTAAATTTTAATTGTAGGATAAAAAGAAAAAAATAGTTATTGAGCGGCATAAATTGTGAGGTATGCTTATTCCATGTGTAGTCACAGTTTACCCTTTTTTACAATGTAGTGCGATCTTGGAGTTGGTATATTAAAAGTTGAGGGGGGCATAGCCCCGCTGCAAAACCATAGGATAAGAAATACAGCTTTAGATGTGAATTTGTAAATCACTGAGGCTACACTAACTTTTGATTATAGTGGTATTTCAGATAGTATACTACTATAAAGGTTATTGTTTTTAGTTATGGAATTTTGATGTTTGGAGATGATTTTACTTTGAAATGTGTGGTGCTATTTTGAAGTGTGTATGTGGTGCTTTGATGTCGGATATGTGTCTCTAAGGTGTTTTACATCAGTGTAGGGTAGGGATTTAACATTTGTTTTTTGGTGTTTGATATTGTGGGATTTGGTATTTTAAAGTTTCAGGCTTTTCATATTTCGGTTTCATCGTCTTGGCCTTCTGAGGTTCAATCTTGTGTTAATTCGTGCTTTAGAAGTATAGCATGTGTGTTTGTGTGTGAGTATACATATATATATATATATATATATATATATATATATATATATATATATATATATATAAATATAAATATATAGATTATATATATATATATATATATATATGAATATATAGATTATATTTTATATATATATATATATATATAGAGCGAGAGAGAGATATAGATATAGATACATATATGTAGATAAATACAGATACACGTGTGTGTGTGTGTGTGTGTGTGTGTGTGTGTGTGTGTGTGTGTGTGTGTGTTTATATATATATATATATATATATATATATATATATATATATATATATATATCTACATACACATATATATACATGGGTCCCCTACAGAATTTTGAAATTTTAAAACTTCTAAATCCTGAATGGAGATCGACATACAGGGTGGAATGGGAGATTTCCCTTTTCCTCTCTGTAGTACAATCTTAGAGTTGGTATATTTAAGTAGCTGGGGTTGGGTGGGGTGCAGCCCCCCACGTGGGGTGTGCAGGGGGGCTTGCCCCCTGCAAAACATGTTTTGTGATGTGTTGACTGCTTTTTGGGGGGGGGTTCTTAATTTTGAGATTTCAAGATCTCGAGGTTCTGAATTCGATATTTTGAACCTCGGGATTTTGGTATTTCGAAATTAAGAAGTGAATTGATATACACACAAATACATAAAAATAATTAAAATGTCTGTGAGTTATTTATACGTGCATGTGTGTGTATTCTTTTTCTTCTTTCAGCTGTTCCTGTTAGGGGTCACCTCAGTGGATCATCTTTTTATATTTCTTCCTGTCCTCAGCATCTTGCTCTGTCACACCAACCACCTGCATGTCCTCTCTCACCACGTCCATAAACCTTATCTTAGGCCTTGCTCTTTTCCTCTTAACTGGCAGCTCCATCCTTAGCATTCTTTTTGCAATGTACCCTCCTCAGCACTTGTCCAAACCAACACAATCTCGTCTCTCTAGCTTTGTCTCCAGACTGTCTAACCTGAGCTGACCCTCTCATATACTGATTCCTAATCCTGTCCTTCCTTGTCACACCCAGTGCAAATCTTAACATCTCTCACTCTGCCACCTCCAGCTCTGACACCTGCCTTTTTGTCAGTGCCACCGTCTCCAACCCATATAAAATAGCTGGTCTCACTACCCTCTTGTAGATCTTCCCTTTCACTCTTACTGGTACCTGTCTGTCACAAATCACACCTCACACTCTTCTCCACCCACTCCACCCTGCCTTTTCTCTCTTCACCTCTCTTCCACACTTACCATTACTCTAAACTGTTGATCCCAAGTATTTAAACTCATCCACCTTCGTCAACTCTACTCCCTGCATCCTCACTATTCCTCTATCCTCCCTGTCATTCACACACATACAATCTGTTTTAGTCCTGCTGACCTTCGTTCCTCTCCTCTCCTCTTTAGAGCATATTTCCACCTCTCCAGGGTCTCCTCAACCTGTTCCTTACTCTCACTACAGATCACATTGTCATCTGTAAACATCATAGTCTATGGGGACTCCTGTCTGATCTCATCTGTCAACCTGTCCATCACCGTTGCAAATAAGAAAGGGATCAGAGCTGATCCTTGATGTAATCCCACCTCCACCTTAAACGCATCCATCACTCCTCCTATCGCAGACCTCACCACTGTCACACTTCCCTCATACATATCCTGTACCACTTTTACATACTTCTCTGCCACTCCTGGCTTCCTCATACAATACCTCAACCCCTGTGCTTTCTCTAAGTCCACAAAGACACAATGCAACTCCTTCTGACCTTCTCTGTACTTCTCCATCAACACTCTCAGAGCAAACATCTCATCTGTAGTGCTCTTTTTCCAGCATGAAACCATACTGCTACTCACTAATCATCAGCTCCCTTCTTAACCTAGCTTCCACTATTCTTTCCCATAACTTCATGCTCTGACTGATCAGTTTTATCCCTCTGTCATTACTACAGCTCCGCACATCACCCTTATTCTTAAAAATCGGTACCAAAACACTTTTTCTCCATTCCTCAGGCATCCTCTTACTTTCCACAATTTCATTAAACAATGTGGTTAAAAACTCCACTGCCATCTCTCCTAAACACCTCCATGCTTCCACAGGTATGGCATCTGGACCAACAGCCTTTCCATTCTTCATCCTCTTCATAACTGTCCTTACTTCCTCCTTGCTAATCCATTGCACTTCCTGATTCACTATCCCCACATCATCCAACCTTCTCTCCCTCTCATTCTCTTCATTCATCAACCCCTCAAAGTACTCTTTCCATTTACTCAACATACTCTCTTCCCTTTAAGTATGTTTCTCTCATTATCCTTTATCACCCTTACCCGCTGCACATCTTTCCCAGCTCGGCCCCTCTGTCTAGCCTATCGATACAGGTCCTTTTCTCCCTCCTTAGTGTCCAACCTTTCATACATCTCTCCATACGCCTTATCCTTAGCCACCTCTCTCTTCACCATACGCTTCATCTCCTTATCCTCCTGTCTACTTTCTTCATCTCTCTGACAGTCCTACTTCTTTTTCACCAACCTATTTCTCTGTATTCTCTCCTGTACTTCCTTCTTCACCACCAGGTCTCCTTGTCCTCCTTCCTCTGTCCAGATGTCATACCAAGCACCTTTCTAGCTGTCTAGCTTACCAGATCTGCTGTAGTTACCCAGCTATTCAGTAACTCTTCACTGCCACCCAGTGCCTGTCTTAACGCTTTCCTGAACTCCACCTCACAGTCACCCTTTTTCAACTTCCATCAATTGATCCTTGGCACTGCTCTCACACTCCTCCTCCTCTTCTTGATCACCGATGTCATTCTACAGACCACCATCCTATGCTGCCTAACTACACTTTCCCCTGCCACCACTTTACAGTCTCCAATCTCCTTCAGACTGACCCTCCTATATAGGATATAATCCAGCTCTGTGCATCTTCCTCCACTCTTGTGCATCACCCACTGCTCCTCCCTCTTCTTAAAATATGTATTCACCACAGCCATGTCCATCCTTTTTGCAAAATCCATCTGACCTTCTCCATTTCTCTCCTTAACAACATACCTATCCATCACTTCCTCATCCCCTCTGTTCCTTTCACCAACATGCCCTTTGAAATCTGCACCAATCGCCAGTCTCTCACCCTTTGGTACACTCACCCCCACTTCATCCAACTTGCTCCAAAATTTTCTTTTTCATCTATCGCACACCCAACTTGCAGAGCATATGCACTAACATTCATCATCACAACATCAGTTTCCAACTTCATAAGCATCACTCTACCTGACACTCTTTTCACCTCCAAAACACTCTTGGCATACTGTTGCTTCAGGATAACCCCTACCTCATTTCTCCTCCCATCCACACCATGATAGAACAGTTTGAACCCACCTCCGATAGACCTGGCCTTACTACCCTTCCATCAGGACTCAGGCATGCACAATATATCAACCTTCCTTCTCTCCATTATATCAGCTAGCATTCTCCCTATACCAGTCATACTGCCAAAATTCAAAGCTCCTACCCTCGCTACCACACTCCTAACCTTCCTTCTCTCTTCCTATCTTTGGGCATGCCTTCCCCCTCTTCTTCGGCCAACAGTAGCCCAATTTCCACCAACACCCTGTTGGCTAACAGTACTGCTGGGGTCGTTGTTAACCTGAGCCTCAACCCATCTGGTATGAAAATCTGTATTGTTGTCCGCATATGTCATCTGACAGACATTTTACAGCGGATGCCCTTCCTGATGTAACCCTCCCCATTTATCCGGGCTTGGGACTGGCACGAAGAAAGGCAGTGGCTTGTGCATTACATATATCAAATATAGATGCATATACTCTCTCTCTCTCTTTATCTCTGTGTATATACACACAAACACACACCTCTCTCTCTCTTTCTGTATATATATATATAGATATAGATATATAAATTTATGATTGCAGTTTAGAAGAGCGAACGCTCGTATGACTGAATTTTTTTTCCAATTTAGGTTTTACCAGCCTCCTTTTATATAAGAGCGCCTTGAAGCAGAAAAATAAATTTGCCCTTTCCCCACCCATTGTGTGATCTCAGAATTGGTATATATAATTAGCAAAGGTGTGGAGGGAGTAGGAGGCCTTGCCTTTCTGCAAAAAAATTAGTTTTGCTTGTATTTTTATCATTTTAGATTAAATGATCTGAAATGATCACTGTTTTTATGTTCGTTCATTTGAGCATTTGCTATTTCATGAGATAGTCCTATATTATCCACCTTTGCATTCACATTATTTTATAAATTACACTGACCCTCTGTCACCAATAAAATTAATGTTAACTCCTTCTATACACCTTATGGAAGTAAAATGACAATGATCTTCACAGACCCTCCCCCCTTAATATCACCACTGGAAAAAGGTGTTTAGATAAATTTTCCTGTCCAATAATAACTATCAGTCTGCATACATAAGAAAAATAAGAGACTGCCAAATATTCAGGAAGAAATTAACGTGCCCAACTAAAAGTTGAAGCTGGACAAGTTTTAAAGACAACAAATACATTTGCTTTTTCATGATCAGTTTTACTGCATTCACAGCGTAATTACAGCACACTATTTAATAGTTTAACTGTAATGTATTAAATAATGTGTAAATACTAATTTATAGCCTGCATACTGAAGAAACTGCCTAACACTTCAACAACTAATGCATTGAAAATGGTATGAGTATTGATCTGTATCTGGTTCTGAGAGACCTACGGTATAAGTATAGATTTGCTGGATTACTACATGCATTGTATACTGTGTACACACTGTTTTGTATCCTACAGTGAATTGTCCTTTGTAATTATTTGTATTGAATGTTGTCTACATCTTTATCTGTATCCTGCACTGAACTGCCAATTATAAATGTTCTGTACTGAACTAACTTTGCCTTGGTGTTTGGGTTGTTGCTGAAAACATCCATGGACCAGACCACATACCTGGATAAAAAAATAAATCACCTCTATTATACCTTTGGGATGGGGGAAGAAACCATAGCACCCAGCAGAAACCCACAGATGCAGGGAAAATAGGCTGACTCAGTACACAAGGTATTTCAGGCTAATAACAAAATTAATGATCTGAGCACTGTTAGGCAGCAATGCTAACAACTGTGCCATTGTATTACCCCATGCTAGCGTGTGAAAGTACTGACTCCAGATTTACAGTGGCATTTTACTAACTGAAATTCAAGAAGTAGTCAAGTTTCCCCAACAGTGGAATACCTATACATATAAGAGTATATATTCAAATCTTGACATGCAAAACCAACAGTCTTTACATTGACTTCTGTGTGATAACATTTAATTTAATTGAGCAAACACATGGTCAGTATTTACGCTGATTGCAAAAGGAAAGCAAACACTCTCCTTTTGCGATTGGTCAACTAAAAAATAAAAACAAAAACCTTAACAGACACACTTTGTCTGAATATTGATACTGTTAAGGACATTTTTTCTTCTCTGATCCCCTTGCATCACTTTGCTCAGGTTTGCAAATCATAACCTTGCCCCTACCTTAACCCTACTTATTACCTTACCAAAAAAAAAAAATAATTTCCCTAACAGAACACGTTCTTACAAACACTTCCTATACACTAGCATACATGCACAACACTAAATCTAACCCCTTACCCTGCCCTTATTTTTACCCTAACCCACAAACACTTACATACAAGACTCCCTCTCCTAATGCTGAAACATTTAGTATATCCCAAAGTTTCAGCATTGATATATATGCAGCCACTTAATGTAACCTTGACTATATCCCCCCAAAAAAACAGCCTCCATTTGATTAACATTGCTCTTGATGAAAAAAGTCAAAAGTGTATATATATCGACACTCAGAATTTTATATACACACATGTATATATATATATATATATATATGTGTGTGTGTGTGTGTGTGTATGTTTTTTATATATATATATATATATATATATATATACACACACACACACACACACATATATATATATATATATATATATATATATATATATATATATATATACATACACACACACACACACACATGAATGAGCCTGACTTCTCCGCAAAACTGCTAAATATCAGTCCACAAATAATCGAAACCAAATCATCGGACTACAAACACATTGATCCACAAAAGATTGAAAAAAACATACAAAACAGTGTTTTTGTGCCCACATAACCTAATTATATATACCTTCTTCAAGATTGCACTACAGTGACAAAAGGTCATAACCCCACAATCCCACTGCAATCTTATAATGAAAAAGGCAGTACTTTATGATCAGCTGTACTGGCATTTTCACTCAACGAAAGATTATGCACCCCATATATGTATGTATATGGGTCCCTATGAATTGCTTGAGTGTTCAGATTAGCAAATGTTACAAGACTGAGCCAGGAAGATTGAAAACCCAGAAGCTCGAAAGGAATGGGAGTCACATAACACCTGCTTTTTGTGGTGGGGGGTCAAGACCCCCTGCCCCCCACTTCTAATTATTTAGACCATTTTCAGGATTGCACCACAGTAGGGAAAGGAGCAATGCCCCAATCTCCACTGTAGTGCAATCCTGCACAGTAAAGGTCATTTTCTTTTTTGAGCTTCTAAGTGTTCGATCTCCCCAGCTCGATCTTGCAACTTTCACTCATCTGAACATTTGATCAGTTCATAGGGACCAAATATATACATACGTAACCAAATATGTATATAGTGATCCATGTCAGTTGATTGAGTTTTAAGAAACTTGCAATTCATATCAAAGAGATGATATGACTGAACTTTCAAAAACTCGAACATTAAAAAAAAAAAAACACAAAAATCTATCTTTTTTACGTTTTTGCAGTGGGGCAAGCCACCCCCCCCCCCCACACACACTCCCTGCAAATTATATATACTGACTCAGAGGTCATGCTACATTGAGGAAAACAGTAAATGTCCCGATCCTTACTATACTACTTTCTCCATTCAAAAGCGAGTTTTTGGAAATTCAATCATATCTTCTCGCCAATATGAATTTTGAGTTTCTGAAAACTCGATCAGTTGACAGGGATCCATGTATAGGGTAGTTGTTCGACCCCCACCTCCTAAGTATAACATGCAGCTTACCTACAAAATGCCCTTCCCCTTTTTGATGTACTAAGTGTTGATGTATTGTGCTGCTGTCGATCTAATGAATGGTCAACTTGTTTTTTTCAAAGTTTTGTATGGTGATCATTTAACTTAATGCCATTCATTATATAATCATCTATATCTGTATCTATATCTGTATATATAAAATATATATACTTTTTTATGTTACAGTTCAAAAATCTACATTCTTCTTTCTTCATTATATGCTTACTCTCTTTTCAAGGCACACTTTTATCTCCTTAAATTCATTCAACTCTAAATAAATGTGGTTAAAAATTCTTTATAATGTAACAACTTCATCTAAGTGGGTATTTTCTCATCGTTAGAAGAAATTATAGACAATGTTACTGTTGTATCTAGTTGTATATTTAACATCATCCCTGGTATTTCATGGTGACCCACATGATTTTGTAGTTGTTTTTAGACACTGTGTGTTTCCGTCCACACTGAATCATCTTTGCCAGTGTCTGTGTCACACTATAGCTTGACTGTGTCAGCATTGTTGTCTGCATATGCTGTGGTGCCCCACCACTGGACCGATAATCAAGGAGCCAGAATCCACACCACTGGCACCAGTGGGGGATGTACACTGAGAGGACAACAGGTACACATACAGTATTCCCAGATTCAGCTCTCTGCATCAAGTACAATTTCCCTTAATAGCACACAGAGACCACAGTCAGTCCAGGGCTGGTTTCTCCCTCTTTCTCCAGATCTCCAATAGGATCCCCCACTGGCATAGCTGTAGATTTGAGATCTCAGCTGAGTGGCCAAACAAAGACCTCCAGCACCCTCTCTGTCCAGCCAGTGCTTTGTGTCCCTGCCCATGTAGCTGATGCACACACTCTTTAAGGTTTGATTTACACACACACACCCACACCCACACCCACACCTGGGAAAGGCTGGCAAAGGTTTACTAGCTATGCCCCCTTTTGCCCAGACTATAAGGTAGTTATCACTGCCACCAGCCAGCTCCTTATCAATTACTTTAAGACTCTTAACAAAGCGTGTCCAAGCTTACTGTGTAATGTTACTATCAATACAAATGGTAGTTTGACCAGGAGCAACGTTATCAGGAGTGGCCCACAGTGTTACCAAATAAATATGCAAGTGCTCTCAGAACTTAATATCTCTACACAGATCAGCCGCAATTAAAGGTTTAAATGTATTTAATAATAATAATACAAGAAGAAGACAGTACTAAATATATATTTACAGTAACATCAGAGTTCAAAATCACAGGAAATATTTAAAACAACATTGAAGGACAGTCTCAAATAAATAAAGAAAAATATCTAAGCTAAGCCTTGCTATATTCCTTACTATATTATTCCCTAGTTAACTTACTTACAGAGCAAGGCAGCTGTGGTGAATGGATCTTCTAGCTGATGTCAGGTCAAAGACAGAATACAGAATGCTTTGTCTCTCTAAGAGACCTCACAAATTAATATCTCAAATATTACTGCTGGACTAGCTTGCAGAATGACATCATTTCTTGTCACCTAGCTTCTAGTCCCCAGGCCCAAAATAACCATTGATGACTGGTAGCATTTAACATCTCCCTGTGAAAATACATAGACCTCAGATCTTTGGCAGAGAATGGAAGTCATAAAACAATAACTTTCCAAGACAATACAGAAATTTCTCAGCACAGACAGTGTGTCTCCTTGCTGCCATAACATAATTTAAGTTCAGCTATTTTTCTGAAATTTACTAAACTGAGGTTAACCTCCTGTGCTCCAGGTTCCACTGTTAAAATATATACATTTAAACAGTTATAGTAGTGTATGTACATGTCTGTTCTCTTCCAGCAGGGTGCACTGTGGATGCATCTTTTAAACACAAACATTTTGCAAACGCATTTCAACATACATGTATGTACAAACATGTTTGATATACATATAACATATAGTTCTACTACAGTTGTAAAACACACATCTTACACAAATCCTTTCGATATTCACCAATGATATATAATTATTTACAGAATTCCAAATAGCTGTGCTGGCAGTATCTCCTTCCGTGACATATGCTACATTATGTATACCAGTTGGCATACATTTATCTTTCTATACTCTCTCTGTTTACCACTTGTAATATTAGAGTATGATTCCCTTTTCGGGTAGCCTCTTTCTTATGACATGTTTTACAGTATTTTTTTAAACCAGCAATCACCTGCACCATGTGGTGTTCTTCTATAGTACAAACATGACTGTCACTTGGTTGACCTAATATTTTTTTAACCAAGCAGGTATTATTTATTTATTTTCCAACTCACATGCTCGTTGTAGATATGTAGTACAATATTTAGTATCTTGTCTGTTATTAAGTTTTTCTTCAGAAAGTGGCCTTTTTATATTTTTGCAAGCATGTCATACACCAATCTGTTTTGTAATGTATGAGACTAATTGCAGATTTACTGTATTCTGACAACCTGCGCAGTTCCCTCAATTATTCAGACAAATGTTCACATATCATTTGGTTTCTCTTACAGTATGAAGCTGAATTGTTTTAAAGTGAATAATGGTTTTGGATATAAATGATTCTGCAAAGTCAGTGCATTCATTCTTCAGTTACCTTTTAAATTAATTTCAAGATTGTGTGGTAACTGGAGCCTATCCTGAACTCACTGGATGCAAGGCAGAAAAGGCAGTCCTGGCTAGAATACAAACCCATAGTGGGACAGATACACTTGCTGTCATGCACCACACACACACGCACGCACACACACGCACGCACACACACACGCGCACACACACACACACACACACACACACACACACACACACACACACACACACACACACACATACTTTGGAGGAATACCAACTCACTTACAGCATATATTTGGAATTTAGAAGTAAACTGGAGAATCTGGCAAGAAAACAAGAACAACTGTGGGACACACAGACTGCACAGAAAGCATGCCGGCTGAGAACCAGGTGCTGAGACGTAGCAACATTAACTTCTGTACTTCCATAAATGTCTTTGAAATACTTTTCTGGTGATGGTATATCTTGCAATTATGTGATATGTTCTGGTGCTCACTGAAGTAAGCAGCAGTGAATTCTTCTTTTCAGTTTGAATATTAATGCAACAGTAAAGTTCCTCACTGTCCATGCATTGACGTTTTTCACATTAGCATTAAAAACAGTAATATTTATAGTATGATTTCCATTTTTTGTTCTTTTTCCACTTTAAAGTACTTGTGTAATTATTTGCTTAGTTTTTTATAATATGCAGAGTAACTCTTTATAGATTGTCTCTTTATAATATCCCTGACTAAGCCCTTACTAATTCAAACATCTTATTGCATTGTCATTCACTTTCATGCTCAAAATCACTATGTGTAAGTTATTGTTTTATATTCATGGTTTAGTCCCTTTGGTATGAAGAAAAAATTACTTTGTTTTGCTTTTGGCTCATTCATTCATTCTTTGATTACCTTCTTAGTCCATTGCAGGGTTGTAGAGGAACTATAACCTATCCCAAGAAGCAGTGGGTGCAAAGCATAAAAGCTCATCCTGAATGGGATACTAGCCCATTGCAGTACATGTGCCTGCATGCGCACATATGCAAACTTACAAGCAGTTTAGAGGCCAGCATTTTTTTTCTACTGCATATCTTTGAGAGAGAAAAAAATAAAACACCTGGTGAAAATCTATGCAGAGGATATGCAGACTGTGCACAGAAGGCACCTCAGCTAAGAACCAACCCGGAGAACCAAGTACTGTGAATAAAAATGCTAGTCACTGTACTACTGTGCCTCCCACCTTAGATTAAACATTCTCAAATAGTTGGGCCAGTCTCCCATAGGAGGCTTGGGCCTGTTTCAGTGGAAGCCCAAGAACTGCAGAAGGATAGCAGCCAATAAAATTAATAAATAATTATTTTTTCTCTTTCTAGGTGAAGCTGTTCCAATTTTTTTTTTACTTTTAATGATATCTGTATTTTTTTTCTTTGATTGCAGTCACCCATGATTTACCTTAAACTGCTCCACTGAGATCCATGCACTACACCAGAAAACAAATTTAAATAAATAAATAGTTTTATTTTATTTATTTATTTGTATTTGATTGCAAATCAACAGTAACGTCAACATTTACTAATCAAACTCTTAGATCTGAAGTAGGCAGACTTCATTCGTCTGCAACCTGTGGGTATCGGATCCGATCTCGGATCCGAGCTGGCAATTCAAAAGCTTAGGCTCCGAGCTCCTAGCTCCTCCCTCTTACCCATAACCCCTTGCCAAGCCCTGACTGACCTCAGATTTCGTTTGCCGCTTTTCAAGAAGCAACGGAATTCTAGAGCTCCTGGCGTGGTTTTGAGATAAGTGTAGTTTTCTGACAGAAAAATTGTTCAAATTCTCTTTTTTTGTTACAAATATAGTTAGTGTTGTGTGTGGTTAAGGCTTTCCCTCCCTCTTTAGTTAATTTTTCTCGGGTTTTTCGTAGTTGTTTGTGTGTGTGTGTGTTTAGGCCTTAGGTGTAATGTCTGAAGCCCCTAAGGCTGTCTTTTGAAATGTGCAGTGTGGCCATAAGCTGTCCCCAGCAGATGGCCACACTCGTCGATGCTTGGGGTTGAACACCTGTCTTCTGGTTGTACCATTTGTGCAGGGTTCAACCCCGGCTTTAAGGAACGGAGGTCGGTTAGTGCTGGCGGGTCTTTTACCCCAGATACTGCTTCGGCCTCTGCCCTCCAGTCAGCAACTTGTTGCTGTGAGTTCTCCCCTCGGCTGGGACTCAACCTCCCTTAAAAATGCCGGAGGAAGGATTCTACTAGGGAGAGACAGAAGGAGAGGCACAGGAGAAGCACCACAAGAGGAGAGCGAAGCTTCCAGCTCGGCTCCTCCATCTAAGCGGGCTTCCCTGTGCCTTCTAGCTTTCCTCCTCCTCGGCTCCACTCCCCTCGGTTCTCTCCTGGACCCGAGGAGGAGGAGGCTAGCCCTTCCAGGAGGTCACCAAGACGGTTCTCTAGGTCCGCTTCGGTGGCCTCCTCTAGATCGACCTTTTCGATGAGCGAAGCTGATATGGACCGGATGATGAGGAAATTCATCCAGGCCCAAATGCAAATGGGAGAGCTCCTAGCCCCCCCCCAACCGGGAGGGGCTTCGACCCCTTTTTTCGCCCCCGTAGCTCCTTCTCCGACCCATACCACGGGTTCGGAGCTTTCGGCGCCGTGCAGATTTGGATCCGGGGTTGGGTCGGATCCGATTGGTCGGCGCACCTCGGATCCGTCCCATCCCTTGAGTGCTTGGTGCCGGACCCGACCTCGAGCCGAGGGCCGAGCCTCGGATCCGAGGGAGCTGGTGTGTCTTCGGGTCCGTCTAGGTCGGCCCACACCGGTCTCTCGGATCCGGCGGTTTCGCTCCGACTCCGATCCGTCGCCGGATCCGGTGGGGGTCGGCTCTCTGGGCTTAGAGAAGCTGGCTCCCCTCGGCTTTCAACGTTATGGAAAGGGCACTGTCGAGGACATCCGGACCCCGGTCCCTGCCACGGCTCCATCCCGCACTCCATTGCAGTTGGGCCAGGCCCCCACCAGCCGGTCCCAGGGACAGCCCGCCTCAATGTCCCAAGTGGTTCCCTTGGAACATCCATCTGCTGAAGAGTACTCCTCGGACAGCCCCCCCGATGAAGTACCTCGGAAGCGCAAGTGCAAGAGGAGGCACATGGACTCCCCTGAGTCCGTCACTGAAGACACGGACTTGGATGAAGGAGAAGGCTCCACTAGGTCACCCCTGAGGGCGTCTCATTTGGAGACATCATGGAGATGTTAAGGATCAGGGGGTGGTCTGCCCCAAGGCTTCTTCGGACGAGTCTGTGTTCTTGGAGGCATTCGAGGCGGCCCTTCTACCTCTTGGGTGTCCCTCCTGCTGACCCCTGGTAGATCTTATATCTATCAGGGCGTGGAAGGATCCGGACACCATTGAGCCTATCCCAAAACGCCCGGACCGCATTCTTTCTCCTCCATCAGACCGCACCCACTGGAGTAAGGGTCCCCCAGTGGATGCCATGATGATGGCTGCAGCCACGAAGAGGGAATTGGCCCAGGAGAGTCCCTCCGTCCATCCTCCGGGCAAGGAGTCCCGTTCGATGGATCGAATTGGGAAGCGAGTGTTTAGTTCAGCGACCTTCTCCTTGAGAGCGCTGAACTACATGGCACATGTCATTAGGATGCAGCGAGATCTGATTAAAGAGTACGCTGCATCTCCCGAGTCCATCTCGAGTGAGGATAAGCAGGTTTATTCCACCCAAATGGCCACTCTCAGATCTGTATCCAATACATCTATGCGGCTGCTGTCTCATGCTACTGAGGGAGCCGCTAGAGCCAGCGGAGCAGGCCTTGTCATGAGGCGACAGGCCTGGCTCCGCCATTGTGATTTTGCTGAGCCCTTTAAGGCGACCTTCGCGAATGCCCCTTCGATGGTTCTGCCTTGTTTGGCAAGACTGTTCGCGAGACACTAGTCCAGAGCGAAAGGACGGAAGACGCTGTCTGCCGTCGAGTCCGCTTCTCAGCTCCCCAGAGGTCCTTCTCTAAGAACCAAAAGGGACAGAAGAAGATGTGGTTCCGAAGTCGCAGCAGTCCCAACCTGCTCCGGATAACCAGTCCTTCCGTGGCAGAGGAGGACGGGAGGTCGTCGTGCCAGAGGCAGGGGGCTCCTGGCAATTTTGGGTCCAGAGAACCCTTCTCTGAGAGACCCACGCAGCAGCCCTGAAGGGTTGCCCGGCTGTCCGTCTCTGGAGGCAGTCGGGCGGTTTCGCTGCACCTGACTTCTTGGGAGTCCATAACAACAGACAGTTGGGTGCTTCGACTCATATCCAGAGGATATTCAATACCCCTAATCAAGATCCCCAAATCTGCAGCCTCCCAGATGTTCCACCCGACCAAAGGAGGCGGCAGCTCGAAATCGAGCAGCTGCTAGGAAAAAGAGCCATCCAGCGTCCCCAGATCAAGCGGATTAGGGTTTTACTCCAGGTTCTTTTGGTGCCAAAGAAGACGGGGACTTAAGACCAATTTTAGACCTTTCCCTGTTGAACCTGTCAGTAACCAAGCAAAAGTTCCGGATGGTCACCCTGCAATCTATACTCCCTTTTGAGGGAGAACGACTGGATGTGTTCCATAGACCTCAAGGATGCGTACTACCACATTCGGATGGACAGGCGATCCAGGAGGTTTCTTCGCTTCGGCTGGGAGCCAGTCATTATCAGTTCAGGGTCCTCCCTTTGGTCTCACCTCAGCCCCCAGGGTGTTTACCAAGGTGTTAGCGGTGGTAGCGGCCCACCTGAGGCTCCAGGGATTACAGGTCTTTCCGCACCTGGACGACTGGCTCCTGACTGCATCATCAAGGCATCTTCTGTGCTCAGCCAGGGATTACTTCCTTCAACTAGCACCAAGGCTGGGCATAACGATCAACTGGGAGAAATCTTTCCTGAATCCAACTCAAATTATAGATTTCATAGGAGGAAGACTAGACACCAGATCAATGCGAGCCTTCCTCACCCCAGACCGTATCGTCAGCCTGAGGTGTCATGTGACAGCAATCCTTCAACCTTCACCAACTGCAGCTTCGGTCCTGAGGGCCCTAGGTTCTATGGCGGCAGCTATACCGCTTCTAATTCATGCCCGCTTACGCATGCGGGTTCTTCAATGGACCCTTCAAGTTCAGTGGTCTCCTCTTTGTTCGTCTCTAAACGCTCCGATTGCGGTCAGCAGAGCGTGCAGGGACTCCCTTCTGTGGTGGCTTCTTTCTCCGGAGCCCCTAGCAGGAAGACCCTTTTGCGCTGCATTTCCCCGAGCCACAGTGACCACGGACGCTTCTTGCCTCGGGTGGGGGGGGCATTCTGCGGAAAGATTGTCCAAGGCACGTGGAATCCCACAGAGACGTCATTGCATATAAATGTCCTGGAAATGAGGGCGGTGCTCCTAGCGTTGCAAGCACTTCACCACGTTCTTCCTACAGGGACTATTGCGATTCAGACAGACAATATGTCCGTAGTCTGGTATATCAACAAGCAGGGAGGAACCAGGTCTTACCCCCTTTGTCGAGAGGCCATGAGAGTCTGGGAATGGGCAATTTCCACCAAACGCTTTCTGATAGCAACGCACATTCCGGGAAAGTCCAACATCCTTGCGGACAAGCTCAGTCGCACCATCCTTTCTCCACACGAGTGGTCCCTCAATCTTCAAGTAGCGAAGAAGATTTTTGCCGTTTGGGGGCAACCCTGTTGCGATCTTTTTGCTTCTCCCTCAAACGCCAAATGCGACAATTTCTTCGCTCTGCTTCCCCACCAGGGAGTTCGAGGGATGCTCTGGTGCATGCTTGGCCTCCCGGTCTCCTTTATGCCTTCCCTCCACTTCCTCTGATGCAGAGGTTTCTGCAGAAAGCCAACAGTTTGGGGAGCAGAATGATTCTCATTGCCCCATTCTGGCCTCGACAACCTTGGTTCCCTTTCGTATGGTCTCACAAAATCAATCCACCATGGATTCTGGATCCAATTCGGATCTCATCTCTCACCCTCTGGGAATGCCAGTTCCCAATCTGCGAACCCTGAAGTTGACAGCTTGGCTGCTCCAATTCCAACCTTAATTAGGACTCCGGTATCTCTTCACCGGTCAAAGCCATTTTGGTGGCTGCTCATAAACCTTCTACCAGACAGGTTTATCGGAGTAAATGGAAGAGGTTCTCTATATGGGCAGGGCAGAGAACGGTGGATCCTTTTCAGCACCTATCTCTGCGGTGCTAGAATTTCTAACAGACCTCTTTCATCAAGGGGCCAGTTCTTCCACGATTAAAGTACAATTGGCGGCTATATCACATTATCACATTGGACAGGACACAGCTCCCTTATGACAGTGAAATTATGCAAATCCTTTCTCAAGGGAGTTTTTATTAAGGCCTCCAGTCAAGGAGGTTGTACCGCCTTGGGATTTGTCTTTAGTCCTGCAGGCCCTTACTGCTCCTCCCTTCGAGCCTGCAGCTTCTGCTGATTTAAAATTCCTTTCCTGGAAGACTGTCTTTCTGGTAGCTATCACTTCAGCCAGAAGGGTGTCTGAGCTTCAGGCTCTTTGTGTCAAACCGCCTTACCTTTCTTTCTTCCCTGATAGGGTGTGCCTCAGGACCAATCCATCTTTTCTTCCGAAGGTCTCTTCTGAATCAATATTAACCAGTCAATCAATTTGCCTGTCTTTTTCCCAAGTATTCAAACAAAGGGAATACAAATTGCATTCATTGGATGTTCATAGACAATTACGTTTTTATATTAACAGGACAGCTGGCCACAGGAAATCAGATCAGCTGTTCGTCTCCTTTGCTAAATTTGCTCTGGGTAAAGCAGTGTCTAAAGTCACTCTGTCTAAATGGATTGCTAATTGCATATTGCAGGCATATGACACTTCAGGCAGACCTGCTCCTCAGAGGGTTACAGCTCATTCTACTAGGGCAGTTTCTACGTCAGCCGCCTTTAAGTCCCGTGTTTCGTTGGATGATATCTGCCCCGCACCTTCTTGGCCCTCGCCTCTTACTTTTTTTTCTCATTACAAGGTGGATGTTGTTTCTAGAGGAAGAGCATCCTTTGGCTCAGCGGTGGCGCGGAACATCCTTCCATGACGGCCGCCCAAGATTCAGGTAGCTAGGGACTCTGTCCCACAGGTTGCAGACGAATGAAGTCTGCCTACTTCAGATTTAGAAGTTATGTACTCACCATAACGTTCCATCTGAGTAGGTGACTTCATTCGGATGCAACTCATCCCTCCATCCCCCTGACCTTTATAGAGCGAGTATTTATGCTGTTTTAGTATACTGTGGTCAGTATTTGAGGCAAACTCAATCTGAGGTCAGTCAGGGCTTGGCAAGGGGTTATGGGTAAGAGGGAGGAGCTAGGAGCTCGGAGCCTAAGCTTTTGAATTGCCGGCTCGGATCCGAGATCGGATCCGATACCCACAGGTTGCATCCGAATGAAGTCACCTACTCAGATGGAACATTATGGTGAGTACATAACTTCTAATTTTGTGTTACTTTGTATGTGTCTTGTTTGGATTTGGTCAGGTACCTTAACTGTAGTGTAGCATACTCTTTTTATCGTGGGAGGAAAAAAATACTTTTGAGAAGCTCAGGAGTTTTTTTTTTTGCAGTTAGACTTGGTCACAATGAGCCCTCCTCAAAGTACTTGGTATGCTTTAGATAAAATTACTTTCATGGTCTAGGTCAGTCTTCATAAATCATTCTCTTTCAGTCGCTGATTAACCACTTTTTTTGCAAAAGAAATGCACACTGCTTAGTTCGTTATAAGACTGAATCTGTCTGCTCATCAGCACAAGATTTTCATCACATCTGTTAGAGCATCTTCTCTGTTCCATTTTCCTTTACCCCTTCTACCAGTTTTACAACATGTAGGTATGACCATTTAAATAAAATGTTGACTTAAACATTGGACTAAGTCAATATTGCTTTGTTTTGTCAATTTAGTAATGCATCACATATTTCTATAAGAAATGCACTGAGACAGATTGAGAGTGAAAGTTGAGGCTGTCATTTTCTTGGTTTGTAATTGTTACAAAGGTACACCTTCAGGGAGCTAGGCACACATGCAAGGAAGTGAGGTGGCACTTAATATGGCACTATTATCATCATTAAAATATACAAATTTACCTTAGATTGTACTTTTCCTAGAAGTATGACAGATGCGCAATAACTGCTGTTGCATTGATAAACACTTCACCATTCTGTTTACCTACCTTAATAAAATCTAAACCTATGCATGATACATATGACTATGTGATCTGTAATACCTTCACTCCTAGAGGGAATTCCTATTAAATTACATACATATATTCTATAATTGCCTTAAGGTAGTAAATGAACATGCTTTTAAAAGGTCTGTTAAAACCTGAAGATATAAGAAGGATTTAATGTCTTTTAGGTTATCTTGTTATTTCTCAACATTACAATGCATGCCTGATATTTGTCATCTCTGTAAGTCTGTACTGTGTCCCCAGCTTAAATAAAGCAAGATGAAAATGATGCAAACATTTGTCTCCAGGAAAACCTATGGTCAACTTTCTGGTTGCCCCTGACAATAAAGTTCATAAAGTTATGGTTATGTATTCATTTTTCTTGCCCCTTTAATCTTCAGAAGTAACTTTGTATACAAAATGTAGAAGTTATGCAATCGAACAGCTTACTAAAAGGTAGAGCATATCAGCAAATATAACAACACATGTGAATCAGTAGGGGGGGCAATGGATTGATTTCTCTTGACTTTAACAAGGTTTCTGACATAGATCCACACAGTAGGGTAATGAGGAATTGCCCTGCATACAATAATGTGCATCAAAAAACTGACAATCAGTGTAGAAAGAAAGGTAATGTTAGCGTGTGAATTCAAAGGAGGGGGAAATTACTAGTGGGTGTATCAGGAGTCATTTCAGGGTCATTGTTATTCAACGTACTTATGGAAGGATTTCTTTTAATAATTGGAAAAGTGAATTTGTTTTTCTTTGACATTTTTCAGTTATGACCTGAGATGCAGAGTGTCCATTAAGGAGAGCAGCTGCAAGAGCAGTAAGCACTGTTGTCCTCCAAAGTAAAAACAAACACTCCAGCATTTAAGTAAAGTGCTCGACTGCAAAAAGTAGTCCTTGGAAGAAGCTTTTATTTCTTCATTACCTGTTGGGCAATAAGGCACTTCAGCAAGTCTTCTAGAGGACCTGGGGCTTTATTTTATTTATTTCTTCATTGTTTATTTAATAGTCACTGGTTCTTTACTTGCTTATTTAAAGAAAGTTATTACAAAGTTAAATTCAGTGGCCCTTCTCAAGTGCAACCCAGTGTGTCTTACGACATCTTGTAGTCCATCTGTGGTTTGCTTACAATCCTCAAATAACCTTTAGCATTCTCTTTTATACAACAGCTTGTAAACGGTCCAAATGTCACTGTTTATAAATAAACTGAATGCCATCACTGCAATGGTGTGCGCATCTCTTAAGTTTCTCTGGTTGTACCATAACATGGCCATTACTTTTCAACTATACAGAATGACTGTAGTCATAGCTGTGATTATCTACTAGCTGGTAACTGCAGTACATATCTCCACTACACCTCTGTAACAGATCACTTTCTGACCTCTGAGGGAAAGCTGGCAGCTTAGTACAAGTATATGAACTGATTTGTTCTTCACAGAGTATAGAGTGACCCACTTTCTATTTTTCCATCTCCTCTCACAACCATGGCACCCTCTTTACCACTTATAGATCTCTCTCTCTCTCCATGTCATCTTATGTAATGTACCCCAAAGTTTTTCAGAATCGATTAGTACTTCAGCTTAATCAAGGTTCCCATTTGCTCCCCTCTCTAATCTCACATTACATATCCATTTGTGTTAAACTCTACCCTCATGCAGTGTAAACCCACTTTTAGTCTTTTTTACTTAACTTTGTGCTACTGTTAATCCTTGGTGACAAGGTTATAAGGATATATAATCTCATGTTACACATCTTTTTTTCTCCTAAACACCTACCTTTCTGCAGTTTAAACCCACTTTTAGTCTCTGTTTTTCTTTGCACTCCTGTTAATCCTTTATGACAGGTATATACATGTTTATCTATAAATAAAATATTTATATGTGTGTATGTATATACACACACACACACACACACACATATATATATATATGTGTGTGTGTGTGTGTATGTATATGTGTGTGTGTATATATATATATATATATATATATATATATATATATATATATGTATATGTATAAGCCGCGGTGGTACAGCGGTAGCGTTGTTGCCTCACAGCAAGAGGTTCTCCTGTTCGATTCACAGCTGGAGTGCCTTCTGTGTGGAGTCTGCATGTCCTCCCCACGGTCGAATGGCCTCCGAAAGACATGCGTGAATGGGCGTGCCTTTGCTGAAGGTTGGGCTTTGGGCTGGCAACTCGGCACCATAAAAAATCTACTGCCAATCATTAGCGGACTGGAGTTCCGCTGTGGTGACCCCTAACCGGGAAAAGCCGAAGACAAAAAAAAAAAATATATATATATATATATATATATATACGTGTGTGCATGCATAATACATAGGTTCATAGGTTGGTACTAGGCTATCAGCCCTAGGGCCTATACAAGCCTAGCCATAACAATTCCCTGGCTATTTCTTCCCACATTATTTACTTTCCTGGACCCCTGTCTAGCAGGGCGTCTGGCGTGATCCCTGGGGTGAATTTCCTTTCTCCCATCCAATCGTCAAGGTTCCTCTTGAAGAGGTCCAAAGAGGCACTCTGCTTGACATGTATGGGCAATCTATTCCAGAGTCTGGGGAGTCTCTGGGTCAGGAACCTATCCCTCCAGCATGTTTTGTTTATTGTGATGACAAGGTTTAGATCCCTGGAGCGTGTAGCTCTGAGGGATTGGGATTTCTTTAAGTGTAGCATGTCCAACAGCTCTGGGTTTGACATGGCCTTGTATGTTAAGCAGAGATCGCCTCTGAGTAGAGGTGTATATATATGTATGTATATATATATATATATATATATATATATATATATATATATATATATATATATATATATATATATATATATACACACACACACACATATATATATATATATATATATATATATATATATATATATATATACATATAGACACACAGACACATATGTATGCAGTTCATTTTGCTGAAAATGTGAACTGCAGTTTTATTTTACTGGCAGCTCATTTTCTTGATAGAGATAAGTGGGTCTGTTGTAAGGGTGAAGGTGTGTATTCCCTGTATGTGCATCTGCAGAAGTGTTTACAGGTTAAGGTTAATGTAATGTCTAACTAAGAGTATAGTTTTAGTGTTGTGTGTGTGTTATGTCTGGTATGTCTGTTATTTTGTTTAATGTTAGTAAAGGGGTACTTAAAGGGAAAGGGTGTGAATTATTTCTGGTATGTCTGTAATTTTTGCGTAGTGTAGTAAAGGGGTACTTATAGGGAAAGGATTTTTCAGAAGGTAAGGGTCAGAGTTGCAGTTAGGGGCAAGAATAAGGTTTGGGTTAGCACAACCCTTACTCTATCCCTGCCGCTAACCTTAACCCTGCACTTTACTTTCCGAATAAAATACGTTCTCTAATACCACCATTCAGACAAATTATATTGGATTGCTTTGTAGGTTTGTTATATTTTTTTTTTTTTTTAGTTTTATTTAAACTGGTTACAAAAGGATACTGGTTGTCCTCCCTTTGTGATTAGTTTAATGTGGGGCTTGTTTTTTTGTGGCTTTGGGATTCTTTGGGATGCGTAGGTGTCAGCATTAGTTTACATTTTGGGATTTTGTGTTATCATATTATTAAATAAAAGATGGAAATGTGCTTGTGAAACTTTGAACACTGAACTGCAGAAAGCAAATAAATTCCGCAGAAATGTTAATATATTATCCTTGCTCGCCTTGCACCCCCACCCAACTCCCCACACCATCTGGATGAGTTCTTCCTTGTGTTTCCACACCTTTTCTTTAGCTGAACAGTAAGATTGGCCACTGAAATAACTGAATTAAGCTGGGGATCTTGATGGCCTTAACAAAAATCTTAACCAAGACAACAAATTCTGTATTATTTTCTTTCAAAAAATAAATAAGTTGTGTCTAAGGCATAATGTTCAGTGCTGACAAAATAGTGTTTTCCAGTAAACTGAGAAGACAAATGCTTATAATGGTACAAAAAATGTACCTGGAAATACTGCCCACCTCCCTACCCAAAAATAATAGTCACTTCCTATGCATCCTTCTGATGAAGTGAAAGAACAAATGGCCAAAACTATATACTTTTAGTTGTTGCTTTCATACATATTCATGTCACGTCTCCTCTCCATTACCCCCAAAAGAATCAGCAACAGTGGCCCAATATCAGGGATGGATTTTAAATATTTCTTGTATATACTTAGAAAGTTGGTAGAATAACAGGCATTTTCTGAAGAATGCAAGGTCTGAAAGTCATGTCTGTCATTATTTAATGAATACAATCCACAATAATTTGACAGAAAAATGCAAATTTGATAAGGAACAGACTAAATATGAGGCAAGATTGGTGATGATTGAGAGCAATGCCCCCTTGCTTAAACCCACGCCCAATTACTCACACGACCATCAGTTATAGCCACATATATAACTGTACAGAACATGTAATACAAGCTAAACTAATGGACTAAAATGTATTTCAGCTTGCTGCTGTCAGAATCACACAGAACAACCCATTGCAACCCCATCTGCCCTCTTGTTCAAGAATCATGGGCAAAAACAAAAAATAATGGGGGACAAAGGCCCAAAAATAGGGACATACATTAAGTACTCCACTTTGTAAGTTGCAAGAATAATAGGCTTTTCATTGCATTTTTCTGAAAACTATGAAGCTTGAAAGGCTTTACACTGCATTTTCTGAAGGATATAAAATTTGAAACTCAGACGTTTTTCATTATTTAGCAATTTCAGTTGCCAAAAATACTCACAAATCATGTTTTAGGAGCCCTAAACTTCTTCTCTACATTTACCATTGATTATAAATTAAAAAAGAACTTACCTCGTACTTCAGTAGCAACTTACCCAGCTAGCAATCATCCACTCCCCCTTTTATATTACAGGCTACAGCTCCCACAAGGAAGAGAAAGCCCATGAATTGATTGGGTTAAATGCACTTAACCAGTCACCTCCTCTCTATGACACCTGAACCCTTGCTGAGTAGCTTCCTGAATGTGTTTTTTTTTTTTAAATCTGTTTAAATAAAGAAATACTGTTGCGACTCTTCCTTTGCTGGCCATGGGCGTGGATGTGGACTGGTAACAAACAGTTTGCAGACTGGCACCAGTCCACAGACTGCACTTTGAATAGCACTGCTCTAAAAGACCTTTCAAAAGGTAAAGCACCTGTAAAGCCAGGAGTAACACCAAGCTAAATTAAGCCATTATGATAATGCCGGGCTAAATGCAACAGTGTATTTTTTTCCTTTGTATTTTACCTTCCTGACTTGTTTATCTGCAGTGTATATTCTCATGGCAGGAATGAGAAACTTTGTTTGACAAGATGTCAAAATTATTTGTAGTTTTTCTTCTCATGGCAAAAGGTATGCATTCACTCTTTTCAGATGTTTAGATTATACCTTCTTCTGATATAACAAACAAAAAAAACTATTGGAATGTAATTGCTAGAAGGGCATTTTATTTAAAGGCATCAAGGAGATTCAGTTCAAGGAACACAGATATGTTTTGATAAACCTTAGTGATTGTTAGGCTGAGAATGATCTGTTCCTCTATTAACATGATGATATCATGGATACACAGACTGTGAAGAGATATACTATATAACTGTATGCAGTAGCAGCTGATAGAATATTGTTGACAATGCTTGTCTTGTCTTGTGTGGGGCTATCTCTATTAACACTAGCTATTTTGGGGGGGGGAGCTTGCTCACCATACAGCCTTCTACCCAGTGCCCCACATCCATTTCTGGGTCTACCAGCAACTCCTAATCCCAGGACTACATCTAATGGGACTGGAAGCATCATGTATCTTAAAGATGTCTTGAGGGTTTGGCCATCAACATTTGCCAGGGAGTGCATATTTGACCTTCCTTGTTTACTCCCCTCCTTCTCACATGATTTCTGTGGTAGCTTGCAAAGGCTGGGCATGCAATGGGGATGTACAGTGTATCACCCTGCCTGCACAGGAGCTCAGCAACGTTCCCACCCTATCCCTTCTTTGAACCACATCTCACAGTTGCATCATCTCCCAGCAGCCACCAGGGATCATTTCAGGAGGCACCCACAGAGCTACCCTCCCAACAGGGATAGTAATACACGTTCCTCCTTGCTGCTCCGTCAGTCACCCAAGCTACTAATCAAACATGGTCAGCTGAGTTAGGGCATTATCTCTCTAGGCCACTGGAGTGGTGAGTATTAGCTATTTTTAAGGACAGTATTCTTGTAGCAAGCTTGACAGTGAGCTTTGATATCTGAAATTTAAGGGGTTTTTTTTCTGTATGCATTGTATATATATTTATTTATTGCCATTTCTTTTAATTTTCCTTGGGTGCCAACCTACATATATTTCACTCTGCATTTGCTTTATTACTTAAGTAAAATTCAGTTATTTACTGTTAAGCTCTTATGGACCTGCGGTGGTGGTGCTGCGGTAGCGTTGTCGCCTTACAGTAAGACGCTGTTCGGTTCGATTCTTAGCTAGAGTGTCTTCTGCGTGGAGACATGCGTGAATGGGCGTACCTTTGTTGAAGGTTGTGCGTCAGGCCTGGCAAGCCGGTACGTAAAAATCAATTGCCAATCATTAGCAGACCGGAGTTCCGCTGTGGCGACCCCTAACCGGGAAAAGCCGAAAGACACAAACAAACTGTTAAGCTCTTATGGCTGTTATTTATTTATTAAAAGTGTATTTTTACACTTTTTATGTAAGAAGATGGTAACTGTTACATACGCTGATGGCTAGCACGCTGAATGGCACAATCCTACAAGACTACTTTAGCCAATTACCAGTGAAAGAGATATTATGTAGTTATCTATTTCCATTTGTTGACTGGGAAAATCTAACTGGGCAAAGGAACACTTGTTTTGGAGGCCAGGGGAGAAAAACTCCACACAAAAATTATGTAGTATCATACACATTATTTGGCTTTATGTAAGAGCAGACAACTGGAAGTCTCTGACTTTCTTCAGAGTGATGGCCAGAAAGAAAGCTGAGGGGATTTGGTGAATTCTTCGTGTGTGTGTGTGTGTGTGTGTGTGTGTGTGTGTGTAAAGGCTGCTACTGTGGATAAAAGAGCACTGGAAGACATTGCTTCACAGAGAGAGAGGTGAAGGCTCTGTATGTGAACATTATTCATTTTAATCTGTGTGTGGAGGTTTGAACCCCTACCTAGAACAGCAGTGCATATTACCTTTCTGCTTTTGGAGTCTGGTTATATTTTGTGGATTAATCACTGAAACAGACCTGTGTGCACTTTCTTGCTGCCACTTCATCAGTTGCGGACACAGTGGTGGTATGTCATCCTTCCCATTTTGTGGCAGTGGTGACAACGTCCTCTACATTTAGTGGCAGTGGTTACAGCTCTATTCTACAGTTCCTGTCTAGATAAGGTGAACCATAGTGTTATACAAGGTTTTTAACCAACCAAAAACTATCATATTCAGATCCAGTCTTGGTTGTGAATGACTTTAGTAAACATTTTGTTGTCTACACCAATGCATCTGAAGCTGGGTCTGGAGTTGTGTTATCTCAAGAAGTAAGTGTTTGAAGATCACAAAGTCTGCTACTTAATCAGAATGTTAAGTAAGGCTTAGACAAAATACTCAACCAGAGAGTGAGAATACCATGCAGTCAGGTGATCATTATCTACCCCAATATATTGTTTATAAGGATGAAGTTCGACTTTAGTAACTGACCATGCACCTGTATGACAGTTTTACAAACAATGCAATGTAATGTTAAGTTAGGTAGCTGAACCTTGTCAATACAACCATTCCATCTCAACATAATAGGCCTGGCACTCACCATCTTGAATGCAGAAGGATTATCCTGGTCACAAAACCTAACCCATTCAGTATAGAACCAGCTGTCCTATGCTGGGTGTAGTGTATGTTTGTATACACACACACACACACACACACACACATATATATATATATATATATATATATATAGATATATATATATATATATATATACGCTCGCACACACACACACACACACACATATATATATATATATATATATATATATATATATATATATAAAATACATAAAATAATCTCTCTGTCTTTCATATGTACACACACTATATATTATAGTAAAAACTTGCTAGTTGCACATATAGACAGCACATTATGGTTGTAAAGCATCTAATAGCAGAACTTATTCTGAATTGCCTAAAAGGTGGTTAAAAGAGGACCACAATAGCAGAGACATTTGCCTCTCTTTAAGAGGAATTTTTTTCAAGACCAACAATGCAGAGTCTTGAGGAAACTGTAGCCAGCATAAGCTATGGACAATCACCCCTACCTGTGGATTTACTTGTGGAGTATTAGAAGTTTGCCTGTAGAGTTACCTGTGGAGTATTAGAAGCCTGCCTGTGGACTTAGCTGTGGAGTATTATTAGCCTGCCTGTGGGTTTACCTGTGGAGTAGTAGAAGCCGGCTTGTGGATTTAGCTTTATAGTATAAGAAGCCTGCCTGTGGGTTTACCTGTGGAGTAGTAGAAGCCTGCCTGTGGATTTACCTGTGGAGTAGTAGAAGCCTGCCTGTGGGTTTACCTGAGAATATTAAGAAGCTTGCTTGTGGATTTACCTGTGGTGTATTAGAAGCCTGCCTGCCTGAGGATTTACCTGTGGTGTATTAGAAGCCTGCCTGCCTGTGGATTTACCTGTGGTGTATTAGACGCCTGCCTGCCTGTGGATTTACTTGTGAAGTATTAGAAGTCTGCCTGCCTGTGACTTTACCATGTGGAGTATTAGAAGAATGTTTGCCTATCGATTTACATGTGGAGTATTAGAAGCCTGCCTGTGGACTTACCTGTGGTATACCAGCAGCCTAATGGTGGAGGAATATCAGGAACATAACTCTGGATGTGTGAGTCAGCTTGACCAGAGTTGCAATAAATCTAACTGTAGGGATTTCTTTTCATTTTATTAAGACTTCAAAACAGGACTGACAAACACAAAAGTGAAAGTGTAAGTAATCAGAATTTTATGAGAAAGAGTGTGATAATTTTTATTGTGAACTTTGCTTTAACTTCTCTTGCCCTGTAAATAAACTAACACCTTTCTTACATTCCATCGTTTTTCTTACTGTATCTCCTCCTTAGTCCCGTTGCTTCTTTTCCTTACTTCCCTTCATGTTTCTCCTTTCTTTCCTTTGACACACAATGTGTGCAGTTTTTTCATACAATTGTTGATAGCTCTGTGGTCTGAAATTCTTCTCCCTATCTCTCCTATTCACCCTTACATCCAATTTTTGCATTTTCATTCACTTGCCCTCTAATATACTCCTCAGTCACAGAAAATAGTAAGTAGCAGCTCAGATCACTACACTCAGCTACTACTACTCCTCATCTTTTATCTGTCACTATTGTTAACATATCCTACTCTTACTATCCCTACAACTGTAAACTGCCTTCCTGTTGTAGCATACGTTATTGTATATCCTGCACTCTGTTAGACTTCTGCTCCTTGATTCCATTCTCCTAGTCTTCTCCTACCCTTCACTGCCTTACTGCAGTCTGTCTTCCCTTCTTACAATAAGAGGCCTCCAAAGCAATGGCCGGTGCAGTCGTGCAACAGTTAAAATTGTCACCTCACAGCAAGAGGTTCTGCGGTTCGATTCTCAGCTGGGGTGCCTTCTGTGTGGAGTCTGCATGTCCTCCCTGCATTCATGTGGGTTTCCTCCAGGTGCTCCAGTTTTCTGCCACGTTCCAAAGACATGCATCTGGAGCATTTCTCCCCATGCCTCCACTGAAAATGGGCTCTGTCCCAGTAGGACTTTCCCAGTAAACAAATGTTAAATAAATGTATTTTATTTATTAGTTTTGTTTATTGGGATAGTCCGACAGGGTGAGAGCCCATTTTCATCTGAGGCCCAGGAAGAAAAACTCCACAGAAAAAGTACTAATCATTTTAACAAAAATTTTTAACAAAAGATAAAAAAATTGTAACATGACATAAGATAAAAAGTTTCAACAAAACATAAAAGGCCTAGAGTGAGCAAGTAGTAAATGCTCAATAAGTGTTAGAGATTAGATTGATTACATATTACATATTGCATATACTCATTGTCTATGAGTAATGTACTTATTTCAGTCTACAGCACTGGAGTAAATTGACATTCATCCATTAGAGGGAGGCAAAGTATTGATGATGGGTGCATACAATGATACTTGAGATATAGGAAGGCTGATAGAAGAGTACAGAAGAGAGGGGGAGTTTGTGAAGAAAAAGGGTGAAGGAGGGAGAAAGAAAATCAGGACAGAGAAAGAGTAATGGTTGAGTATAGGTGAATAGGTGAGGGGACAGAGGGGAGTTATAAATACTATTTATTTATTTATTTCGTTTGTTTATTGGGAGATGTCCGACTGGGCCAGAGGCCTCCAAAGCAATGGGTGGTGCAGTCATGCAGAGGTTAGCATTGTCACCTCACAGCAATAGGTTTGCAGTTCGATTCTCAGGTGGGGTGCCTTCTGTGTGGACTCTGCATGAAGCAGTCTTGTATGAGAAGAGGAGTTAGCAGTATAGTTTATGGGAATGGGGGAGAGGAAAGATGATATGGTAAAAAGTGCAAAAGTTAGAACTAGCTGTGTAGAATGTAGGATTTAGAGAGTTAGTAGATAAGGAATGAATTTAGCCAGGACCAGTATATGAGCAAAGTCAATTGTTACTGAGGAAGTCTTTTAGGATTATTTTTAAAAGTGAGATGGGCCGACAGCTGTTAAAATGGTCTGAGAGATGGTATTCTTTATTTTGGTGAGGTAGTTAAGAGTAGAGAGAGTCACCAGCTTTATTTTTGGACTTGGAGACCTGTAATAAGGATTTGTTGGAGGATCGGAGAGGACGAGTGATCGTATAGGTTTGCAGCATTTGTTGAAGGGTGGGGGTTTTATCAGGTTGATGTACTATTCTGTGAGCAGTGGCCAGTTGAGTGTAAGTCAAGTGGTGGTGCTGACATAAGGCAGAGCAGTGGTGAGACCTATGGGTCATGTTATTAGCAAATTTTGTAATTTTATTATAGCTGGTTTCAAGTTTGGCTAGGTCAGTTTTACTTAGGTTTGTGAAGACAGGTGTATAGTAGGGTGGAAAGTAGATGTGTGTGGGCTGTGTCCTGTATTATTAGTGAGGAAAGGCTTTATTTTATTTATTTAACATTTGTTAACTGGTAAAGTCCAACTTGGAACAAAGCCAATTTCCAGCAGAGGCTGAGGGAGAAATGCTCCAGATGCATGTCTTTGTAATGTGGGAGGAAACCAGAACACCCGGAGGAAACCCACATGAATGTCGGGAGGACATGCAGACTCCACACAGAAGGCACCCCGGCCAAGGATCGAACCAGAGAATCTCTTGCTGTGAGGCAACAACGTTACCGCTGCACCACTGTGCCATCTGAGGCTTGATTCTATACAATGAGCCTAGTCTAATGTGTGCCTTCCTTATGGATTGCGTTATGTGTTGGTCAGATTTTAAACTGTTGTCAGTTAGCCCACCTAATAATTTGATATGGATGACAGCTGATATTATGGTGTTGTTGGAGGAATGTATTTGGAATGGAGTAGGGAGATCTTGTAGTTTGCCAGGGTGAAAGAACATCAGTTTAGTCTTTGGAGGTGTTCACAATTAGTTGTGAATCAGATAGCTGTGATTCAACTGCTGAGAAGGACTGTTGTGTTGTTGATACAAGTTGGTTTAAGGAGGGTGCAGCACAGATAATAGCTGAGTCATCTGTGTATTGAATGATGGAGGCAAAAGGAGTAGATGAGTGGGGTTTGTTGGTAAAAATACTAAAACGTAGGGGGACCTAGGATAGAACCTTGGGGAACCCCCACATTACCAGGCAATAGGAAGAGAGTTCCTGTTGCCATTTGACACCTTGCTGTCAGCCAGACAAGTAACTATGGAACCAAGTAAAAGAAGAATGGCTAAGTTTTAGGGTAGAGAGTTCTTTGAGTAGTTTTTGGTAGGAAACAGTATCAAAGGCTTTGGAGAGATCCAAGAAGATGGAAGAGACTAGTTGCCCATTATTTCTGTATTGGTTTATTGTATTAGTGAAACTTAGGATGGCTGTTATGGTACTGTGATGTGGGTGGAGAATTTCCTGTATGTTAGATAAGAGGTTATTGGATAATAGCTTAGAAGCTGCTTGTGGATAAATTTTTCTAGAATTTTGGAGAGGGGTGGTAGGATAGCGATGGGGCTGTAGTTAGATAGCTTGGTGGAGTTACCCCTTTTCTGCAGGGGGATAATATAAGGTATTTTCCAGTTTTGGAGGATATAATGTTCAGAGATCAACCATTTGATCAGAATTGCAATGGGATAGGCAATAGGTTCTGCTGCTGTTTTCAGGAACTCTGTAGGGAGGTTATCAGCTGCAAGGGTTGTGGGTTTGAGTTTGGAGAGTAATTTTTTTGTGACCGTTTGAACAGGTTTGAAGGAGAAGATGTTGCTGGTGTTGCTGGGTGATGGGTGGTGTTGGGATATTTGGAGGAGTATTGAATTGAGAGTTTGTAAGAGAGTGAGTGAAATTTGTAAAGAAAGTGTTGAATTGTGAGGCAATACTGACAGTGTTGGAAGTTGATGAGGGGGTGGGGGTGCATTTATTACCAGGTTGAAGAATTTTATTTATGGTGGACCAGAATTTCTTGGGATTATTGTGGTGACTATTAGTGTAGTAAGTTTTTTATCAAGTTTAACTTGGGACTTGGCTTTGTTCATATCCCGGGGGTGTATTTCCTATTTCTTATCCACATAAAGATTTTTCTTGAAGATTGCTAATGTGGAACTTTGCTTGATATAGATGGGTAGCTTGCTCCAGAATTTGGGAAGTCTCTGGGACAGGAATCTATCCCTCTAGCATGTCCTGTTTATTGTGGTGACAAGGTTTAGGTACAGCTCTGGGTTTGACATAGCTTTATATGTTAGGCAGAGATCACCTTGGAGTAGGCGATATGCTACGGAGTAAAGCTGGAGTTTGAGGCGGTCAGTGTAGGGCATCTGTTTGAGGCCAGTAATCCTCTTTGTGAGGTACTTCTGTGGCCTTTCCAGCTGCTGCAGATGTCTTGTGAGGTACATTCCAAAAGGGACGTTGTACTTTATAATGGGTCTAATGAGTGTCGAGCAGAGGGGAACAATTACCTCTTTTTCCTAGATGAGAACCCTTTTGTGATGAGGTGTGTCACTTAGAAGGATTTCCTGACTACTGTGGTGATGTGATTATCAAAGGAGAGACTACTGTCCACCTGGGTCCCCAGGTCTCTTATCACACATTCAACGTTAAGTAGACTGCCACCTATGTGGTAGTTCATGGATACAGCGTTTTTACCAAAGGGGATGACAATGCACTTTTTGGCATTGAGCTTGAGGCCATGGCTCTGACACCAGGCATCTGTCTCAGTGAGGCCCTTCTGTAGGATGTCCACATCATTTGGGGACTACTATAGCTCCTAGTTTGCAGTCATCAGCGAACTTCTTTAGCCAAAGGGCTTCTGTGTTAGCCTGTACTTCAGAAATGGATACCAAACAGGAGAGATTCCGGGACTGAACCCTGTGGTACTCCACTTGTCACTGGTTTGAAGTCAGATTTGGAGTCTGCAACTTTTACAGTGTGGGTTCTGTCAGTGAGCCAATTGGCAACCCATCTTGTGACATAGGGATTTATACCTAGTTCAGTGAGTTTAGCTATAATTCCAGAATGGGGGATGGTGTTGAAAGCCTTGGTGAGGTCAAGATTGGCTGTGTGAACCACTTTACCCTCATCTACGACTTGGGTGACTGCCTCAAAGAAGTCGATCAAGTTCAGGAGGCATGATCTGCCTTTCACAAACCCAAACTGGGTGGGGTCCAGACTTTGGAGGTTATCAATGTCTTTGTTTATGAGTTCCATGATGATACGTTCCATAGCCTTACAGTCCAGGCTCGTCAGGCTAATAGGGTGATAGTTCCTGGGATCACTGGTGGCTCCCCCTTTGTGGAGTGGGATAACTGTTGATGTGCGCCATTTAGTGGGCACAAAGCCTGATGTGAGACTATGATTTAACATGGTGCTTAGGTGGGGAGCCAGTTCATTCTGACGTTCGTGTAAAATGCAGCATGGGATGTTGGCCGGTCCCATTGATGCTGTGTTTTTGGCTTTAGAGAGTGCAACTTTTACCTGCATAGTTGTGATTACAGGGACTATGCATTCTTCCGGTATAGATATGGGCCCTTTAGGGGGTGAGAGGGGGTAAAGTTAGCACTGAACCTATCTGCCAGGACGTTGGCAATATCAGTTGGTTCTGTAATTTTCATGCTGTTGTGCTGTAACTCAGAGCAGATCTGGGTGTTGCCATTGATATTCTTGACACAGCTGTAGAACGCTTTGTGGTTGTCCCTAGAATCAGTGGTGATTTTGTTTTTGTAGCTAGCTTTGGAGGATCTTATAAGGGATCTCAGCTTCTTACTGAGGCTGACCAGTGAACTCCTCCACTCATGGGATTTTACTCTCTTTTGCAACAGTTTCTTCCTTCTCTTGTAGAGTTTGTTTATGGCAGGAGACCACCAGACTGGCTTCCTTTTTTGGATGATAGCGTCTTGGTTCTGTTTGGGATAGCATGATCCATGCACTCATGTAACTGCTTATAGAGTGCATTTGTGTAGGATCCAGCAGTCATAACTGTATTGTCCATCTGCATGGGTATCATGAAGTTCGCCACTTCTGTCTTAAGAAGCATGAAGTTGGCTTTGGAGACATTTTTATCATGATTTCCTTAATGGGGGTGGGTGCGGGATGTGGATATCTAGGGTGATTAGCTTATGGTCGGATTTGACCAATGAGGAGTTGACTTCAGGTGTGGAACACCGGTCACTCATGTTGCTAATGACTAGGTCTAGGATATTGTTGCCCCTGGTGTGGGTATGGATAAGTTGATCCAGGGCACTGGAATTTATGAATTACAGAAAGCGTTGAGCGAAGGAGTTGGTACATGAGTAGTTTTTCCAGTTAATGGTGGGGTAGTTGAAATCTCCCATAATTAGGATGTTTGGTTGAACCCTAATATTTTCCAATATATCAAAAAAAGAGGTGTGGGATATGTAGCAAGCTACAATTTGAATTGCAGTTTTGCCCAGAGTTAGTTGCACTTGGATAACTTCAGAGGCATTATGCTTAGCAACTAGCCTGGAGGTGTGGATATCCTTAACGAATATGGACACACCTCCGCCTTTGGTGTTCTGGTCCAGGTTAGGTGGCTGAAAAGTGTGGTATGAGTTATAGCCTGGTAATGCAGGGGTGCTCTCTGGACCCCTGAATCAGGTCTCAGTTGTCAGTTTAACATTTGTTAACTGGTAAAGTCCAACTTGGAACAAAGCCAATTTCCAGCAGAGGCTGAGGGAGAAATGCTCCAGATGCATGTCTTTGTAATGTGGGAGGAAACCAGAACACCCGGAGGAAACCCACATCAATGTCGGGAGGACATGCAGACTCCACACAGAAGGCACCCCGGCCAAGGATCGAACCAGAGAATCTCTTGCTGTGAGGCAACAACGTTACCGCTGCACCACTGTGCCATCTGAGGCTTGATTCTATACAATGAGCCTAGTCTAATGTGTGCCTTCCTTATGGATTGCGTTATGTGTTGGTCAGATTTTAAACTGTTGTCAGTTAGCCCACCTAATAATTTGATATGGATGACAGCTGATATTATGGTGTTGTTGGAGGAATGTATTTGGAATGGAGTAGGGAGATCTTGTAGTTTGCCAGGGTGAAAGAACATCAGTTTAGTCTTTGGAGGTGTTCACAATTAGTTGTGAATCAGATAGCTGTGATTCAACTGCTGAGAAGGACTGTTGTGTTGTTGATACAAGTTGGTTTAAGGAGGGTGCAGCACAGATAATAGCTGAGTCATCTGTGTATTGAATGATGGAGGCAAAAGGAGTAGATGAGTGGGGTTTGTTGGTAAAAATACTAAAACGTAGGGGACCTAGGATAGAACCTTGGGGAACCCCCACATTACCAGGCAATAGGAAGAGAGTTCCTGTTGCCATTTGACACCTTGCTGTCAGCCAGACAAGTAACTATGGAACCAAGTAAAAGAAGAATGGCTAAGTTTTAGGGTAGAGAGTTCTTTGAGTAGTTTTGGTAGGAAACAGTATCAAAGGCTTTGGAGAGATCCAAGAAGATGGAAGAGACTAGTTGCCCATTATTTCTGTATTGGTTTATTGTATTAGTGAAACTTAGGATGGCTGTTATGGTACTGTGATGTGGGTGGAGAATTTCCTGTATGTTAGATAAGAGGTTATTGGATAATAGCTTAGAAGCTGCTTGTGGATAAATTTTTCTAGAATTTTGGAGAGGGGTGGTAGGATAGCGATGGGGCTGTAGTTAGATAGCTTGGTGGAGTTACCCCTTTTCTGCAGGGGGATAATATAAGGTATTTTCCAGTTTTGGAGGATATAATGTTCAGAGATCAACCATTTGATCAGAATTGCAATGGGATAGGCAATAGGTTCTGCTGCTGTTTTCAGGAACTCTGTAGGAGGTTATCAGCTGCAAGGGTTGTGGGTTTGAGTTTGGAGAGTAATTTTTTTGTGACCGTTTGAACAGGTTTGAAGGAGAAGATGTTGCTGGTGTTGCTGGGTGATGGGTGGTGTTGGGATATTTGGAGGAGTATTGAATTGAGAGTTTGTAAGAGAGTGAGTGAAATTTGTAAAGAAAGTGTTGAATTGTGAGGCAATACTGACAGTGTTGGAAGTTGATGAGGGGGTGGGGTGCATTTATTACCAGGTTGAAGAATTTTATTTATGGTGGACCAGAATTTCTTGGGATTATTGTGGTGACTATTAGTGTAGTAAGTTTTTTATCAAGTTTAACTTGGGACTTGGCTTTGTTCATATCCCGGGTGTATTTCCTATTTCTTATCCACATAAAGATTTTTCTTGAAGATTGCTAATGTGGAACTTTGCTTGATATAGATGGGTAGCTTGCTCCAGAATTTGGGAAGTCTCTGGGACAGGAATCTATCCCTCTAGCATGTCCTGTTTATTGTGGTGACAAGGTTTAGGTACAGCTCTGGGTTTGACATAGCTTTATATGTTAGGCAGAGATCACCTTGGAGTAGGCGATATGCTACGGAGTAAAGCTGGAGTTTGAGGCGGTCAGTGTAGGGCATCTGTTTGAGGCCAGTAATCCTCTTTGTGAGGTACTTCTGTGGCCTTTCCAGCTGCTGCAGATGTCTTGTGAGGTACATTCCAAAAGGGACGTTGTACTTTATAATGGGTCTAATGAGTGTCGAGCAGAGGGGAACAATTACCTCTTTTTTCCTAGATGAGAACCCTTTTGTGATGAGGTGTGTCACTTAGAAGGATTTCCTGACTACTGTGGTGATGTGATTATCAAAGGAGAGACTACTGTCCACCTGGGTCCCCAGGTCTCTTATCACACATTCAACGTTAAGTAGACTGCCACCTATGTGGTAGTTCATGGATACAGCGTTTTTACCAAAGGGGATGACAATGCACTTTTTGGCATTGAGCTTGAGGCCATGGCTCTGACACCAGGCATCTGTCTCAGTGAGGCCCTTCTGTAGGATGTCCACATCATTTGGGGACTACTATAGCTCCTAGTTTGCAGTCATCAGCGAACTTCTTTAGCCAAAGGGCTTCTGTGTTAGCCTGTACTTCAGAAATGGATACCAAACAGGAGAGATTCCGGGACTGAACCCTGTGGTACTCCACTTGTCACTGGTTTGAAGTCAGATTTGGAGTCTGCAACTTTTACAGTGTGGGTTCTGTCAGTGAGCCAATTGGCAACCCATCTTGTGACATAGGGATTTATACCTAGTTCAGTGAGTTTAGCTATAATTCCAGAATGGGGGATGGTGTTGAAAGCCTTGGTGAGGTCAAGATTGGCTGTGTGAACCACTTTACCCTCATCTACGACTTGGGTGACTGCCTCAAAGAAGTCGATCAAGTTCAGGAGGCATGATCTGCCTTTCACAAACCCAAACTGGGTGGGGTCCAGACTTTGGAGGTTATCAATGTCTTTGTTTATGAGTTCCATGATGATACGTTCCATAGCCTTACAGTCCAGGCTCGTCAGGCTAATAGGGTGATAGTTCCTGGGATCACTGGTGGCTCCCCCTTTGTGGAGTGGGATAACTGTTGATGTGCGCCATTTAGTGGGCACAAAGCCTGATGTGAGACTATGATTTAACATGGTGCTTAGGTGGGGAGCCAGTTCATTCTGACGTTCGTGTAAAATGCAGCATGGGATGTTGGCCGGTCCCATTGATGCTGTGTTTTTGGCTTTAGAGAGTGCAACTTTTACCTGCATAGTTGTGATTACAGGGACTATGCATTCTTCCGGTATAGATATGGGCCCTTTAGGGGGTGAGAGGGGGTAAAGTTAGCACTGAACCTATCTGCCAGGACGTTGGCAATATCAGTTGGTTCTGTAATTTTCATGCTGTTGTGCTGTAACTCAGAGCAGATCTGGGTGTTGCCATTGATATTCTTGACACAGCTGTAGAACGCTTTGTGGTTGTCCCTAGAATCAGTGGTGATTTTGTTTTGTAGCTAGCTTTGGAGGATCTTATAAGGGATCTCAGCTTCTTACTGAGGCTGACCAGTGAACTCCTCCACTCATGGGATTTTACTCTCTTTTGCAACAGTTTCTTCCTTCTCTTGTAGAGTTTGTTTATGGCAGGAGACCACCAGACTGGCTTCCTTTTTTGGATGATAGCGTCTTGGTTCTGTTTGGGATAGCATGATCCATGCACTCATGTAACTGCTTATAGAGTGCATTTGTGTAGGATCCAGCAGTCATAACTGTATTGTCCATCTGCATGGGTATCATGAAGTTCGCCACTTCTGTCTTAAGAAGCATGAAGTTGGCTTTGGAGACATTTTTATCATGATTTCCTTAATGGGGGTGGGTGCGGGATGTGGATATCTAGGGTGATTAGCTTATGGTCGGATTTGACCAATGAGGAGTTGACTTCAGGTGTGGAACACCGGTCACTCATGTTGCTAATGACTAGGTCTAGGATATTGTTGCCCCTGGTGTGGGTATGGATAAGTTGATCCAGGGCACTGGAATTTATGAATTACAGAAAGCGTTGAGCGAAGGAGTTGGTACATGAGTAGTTTTTCCAGTTAATGGTGGGGTAGTTGAAATCTCCCATAATTAGGATGTTTGGTTGAACCCTAATATTTTCCAATATATCAAAAAAAGAGGTGTGGGATATGTAGCAAGCTACAATTTGAATTGCAGTTTTGCCCAGAGTTAGTTGCACTTGGATAACTTCAGAGGCATTATGCTTAGCAACTAGCCTGGAGGTGTGGATATCCTTAACGAATATGGACACACCTCCGCCTTTGGTGTTCTGGTCCAGGTTAGGTGGCTGAAAAGTGTGGTATGAGTTATAGCCTGGTAATGCAGGGGTGCTCTCTGGACCCCTGAATCAGGTCTCAGTCACTGCACAGATATCGATGTTCTCCATTTTAAGGAGTGCTTTGAGGGAGTGCATTTTGAGGTTTAGACTTCTAGCATTGAGTAGCGTTACCCTCAGTTTTTGCTTGCCTGTTCCTGATACAGTGGTGAATTTGTCATTTGAACCTTGCCTAAAAAAGGCACTATAGGGACGGCAAGAGCCTTAGCCAGTATCCGGAATCCCAGGGGTGACAGGTGCAGGCCATCTCTGGCAAAGCATCATGGTCTGTCGACCATGTTGTCCCAGGCAGACAGATACTGAATCCCCTTAGAATGACACCAGAAGCTTAGCCAAGTCTTGAAGTCAATCATTTTGTCCTTGTACTGCGGTATCATTCTGGGCGATGGCAGGATCCTACTCAGGGCTAGGGTCATACCTGCCTGGGCTACAAAGTCGGAGAGCTCTTCCATGTCTCTTTTCATGTAGTCCGGGGAGATATGTCTCAGGTCATTCACACCAACATGGACAATGACAGAGTCATATTTGTACTTGTTTTGGAGTGACCTGAGTGCATGGGTTATGTGGCAGATCCTGGCACTCAACAGGCAGCTGACAGTACTGCACGAACCAAAAGGAAAGATAAAACTGAAGACCACAGATGAAGAATCCACTTAAAACACCAGTTTATTGTACCTCTAGCGCTTCGGCAACTGCCTTCGAGTATAAAACATCACATAACTTACACAGTTTATATACCCTAATACATCTAACAAACAATTAACCTAATTCAATTAATCAATAAACATTAAAAAATACTTAATACTGCTTTCTCATCAGATAAGAAGCCTCCAGTTGCATTCCACATTCAGACCCTGAGGAAATAAAGTGTCATTTTTCAAAATGAAAATACTTTCTTTATATAACAACTTCTTTTTATACAAATCATCAGAAAATACACCCTTCATAATATGTTCTAAGATAGTGGCTTGTAGCCCATTTGGATTAGAATTGTGAAGCAGCATAAAATGTTTAGCAACTGGACTATCTTCTTTATTATTTATAATATTCCTGACATGCTCCTGCAGTCTAGTTTTAAACTTCCTTTTACTTTCTCCTATATATACAAGGTTACAAGGACATTTCAACGCATAAATAATACCTTCAGTGTTACAGCTATATGTATTTTTAGCCTCAAATACATGGCCATTTATATACTTAAAAGTTGGAACAATATAATGACAAACATTGCAATGACCACAGGGTAAATTCCTAGTCTCAGCATGGTCCTGTACTGCAGTGTCTCAGTGGGATATTTAAATTTATTGTGTACCAAGATATATTTTAAATTCCTACTGCTACGAAATGAAATGCCTAAAGACCTAGACAATAAATGTTTTAGGTCCATTGATCTAAACAAAAAATCCCAGTAGTGTTTAACAATATCTATTAAAACATCACTGAAAACACTATATGTAGAGACAAAATAAACTAATCTTTTCTCTTGATTTCGGACATCTAACTTAAACCCCTTACTTCCATACTTATAAGAACCAACTTTATGTTGTTCATTATTAACCTTATCTATAGCTGTTTGAATACTAGCTTCACTATAGCCCCTCAATCTAAACATCTCACTAGTTACACTAATTTCTTTAAAGAAGTCCGTGTCAGTATTACATAGCCATCTAAGTCTCATACATTCCCCATAGGGCAAAGAAGCCAAAGTATGAACTGGATGACAGCTAGTCCCCATCAAATACTGATTACTATCATCAAAGTTTCTATGTACAGACATACATAAATTACTGCTGTCCTCCAAAATCAGATGTATGTCTAAAAAAAAAGTTATATCTTTGCTCACCTGAATGCCATCAAAGGAAAGTCCAAATCTATTATGTTGCATAGCTTCTATAAACTGACCAACGTAAGATATCCCACCTTTACCTATAAAAACAAGATCTATAAAATGAAAATAACCAACTACATAATTTAAAAAAAAATCTATATGGTATAACCATTCTAACTCATGCAAACCCATCATCAGGTTGGCATACATGGGGGCAAAAGATGCCCTTGATTTGTCTGTATATTTGTTCATTAAACATAAAAAAAATTATTATTCAGACAAAATTCCTATTTCAATAATATAATACGTTACTGGACTATCACCCAAAAGATATTTTACTGCTTCTAGTCCAAACTGACACTGTATGTTAGTATACAAACTAACATCAACACTTATAAAGAACATATCTGTACTCCATTGTATTTTAGGTAATTTTTCCAAAAAAATCAAAACTATCCCTAATATAACTAGGTACCTTTATTACATAAGGGAATAAATATTCATGCAAAAATTTCCCAATATTAGATAAAAAATATTTTTGAGCGTATACAATAGGCCTACCAGGTGGGTCAACCCCACTTTTATGAATTTTTGGAAGACAGTAAAATAAAGCCAACTCACTGTCATCAGTATTAAACTTTTTATCTTTGTCATTTTGTGAAAAATATTTTAACCTCACTCCCTTAGATATAAGGGTGTCAAAATCATTCATAGGCTTAATATATTAATTTGTATTACTCTTAACATAAGTATTGGTATCATCCAGATGTGTCATACACATTTTATAATATTGAGCAACATTCATCACCACTATCTTACCACCTTTATCAGCTGGTTTAATAATAAGATGTTCATTATTCGCTAATGCCTGTAGTTCCTTCCATTCCTTTTTATTCAAATTATATACCAACTTATACTGCATAAAATCACAAAAAGCATTTTCTACAGCAAAATTCAGCATTTGAGAAAAACACTTTATATGTTCATGTTGGTATGGAGGAATAAAATCACTTTTACTCATTATTTTATCAGTTTTTAACAAACTATAGGCATTATAGTCACTTGCACAATCAAATCATTCCTCAGGGTCAGATACACAAGAATTATTCCTTTCATACACACACACTTGCCACTTGCTGGATTCAAACCCCTACCGAACTATGTTATGTTATGACACAAGAATAAAAACTGTTCTCTAAACTATCTGATTCTAACCCGCTACCATCACCTTCTTTATACTGGTTATTGGCAAAAAAATATATTAAATGTATCTTCCTGCACAGTCTAAAAATATCACACTTTAATTCATGTAACCGAGGCAGCACTGTGGGTATATATTTAATGCCATAATTCAAAACATTTATCTGATCTAAAGATAAAGACACATCAGAAATGTTATGAACAATAGAAATTGTTTTACACTCAGATGCAGTAGTTGCATGGATTGTTTCACCCACATCTTTGTAAACAAAAGACATAGAACTGTCAAGAAAACCTTGCACAACATTAATATCATTTGCTTCTCTTGTTATCTTTGAAACTGTGTCCTTCTTGATTGTTAAAGTTCCCAGACTGAAATCTTCCTCTCTTCTGCTCACTCTGCTCTCTCTGCTCTTCCTGAAACTGCTGGTTCCCTCTCCGAAAATCTGAGGTTAATCTAGATGGATTTTGAGCTGCTGGTAATGCTGGAAAATGCTGTCCTTCACCTCCACCAGTAGAGGAAATGCCCGAAACATCTGAAGCAAAAGACACACTCCTAGAAGGAGCTGGTGATTTCTTAAAGGGACCAGAGCCTTTATTACGATGAAAGTGTGTTGGTTTTTGCCATAAAAAAGCACGCTTACTTTGATAGTCTTTTAGATCTCATTTCAGTTTTGTGCATTTCCGATCAATGAGTTCTTTTTCATATTTATCTAAACCAATATTTACATCTGCTAAAAACTTGTCAAACTGCATAGATGTAAGTCTTTTAGATAAGTCATTATAGGCAGCTCTAATGTCTTCCTTAAGCTGTTTTGTTTCACATGATCTCTTTCTAATAGAATGGAAATCCATTCTAAAGTACAACGATGAGCTGCCAATAACCATTTCTTAGGAAATTGCACATCCCTTTCATCAGACATATCAAAAGGAGTAGAGGGACTTTTAAAGGCTCTTAGTCCCCTAGGTGTAATGTCTAAGTCAACATATCTTTGCAAGCTTAACAGATTAAAGTATACAGCAGTTTATTTATGCAGTAACTGTTCCAACTTACTCATTAAAGCACTCGATTCACCAGAAGGACTAGAAGAGGGGCCAAATTGTCTCACAGAGGCAAATGGATCATTCACTCTAGAATTTCTTGCTTGTTCAAGCCTTTCAAAAAATGTGAAGTAGAGGAAACATCCACTGTAGCAGAAGTATTGGCAACGTTGGAACCAGCCATACCTGCAACATTCTGATGCATTACAAAACTGTCCATAGTTTTTGACTACCTTCCAGTGTGTCATCCCTTAAGAGCCTAGGGATCCCAAACGAAGATTCATTTGCCATAAAAACAGACCAAACACTGCACGAACCAAAAGGAAAGATAAAACTGAAGACCACAGATGATGAAGAATCCACTTAAAACACCAGTTTATTGTACCTCTAGAGCTTCGGCAACCGCCTTCAAGGAGTATAAAACATCACATAACTTATACAGTTTATATACCCTAATACATCTAACAATTAAACAATTAACCTAAACCAATTAATCAATGAACATAAAAAATACTTAATACTGCTTTCTCATCAGATAAGAAGCCTCCAGTTACATTCCACATTCAGACCCTGAGGAAATAGTGTCATATTTCAAAATGAAAATACTTTCTTTATATAACAACTTCGTTTTATACAAATCATCAGAAAATGCACCCTTCATAATATGTTCTAAGATAGTGGCTTGTAGCCCATTTGGATTAGAATTGTGAACCAGCATAAAATGTTTGGCAAAAGGGCTATCTATTTTATTATTTATAATATTCCTTACATGCTCCTGCAGTCTAGTTTTAAACTTCCTTTTACTTTCTCCTATATATACAAGGTTACAAGGACATTTCAACGCATAAATAATACCTTCAGTGTTACAGCTATATGTATTTTTAGCCTCAAATACATGGCCATTTATATACTTAAAAGTTGGAACAATATAATGAAAAACATTGCAATTACCACAGGGTAAAGTTCCTAGCCTCTGCATGGTCCTATACTGCAGTGTCTCAGTGGGATATTTAAATTTATTGTGTACCAAGATATCTTTTAAATTCCTACCTCTACAAAATGAAATGCCTAAAGACCTAGACAATAAATGTTCAGGCAGCTGACAGTAACCTTCTCCTTGTTTAGCCTGGCGAGTGGGACATCAATGTGCCTGACTATAGAGTCACCTATGACTAGTGTGTTGGGTACGTTGTTTTGCCTTATGGGCTGTGGTTGAGTGGCACATTGAGTCTGTGGGCTGTGTGTCATTTGGGTTGTGTTGGGGTGGTGGAGGTTGCTTGCATTTCTGCTTTGGAGGTCTCTGTTGCTTGAGCAGATTATTATTGAGAGCCTCTGCAAATGTTTTTGTGGTTCTATGTGTGGATTTTGGTGGTGTAGGTTTAGTGGGACTATGTGATTAGTGTGGTGTGGTGGAAGTGTTTACCTATTCCTCTTGACTGTCAAGTTGAGTCTTTGTTGTAGAGAACTTTACCTCCAGTTTGGCTAGATAAGTGCATCTCTTACAGGTTGTGGTGTTGGGTGGTAGGAGGAGAGGGTTGTCTGTGTACATGAGGCAATTGCTACATTGCCCCAAGATACCCAGATTCATCAGATAGACAGGAGAGAACACTGGGAGCTGACTCTTTGACATGCCTGAATAAAAAAAACTACTTTCCTCTAGACACGTGAGGAAAGTGAGTATAAGGGCTGTTTTTCTCTAAGCAAGTGAGGAAAGTAAGTACAAAAACTTTTTTCCTCTAGGTAAAGAGGAAGGTTGAGTGCTGTAGTAATTTGTAGTTTATTTAGTGATAACAAGTTCTGAACAAGTGCTGAGCATGAATAAGCAAATTCAAGTGCTAAAACTAAGACTCTGTACCTAGATCTTGTGGTAGATAGGCTACCTAGTGCTTATCACTCCCACTGATAAGCTAGAAGGCTTCCCTCCAACACAGAAAGGCTTGGGGGGACTCAGAAGCTTACAAACAGTCCTGGATACAGCAAATCTGTATCTGGACTAGACTAGTTATAGGAAAGGTGGGAAACAAGTGCAAATGCAGGCTTTTAAACCAGAAGGTTGAAAGAGATGGAAAAACTACCCAAACGGCTACTAAACTACAATTTCTGGGCCAAAAACCACTTTTGTGGTAGATAGGCTATCTAGTGCTTACCACTCCCACTGATAAGCTAGAAGACTTCCCTCCAACACAGAAAGGCTTGGGGGGCTCAGCAGCTTACAAACAGTCCTGGATACAGCAGATCTGTTTCTGGACTAGACTAGTTACAGGAAAGGTGGGAAACAATCGCAAATGCAAGCTTTTAAACCAGAAAGTTGAAAGAGATGGAAAAACTGCCCAAACGGCCAATAAACTACAATTGCTGTACCAGAAACCACTCTTGTGGTAGAAGGGCTACCTAGTGCTTACCACTACCACTGATAATCTAGAAGGCGTCCCTCCAACACAGAAATGCTTTGGGGGCTCAGAAGCTTACAAATAGTCCTGGGTACAGCAAATCTGTATCTGGACTAGACTAGTTACAGGAAAGGCAGGAAACAAGCTTAGAACATTTTTTTTAAAAGTGGAAAGGGAGAAAGGAGAAACAGAAGATAATTCAAAGTTAAGGATCTAAATGGCTTGCCCTTCACAAATGTTCTCTCTGTATTAGGTAGAGTGAGCTAGTGACATTAGACTGGAATAGAGCTGGGATAGAGCTGAACAGATGGGACTGGTAGGAGTGTCTGAAGTCAAAATATCTCACTGTACTCGGTTGAGTGAGCAAATGAGATAGACCCAGGAGGAGTGTTCAAACACAAATTTACAGGAGGGGAGGGCAATTCCAAAGCCACCAAGATTAATACCAAAACAAGAACAGGGAGGGTGGGTGGGAAACTAATTGCAGAGACAGAGAGAGACCACAGTATTCTATGAAACAACTAAATAGAAAAATAAATAACTACAGAGAGACACAGACACAATATTCAATGAAACAATTAAATAGACAGAAAAATGAAATGCAGTACAATCTTTAACACTGCAAGTTTGTACTTAACTCTGCTAGTAATGCAGTTGATTGTAGGTATGTAGCAGAAGCCAAACAACTCAGGTATTCAGCAGTAATAAATTCAAAGACATGTGACTCCCTTATAAATACAGAGAAACCCTCTAGGCTAAGAGTTTAAAACTGAATATCAATGAAGTGAAACACAATATCCCCCACTAATTGCAGAGACAGAGAGAGAGAGAGAGACCACAGTATTCTATGAAACAATTAAATAGAAAAATAAATAACTACAGAGGGACACAGACCCCTGGATTCTCAAAAGCTTGCATGATGTGCGTGATTAGTGTAAGAGGAAATTTTGCCACTATGACAGCTGAGCAATCCACATACGTGCTCAGTTGACGTGCGCGAGAGCTCTAGCACTAGTGCTGCATGTTCCCTGCCCCTGTATGCAAATTACCCCATTTGCTGGTGAAAACCATGCAAATGAGGTAAATCTGCCATCCAGGAAGCAGGAATCAGGGCATACAGGACTAGTGAAATATGTAGAAATGTACTTGGTTAGTAACTGAGTATGGTACTGCAAAATCCAAAATGGGGATGTGACAGCACCAAATAAAGGCTGCATATCATTGAGGAAGCATGCCAATGGCCAAGTAGAAGGCCATTGGCATTGCAAACAATGCAAAATGTACAAAATACAACTTTTATTAAATGTCCGCCAATCACGGCCATTGAAGCATAGGACAGCAGCGTGCAAACGGGATCGGTGGGGAAATAAAATAAACCTAAAAAAAGCAGTCTAACTAAAATCAGTATTCCACCATGCAAGTCAATAGCAGACAAAAAACAACCTGGCCAGTGAATAGTGGTTGCTAAGGGGGGACGCACAGTGTGACACATGTAACTATGCATTAGCAGGCACTCCTATGCAAATGAGGGGAAGGATAGTGAATCCTGGTTTTCCCTAGCATGTGAGGCAGGTTCCAACAGTATAAGAGTATGAATACCTGAAGCAAGACTAGGAGATAGGTGACATCATGGGTGGGTGTGTCAGGAATACTGTCAGCGGATTAGAGCCCTGTGGCTTGGGGTTGCATTCAGCTTAGCACAGCAAAGCCAGGGGGTGTGTCTAAACCTGCCCAGCATGTATGACAAAGTGTAAGCGGGTTTGCGCACCAGATCTACAGGAAAATAAAGGAAGTGAACCCAGGAAATAGCAGCAGTGTGCACATTACAGTACACTGATTGCGCAGCTGAAACAGAACAGCAATGGGAAGGGAAAGCAGCAGTAGGAAGTTAATCAATGGGTAGTAGGTTCGCTGCCAGGTGAAACATATTGGAACCAGCCAATTACACAGGCAGCAGACCAGCCCAGCCCAGAACGCCACTATAAACTATGCAAACACCTACCCCCTCTGGTTTTTCCCACACCCTACACCACCAGTGTAAACAAGCGGGGAACTTTTAACACTCACAACAGCAAAATGTTAGGGGCTGCAATAGCTATCATACAACTTGTGGAAGAGGCTGAGGGTGGTGAGGATGTGAATGCTGCTGACCAACCCACAGTGAGGAGATGAAGAAGAGTGTACAGACCCAGGGTAACATACCAAGGGCTACGTGAGCTGGAGATAGTGGAGTGCTATAGGGTGGACAGGGACCTCCTACAGCAAATTGTTGAGTTGTGCCAGCCACGCCTGACACACAGAACTAAGAGAGGGAAACCCATCCCAGTGGAAACGAAGGTATGAGTAGGCCTAAGTATACTAGCTACAGGTACCTTCCAAAGGCCAACTGTGGATATGATGGGGATCTCACAGGCATCAGCATCCAGGGTACTCCACTATTTCCTGGATACCATGGCAGCACATGTCGGTGAGCACATATATTTCCTCCTCACCCATGAGGCATTGGCCAGCAACATGCGTCTCTTCCATCAAATAGCAGAATACCCTGAGGTAGTGGGTGCAATAGACTGCACGCACATATGCATCAAAGCACCACCCGGTGAGCAGGGTAGGGTCTACATCAACTGCAAGGGCTTCCCCTCCATCAACTGCCAGGTCGTGTGCGATGCCCAGGGCATAAAACTGAACGTGTGTGCTGGCTGCCCTGGAAGTTATCACAATTTCCACATCTGGCATCTGCTGCAGCTGTACCAGAAATTTGCCAATGGGGACATCCCACACGGTCACCTAGTGGGGGATGCTGGATATGCACTGGAGCCGTGGCTGATGACACCCATCAGAAATGCACACACACCTGAACAAGAACTCCATAATGATGCACACGCACAAACAAGAATCATAATAGAGCGTGTGTTTGGGATGCTCAAGTCACGGTTCCGGTGCCTGGACACATCAGGTGAAGCCTTGCAGTACTCACCAACTACATGCACCCAAATCATCCTTGTATGTGCCATGCTACACAATATGATCCTGCAGAAACAGCTGCAGCAGGAGCAGCAAGGGGCAGGGCCACATAGCCTCCCACCAATGCCAAGGCCTGCACAGGCAGAGAGTGACTCAGAGGAGGAACAACCTGAGCCTGCCCCAGTAGGCAGAAAGAGGCATGCCCAGTATGCCCTGGCCCTGGCAAAGAGGCAACGCATAACACATACTCTGACACGGGAGGGACACAGGGAATAGCACCTCTCTCTGACTCTCACATACAGTAAAAGGAATCTCAAACATTGCACTACCTGTGCCTAATCATGTGTAGGCAGTATACTATGTGCATCCAACATAGCCAGCCCTGCAGCACCACCCTCAATACTGAGACACCCACAAGATAAAGGACTCGCACATGCCAGTCAGGAGGGGGGTCACATATCCAACAACAGTCACAGCCAGCAGGACAGGTGTAGACAAACACAAACAAATGCCGTACTATGGCCTCTGAATGAGGGGTATGGATAACCCCCCCCCCAGGCCTACACAGACAGACTACAGCAGGTCAGGTAGTGGGATGTCAGTTGTGATGGCTAGGAAGTCAGAATGTAATCAAAAGATAAGAATGGTAGTACACCGGTATGGCTTAGCCAGAACGATATGTAAGACTACTGACTGAAATGGACTACATGACATACCAGTACAGTCCTAGCAAATGTGTACAACTGTCAGGTGTGCCGCCCCACCCTACATAAAAATATAGTAACAGTTAGGTGCGTGCCCCCAATCCTGTGTAGAAACATATAAATAGTCAGGTGTTACCCCCGCTATGCAGACATGTTGCAACAGTCAGTGCCAAATGGATCAGTGGATACCCTGTAGACACAGCATGCTATCTGTCGGTTTATAACACAAAGGTCAGCAGTGCTGTACAAACCACCAGACATGATCCACACATGCAAAACAGACGCCCTTACTGGGCATGCTCACACATTCCAACACATGAAGGCCATGTATGCAAACACCAGTGGACCAGACACATCTGGCGGTTGCAATTGTTAGTGCAGACACATATCAGTATGCACCACTCATGCCTTGCACAAACAGTGGATAGGAATACAGACATATATGTAAGGACAACACACCATAATAAGCCAAAGGTAGATGGATATAGATGTGTGGAAGAGGGTGACCATGACAAGGAGTCATCCATGCCTGTCCCACCCAGCACACAGCCAAAGGGCCACAAACACATCAGGTGCAGATGTCACACTGCAGTTACTATCAGCCAGTACCTGTCAGCACCACAGACTATGTGGTCCATGTGCCAGCTGTGCAACATGGCTGTGCAAAGACATAGTCATCTAGTAGCCCTACCTGTGACATATGACCCCATGTGAGGCCACTTGTGGTGTGTCACCCCTACATGAATGGTTTATGGGCCATGCACACACCGCCCACCCCATAGTGCTAACCTGACAAGCCTGTTGAGGTTATCCAATGTAAAATACACCTTTGGGAGAGTTGTAGGCCAGTGATCTCTGTGATGTGTCCCATAACTGCATACTGCTGTAGTGTGATAAACTAGTTAGGTAGGAGTTCTAACCCCAGACATGGCAATTGTGAGTGTGTATCAGTATTTGTGTGTGTATCTGTCTCTTACTGACTGTGTAGAGAACAATGCCTTTTAGGCTACTCACACCCCTTACTATTCACATACCCACCTTTGGCAAGGCTGCTGATGTCACCCACCTAGAAATACTCCCCTGGGAAGGCTGTAGCCCAGTAATCTCTGTAGCGCATACTGTAACTGCGTACTGCTGTAGTGTGATAATGTAGTTAGGTAGGAGGTCAAACCCCAGACGTGGCAACCGTGCATGTGTGAGTCTGTGTGTGCATGTCTGTCTGTCACTGAATGTGTAGAGAGCTATGCCTTTTAACCCACTCACACCCCTTACAATTCACATACCTAACTTTGGCAAGGCTGCTGATGTCACCCACCTAGAACTACACCTCTGGGAAGGCTGTAGCCCAGTAATCTCTGTAGTGCATCCTGTAACTGTGTACCACTGTAGTGTAATAAAACAGTTAGGTAGGAGTTCCAACCCTAAACCTAGCAACTGTGTGTGTGAGTATATGTCTGTGTTTGTGTGCATGTCTGACTGTGTAGAGAGCAATGCTTTTTAGGGTACTCACACCCCTTACAATTGAAACACCCACCTTTGGCAAGGCTGCTGATGTCACGCACCTTGAAATACACCTCTGGGACAATTATAGTCCATAATCTCTGTAGCATGTCCGGTTCTACTCCCAAACATGACAGGTGTGCATCTGCATGTGTGTGTTTGTAACCTGTATCCTGTGTAGAGGTGATTGTGGCCAATGTGGAGTGGGTTTTGCATATTTCTTATATGGTGGCCATACTATATATCACAATGTCCACCATACAGGGATAACACATGTGATATGGCTGTGAGGCTGGGGTGCAAAGCCATACCCAGACATATGACATCAAGGCCAGGCAATCACAGTTAGCAACCCCAGTATTACCCAGAGCACACTCTCAACCCATGTGTCATACACACACACATGCCTAGGTAACAGCCAATATGTGGGTAGTACACTGCATATTGGCCACTGATAGTAACTATGGAGTGACAGCATTGGGCCACAGAGGGCATGTCACCCTGTCCATCTGTCCAATATGCACATATGTGCAGACATTGCACCTCCCCCATGTTCCCCAGTGGACACCTGCACCACCTGTGGTGCCATCACATGTGACCCACAATGGGCATATCATGCCTGACAACATGCCTGTATGGACAGATACCACTGACACCAGGGAATGCTGATAGCATGCACTCACTGTAGGTGCAGGGTAAAGCTGCTGGTCATCACCAGTTCCCGCCACAGGTGGGCAGGACTGGCACATCTGATGATAATCTGTGTTCACAACATGGGCCGGACACCCCAGGTACAGTTCCACATGCCACTGTACATGCATGTGGGAGGTGTGCACATCCCAGACGCTGTCCATTTCATGGACAAAGGAACACAGACATGGCAAGTGATACACAGCATTGGCCCCACACAATAGTCACCCAGGTGACCAGATGGGGGATACAATACCCGCCTGTGTGGGCAAATGCAGACATTACATCCCTGAGCCACAATGCAGACCATCGTCATGTAGCCTAATGCCAAGGTACACCCATCTCCTAGCCTTGGACAGCCATCTGGCGCAGTCGAACACCACACACTTGTGCAGACATGCACCCATGCATGTCAGTACTGGCACCCTGTGTGTTTGTGTGTGTGTGTTGCATGCTGCAGATGTTAACATCCACACTCCCTACAACTCCCATGGGCATACTGCAGCATGCTGTCTGATGTCAGACACCTTCCTATACCCTTTGCCCATACAGCCCTCGTATGACCTGTGTGATGCATGGGATACCTGCACAGTGATGTGATATGGCAATCCCACAACCGATGAGTTGTACACCTGGCCCTGCCACGTGTGTCAATGTGTGTGTGCCTTTGTGAGAATGTGGCTGTGTTTACACTGGCACCTGTTCATGCTGACAGGTACGTGTATGTCACCTACCGTACAACTACTGTATCCATATTGCAGATGTCACTCACCATCACATATATGGTCTGAGTGCTCCACAACAGGTAACCCATGTGGTGTATCCAATAATTGCATCGAACTGTGCTAGCACTACATAGTTGTCAGGGATTTGATACCCTGTGCTGCTAGGTGTATGACACTAACATGCTTCAGTTTTACCCTCCCACCCCTCCCTGACACATATTTGCCTCTGTGTGTGTCCCCACTCCCTCTCAGATGGATGTGGAGACCTACACCTGCTTTGCTTAGGCAGCAGCATGTATAATGTAAGTAATGTTCATGATCAGCTGATGGCCTCTGCACAAATCACAGCCCTCCCCTAGCTGATTGCATGTGAAACAGCTGTGGTAACATTCCCATAGCCAATTGTATTGAAACACACTCCAATACCTAGGAACATCATGGTGGTGTTGGCCCTTTTCATCCACTGTGAGCAGGAACTAGATCTGTCATGTGGCAAACAGCATCTCAGATGGATTGTGGTGTACCTCTAACAACATACACTGTGGAAACAGAACAACAAACAGGAGATTGATGTGCCTGACCTGACTGCAGACTGTAAGTGCCGCTATACTGCATTTGGAGTAATTTTGCTTTAACAGTGTTTGTGTGGATATGGCTGTTGTACATGTCTCAATACCTGCCAAGTCAGTTTGAATCCCCATCTGCAGGGTCATCTGCAGCCTGGCCAGTGTTGTGTCTGTGGTTGCATGTGTCACCCACAGAGCATCTAGCTGTCGACTGCAGAAGGTAGTGTGAAAATTGCAGTCAGTAGTTGGAGAAAGCCGTGATAGTCACAGACATCATATCCCTCAAAGGACATAAGTTGCAACAACCCTGTAACAACAGTAAATGTATGTGGTTATCACAGCAACATGTCAATATTGGCCCTGTATATTTGCTTCCAGCCACATCTTTGTCAACCTTTGTACATATGTTGTGCATGAAGTGACGCATATGTGCTGTACACCATAATTTGTGGCATCATATCTGAGAGCAAGCCACTGATATATCCAACTGCTACACGTTATGTACAGTAGGGATTACATTACATGACATTACCTGCGCATTCTGTGGATGTTCGTACAGTAATGAGGTCTGTGTACCTATGGTGAATGTCAGCAATGTGTGTAGTGTTGACATGTACCTTAGCCTATGTACAGACTGTGGTAGATAACATTGTTTTAGACCCCTACTATCAGATGTTACATGCTGCCCCACTGTATGGTACTGTAGTGGCGTACATGTTTGTAGGGCCATAAGCACACGTGTCCCATACCACAGACAGCCACCAGACCAAACTGTGTAGCAGGACAGTATATGTAGGGTCAATCTGTGAGTGGCACATATGAGGATGGTGTGGAACACATAGTCCATATACTGTAATACCATGCTAGCTAACCATATGTGGCTGTGGCTGTGTTCACATTGGTTGTGGATATGCACTTTCACACAGGTGTTGAGCCTGCTTTATATGCAGGTACATGTGCATTCCCCCTTAGGAGATGTAGGTCAGTGTTGAGCCAGTCTGCCTGCACAGTGCATTGTGAAATGCCTAGCAACTGAGTGTACCTACCCAGTGGGATGTCATGTGCAGATACTAGCCAGATGTCCCACTACCGGCCCTCCCTTAACAGTCATGTATGTCAGACAGGGTAGTGGGATGCAGTGCAGATGTATGTCAATACCTATTGGGTAGTATGTGGCCATGGCACCCCTGTACCAGCGGACATACCGTGTCAGGCCAGGCAGGGGTATGTGAATGCATGACCTATAATGGACATCATATACCAGTCATTATGTTTTATACCCATCTACATGGCCATCTACATTCATATTGGCAGGCATGGTACACATGTGTACCACTAAGGGCTTATGTGTATACCTCTGGACCGTACAGACTGTGTCAGACCTTCCAAATATATTGGCCAAAATCTCTGCTGCAGTCCACAGTGGCATTACGTGCTAGCAGCGGTACTGTACAATGACATCCTTTGGATGTCTTTCAATAACCAATGGCACACATGTTATAATCAAATGTGACCTCCCACATATACCATGTTTGTAAAGACAATCCCAATGACAGTAGCAATAGTCTACTAGTATACCTGCTATACATACCTGACATCACCTGCAACTACGACATTGGGAACATACGGGCTGGGGTTGGCTTACACTTCATATCCAGGACATATGGTGGGAATATATGTACATATACTTATCTAGATAGCCAGATATACATGATTACATGTGTACTACACCCAATTAACACTGTCATGGCAATCACCTAATGTAGATCCCCACATCATGTGTGTGTGTGATCCCATTACATCTCCTGTGTGATGGACATCCGTCCTGTGTGTGGGCAGCAGTGCTACCAACAGCATGTAGCAATACCCCTTACAAGAGAACCGGCACACTCAGGGTAGCCACATATTTGTAGGAGGATCAGGAACTACAGACAGACTCCGAGTAGAGTTGTGTTATGCTTTGTATAGTACTGGTGTTATAGGGTGTGGGTGTACATGCTAGTTTGCCGTGGAATGCAGTCCATCTGAATAGCACACAACTGTGGGCCTATCCTCATGCTGGCCAGAGTTATGCCTATCATGTCTTGACTGTCCACCACACAGGTCTTGTGTCAGATATTACACTGGCAGTGTGTGTGTTGCGTGTTACCAGTACATGGCTACATCCATGACTGTCTCTACCATCAATTCCCTGACCAAGGGTATGTTACAGACTATCCTGTAACACCAGCACCTTGAATAGTGTATGGCAACAGTTATCCACACATATGCCCGTATTCCAGCCTCTGTCCATCACCTGCATACCAAGCTTTGCACATATGTCATGATGTCGGTGGTTGATCCATAGTGGGCTGGGAGTATAACACACTGCCAGTGCTGCCATCAGTTCACTGCCATTGTTACCCCACACAGACAGTGGGGCTGGGCCATATATGTGTGGGCATCACCTACACAATCTATGTGTGCCCTTATGCACTTGAGAGCCCAGTGTATGCAACAGTGGTATATGGCCCTGTATTATTGAGTCTGGGGGGGGCACCATAAATGACCTAGGCTGCTACAAAATGTGGGGGTATCAGGGCTGAGCTGCCTTAAGGTATCGGGATGTACAGTACCATATACTTCACCTATATATACATTACTGACATGGATTTGGGTAATGCAGGACGACTGCCTCCTGCCATACAAACTGTTCTGTTTGTTGGTGTGATCATGATGGTGTCAGTTATCCCATGTTATGTAGCAGTTACAACCTATGTGGTCATATGACATCTATACCACCTACTGAGTTTGTACAGTGTGTAGATAGAGGCTGCTGAACTACACACCTGCATTACATACTGTTGATTGTTAGGTATCCTGTGGCCCAGTGTATCTTTTCTATTGTACAATGTGAATGGCTTGGCCTGGACAGCAACAGCTGTGAACCTTTCCAGACTACTGTATGACTGCAGCTGGTCCACTGTAGCATCACTCCATTGATATAGTTGTCAGTGTCTTAACAGCTATATGGCATGGCATGTAGAACTGTAATAGTACATGATTAAAGGTTTCCATGTCTGCAAACCTGTGGGTCGTGTATCTTTTCTATTGTACAATGTGAATGGCTTGGCCTGGACAGCAACAGCTGTGAACCTTTCCAGACTATTGTATGACTGCAGCTGGTCCACTGTAGCATCACTCCATTGATATAGTTGTCAGTGTCTTAACAGCTATATGGCATGGCATGTAGAACTGTAATAGTGCATGATTAAAGGTTTCCATGTCTGCAAACCTGTGGGTCGTGTTTTACCTATGCCCTCTCTGTGAGTGTATGTTACAGGCAATGATTGTCATTTGTATGGGTGGCACATATAGTGTCCAGTCATTCAGGGGTCAGCTGTAGGCATAGCAGCTGTTCCATATTGTGTGCACCTTCCACTTATGTATCTTACTGTACATATAACTGTGTGTGTATGTGCAGTCACATGTATATGTGGATCTACCTTAGTAGATCGACAACTTAAAAAAGCGAAAACGAATTCACTGACGCCAGAAGATCGCAAATCACTTCACCGACGCCAGTAGATCGAAAAGGCAGAAGACCAACGGAGGAAGACACCAACGCTGAGAACACTGCGATGGGGAAAGGATGTGTAAGTATGCGGTAGTGGCGGACGATAGGGTGCGAGTAAGGTAAGTGTGCGATGTTGACGGTGTGTAGGGGTAGGGGTGGGATAAGTGAGTTAGGGTTAGGGCGCGGGTTAGGTAAGGGTGCGAGTAAGGTAAGTGTGCGATGTTGGTGGTCTGTAGGGGTAGGGGTGGGATAAGTGAGTTAGGGTTAGGGCGCGGGTTAGGTAAGGGTGCGAGTAAGGTAAGTGCGATGTTGGTGGTCTGTAGGGGTAGGGGTGGGATAAGTGAGTTAGGGTTAGGCGGGTTAGGTGAGTGTGCGATAGTGACGGACCTTAGGGTAAGGGTTTGGGTTAGGGTTGTAGATAGTTGTGTATGTATGGGTTAGTGTTCGTTTGTAAGGATTTTGGTGTGCTTGTGTTGTGTGTGTGGGTTTGGGATAGGGGATTTGTTTAGTTTGTTGGTATGATGTGTCGGGTGTATGCGATGTCGTGTTTGTGCACTGTCGATCTTCTGGCGTCGGTGAAGTGATTTGCGATCTTCTGGCGTCGGTGAATTCATTTTCGCTTTTTTAAGTTGTCGATCTACTAAGGTAGATCCGTATATGTATATATATATATATATATATATATATATATATATATATAGTAGATAGATATAGATATATAAATATGTATACCTGTATCTGCATATCTGTGTCTGTGTATCTGTATCCTGGGAATGTTAATGGCTTCCACATAATACATTACCCATGGGAGCCAGACTATACTGCATGATATGTTACCAATACCAGCCTGACATCATACAGGTGGGATGTAGTACAGGTAACATCGTGTGCCCATGTTGTCACAGGCCCTGGTTATGGTATCTCCAACACTTGGTAGTGCATTGCAGGGCAGACGTGTTTGGCTGGGGGGATGCCTATTTGTACAACTCGTATAGTGTGTGGTGCCTCTCAACTCCCATTAACGTAACATGTAGCCTGTTACACTCCTCTCCCTAACAGGTACAAGTGCCTTGCAGCACCAGCACAACAGTGTTGTACAAATGGTTGGTAGGCATGGGAATCCCATTGAGGTCTGCCACGTGTGTGTATGTGTGCATGTGTGCATATCTGTAGGGTACACCATTCTGAGACCACGTACTCCTATTACAATACACATTGCCACACAGTAGTACAGATATTGTTGTTGTCGCCCATAGGTGTGGCAATGCAATGCAACACCCTACTATGCCTGTGGCATGTGCTGCATCACATGCATATCCCTGTGGTACCATTGTTGTGATATGCAATGAGTTGTTTTGGCGTCATGGCCAATGTGTGATAGTGGGTATGTCTGAGTATCAAGATGGGTTCCAGTGTGTACAATATCCAGTTGGGGGATATGGGTGCTGTGTACACTGTCTTTGCACCATGGTACATCTGGTATATGGCACATGTACCACTCTCTGGTGACCACTGTCACCATTACCCATACAGGTGACAGATAACAGGATACAGCCCAGTTACACATGTGCTGTGTGCAGCCTAACTGTAACACATTGGACACATGGACTAGTTAGTTAGCAACAATACAATCAGGTCTCTAAGATGTGTGTCTACCTGTTATGTGTCAGTCAATGTGTATATGATGGTATGACACACTATGTATTCTCCATATACAAACATTACATCCCCATTACCATATTGTACGTGTCTGTGGATGGTCTGCATGTAACACGTACCTGGTACACACCTAACCCTACAGATGGTGTCATGTGTGCAATGACAGCCACACAGTTAAGTAGCACTACATACCTGGGTAGGGGTCTAGACACAGTGTCGCCAAGTAAGGATGTGTGTGTATGTGAATGGGTTGACATAAGGGTGCAGATTATACCTGTACCAGCAGGCCATTGGTCAGTTTTGCACGGCCAGTAACTGTTATACATACCTGTGGCATGTGTGCAACTGTACACCAGATATGTTGCGGCCATGGTGTCACCACACTGACATACCCTTGTGGAATATGACTGCAGACCATCCTCCTGCTGACACATGTATGCCTACAGCACAAATGGATAACAGTATGGGGATAACAATTGGTGTTACCAACAGCTGAGATGCATCATAGCTGCATGGCTACACTACCTGACATGTATGCATTACACATTACCCCTGACATCTTACACTGCAGTACATTGCAGCACTCTATTACAGTCACCATGTGCATCAGAACCATATTAGCCTGTCCCTGCATCGATGTTATGGATGACAGGGATGTGGCACAGGTATCATCATATGCACAGGGTGTGTGAAAGTCATCTTAGCTGCATGGCTACACTACCTGACATGTATGCAGTACACATTACCCCTGACTACATTCTACAATGCAGTACATTGCAGCACTCTATTACAATCACCGTGTGCATCAGAACCATATTAGCCTGTCCCTGCATCAACGTTTTGGATGACAGGGATGCGGCACAGGTATCATCATATGCACAGGGTGTGTGAAAGTCATCTTAGCTGCATGGCTACACTACCTGACATGTGTGTAGCACACATTACCCCTGACTACATTCTACACTGCAATATATTGCAGAACTCTATTACAGTCACCGTGTGCATCAGAACCATATTAGCCTGTCCCTGCATCGATGTTATGAATGACAGGGATGTGGCACAGGTATCATCATAAGCACTGGTTGTGTTGCTGGTGTGCCAGAGGCTGAGGGTGGTCCAAACATCTGTCACCATGTGTGTGGGTGAGGGTTGTGGTTCATTGATTGGGGCATGGTGATGTGGTGTGTGTCAGTATGGGGTCACCCTAGGTGTGGTTGCATAGTGTGTGGGTATGCATGCACACAGTTCCGCCATGTGGCTGCACTTTATGGGTGATGTTGGACAGCTGCAGACCATACCTGGAAGGGTGTGCAGTTCACTGCCTCTGGCCATGAACACACTGACTGTGCCTGCCAGGGGTTTCATGGGCACCTGCAGGTACAGACCTTGAGGTGCTACTCTCCCCTGATGATGACATATGTCTGCTGGAACCATGTCCTGCCTGGGACTGGCCAGGGCCACGTGCACAAGGCCTGCTGTGGTGTGGTGTGGACAGCAGCCCCAGTGGTGCGCTGGGGCTGGTACTGCCACTACGGGAGTGGTTGGGTGTCCTGGCACATCCACGTTGACTGCCAGCTGCTGGTGTTTCTGGTCTACGTCCACGCGGCCATCGCACCACTCCCACTACACATTCTAGCACAGACATACCATGGTCGAGGAGGCCCACCATCTCACCCCACTGTCTATCCATGACCCCGGTATATTCACAGAAGGCACCAGCGAGTTCAGGGATGTTGCCACTTACAGCTGCAAAAGCAGACCTCTGCAGCCTCAGGCTCTGTCTGGTGTGCATTTCCATACATGCCTGTACCTCCATTATGGCCTGAAACATGCTCCTGGTGGTACTAGTTGTGGTGCCTCTGCCAGGGGCATGATGACCTGCTCTCCTCCCATGAGCACCATGGTACATCTGCCAATGTGGTGGCCTTCCGGACATCTGGCTATGCTGACTGTGACCTGACACAGTTGGCATGGACACCACACTTTCCTGGTCGTTGCCACCAACCATCAACTGTCCCTCTGCTATGGCCGCATGTAATGGGGTTTGTAGGGGCACTGTAACTGTGTGGGGGCTTGGGGTGGCTAGGAGGGTGATGGCATATGTTGGTGCAGTGTTGGTCTCTGACAACCCCACCAGTGCCTCACCTATACCATCATCATTATCGGTGTCTGTAGGGACACCTACCTCAGTTTGTGTGCAGGAGGGACCCTGACCCACCTTGCCACCTGTGGGGGAAACAAATACACACTTTAAGACCTGTGCAGCATTTCATAACAGTACACACACTCACACACACTCACACTGACAGCCACCTTACTACCTCACTTTCCCTGGGTTTACAGACAGTCCCACATTCAGTTACTAATGTCCCCCATCCTGCATGGCACTTGCTAATATACACGCATTACTACTCCATGCCTACACGTGTGGTTACAACACCTGACCTGTTACTTCATCACCTCCCTGACTTGGGTGGAGTAGGTTGTATATGACCTCACTGCTGTCATCCCGTATTACCCTGTGTATGGGCAGTAATGGTGTATAAGGCCCCTATATGGTTGGGGCTGCTACATTCACTACATATGTCACACACCAGAGCCTCATACTACAGTCTTGCTCAGTCCATGCCACATCTGCTGCACAAATGACCCATCATGCGGACAACAGTACTACCTGGATACACTCACTGATGTGCTGTGGTAATTCCCCATTGCATATGTAGTGCTGCATACCTATCTGCTGATGGCTATATGATGTGTAAACCTGGTATGTACTTCACCTCCAAATGCATGCTCCATGCTACAGACCTTGTTATGCTATCAGCTGTCCTGTGTTCATATACCAGACTGGTTGTCCTGGTGTCCCATGTCTCACTCCATGTACATGTACAGCACAATCCCAAGGTGAAGTACTGCCATGTGGTCAATCCCAGTATTGCCTGTGCATGCATGGACACACACACACACACACACACACACACACACATCTGACATGCATCATTCACACTCCACTAGATTGCACTTACAGACATAATCGAGACGCACACACACACACACACACACACACACACACACACACACACACACACACACACACACACACACACCCCACACTCCTACATGTGGATTTGCACAACATTTGTACACACAGTCCTCCCATTACCCTTCTGTCAACATGCATTACATATGGTGCTCAACAGCATGCAGTGCAACTATAGTGACTTCATGCTAGCAGCAGTATACATGTGTGTGAGGCATGGGCTGTATTGGTAGGTGATGGCCCTTCCTCTTGTTAACACTGCACTCATGTATGAAGTGTTACTGAGGACCTGTTCTGCACCCTGCCTTGTACTGTGTACCATACTTCGCAGGTGTAGAAACCATTGCTGCATATGTAGTACTGTGTCAGTTATGTCAGCTCTACTGCTCACAGCCCCTATGTGTTATAGCACCTCATACCTGGGATGATATGTGAACAGCTATCATTTGTAAATGCCTGATGTCTGCATTACAGATCACAACATCAGCAGTGCATGTATGACCAGTACAAGACTATTACACTGATAACCAGCAGACCTTACCATGGCTGTGGGGGGTGCCCTACACATTTCCCAGACTTCTGCATGGTTCAAGGTCTACTCATGTGCACATCCCTTGGAGTGCACACACTGATGTCATGAGTGCTGTGGGGTCAGGGTTACATCTGCCACGTTTGCTTAACCTGATTGTGTGCAGCTGCAGCCATGGTGGTGTTGCTTCACACATGTCCCTACTGTAGGCCATGTGTCCTGCCATACTTCACATCCCTGTGGGCACATTGCACATTAACAGGATGTTAGTTATGTTGCATGTGTTTGTTGTACCCTTCCGATACCCCAGCATGGTTTCTACTGTGATGCAGTGCATTTCACAACAACAAAACATGAACGTGTACAGCATGCAGTATGGGTAGGTGTGTTAGATGTGTGCATGGGATATCCCAGAGCTATTACATGCCCTGTGTATCATCATGCATGAACACGAACCATACTCACCGGCTACGGGCTGCTGCCATGGTGGTATCCTGGAGGGACCTACATAGGAGTGTGTGAAAGTTGATGTCAATGGCCACAGCTGTAGCATTCATAAAATGTGAGTACAGGGTTATGTTACATCAACAGTAGAATTCCACAATATTGCAGCTGTTTATTACTACTACACAGCAGCAGACTATGTATATAACATCTCAGATTTGCATGATGTACTGTACAGATGCAGATACATACACGAGTGGTGTACCGATGTGCCCTGGGGCCTTACCTGCACACTCCACAGCTGGTGTGTCATTGGCACCCACCTCCAAAATGTGCCCTGCGAGGTGTTTTTGCTGCAGGTGGCCAGGTGCCACAAGGCTGATGTGAAGCTCCTCCACATGGGTGAGGGGTGGATGGGTGGGTTGCCCCCCCCCATTGCAAGGTGGTTCCCCCTTATGGCAGCTGCACGCTGATGTACATGGTGAAGCAGGTCGGTGCAATGATGCCGGACCTGCTCATAGCTGTGGTTATGCAGCCTGACATCATTGACCCTATGGACTAGCTTGTTCCACAGGGAGGTCCTCTCCTGTTGGTTGTGGGCTGTCTGCCTAAACAGCAGTTCATAGTGCTGTACCAGGTGGTCGATAATAACCTCTGTCTCAGCGGCACTGTATGCAGGCAGACGACTATGTGACATGTTCCCTGGAAGACATAAAGATGGAAACAGGTCTGAGCCACCCATACAGCAGGGTTACCATAGTTAATACACATATTTGCCTCCTCCCACCATATCAGCTACAACAAACCGTTCACAGAATGCAGTTGTTATGTCAGCTGCTTACCTACCATTGGGACATATGTTGTATTGTACCAAGATTTGTGCTATGTACATGTGCCACGCTTTATGCTATGTGTTTGTAGCCATGCTCCCTGTGGGGACACTTATCTTTGCTGGCCTGTTACAGACTATTTCAACTGCATGCCATTGTCAGTGCCACTAGATATATGTGTGTAAATATACATCTATGTACATATAAGTGTAGATATATGTTGTACATTATTGATATATCTATGTCTATATGAGTGTCTGTGTATCTTTACACATACACATCACATTCTGTATCACACAGATATTTATCTATATGTGGAGTGCATACAGACATCTGGTCTGCATTCTGTAACTGTCTTTTATTCACAGCTGCACTGTTCTGCCTTGCTGGAACACAGAGTGGTGTCCCATGTGAACACAGATTAGCATTAGGGTGGTATATATGGTGTGAGATTGCTGGTACACCTATTATACACCTATGGCATTTGTGCATGCTATATTACACATTAACATGACTGTTCTGCAAGTGGTTTGCTCTGACACCCTTGTGTCTATCATGACAGCAGTATTTCCACTACCACCTATTGTCCACACTAACATAACACACACAGATATTATGGCTTACATCTTTGTCATTCATTGCTGATCTGCACAGTTGGTGGGTATGTCCCACTGCTTACAGGAACAGACAGTATTGTCCAGTGCAGTTGTTCAGCTGAACATCATTACAGCGACAACTACAGATGGCGCATATCAAACATTCAGCATCATATATCCTATTAATCTATACCACACCCTACATTAAAATACATACAGTTATGTTTTACATACCTTTTTTTTAGAACGTGTGTGATGCCTTCCCGGTTTTGGCTTGTAGGTTTTCTTTTTTCCCACTGTGTGTGTTTTGTTTTATCTTTTTTTTCCCTCTCTCTCTCTCTCTCTCTCCCTCTCCACTAGAGCGATTGAGTTGGTTTGAATGGATTGCAGCATGGCTTTTGCAGGTGATGCACATGATCAGGTGATGGGCTCTGCACCAATCAGTGTGCAACAGTTGCTAACTGCGTGCAGCCTGCTATGTAGTGATTCAGTTAACTATTGTCATGGCAACCCAGTGCTATAAATTGCTGACTCATGTGGGCGTTGTCCCTTCACCTTTCCAGTATGGTGGACATCCTTCCTGTATGTGGGCAGCAGTGTTACAGACGGCAGGTTGCAGTACCTATTACAGCAGGTCTTGCAGACACAGGCCAAGTACACAATTGTAAGAGGTTCCAGACCTACAGACAGAGTGAGTAGTGTTGTTATGTGATTTGTATATTACTGGTCTTGCAGTGTTTGCGTGTACATAGTAGTTTTGGATGGAATGCAGTCTGTCTGCATAGCTCTCAACTGTGGTCCTATCCACATGATGGCCAGTGGATTGTCTGTTTGCTTTTGCCTGTGCACCACACAGTTCTTGTCCTAGATATATTGCCAGCAATCTGTCTGTTGCATGCTATCAGTACATGGCTACATCCATTTGTGTTCCTGATGTCTTATTCCTGCATAAGGGTATGTTGCAACAAATCCTGTAACACCAGCAATTTGCAGGGTGTGTAACAGCAATATTGTGAGTATGGCCCTATGTTCCTGCCTCTTTGCTCCACATATATGGCTGACTTTGTCCTGCTGTGATATGGTTAGGGGTTGTTTGGTAATGGCCTATCATTATTTACTGCTAGCATTCCTGTTATCATCCCAGTATATTGTGTTATTATTGTTTATTGTTACTTATCTTGACGGTAAATCCTTTGTCTACAGTTGTACAAATTGAAGGGCTTGGCCTGGACAGCATAGTATGTTATATATCTGCACTGTCTGCATCTACTGTTTTGTGTGGGCCTTGCATTCCTCACTTATTGAATAAGTCCAAATCTATGTGCTGTAAGTAATGGCATACATTATTGTAAAATACACCAATAAAGGTTGTCTGTGTATACATACCTGTGTGTCGTCTCATGTCCTTTGAATTGTGAGTGGGTATATGTGTAATGTAAGTATTTTCTTTGTGGGAATGGTTGCCACACTACACGTCACAGGTACCAGTTGCAGGGCTTGTGCCCGGGGGATATACTTTGCACCCATTACGTGCACACAACTTCTACATATGTATGGCTACTAATACCTTTTGTCTGTGTAGATGTGTATGTACCTATATATCTCATATATCTTATTAATATATATATATATATATATATATATATATATATATATATATATATATCTCGATGTATATATATGTATACTTGAACATACTTGTCAATGTATAGATGTGTGTGCATATCTGTACTGTTGTAGTGTACCCCTTCCACATTATACATTCCCTACGGTAGACTGATATTTCTGCATGATATGTTACAGATATTGCCCTGACATGTACAGGTGACTTGGATTACTGTTGGAGCATTGTAGCTGTGTTGTTGTGGGTCCTGACATCATGTACTGCATGTGCTGGATAATGGATTGCACAGCATATCCGTTAGGGCTGGGGGGGGGGGTTACATAGCAATAATTACCAGGTGTCCCTCATTCGTGCTCCCACCCCCATTAACTGTGCTTATGGTCTGGTATGTTATACTGAGTGGATCAGGAGTTTGTTCACATGTGCAAATGCTATACACTTGTCTATATATATATATATATATATATATATATATATATATATATATATATATATATATATGCATAATTGTATATGTGAAACCTCATATATAGAGGGATAGATATGGACATTGATATAGATCTAGGTATGTCTATGCATATATCTATGTGTTTGTATGTATGTATATATATATATATATATATATATATATATATATAGATATATACACTGGACATATTTATCTATCTAGGTACGAGTGTTGTTATATGCTTATTTGTGAGTCATGCATACACATATATATCTGTCTACATTTACAGATATATATCTGCCCATATGTCCATGCATGTTCGGCGTATATGTTTGTTGTGTACCTCATTCTCTTGACAATTGACATGTATGGTCTTAGGATTGAAGTCAGTCACTTGTGCCGACACGTTCGTGTTTCAGACTTTTCATCTCCGTCAAAATACTGCTTATCTATGCTTACTACTGCTTATTTGTGCTTACACCTGCTTACTAGTGCCTTATTCATTATGACACTGACACTTCACATGTGCATTTACTGCAGTACTCCTGTTCAAATATAAATGTCATTTAGTAGGTTATACAGCAAAACGATGTTGATATACAGATTTCACATGTAAAATAGAATGTGCTGCAGTGAGACTTGAACCGGGAATGCATGCGTGTTAGGTGGATGCTCTGCCCACTACACTATTGCTGTTCTGCTTCATTTGCATATTTCTACCTTAATGTCATACCCATGCTCCCTTTCCCCAGCCCCCGAGCTCCACATACACAGCATCTATCGATTCTCCAATTGCTAGCCCTGCCATACCACACCGCCACACATTTCCCTCTCTGCACGTCTTGTCTTAAACCCGCTTACTGCTGCTTAAAAGTAAGTACTGCCGCTTAGCCTCACTCTCATTTCTTTAAAAGAAAAGAAAAAAGGGTTGATGGGAAAGTGGTGAAAAAGGGGCGCAAAGAGGGAAAGAGGGAAAAACAGTAGGGAAAATAGCTAGGCATGTGCAGGAAGGGTGTTGGGAAGGTCCATAGCTGCCCATTTTTCTACAGCAACAGCTGTGCATATACATTGAATTTGGAGGTAGATTTGGACACTCAACCCCCTGGGAGAGGGGTGAGGACAACATAAATTTGTTGTGATGCCAATTAGACCAGATTACATGTGTCCAGTGGACACGTGTCCGAAATGGATAGCTATGTATGGGGCGAGTTTTTTTGTGGGAATAGATTGCCCTTTTTTTTTCAGGTAAGAGTGGGATGTTGGGGAGGGGTAGTAGGTATATTTGGGGAGGTAGGTTGGGTAGGTTAACAGACAAGACAAACAAGATGCATACAGGGGCAGTATATGACACATGTGGGGGGTAAACACCTTGGACAGGGAGGGGTGTTTGGAAGTTGCAAGCCCATGAGCTCCCAAATGGAAACAGTGGGACTGAGGTCCCCACCCATGGGCAGTGACCACTGCACCTTCACGGCCCCAAAGGTGGCTGTGCTGGGGGCTGTGTAGGAGGGGCAGCTCACCCACTAATTGTGCCACTCGGCCCTCAAGCTGGCATAGCTGGTCTTGAAAAGCCCTCTCGATCTCCCTAAGCACCATAGCCCATACCTGATGACGGGTGACTGGTTCATCTCCGCCCCTGTTTCCAGGGGGGGACTGAGCCCCATCACCTGTGGCGGTTCCACCCGTAGGTGGTGCAGAGCCTAAGGAGGAGGAAGTCCCAAGCTGGGCCCCAGACAAGCTGGTGCCCAGTGCCATGGCCAGCTGAGGTGGGACAGGTGGGTCCACTGGCCTTCCCATATGAGCTATGGTGTTGAATTGTAGTTATAACAGCATGCATAGGTATACTCATTAACCCAACACACCAGATATAAAACAGTTGCGGAGCAAGCAGAACACATACATATATGGAACAACAGTGGCCATTACAACAGCATGCAGGATTCATTGATGGCAACAGGCCATCAATATGGGGGTATTTTAACATGGAACATGCATAGAAACAAATGTAAATATTTATAAACCAATAGGACATATATCCCAACAAAATTTTGGAGTGTACACATACCGATTGAGGTGTGTCATTGGGTTATTTTTGCACATATGGTAGGGGTGAGAGAGTTCAGTTAAGAACTAATATATCTTTGTAGTTTTCACTACATTTGTAGTCACTGCAGTGATCTGTCCCTTACATGTATTATTACACTACCCAATGGCCTTATATTGTACAATGGTATGTTTATAGATTATTATATACGTGACCTGTGTCTTACATACAGGCGTGACAAGATGCAGGTGTTAATGCAGCGTATGTTGAGAATTGCTCTCATACACTTTGGGTGAAATGCTGGAATGACAGGTTTGTTTTCATATACATTCTCTGACTATGTACACGTCTGACTATCAGTTATATGTCTTTAACGGCTGCCTACATTTCTTGGATCATCACACTGCTTTTTCAGGGGAATAGGTTACCAGGCTAGTGTTGTGGGCCATTTATCTGGACATGCTGGACAGACTGGAACAGTTGAGGGGTATGAATATGCATACAACTTTCTATTTGAACATTCTAGCAAAACCTGTACTGTTGGGTGTAATTACGCATACAGATTTCTATCTGAACATTGTAACAAAATCTGTACAGGTGTGGGGTATGATTATGCATACAACTTACTAGCACTCCCGGGATTCGAACCCCTGCTGTGTGTGGAATAAAACTTACAGTTAACATCACAGTACACTGTACTACCAGGGAATTGATGTGAAGCTTTCTAATGTTTTCTGTCTAAGTCTCCCTCGCTTCTACAATATGACTGACATCTTGGCACTTCCAGCATTATTATACAGACCTTCATACTCATTTTATCTGCATACCACAGTGCGAGTAACACTGCTTAATACAACAGTACTATTTATAGTATGCAACAGTTCAACAACATATGAAAGAAGAGTAAACAGAAGCGCTCCAGGGGTTATACCTTTATTCACAGAATAGTACACCTTTATTTCTACTGGTATGACACTTTTTCAGGCTCTTATATTTATTTGTTATGACAGTACATGCAGAATAATTACTAACCTGCCTTGCGATGCAGACTTTGCAACCTAGCATCATGGGCTTGCGGGTTCGCAGCCTGCTCATCTGCAGCTGTCAGAGAAATACAGTGATATTTAGCCATATCTATCCATAGTATACACAAGCTAGACAATTATCACCTACTTAGTAGAATGAGTACTGGGGCATTAGGCATCTGATGACATTCTTGGATCCACTGTTCCAGTATATCCCCCCTCTGCTGCTTCAGGTCAGCATGGTGGTGCCTAACCTGCTCACCAGTCTGGGAGATACCTGTGGCACTGTTGAGGTCACAGGCGAGACTGTCTTAGGCCTCTGTTTTATACTGTGAGCCCTGGTACTGGCCCTGCAGTAGTCTCTCCTCATGGTGTTTTACCAGGAGCCATACCATGATTTTTGACTCCTGGATGCCCCTGCGCTGCGCTCTGAATTGAGTGCCTTCACCCATTCCAGCCATTCTGCCTGCAGTAGGAAGCTACAACCAGTTATAGGTAGTATTTCCACCTGTGGGGTTTAAATATGGCCAATTTCTTGCACTTTTCTGTGATTGGCCGGTTTTGAATAGGCTAAGCTATGGGCACATCTGCTTACCGAAGGTTGGCACTGCTTAAAGAGGTATACCACTAGACAGATTGAATTGGCTGCCCTACACATTGCTTGTACTTACTAAGTTGAGCTGTGCAGCGGTTAGCATTGCTTAATAGTTAATTAGCATTTAATTTGCCTTTTGGCAGTGATTTATTATTCATTACAGGTTATATATGTGTCTGGTATCCATGATTCACGTGTACATACACTGTATGGGGTCCTGGGGACTTCTACAATTTATTACAATAACACTTCACATCTATGCTTACTGCAGTACTCCAGTTCACATATTTATGTTATGTAGTAGGTTATACAACTTCACACTGTACATAGATTCAGTTCACATGTTTGGTTTTATTTTCCTGTGGTGAGGATTAGTTTGCTGATACCTCATTCATATGTATTCCTATGATGGCTTAGTGGTTAACTGCTGTGACTATAGTGTACAGAGTCCTGAGTTTGAGCCTTGTAGAAGCTGTTTATTTTGTTGTTAGGCAGAACATGGGCTGTTGGGTACAGAATGATTACGACACATTAAAGCAGTTGTACGTGGGTGTGCGCGGGTTTGCGTGGAGCTAAACACTGCTAACCTTCGGTTACAGTGTCTAGCACTCAGTTAGCTTCTACTTTGCTTAATCTGTGTAGGCAATGCTTACCCCCCACAAACGCACTTAAACATGCTTACTAGTGCTTATATATGCTTACTACTGTTATTTGTGCTTAAACCTGCTTACTAGTGCCTTATTAATACAGTAGTCCAGTTCACATTTAAATGTTATTTAGTAGGTTATACATGAAATATATGAGGAAACAAATGCTCATATACAGATTTCACATGGAGAATGGTATGTGCTGCAGTGGGACTCGAACCGGGAATGCCTGTTTGTTAGGCGGACGCCTTGCCCACTATACTATTGCTGTGCTGCTTCATTTGCATATATCTTACTTGTTATCCTCTTCGGCCTTTTAAGCTGCTTTAACCATAGCTAAGCGATGGGCACACCCGCGCACCTACGGTTAGCTGTACTCAGATTTAAGATAAATGTAATGGGTTTTCTTCAGTTTATTTATATGTACTGTTGCTGTTGTACACATAGGGGACTGTTGGTGGGGATATGCGGACACCTATGAGCGGCCTCACTCATTTATTTCCACTTTCTGCTGTTCTACTTTGCAGGGGCCTGTTTATTCTGAGAACTCTGTTCTCAGACACGGCTCCTGCACTTGTACATGCTCCATGTATGCCTAGAAGGTCGGGCAGGGTGCCTTCATTAATATGCATGGTGCGCTGCCATCCTGCTCCTAAGTGGCCGCTTCCATGCAGGACTAGACTAGTCCTGCACGGAAGATTAGTAAATCTGGGGGAGACACAATATTCAATGAAACAATTAAATAGAAAAATGAAATGCAGTACAATCTTTAACACTTCAAGTTTGTGCTTAACTCAGATAGTAATTCAGTTGATTGTAGGCATGTAGCAGAAGCAAAACAACTCAGGTATTCAGCAGTAATAAATTCAGAGATATGTGACTCATTTATAAATGCAGAAAAACCCTCTAGGCTAAGAGTTTGACACTGAATATCAATGAAGTGAAACACAATAGCCCCCACTAATTGCAGAGACAGAGAGAGATCACAGTATGCTATGAAACAAACAGAAAAATAAATAACTACAGAGAGACACAGACACAATATTCAATGAAACAACTAGACAGAAAAATGAAATGCTGTACAATCTTTAACAATGCAAGTTTGTACTTAACTCAGCCAGTAATGCAGTTGATTGTAGATATGTAGCAGAAGCCAAATAACTCAGGTTTTAAAGCAGTTTGTATTGATGTAGGTTGGCTTGATTTTTATTGGTTTGCCAGAGTGCCCAGGCATTGTATCTTTGCTTTAATAAATTTATAGTGTCCTTTGTTAACCATATTGTATAGTGAGTTTCTATTCTGGCAGTTCTGCAGGGGGGCAGCCTATCTAGGATATCGAGGAAAGTGGTGTACAGCAGTATTGAAGAGAACAGTTTTACATGGTGTCCAGTCACAGAGTCGTAATACTGAAAGAAATCTTTGTGGATTGAAGTTCTTTTTGTTATGAATAAGATGAAAAAAGGTTTGTCTGGAGGGTTTGAGATGATGTCTGATCAAGTAGGTTGGGAGATGATCACTAATGCTATTGAGGAGGCATGGCAGCCTGATTGGAAGGTTAATGAAGGTTTGTTTGTGAGGATCCAATCCAGTATGGATTGTCTTTTGGTGGTTTTGTCAATTCTAGTTGTTGTTTGGATAACCTGAGTGAAGCCATGTTTGTTGATGAAATTCATAGGATTTTCATTTATAAGAGAACCAATCAGTATTGAGGTCTCCCATAATGATAGTTTCTTGAGGGAAAGTTGAGGAAATCCAGTGAAGTATTTCCTGAATTGAGTTGGAGATATTGCTGGGTGGTATATAAATAGCTATTAATATTAGATGTTTATTTGTGCTGATCTACAGTTTGGTAAATAGAATTTCAACATTGCTAAATTCAGGATTGGTGGGACTAATAAGTACTAGTTTTAAATTTTGCTTGCACGTTATGGCTACTTCCCCTCCATGTTTGTTTGTATGTATGTTATAACCTGAAGGGAGAATTCCTTTGTTTGTAATTTTGGGTTTTAACCAGGTTTCAGTGAGTACAACAGTATCAGGGGAGCATAAGGATAGGAAGGCATGAAGATCATGGACCTTGTTGACAATAATTCTTAGGTTCATGTTAAGTAGCAGGAGCCTTTTGGGGCAGGGTAGGAATTCCAGAATAAGGGAGTGGGGTAAGAAGGATGGGTTGTTGCTGAGTATTATTGGGGCCAGGATTTGGGCTGACATTTCTGCTGAGTTTTAATTGTGAAGTAAAGTATATTAGTGTTTAGTGAGTTTAGATAAGAGTTTATAATACCTAGAAGATATTGGATAACTTGAGTGGAGCTGTATGTATTTGTATGGGAAGTACTTTGTGTGAGAGGTGTTGTAGAGGTTAGAGGTGATTTCAGTGTTAGTGTGTAGCATTTGATAGGGCAGGGGGTTAGTGGAGGGAGAGGCTAATTGTATGAAAAGTTATAGTGTTTAGGCATAAGATAGGAGTGGATATAGACATTGTGTCAGAGGAGAATGGAGCACTGTAGATAGTGGAGAGATAGAAGTGATGAGCTTTTATTAGAGGGCAGGTTGCATTTACAGAAGTAGAGTGGGCTGGCTATTGGCAGGTAGATGAGTGGTAATAGATGGATTTAATTTAATAAAAGAATATAGTTTGTGAGAGGGAGGTGTAGGAGGATATAATGTGCGTACAAGGAGGATGTGGGAGATGTGTATTGGTGTGTGATAGGTGGAGAGGAATTAGTGGGAGCGGCTAGATGTAGATAAATATAGAGGTAGTGAGAGTTGGTGGGATTTGGGGGCAGTGTAGAGGAGTAGATTGGGCTAGACTTGACAGTGGCAGATTAGATAGAAGAAAAAAAATCAGTGCAGTCATAGGTAAAGGCAAAGGGAAGCTACGGCAATACTTTAGTGTAAAATAACCTGGGTAAGGGTAGTAAGTGGGACAAACTACAGGATTCAAAAGCAGAAATAAATAAATAAGTAAAATATTGCCTGCAACACTTGGAAAGCCTACCAGTTGCTCCACTGCTTGTTAGCAATGCGGTGAATCACAAAATTCTTTCAGAAATAAAATAAAACACCACATCAGCTGTTCAGATTTCCAGGCAAAAAGCCTCATTATCCAAATATAAACTCTATTAGGCTGAGATAAAACTTTTAGGGCATCAGATCTTTTACTTCAGTACAAATCATCATCAATTTAATTTGACAGTACTAATATTTTCAAAATTGTCTTTATTTCAGAACTACTTTAATCTATGTCCATTCTCTCTCAATTATTCCCATTCCATACTCTCTGCAACCCCTTCCTCACTTAACCTACCTTATTTCTAATTTAGACGTATTTCCTTGAGTCTGAAAACTACTAATAAAATGTTCTGATAAGGGTTCTGAAAAATCATGATAAATCTTGCCATCCTACTTAAAACTTCACCCGTTCTTTAAAAAAACAGCTTCGTACATCTCCAAGCTTTTCATCCACATCTGTATTCTTATCATACCCACCACTTCAGTCCTTCTCGATGGAAAACAGCTGCAATCATTCAACTACCTAAAACTCCTAACCCTTCTCTCCAAGAGCACTTTAGACTTATAGCATGCTATCCCTCATCTAGTAAAAATGCTAGGCAAACTTAACTACAATAATTTATTGATTTATTTCAGTTTGATTACCGGGGAAGTCTACTGGGCCAAGAAGCACCCATTTTCAGTGGAGGCCCGGGGAGAAAAGCTCCAAAGGCAGTACAATCAAGGATACAATGCATGAGATAAAATACAATAGAATGTCCACACAGCATGAATACATAGTAAGAACACTGCAAATGCAAAATTACAATAGAATGTCCACACAGCAAGAATACATAGTAAGAACACTGCAAATGCTAAATAACAATTTTTTTTTTTTTTTAGGTACTAACATAATTTGCAATATTTTCATCCTTACAGTCAAGTAAAATATTCTTTTACAAATTCTTACAGCATCCTGACTGACTCACACTATAGCTTTAGACAGTTACAGTACTACCACAACCCTACTTAATATACAATTTAAATTATCATTGAAAGCATATCTATTAAAAATGGTCTTATACTTGTAGCAAATCCTAAGCCCCATCCTTAATCAAAACCTTATCCCATCTACAGTTTAAAATCTCAGTGAGCATATACCTATCATCAAAATGGTTCTGCACTTATATCAACCTCATTATTAACTCCCATTCGTATGTAGTCAAACCAAACTAATACTGTAAAATCTTCACTCTTTGCTTTAACAAGGCCCTGGTTACAGGTCTGAAGTTAATTTTAACTGTTTGAATAAAATATGCATATGCCTCCTTTGCTGTCTGTGTACTAAAATTAACATGTGAATATATAGATGCACTTTGAAATAGTGCTGAATATTCTATAGATGCATGGGAGCTTAAGATACTGTGTTATATACTGTGTGCAGCAAAATGATTATCTATTAAATTATATACACCACAGTGTTATATATTTTAACTGTTAACTCATGCTAACTACCAATAAAAATTGGGTAATGTGGAACTTTTCTTTTCAAACCTCTGATTAAAAAAGGTTTTGCCCAGTCATATGTCCCAGTAATAAACTTCACAAACATGGCTAAAGGCTGTGTTACAGGTTCTCTGTTCAATGATATTAAGCATGTCTTTTTTATTTTTTGACTATGTGATATTTCACACCTGCTGGTCATTGAGCCTCCCCAGTCAAACATGGACCATTTGATTCCTAACACCAGGAGTTCTACCTACTGCCAGTGAGAGCTGGTTTGAGGGGATCCTCATTTAGGTAGTTATGAGATTGTTTTTTGCCCTTATCTGCATCAAATCAAATGAAGGCTTTTGGAAATAGTCTGACCCCACTGTTGGGTGAGGGGACATGTGACCTGTATCACTACAGAAGTCCACAGTACCCTTCCACTTATGTTCACATTTCTCCACATCTGCTTTGAATGCTTCCAGCAGGAGGTGGCTTGGTAAGCCTAATGACTCCCCTGATCACCTATTTGTATAACAGTGCGTCCTCTAAAGGCTCGTGGTAGTATGGAACTGGCTGCCCCCCCCATGTCCTCCCAAGATGGGCCTGACCATCCTCCATGCCGGCTCAAACAGATACCTAAGCCACTAATCACTCTCAAGTCACCTCAACCACATCAGGAACATAACTCTGGATTTTTTATACTTAGACACCATCAAAGCTGGCTACTTTGAGTGTCTTTGACCAAGTAAACCACTTTATCTTAACACCTTTATTAAATTATCACGTAAGACATAGTCACATATGCACTAATTGAAAAGAAAACAAATTATATTAACATTTTTTCATTTACATTCATTATACATGATTTGTGTTTTCTTTCTTTATAGCAACTGTCCTTCATTCCATTACATAAATTGCTCAATTCCTGCCTTCCCTTAAACCTCACTCCTTCTCCTGAACATTACTCTCCATGTATTGTTCCCACAAATTCTATTTATTTCTACATAATTTGCTCCTTCCCTTTTCTTAAGATCTCACTTCCAGTTCTTTTTTTTTCTCTTTTACAATATTCAGTATTTTAAATATAGTTTGTTTAGATTTTGACTTCCGTTTTCTAGTAATCACTTTTTTTTGACAGCCAATCGAATTAAACTTATGTCTAGGTAATTCAGATCATATGTCCAAGCTCAGACAAATCATTTCCATAGTTACAGCCATTTGCTCCTCCAGTATTGTTGACAGAGTACTCTGTAGGGACTTTGTAAAAGCTACCCATTCATTACACTGCCAAAACTTGTTCTTGGTTATCTCTTCCTTCCCCATTGCACCTCCAACACTTGCTGTCTACTTGAGTAAGAATTGTTTGAAGTCATCTGCGTAAGGTATAAAAATACATATGCACACACTTCCAAGCAAAAGTCCTAAAACCCATGGCTTTGTTGCTTATTTGGGAGCCATGTATATATCCTCCCATTGTCCCCTTGTAAATTGCTTTTCCAGTCTCTCTTCCCAATCTTTACTCACCTTCCTTGGTTGATTCTGACAGTTATCATTCAATATTACATATCCCTTTGACTTATTATTCCTTTTTAAAAGCAACTTCACTTCTATATTTGACTAAAACCTCTAGCAGAGAAGGTCTTAATCTTAAGACTTTTCTATCCCTTTCTCATTGCCTATACTGTGATATCATTCCCTGGTAGGGAACGCAATCTCTAACCTGCAGTCCAAACTTCCTGGCCTCATCCCACTCTATTATCTTTCCCTCTCTAGTTATTTGCCCCAATAACTTGATTCCTTAGCCAATTTTCTCCAGTAAATTGCAGCCCATTCTGGCCTATTTTCTATACCCTTGCTTGCAGTCACCTGTATTGGAACAATCTACTTTCTTCATTCCTGTATTGGTTTAGTTCTTAGAATACTCCCTGCAATATTTATGAATATAATGTTTCATATGTTTGTCATTCTCCTTAAGCATCCAAAATCCCACTATCTTCTTATTTCTTGAACTCATCCCCTGCTTCATCATCATCCCGTTCCACTTTGAATTATAACCTTCTGCTTGTGTTATATGTATATGAGCCTTAACTGAGTATCTAAACTATTCCTTGTTCTAGTGGAATGATCATCTTTTCCCACTTAACTCTATACCATCTTCCCATCCCAGAAAAATTCCTTCAACTTTTTGTTAATCATTGTCCACAACTTCTCCTCTGGTTTATAAAAATACGAGTGACCTGATACATATCCATAAACAACAGCTTCCAGTTTTTCAGTTTTTGTGGATTATCCTTTTTTTTAGTCTCTTCCCACTTATCTTTAGCTGCCATAACAGAAGTCTTTTTAATCCATACTCATAAATACTTCATCTTATCATGTCCCCAGAAATTTGGGTATTGCTGAACTAGTTTGTGCGTGAGTGCATAATTTATAGCCTTTTTTAATCTTGATTAATTTTATATCCCCAAAAGAGTTGAAACTGTCTCAAATGTTCCACAGCACTGAGATGTCCTTTTCTAGATTTATCTGGTACAAAATAATATCATCTTCAAATAAATCCAACTTTTTCTGATTACTGTACAGTTATATCTTTGAACTTCTGAGACTCTTATTTTCTTTGCCAATGGTCCTAAATATTAGGCAAATAATAAAGGAGAAAGAGAGCACCCCTGCCAGGTTCCTCTGTTCAAACATAACTTATCAGAGAGGAATCCTCACACTTTAATTGTTCTTTCCACTTTTCCCAGTTAGGGATTGCCACTGCAGATCACCTGTCCGCTCATGATTGGCAGTAGAGTTTTACAGTGTCAAGTTGCTAGCCCAGTACCCAACCTTCCACAGAAGGCACCCATGTGCATGCACTCACATCTAGGGCCAATTTAGAGAGTGCAATCCACCTACAGCATGTCTTTGGGATGTGGGAGGAAACCAGAGCACCCAGAGGAAACCCATGCAACCACAGGAAGGACATGCAGACTCCACACAGAAGGCACCCCAGTGGAGGATCATACTGGAGAACCTCTTGCTGTGAGGTGGCAATGCTAACCGCTGCACCACCGAGGCCACCTGAACCCTCACACTTTAATTCTTGCCCCAAATCCTTTATATACCCTCCTAATTAACCTTACTATTATTGTATCAGAGAATTCAAATGCTTCCATTGCCCTACTCTTAAAATCGCAGTATACTCTGTTGAATGCTTTCTCTGCATCAAGACCCACTAACAACATCCTGCTTCCCTCTGGATCATCATTGCTTTGTTAATGTTGTGAAATGTTGGTCAAAACCACATTAATGCATATCCAGTTCAATTTTGGCAACATCTTTGTCATTTTTTTAGTTGGTATTGACATTACACTGTATAATCATGGTTAAAAATGAGTCTATATGATGCTGAGTCTGATGAGTCTTTACCGTCCTTGGGTAATACAGCCACGAAACCTTTCTTCCAAGATGCTGGTAATTACCCTCTTACTGTTAAACAAAATCTTCCAGATCTTTAGCACTTTCTTCCCACTTAACTTTAAAACTTCCATGGGAATATCATATTTTCCTGGAGACATCCTTGCAGATCAGTCATTCATCACCATTTTTATCTCATCTCGTCCTGTCTTAACTATTAAATCTGATGCTATCTGTGTCATTATTCATCACTGATGGTTCTTGGATCCAATCTCGCATCCGAGCCAGCAACCTCTCAGACATATCCAGGGCTGAAGCACCTCCCCTTCCCATGACCCCTTGCTACCTTCTAACCCTCAGATCTTGTTTGCTGCTTAAACACTTCAGATGTGGTCCAGGCTCAGGCTAGTAGATAGCAGATAAGTGCTTTCCTTTCTTGGGTTTTTGTAGCTTTTAAGACATTATTTGTACGTCTCTATTGGTAGTTTAGTTAGTTGTTAGTTTACCTCCCCTCCCAGTTACTAAATTCTTAAATTTAATTGAGAATCCCCCCTTTTTTCCAGTGTCTACCGCTTCTCACCCTTTTTCCTTTAGGGTAGTGTAGGAAAAAAAATCTTTTCTCTATCCCTCCCTTTTGTTTCTGGGGTTAAATTACTTATAGCTGGGGCGTGTGTGTGTGTGTGTGTGTGTGTGTGTGTGTGTGTGTGTGTGTGTGTGTGTGTGTGTGCATGTGTTACCATGGCTGAAAAACCCTCTGGGTTTGAAAGATGCTCCTCCTGTGTCAGAAGATGCCTTGTTCTGACTCACATGAGGAGTGTCTGTATTGCTTGAGGTTGGCACATCTGGAGGTTGAATGGAACATTTATGTCACATTCAACCCTAGGGCCCTCATGGAGCACTGCAGCAAGCTTTACTGAAGGGTGGTCCTCTGCCCTTGACTCTCCCTCCAAGCCCTCTCAGGAGCCCAAGAAGAGGCCTCCTTCTTCCTTGGGGGGGGTCTCCTTCTCTTTCTAAGAAGCCGAGGCTCTCGGGTTACAGATCCCTGGATCTGAGTCCAGCCTCTTTGGCTTTGGATCTGAGATCTGCCGCTCTGACAGCCTCAGATCAGACCCTTGGATACAAGGCCTTGGTGGTGTGGAGGCCTTCAGGTCTGAGTAGGCATAAGCCATCCTTGGATCCAATAGCTCTGTCAGATCCCATTGTTATTGAGAGTTCTCCTTCCCAGTCATCCAGAATGTCAGATCCAACTCATTGGAGTAGATCCCCTTCTCGGGACCATAGGGCAGTGGGATCCAAGGTCAGATCCCCAGCTAGATCTGGCCACTCATCTGCTTTGTCCAGATTCTCCAGAAGTCTCCTTCCCTTGGATATGGATAGGATGATGAGGAGTTTCCTCAAGGCCCAAATCAAGTTGGGCTTGCTTCTGTCCCAAGCCCACATGGTTTGGAGACCCTCCCCATCTGCAGGACTGCACTCTTCTTTCCAGTCCATCAGGATTTAGAATGTCAGGACTAGGAGATTTCTAGTAAGAGGCCAATGGTGTTGGGTATTTCCCCCTTCTCAACACCATCATGGTTCCTGGCTGGCTCTGTTCAACTGCCCTCAGACCATGCTGCACCTTGCCTCCAGGAAGTCAGTGCAAGTTCCCTGGGGGTGGGTTTGAATCCAGATTTTTCAGACCATCTCTTTCCCATGGGGGCTTCGGCACCAGACAGTTTGGGCCAATATCATTAGGGGTCTTTGCTGCTGTGTCAGGGTCCCTCCTCCATTCCCAGGTGACCCCAGCTGCTGGGGAGGGGGGATCATAGTGCAGCCCGTCGGCCTTCTGGGTGGTAGAGAGGACCTTCTCCAGTTTGGCAGTTACCTCTCCTTCTTCTCTAGGTCCTCTTCAGTTTCTCATGGGTTTTGGTGCTGAGGCTTCCCCCAGATTTCTGCCTGAGGAAGTTTCCTTTGGGGACATCCTGGATGTTCTCAAGCAGAGAGGCGGTTGGTCTTCCCCAACCCCATCTTTGGAGGAATCCATATTCCTGAAGGCCTTCATGATGGCTCATCTTCTACCTGGGTTTCCCCACCTGCTGATGAGCTTGTGGACCTTATCACCAGCAGGGCTTGTAAGGAGCTGGACACTTTGGAATCTGTGCCCAAAGAAGATGGCAAATTCCTCAGTCCTCCCAATGATAGAGCATTTTGGAGCAAAGGGGTACCTGTCAATGCCATTATGGTGGCCACTGCCACAAAGAAGGAGCTAGCTGAGCAAAGCTCCTTGTTCCATCCTCTGAACAGGGATTCCCAGGTGAGTGGCCATTTCGGAAAGCATGTGTTAACCTCAGGTAATTTTGGATTGCAAGCAACTAATTACTTGTCTCATTTTATCCGGCTTCAGAGGAATTTGGTCTCGGAGTTTGCTACTTCCCCGCCAGAGTTGTTGCCTCAAGAGAGTGTCAAACTGGTCTCTCTGAGGCTGTCTACTCTAACATCTTTGGCTAATACTTCGATGAGGTTGATCTTCAGTACTGCAGAGGCCACCTCTCGAGTGGCAGGCACCAGCATAGCTATTCGATGGCATGCCTGGCTTCGCCTTTGAGGGTTTGCAGAACTCTTTAATGCATCTTTCACTAACTCCCCCTTTGACAGTTCCACCTTGTTTGGACTGTCTGTTAAGGAAACCTTAACCCACAGTGAGCAGGAAGGCAAGACTCTTTCCATAGTAGGGATCAAATTTTCTATTCCCCAGTGGTCCTTTTCTAAGACCCAGGGAGGAAATAAGAAACTTTGGTTCTGGATGACTTAGTCTTCTTTTCAGGATGCTCCCCAGGAATCCTCTTCCACAGGCTAGGGAAGGGGATTCAATAGCAGATGCCACCCCAGGGGCAGAGGGGGTCTGCAGAACCAAGGCTCCTGGGAACCCTTCTTAGAGAAACTCTTTCAGCATTCTTGAGATACTGCCTGACTGTCCTGCTCTGGAGGCAGTTGGGGGTTGACTCTTCCTTCACCCACTAGCCTGGACAAGTCTCACCTCTGATCAGTGAGTGCTAAAATTATTTCCAGGGGTTACTCTATTCCCGTCTCTCAGCACCCTCCAGTTCAGAAATTTCTCCTGGATGTTCCACCCCACCAAAGGGAGTTGGCCTATCTCGAGGTTCAAAAAGCCATCCAAGAGGTCCCAACAGGACAACAAGGGTCCGAAACTTACTCTCACTTCTTTTTGGTACCAAAGAAGACTGGGGACCTATATCCGATTTTGGACTTCAGTGAGATAAGTCTTTCTGTCAAGAAATCCAAGTTCTGGATGGTCACTGTTCAGTCCATTCTGCCTCTCCTGTGCAAGGATGATCGGATGTGCTCAGTAGATCTCAAGGACATGTACTATCATATAAAGATCGACAGACACTCCGGGAGACACTTACACTTTTGTTGGAGGGTCAATCATTGCCAGTTCAGAGCCCTGCCCTTTGGACTCACCACAGCCCCCTAGGTGTTTACCAAATGTATGGCAGTGGTAACATCTCATCTCTGGCTGCAAGGTTTCCAGGTTTTTCCATACCTGGATGATTGGCTTCTCACAGCTTCTACGAGGCATCAACTATCTGTGGCCACCAGGTATGTCCTCAATCTTTTCCTGTCTCTAGGCATCACAGTGAATCTTCCCAAATCCAATCTAGTTCCGAGCCAAAATCTAGAGTTCATTGGGTGTCCAACTGGACACAGTATCAGAGACTACAGCACTGACTCCCCACAGGGTTCAGCTGATTTGAGATCAAATCTGTCTTTTGCTAGATCTAGCACGTCCGTCGGTTCACTTGATCCTCCAAATGTTAGACTCGATGGTGGCTGTGATTCATTTAGTGCCTCTAGCCAGGTATCACATGCTAGTTATCCAATGGACCTTGGCAGTCCCATGGTCCATTCTATCCCAGACCATGTCCATGACCATAAAGTTGAGTCAGGTGTGCAGGAATCATTTTACTTGGTGGCTTCAGTCTCAGGATTTATATCTAGGCAGACCATTTTGTCTTCCTCCGCCCAAGGCCACAGTGACCATGGATTCATCCCTGTTGGGGTGGGGCATTTTCAGGGCAGGACAGTTCAAGGCACGTGGTTCCCTGCAGAGACCAAATTGCACATAAATGTCCTGGAGGTAAGAGCAGTCCTTCTAATGTTGCAAGCCTTTCAGGAATGCCTCCCTCTGGGGACTGTAGCATTTCAGACGGACAATATGGCTGGTGTCTGATACATTAACAAGCAAGGGTGAACATGATCATATCACCTGTGCAGAGAGGCCATGAGAGTGTGGGAATGGTTGATGTCTTCCAGGTGCTTTCTTCTCATATACCCGGGAGTTCCAATGTGTTATCCGACAGACTCAGCAGGTCCATCTTGATTCCTCACTAGTGGTCCCTGAATCCGTCAGTAGCAAGACTAATCTTCGATTGTTGGAGTTAACCTTGCTGCGATCTTTTTGCCTCACCAGTCAATCACAAATGCATCAGTTACTTTGCTGTGATTCCTCCCATCAGGGGAATCACCCAGGGATGCTCTAGTTCATGATTGGCCTCTGGGTCTTCTCTATGCTTATCCTCCCATTCCCCTAATACCCAAAGTCCTTCAGAAAGCTCATTGCTTTGAGACTCCTGTCATCTTCATTGCCCCTTTCTGGACTTGTCAGCCATGGTTCTCCTTCCTAAGGTCTTATCCGAAGTATCCTCCTTGGATACTAGATCCAATTCCAGAACTTATTTCCCATCCCAGGGAACTTACACTTCCCAGTCTCAGGACCCTTCATCTAACTGCATGGTTTCTTCAGTTCCAGTAATCGTTTAGCAGTCCAGGCTTCCTTCCGCGGTGAGTAGCATTATTTTGGCTTCTCAAAAAATATCTACGAAGGAGGTGTATTCCAGTAAATGGAAAAGGTTTTCCATTTGGGCCAGACAGTGACATCTGCATCCCTTTTCAGCCCCTCTTCCTAAAAGTTTGATCTTCTTGTCTTCCCCTTTTCAGGATGGGGTGAGTTTTTCTACCATTAAGTTCCAGTTGGCTACCATCTCTAATTTCCATATCAACAATGAGCCTACCTTTCCTTCCAAATTGTGCAAAGCTTTTCTGAAAAGAGTTATTCTTCTTAGACCTCCTATTAAGGATCCTTCCCTGCCATGGGATTTGACCTTGGTGCTGCAGTCCCTGAAGCAAAAACCTTTTGAACCAGCTGGTTCATGTGATATTAAACTCCTTTCCTGGAAGACAGCCTTTTTAGTGGCCATTACTTCTGCCACAAGGGTCTCAAAACTTCAAACTCTGTGCATTAAGCCTTCATTCATGATTTTTCATAAGTATAGGATGTCTCTTAGAAGTAATCCTTCCTTTCTCCCTAAAGTGGCCTCGGAAGGTAATCTCAGTCAATCGATTTAATTACCTGTCTTCATCCCTAATTATTCTAATAGAGGAGAATATATCTTGCATTGTTTAGACATTCACAGGCAATTGCATTTTTATCTAAAAAGGACTGAGAAATTTAGAAAGTCGGACCAACTCTTTTTAGCCTTCTCTCAAAGCAGAAAAGGCCAAGCAGTTTCCAAAGTGACTATTTCCAGTTGGATTGTTAGTTGTATTTCTTTCTTTTATGCTAGTAGGCATTTAGAGTTATCCAGACCGATTAAAGCCCACTCTACTAGGTCTGTTGCTATGTCATCAGCCTTCTTGGCTAGATTTTCCCTTGATGAGATTTGTGCTGCTGCAATTTGGTCTAATCCACACACTTTCACTTTGCCCTGCAAATTGGACTTTGTGTCTGGGAACAGGGTTTCCTTTGGTTCCTCCGTGCTCCGGCATATACTTCCTTGAGGCTACCCAGGATACATAGTAGCTGGGGAATCTGACCATAAGTGATGAATAATGACATGGATGGCATCAGATAAAGAGTTATGTACTTATCATAACTTGTCATCTGTGCTCTCCAGTGTCATTATTCATCACATTCCCACCCTCCTCCCAGTTACCTTCTGGAGGTTCTGGCAAGGTTGCTCTGGCTTATATTGAGTGAGAAAATCTTTGACTTCTAGTGCAGTTGTTTCTACTAATTTAGTAACATTGATCTGAGGGCTAGAATGTAGCAAAGGATCATGGGAAGGGGAGGAGCTTGAGCTCTGGATCTGTCTGAAAAGTTGCTGGCTCAGATCCAAGACCCATCGGCGAAGAATAATGACACTGGATAGCACAGATGCCAAGTTATGGTAAGTACATAACTCTTTTTGTAGAGCCTCATCTTCTTCTAATCTTGGCATAATTAAGTCTTCCATAAGCATTTCCATTTGTGCCCTTTCTTGGTTTCCACATTCCTGTGCTTTATACACATTTTCATAACATTTCTGAAATATCTCTCTAAGATTTCTGCTTATTTATCTTACCTCGGCACTGTAAAAATCCACTGTCAATCATTAGCGGACCGGAGTTCTGCTGTGGTGACCCCTAACTGGGAAAAGACGAAAGACATTAGTTTTAGGCTTACGAAAACTGATGACTACCTTTTCTACTTTCTGCTTCCTAACTTATACTAAACATTTTTGCATTCTGCAGTTATCAAAAAATAGTTGCTTAACAGCAGTCTTTCTAAACTATTATTTTTTTATTTAGCACTCTGCAGAAACTCCTGTTCTTGTTCTGAGATTCCCCTTATTCTGCAATACTTTAACCTTTGTCAGTCCTTCTAAATAATTCCTATTACTTCTTAACCATATATTTTTCTTTTCTTTCTGCCCTATTATTAAACTCAATTGTAATGTTATCCCAGTCACTCTATACCCCTTCTGAAGAAATATAGATATTCTCTAATGACTCTTGAATATTTTCCATTACCCGTTGCTTAAATTCCTCTCTTTTTAGCAGGTACATGGGAAAGTGCCAGTGTCTCATTTTACTTCATTACCCTGCATTTTTATCTTAGTTATTGTTGGTGCATTAATTGAAATAGTTATTGGATGTATGGTGATATGCACATGCACCTGTGATATATAATTGTATCCAGGCTAGCCCAATTATTGTGCGCTAAGGAATATGTAAATTCAGTCTGAGTTCCTACTACTAAATTTGCATCTTCCATAACAAATGTTTCATAAATTTCTTCAGAAACCTATCCTCTCTTGTAATATTTTCCCCTTCTAGGTCCCCCTGTTACATCACCACTATTGCAAATCCAGATCCTTTTCCCATCTATAAGAAACATTCCTTGCTGAAAGCTGATTATTTCTCCCAAAATGTTCTTAAGCCCCATAACAGAAGTTTTGGGTGGAATATAAGTATGTGCCAGCATAATCCTCCTCCCTTGCCAGTAGCACCTTACTACCACAAATCTACCATTATTGCCTTTTTTCCTCTTCTCTCACTATTGACGTCCCTCTAACAATCGGTATTATTACTCCCCTTTTCCTTTGTCCATGATATTCTGCACAATATCCATCTTCAAATCCTTTCTTTATTAAATTCACATGTTCATTTCTTTCCAAATGTGTGTCCTGCAGTCAGCATTTCTTAAAATAATTCAGTATTATTTTGTTTTTGTTCTGTAAGGCCATTCATATTCCAAGATAATATAAGTTAACCACTTTATCTTGCTCCATAAACTGCACCCTTTGTCCTTCTCTAATGATGCCATGAACTGAATCAGTGAATATCTTTCAACAAGACCATTAAAATACTTTTTGAAAATGGCTTATCTAGCCATGATGCCCCCATGCCTGGAGTTCAACAGAAGTCAGTCCTTACTCCTAATCATTTTTTCTTTTACATAAATGGCCTCCCTTCCTTCATCCCCTCCTTGAAAACCACCTTATGTGCTGGTTATTTTCTTCTTCTTTGTAGCACTCTGTAAATCAGGGCTATCCTAGATCTTCAAAAAGGTTTAGAGAATATCAAAGCAGTCTGACAAGGCTTGATGAAACTGCATGCCTCCCTGATCACTCCATGTTAGGAGCTTAATTAGTTATATTTTGGTGACTAAATGGACATTCATTGTCAGCAACCAAGATTGACTCTGGAAAGGATGTAGTAATGCAAGGATGGCTGAAAGAATGGAAACTATAGTTGAAATAGGGAATGTGGAAAAATGTGTAGTGATAACATTAAGGAGGAGGGATGGCCACTGCAACAGTGTTTCACTGATAATACAAAATATTCAATTGAATGTCAGGGAAGTAGTACTGGGAGACCTGGAAGTAGTGAAGACTGGTCTGTGGAATATATTTGGATTATTGGAAGGATACTTAAAACATCTGGAATTACTTGAAGAAGATGAAGTAACATTTTTACATACCCAACAGCTATGTTGCCTACTCAGCAGCAGGCTGTTGAGGTGTGAAATAAGATGGAAAATGTGGGTGGTCAACTGGAAAAAGTGCTGCAAGCCTTGATTGTAATGAAAGATATGGCCCAAAGCAAAATTTTAGACTGATTGGGGAAATTAAAGGAGAAAAAAATTATTAGATTTAATGGATTTTGTGAGAACCAAGATACACTAGGCAGATTTTACAGAATCATCATTGGGAATCAAGAAGGTGTGTAGATTGCTGCTAAATGGATCAGAAATGTTATGTGGTCATCCCAGGCTCATTTTGTTGCATTTTGTATTTGTATACAAGAATGAAGAAGTACTGTGGCACTTGTGATGGCCACCTAGGAAATTAATAGTACAGGTCAGATGGTACATATGGATGCTAATTATTCAGCTGCAACCTTTCGACGGACACACTGCACTTTATGGATGCTGTCAGAAAGTGTAAGAGATGTAGTCTGAAATTTAGGATAACTTTTCCAGCAGTGCTGAAAGCTTTTTCAGTAGGCCAAACTAAAGGAGTTGCCACTTCAGTCATTCCTCAATAATTCTGAGAGTACTGCAGACTTAAATGTATGAGATCTGTAAATCTAACTAGAGGTGGAAGTGGAATGAAAGGATCAACAGGAATTGGATGGAAAAGGAATTTTTTTTTACATACTGCACCTGGAAATCAATGATATAACAGATTTCCTTTAGCTGTTTAAATATGCATTACTGTGAAGGCAGTATACCTAAAGCAGAACTCTAAGACTGAACATATTAAGTAGATGGCCTAACTATGAGAGTTAAACTGGAAAATGTTTACGCAGTAAGAATAGACTGCACAGTTGAATTAAAGAGATAGCTAAACAGTTTATTAAATATGAAATATTCATTAAACTAAAGATAGTGAAATTTAACTGGGACACTGAGATGTATTCTGCATAACTGCTGTCAACATTTTTTTTTAATTTCTTCAAATAATTTGCTTTTCTAATAATGTAATGGACCCCATTCCTTAGGCAAGGCACAATTATAGTCCTAACTAGTAGTAACTAGTAGTTCAGTCTTTGATGTTTGCCAAGAGTGCTCTTCCTAGCATCCACAATGAACAAAGAATTGCCTCCTCCTGCATTTCAGTGGCATTACATGTAATGGCAGCATATTTAAGTATGCTTAAAAATTATTTTTATTAACCCTGTTGCAACTGTCTTTATCCCACATTGCTCTAATCTCTCCTTGCAAATCCTGGTATCGTTTGACTTTATGTCCATCCATTGTGTAGGAAACAATAATTTCTAGGTGTAGCTCTTTCAATGATTAATGATACTTTTATCTTTTTTTCCTTGTGTGCTATATTTGTTTTTATTGCGTCTGTTTTTTAACTGTTGGTATTGGATGGTCCTGTGTAATCAAAACTTCTTAATTTTCAGTAATGCTTTGTGATTCATGTTTCTAGTGCTTTTCACTACTTGTATATTGTAGTATTTGCACAATTTCCAGTGCAACAGTTTTGCCATATTGCTGTGCCTCTCAGTAAACAAACCCTAAGCCGGGAGTGTATCACAACTACCAATAAGATGAGAAGCTGTCTCTAGTTCAGAATTGCAGAACCTGAGCCTGTCTATTTCTCAAGCTGTTTTTCTGTAGACTTTGTAAACTAACATGTACACAGGTGGCTATATTGAGACGCCATTATTACCCTTTCAGTTTTTGGTTTAATTTCACCTCTCCTTAACCGTTCATATGTTCATAGGTTCACAGCTGTGTACTAGGCTAATGGCCCTGCAGCCTGTACAAGCCTAGCCCATAGGATTACCCTGGCATCATGCCACCCAACCTTAGTTCCTAGTGCCTCTGTCGAGTAGAGCCACTGGAGTGATCCCCGGTGTGAATTTTATATTTCCCATCCACTCATCAAGATTTCTCTTGAAGAAGGCAAATGAGGTACTCTGCTTGACATGTATGGGAAGTCTATTCCATAGCATGGGCAGTGTCTGGGTTATGATCCTGTCCCTTCAGCATGTTCTGTTGATTGTGGTAATGAGGTTGAGGTCTCTGGAGTGTGTGGTGTGGAGGGATTGGGATTTCTTTAGATGTAGTATTTCTAACAGAGCTGGGTCAGACATGGCTTTGTAAAGTCAAGCAACGATCACCTCTTAAGTAGGTGATATGAGACAGAATAGTTGGAGTTTTTTGAGTCTGTCCATATAGGACAAGTGTTTAAGGCCTAGGATCCTCTTTGTAAGGTACTTTTGTGGCCTGTCCAGTTGTTGCAGGTGTCTAGTGAGGTACATGCCAAATGGGGCTTTGTACTCGATGATTGGCCTAATGAGGGAAGTCATTAGTATAGGGAGACAATGACCTCTTTCTTCCTGGATGCAAAACCCTTTGTAATGAGATGTGCCACGTAGAAGGACTTTGTGACCACAGTGGCAATGTGGTGGTCAAAAGAGAGGTTGCTGTCAACCTGTGTTTCCAGATCTCTTATAATGCCTTCTTTCTTCAGTGGACTACCATCAATGTGGTAATTCAAGAGAACCGGGTTTTTCCCAAGGGGGATGACGACACATCTTTTGGCATTGAGCTTAAGGCCATGGTTTTGACACCAGTCGTTGGTCTCAGTGAGACCTTTCTGTGGGATGTCAACATCACTTGGGGAGTTAATAGTAGCTCCCAACTTGCAATCATCTGTGAACTTTGTCAGCAAGAGTCCCTTCATGTTGGCCTGGACTTCAGAGATGTTGATAACAAACAGGAGAAGACCTAGGACCGAACTCTGTGGGACTCCACTTGTGACTGATCAGCAGTCTGACTTGGAGTCAGCTACTTTCACACTGTGGGTTCTATCTGTGAGACAGTTTGCAACCCACCTAGTGATATAGGGGTTGATGCCCAGCTTAGTGAGTTTTTCTATGATTCCTGAGTGGGGAATGGTATCAAAACCCTTGGCCAGATCAAGGTAGGCTGTATGAACCACCTTGGCTTCATCCACAGCTCTGGTGACTGACTCAGAGAAGTCGACCAAGTTGAGTAGGCATGATCTACTCTTTACAAAACCAAACTGTGTAGGATCCAAAGTTTGGAGATTCCCTATATCCTTAAGTCCATGATGATGCGTTCCATAGCCTTGCATCTCAGACTTGTCAGGCTAATGGGGCGATAGTTCCCAGGCTCTGTAGTTGTTCCTCCTTTGTGGAGAGGGATGACTGTAGCAGTGCGCCATTCATTAGGGACAAAGCCTGAGATGAGGCTGTGATTAAACAGGGCACACAGGTGAGGAGTCAGTTCACTCTGTAGTTCATGTAGAACACAGCCAGGGATATTGTCAGGTCCCATAGAAGCTGTATTCTTGGCCTTGGACAGTGCTGTTTTAACCTGTGCAGCAGTAATAATGGGTGCCTTATTGTGATTGGTCCTTTGGGGGGGAGTGGTAAAGTTGGCACTGAATCTGTCGGCCAGTATATTGGCAATATCTATTGGCTTGGTATAAGAGGTACCATTGTGCAGTAGCTCAGAACAAATCTGGGTATTGCCGTGGAGATTCTTTACATAACTATAGAAGGCCTTGTGGTTGTCTTTACTATCTGCTGCAATTTTTTTTCATAGCTAGCTTTAGAGGGTGTGATGAGGGACCTCAACCTTTTGTTGAGGCTGATAAGGGAGCTTTTCCAGTCTTGGGACTTCACCTTATTCCACATCAGTTTCCCCCTTCTGTTGGAGAGTTTGTTTATGGCAGGGGACCACCAGATTAGATTCCTTTTTTTTGAGGAGAATGTTTTGGTTCTATTGAGTATGGCGAGATCCATGCACTTGTGTACGTGTTCGTACAGTGCACAGGTGTATGATTCAGTGGTCATGCAACTATTCTCCATTTGCATGGGAGCCATGAAGTTAGCCACCTCTGTTTTTAGGAGCCTAAAGTTAGCTTTGGAGAAGTTTTTCATGGTGGTTACCTTTGTGGGGGGTGGGGGTGGGAGGGATGTGGATTTCCAAGGTGATTAGCTTGTGGTCGGATCTAACCAGGGAGTAGTTGACTATTGGTGCAGAGCAATGGTTGCCTATGTTAGTAATGACCAGGTCAAGGATCTTGCTACCTCTAGTGGGGGTAAGAACATGCTGGTCCAGGGCATTGGAATTAATGAATTGCAGGAAGCATTGGGCAGGTGTATTGGTACATGAATAGTTTTCACAGTTAATGGAGGGGTAGTTGAAGTTGCCCAGTATGAGAGAGTTAGGTTGGACCCCAATATTCTCCAGTGTGCTTAGGAACATGGAGTGTGAGTCTTCGGACATGGTTGGGGACCTATAGCAGGCTACAACCTGAATTGTTGTCTTACCCAATGTTAGATACACCTGAAGTATCTCAGATGCATTATGTTGGGCAACCAGTCTGGAGGTGTGTACATCCTTTATGAATATGGAAACACCACCGCCTTTGGAGCTTCAGTCCAAGTTCTGGGGCTGAAAGGTGTGGAATGAGTTAGAGCCTGGTAATGCAGGGGTGCTTTCTGCTGTCTTGAACCAGGTCTCTGCTACAGCACAAATGTTGATGTTCTCCATTTTAAGGAGTGCTTCGAGCAAGTGCATTTTGAGATTTAGACTTCTAACATTGAGCAACATGACTCTCAGGTTGCATTTGTTTGTAGCTGTTACGGTGGTAATTTGGTCTTTGGAACATCACCTAAAAAGGCATTATAGGAGTGGCAAGAGCCTTGGCAAGTATCCAGAAGCCCAGGGGTGACAGATACAGGCCATCTCTGGCAAAGCATTGAGGTCTGTCAATTATGTCATCCCAGGCAGACAGATACTGGATCCCCTTAGAATGATACCAGAAACTTAGCCAATTGTTGAAATCTATCATTTTCTGCTTGTACTGTGATATCATTCTGGGTGATGGTAGAATGCTGCTTAGGGCTAGGGTCATACCTGTCTGGGCTACATAATCCGAGAGCTACTCCATGTCTCTTTTCATGTAGTCCAGGGAGGTACATCTCAGGTCATTTACACCCACATGTACAATGACAGAGTCATATTCATACCTGTTGTTGAGGGACCTGAGTTTGTGCGTTATGTGGCAATTTCTGGCACCTGACAGGCAACTGACTGTTATTTTCTCCTTATTCAACCTAGTGAGTGGGACATCAGTGTGCCTCACTATCGAGTCACCTATGACTAGTGTGTTGGGCATGCTGTTTTGCCTTTGGGGCTTTGGTTGAGTGGCACACTGTTTAGGAGAGTTATGTGTCTTATTGTTAGTGTTGTGTTGTGGTGGTCGAGTGCGTTTCTGCCTTGGAGGTCTCTGCTGTTCAGGTAGATTTTTATTCAGATCCTTGGCAAAGGTGGTGTGTGGTTTGTGTTTTTATGTGAAGGCAGTGCTGGTGTGTGTTCTGGAGGCTATGTGTTCCATGTGGTGTGGTGCAAGTATTGACCTTCTCCTCTTGACCAGCTATTCCAGTCTTGGCTGGAGAGTACGTGGCTTCCAGTTTAGATATATAAGTGCATCTGTCGCAAGTCTGAGTGTTGGGAGGTAAGAGGAGAGGGTTGTCAGTGTACATGAGGCAGTTGCTACATTGCCTCAGGTTGCCCAAGTTCACTATGGTTAATAGGAGAAAGCACAGGGAACTGACCTTTAGACATGCCTGGTGGGGTGGGCATTAATAATAAGTACTGGAGCTGTTTTATGGTAGAACGTTTAGTGCTGGTAGCACTTTTGTGTGCAACAATAATTGCTGCAAGAAGTCTGGTAAAGTGCTAAACTAATAAGCTAATAAAAGTGCAGGAGAGGAGAGAGCTAGCAGATTAAGGGAAAATTTGAAGAACAGACTTTGACACTGCTCAGAAGCTTACAAACAGCCCTGGATACAGCAAATCTGTATCTGGACTAGACTAGTTACAGGAAAGGCAGGAAAAGTGCAAATGCAGACTTTTAAAGCAGAAACTTGAAAGAGATGGAAAAACTGCTCAAACGGCCAATAAACTACAATTTCTAGACCAGAAACCACTCCTCTTGTGGTAGCTAGACTATCTAGTGCTTACCACTCCCACTGACAAGCTAGAAGGCTTCCCTCCAACACAGAAAGGCTTGGGGGGCTCAGAAGCTTACAAACAGTCTTGGATAGAGGAAATCTGTATCTGGAATAGACTAGTTACAGGAAAGGTGGGATACAAGCGCAAATGCAGGCTTTTAAACCAGAAAGTTGAAAGAGATGGAGAAACTGCCCAAATGGCCAATAAATTGCAATTTCTGGGTCATAAACCACTCCTCTTGTGGTAGATAGGCTACCTAGTACTTACCACTCCCACTGATAAACTAGAAGGCTTCCCTCCAACACAGAAAGGCTTGGGAGGCTCAGAAGCTTACCAACAGTCCTGGATACAGCAAATCTGTATCTGGACTAGACTAGTTACAGGAAAGGTGGGAAACAAGTGCAAACATGGGCTTTTAAACCAGAAAGTTGAAAGAGATAGAAAAACTGCCCAAACAGCCAATAAACAACAATTTCTGGGCCAGAAACCACTCTTCTTGTGGTAGATAGGCTACCTAGTGATTACCACTCCCACTGATTAGCTAGAAAGCTTCCCTCCAACACAGAAAGGCTTGGTGGGGATCAGAATTTTACCAACAGTCCTGGATACAGCAAATCTGTATCTGGACTAGACTAGTTACAGCAAAGGCAGGAAACAAGCTTAGAATTGTATTTTTTTCAGAAAGCAGCTAAAACAGCACTAAAAACAATTCAAATGCAGTACAAGCTAGCACACTTGAGTGTTTAGCAGTATTAAAGCAAATACAGTTTAAATAAATGCACTTTATTTAAAATGCATTCTGAACTAAATTCATTTGTTCTTTTATTCAACTCTGAACAGTTTAAAGTGCCAAAATATACTTATCAGCTGATAAGCACACTCAGTCAGAACACAAGGAGATTTTTTTTTTGTTTTTTTGGTGATCAACTTTTAGTTGCTCCTGGAGTTGTCTGTATTTAGCAATATAATTTTGGGTTTTGCAAGCTTCATTTCTTTTCTTCTGGTCCTGTTCTTTATATTCTTACTTTTTTGGCATGTTCTGTTGATTCTTGATTTTCATTTACTTCTGGTTTCAGCTCCATTTCTACTTCTTTCTGAAGTACTTTTGCTTATCTGAGCAAATATGCCATTTTAGATTTTTTTTCTTCTTACCTTAGGATTGTTCCACTATATTCAGATCTGTTGATGTCAACTAATATGCATATAGTCCCATGATTGCAGACCTATGTATATACTTAATATTAATGAGGACCATACTACCTTCAGACAAAGGATTTATAATCTTGCCATGCACCAGCTTTTATATATAATTTGATAAGCATGAAGCGTAGTTCTTGTTTACTTGGCAAACTGATTCAGTGCTGCTTGAAACTAGTCAGTCACATCAAAGCTGTAAGTTAGAAGAAGAAAAGCAAACTGATTTATAGCTTGAATGCTATTTATAGATGTCAAGGCAGTTTTCAATGTTAGGTTTAATCTTCTGAAGTGTTCCTTACTTTGCTTTGTTCTCAATTGATCATGTTTTATTGACAACCCTTCAACTATTGCCAAATATTTCTACACACCCTCCTGTTTAGGTTCCTTTATATTACACTCCTGGTCCAATCTATTTTCTTGGCACTATAGTTTTCTTGTATAAATGTTGCTTTTGCACATTTATCAAGACCAAATGTCATTTTAATATAATCTTAGAAAGTTTTAACCATTTGTAGTTGTGCTTTCAGTCGCTTGTCTAATGAGCTGCTCAATTTTAAATCATCCACAAAATAGATGAGATGTCTTTGAAAAATGCTGATTTGTGGAAGTTAAGATGTAATCATAGCCTTGTCTATTAAATGAACAGCTTAATGGTTAAGGGCAGTGTCGGCTGGTGACTTCCAAAGGGAGGCTGCAGGAGACAGCTGAATGAGTGGGGCCAATGGGAAGGGGGTGTGGCCAACTAGAAAGGGGCAGAGCTATGCTCAAAACCACAACAACTGGAACTTTAATTAAATATGCTGCCCTGGGTGCCAGACTGTCATTACGAGACTCCAATAAAGACAAAATGAAGTGCAGGAGAAAAAAATATTTCAATGCGTTGGCTACATGACAGCTTTCTTAATATCTAGATGGAAACAAAAAGGTTGTGAGGCATGAAAAAATAAATTACTTTTTAAATACATTACTGGAATGTCAGTCAAAATCAAGTATATATAAAAAAAGAAGCAGCACTTAACTCAAACCACTTCTCCTTGCACTGCAGTTCTAATTATAATTTATATTCAGCTTTATAAAAGTGCCAAGTAACATGCTGAAAGTAGCAATCTCTGTGATACTCCCACTTGTTTCATGGGGAAAACATGATCAAAGTAAAAAAAATCAACAGCAAACTAGAAACAAGCTCAAGATAAATTGCTTAAAGGATTACTGCACAGGTTATGGACCACACATGATAGATTGGCATTCTGTTTAGTTTACAGGTAAAGCCTGCAGAGATAACTACATGTCTCCATCAAATGTAATGAGCTTCTGAAAATGCTGTAATCCTGTCCTTTATTACAAATACTGTCATATGCATTTTAATACCTAAGGCTTATACGTTATCTAGTTATGTAAATATTCTCTGCATGGCAACAACAAAAAGGCTTTTTCAATGTTGGTAATTCATTAACAGTATGCTTATTAAAGCTTACTTGCATCTTACAAACTCTGACAAGCTTACCTGATGGTCATTAAAGAATTGCTACTTAAACACAGAGCAACAGGGCACTGTGACAGCATGCATTTTCTGAATAATAAGAAGCACAAATCAACAGTATAAAAATATGACAGAAAACCAGAACATTTTGCAAAATCAAGGACAGATGAAAAGCCACTGTCGTAATTGTTTCTACCTTGGATGGGGGAATACCCTGCACACTTACACTGCATAACTGCTCCTTGCCATACTTGGACACATCCAGAATCACTACATGGGGGAGTGGGGTGCAACAAGTATGTCACAATTTGAAATGTCTCTGGCTGACAGTGATGGCTCTGACACATTTGTCATACCTCTTAACCTCAGAGCAAGAAATCTAGACAAAGCCATACACAGAAGTGGGATAAAGGGCCAAAAATAAAAACACGTTTTAAATATTGCTCTTATAAACTTAGAAAGATAATAGAATCAGTGGCACATGAAAATTATTTTCTTGGGTGGCAAAAGCCAGGGTACCTTTTTGGCTGGGCTTGTATAGGCCCTAGGGCCGATAGCCTAGTACCTACCTATGAACCTATGAATAGTAGTAGGTCTTGCATTACTATGAATTTTCTGAAGGGTATGAAATCTAAATCTCAAATGTCTGTCATTATTTTCTAACCTCAGCCTTTAATGATTTTCCACTAATTTGCCAGAAAACCACAATTTTATGAAAAACGGACCAAAAACGTGATGCAAAAATATAAAATTGCCACACACTACAGCTGGGAACCCGTCAAAGGGACACTTTTGTAATATTAGTACTGTTAACTTGAACAGCTGACAAAATAAGGGAATCTACATCTATAACTCTGATCACTACAGTTATTTGTAATTGTAAACCCTCCACGTTTTCTTCCAAAATTCCAAAAAGAGTAACATTTTGAGCCAAAATTGGGGACAGTTGAGAGGTTTGAATATTCCTAATTCTATAAAGTGATTTATTTGCACGTACCTCTCAACCTCTTAATGCAGAAAATCTGGACAAGGCCAAATATATTGGGGGAACATACAAACCGTACTAAAAATTTCTCTTGTATAAACTTAGTTGATAGAATAACAGGTTTTGCTTTAGCATACATTTTTCTGAAGATTATGAAGTCTGAAACTCAATGTCTGTCATTATTTAATGACTTCATTCCTAAATGATTTAACAGAAAAACCACAACTTTTATGAGGAACAAACCAAAAATAGAAGCAAAAATCTATTCATTCTGCAAAAAATCTGGACAGTTGAGAGGTATAGTTCGGCTGGGGCTGTCTTTGAGTTTTCCACCCCCACCCCACAAAATCATGGTCGAATTGAGCCTCCCCCCTACAACCATTCCAATGTCCCATTAAACACTAATAGACCTGCTAAACAAAGCAATGCAGTTTCACAATGAAAATAGACTTAGCATTAAAACTTCTCTGCTCTTGAAACCCACATTCAAAGAAAATACATTTTGCCAGTGGCAGATAAAAATTAACTTTGGGCTGTTTTCAAATCATAGCCCTCTTGCACACGAAACATACATGTGTTCTTTGATTCACCTTCATGATTGTATTAAATAATATTCCTTGTATAATACAGAACAGTTGTTAGAGGGCATTTTAAATGTATTGTTTTGAACATGTTTCCAGTCAACAATGAAACAAAATGCATGCACCAATAATGACAAAACTGCCCAATTTAGAACATTTCCATAATAAAAGTCTACTCAAACTTCAACAGTCCACCAGTATCAGTAATGCACAATCTCTGAAGAAGTAAATGTCATCTAAATAGTTCCACATTAAAGATATCTGAAACTAATGAAGAGGCTGCTGCTAGCAAACAACTTTATATTTCATTGTTTTATCGATGAATAAAGTGCCTATTGCCCTTGAACAATAAATTGCCTATGTTACATTAAAATTGATAGGCTAGTAATATTGCAATAGGGAATGGATGGCAAACTGATAACAGCTTCATAGTTACTAGGTATCCTCACCAAAAAGGACTGTAGTATCCACCCCCTTTACAACACAGTATTAGCAATGCATCTACATATTGTGGGAGTAAAACCCACATCCTTCTGCATCAAAAGCAAGTACACTACCTGTTGTGCTATTAACATTGCAAGCTGACTTAGCATAAGCAGCACTAAACTTCTCTTCCCCTGCAGCCCTCAGCTCCTTGTAAACTCTACTAGACACTCAGCTGTATCTCTCAACTTTGCAGCACAAGAAATCTGGAAAAAGACAAAATTTATTTGGGGGGGGGGGCCCAAAAACCAGAGACATATTTTAAGCACTGCTTGTATAATCTTGGAAAGTTGCTAGAATAAAATTCTGTGTTACTACCATACATTTTACTGCCAAGTCTTGAACCCAGGACCCTGTGCAAAACAGTCAGAGCAACATACCACTATGCCAAATCTTCTGTTTTGGGAAAGAGAGAACGACTGAAAGTTAAATGGCTACCATTTAGTGAATTCAGTTCTCACCATACCTGTCAACCTCTTAGCACAAAACACCTGGACAAAGCCAGTAATGGGGGAATACAGCCCCCAGACATATTCAGTGAATTTAGTTCTCACCATAGCTCTCAACCTTAGCACAAAAAACCTGGATGAAGCCAATAATACAGTCCCAAAAATAGAGACAAATTTCAAATATTCGTCTTATAAACTTAGAAAATTGCTAGAATAAAAAGGTGTTGTGTTACCATGTACTTTCTGAAGAATATGAAGTCTGAAATTCAAATGCCTGTCATTTTTATTTATTTAACATTTGTTAACCAGGAAAGTCTGACTTGGAACAAAAGCCAGTTTTCAGCAGAGGCCCATGGAGTAACATGGGAGGACACCAGAGCAAACCCACACAAACACAGGGAAGACATGCAGATTCCACACAGAAGGCACCCCAGCCAAGAATCAAACCCAAGGACTGCTAGTTGTGAGGCAACAATGCTAACACTGCATAATCAACTATGCACTGATTTTAAAATCCACAGATTTTATGAGGAACAGAACAAAAATATGAGGCAAAAATCTGCAAAGTTTTCGCAGATGGTGGTGGGTAGGGATTTCAGGCTCTTCCTACCTGCACCCAACGTACAGGGTTCAAGCCTAAAACCACCACCATCTGAGTTCTCTCTAGCCACCAGTATATATCACCTGGGGCATTGCTTATACACACTCTGCTTGCTTGCCACCCATGGTTAAGGGCAAGACAAAACAACAGTGATAACAAAGAATTACTCTTGAACGTTCTCTCTTGTTTTATATCTTGGCTAAAAATGTTATGTAAAGAAGTACTGGACACTGCAAAAGCTTATGATAAAAGGGGTTTATGGAGTGGAGAATGGGATTGTAATATTGTGTTAAACGTAGAAAGAGAAACAATTATACATATACCAAGCATAATAAATGTAGAGGGGGGTCTGGATGTTGTAAAATACTGAGGACAACCCAAAATGCCTTTTTTGGAAAAGAACATTTAATAAATGTTGTTGTTGCATCTTTCGGCTTTTCCCGGTTAGGGGTCGCCACAGTGGAACTCCGGTCCGCTAATGATTGGCAGTAGATTTTTACATGCCAAATTGCCGGCCCTGACGCACAACCTTCAACGAAGGTACGCCCATTCACGCATGTCTCCACACAGAAGACGCTCTAGCTGAGAATCAAAGAGGACACCATCTTACTGTGAGGCGACAACGCTACCGCAGCACCACCACCGCAGTTAATGACATTTAATAAATAACTATGATAAAAGAAATTGTTATATTTGTGGGGAAAACAAGACATAATGCAAGAAATGTGAATTGAAATGTTAGAAATGTAACAAATGAAACATTTATGGATGGATTGTAAATATGAAAATAAGAGAAGAAAATTAACAAAGAAAAGACATTTTAGAAGTCATAGAAATAGAAGAAAAAATAGTTAAAAATAAAAACTAAACAGGACATAGAAAAAGGCTCTGAAACAAGTGATGAAGAAGACATAAATTGGGTGATAGTAAAAGAAAAAAAAGAATAATATTTGTGTGACAAAGGGAGATACTGCCAGCCCAGCTATCTGGAATTTTGTAAACAATTATATGTCATTTGTGGAGATCAACATGATTCAGATAAGATGCTTGTGTTACAACTGTATTAGAACTGTATGTCATGTGTATATCTAACTTGTTTGTACAGCCATGTGTGTTAAGAAGGGTATTTTGTAAAGTACTGAGCTTAAAGATGTATCCACATTGTGCCCTGCTGGAAGAGAACAGAAATGTACATATAACAATATTGTAACTGTTTAAATGTATATATCTTAACAGTGAAAACTGGGACATAAGGTGTTAACTTCAATCCAGCAAAACTTCAGAAAAATAGCTGAAATTAAATTACTTTATGTCAGCTGCAGACACAATCCCCTGGATTTTCAAAAGCTTGCACAGCATGCACGATTAGTGTAAGAAGTAATTTTGCCAATATGGTGGCTGAGTGATCCACGTACGTGGCCATTTGACATGCGCGAGCACTCTAGCACTAGTGCTGCATGTTCTCAGCCCCCGTTTGCAAATTACCCCATTTGCAGGTGAAAACCATGCAAATTAGGTAAATCTGCCATCCAGGAAGCAGGAATCTGGGCATGTAGGACTAGCATAATATGCAGAAATGTATGCAGTTAGTAACCGAGTACGGTACTGAAAAATCCAAAATGGGGACATGACAACTCCAAATAAAGGCTGCATATCATTGAGGAAGCATGCCAATGGCCAAGTATAAGGCCACTGGCATTGCAAACAATGCAAAATGTACAAAATACAACTTTTATTATATGTCCACTGATCACAGCTGGTGAAGCATAGGGCAGTGGCATACAAATGGGATTGGTGGGGAAATAAGAAAATAAACCTAAAAAAAGCAGTCTAACTAAAATCAGTATCCCGCCATGCAAGTCAATGGCAGGCAAAAGACAACCTAGCTAGTGAATAGTGGTTGCTAAGTGGGGAGGCACAGTGTGACACATGTAACTATGCATTAGCAGGCAGTCCTATGCAAATGAGGGGAAGCATAGTGAATCCCAGTTTACCCCAGCATGTGAGGCAGATCCCAACCAGGTAAGAGTATGAATAGCTGAGTGCAAGACTAGGAGGTAGGTGACATCATGGGTGGGTGTGTCAGGCATACTGTAAGCAGATTGGAGCCCTGTGGCTCGGGTATGCTCCCAGCTTAGCATAGCCAAGCTAGGGGGTGTGTCTAAACCTGCCCAGCACTCTTTACAAACTGTAAGTTGGTGTGCGCACCGCAAACCAGGATTTACAGGAAGAAACAAGAAGTAAAACCAGGAAATCGCAGCAGTGTGCACATCTGAGTACTCTGCATGGCGTGGCGCGGCCCCAGGTCCAAACAGATGGGCAATGGGAAGGGAAATCAGCAGTAGGAAGGTAATTAAGGAGAATTAGCATATCTGGCAGGTGAAATGTATCAGAAGCAGCCAATTACACAGGCAGCAGCCCAGCCCAGAACACTACTATTAACTAAGCAAACACTTTCCCCACTGGTGTTTCCCACACTCTAAAACCACCGGTGTATACAAGTGAGGAAACTTTAACAAACAAACCTACAAAATGAGAAGGGCTGCAGCAGGCAACATAGAACAACATGTGAAAGAGGCTGAGGGTGGTGAGGATGTGCATGCTGCTGAACAACCCACAGTGAAGAGACGGAGAAGAGTGTACAGACCCAGGGTAACCTACCAGGGGCTACATGAGCTGGAGATAGTGGAGTGCTATAGGGTGGACAGAGACCTCCTACAGCAAGTAGTTGAGCTGTGCCGGCCACACCTGACACACCAAACTGAACGAGGAGAACCCATCCCAGTCGATACCAAGGTATGTGTAGGCCTAGGTATACTAGCCACAGGTACCTCCCAAAGCACAACTGGGGATAACATGGGGATCGCACAGGCATCAGCATCCTAAGTATTCCACCAGTTCCTGTATGCCATGTCAGCACATGCCAGTGAGCAGGTATATTTCCTCAACACCCATGAGGTGTTGACCGGCAATATGCGTCTCTTCCACCAAATAGCAGAATACCCTGGGGTACTGGGTGCTATAGACTGCATGCACATATGCATCAAATCACCACCCGGTGAGCAGGGTAGGGCCTACAACAGCCACAGGGGCATCCCCTAAATCAGCTGCCAGGTCGTATGTGATGCCCAGGGCATTATAATGAATATGTGTGCTGGCTGCCCTGGAAGCTATGATGATTCCCACATATGGCATCTGACGCAGCTGTACCAGGGATTTGCCAATGGGGACATCCCATACGGTCACCTAGTGGGGGATGCTGGGTACACACTGGAGCCGTGGCTGATGACACCCATCAGAAATGCACACACACCTGAACAACAATGCCGTAATGAGGCACATGCACAGGGCTGACATATAATAGAGCATGTGTTCAGGATGCTCAGGTCATGGTTCCGGTGTCTTGACACATCTGGTGGAGCCTTGCAGTATGCACCAGCTACATGTACCCAAATTGTTATGGTATGTGCGATGCTACACAATATGTTCCTGTGGAAACAGCTGCAGCAGGAACAGCATGGGACAGGGCCACGCAGCCCCCCACCAATGACAAGGCCTGCACAGGCACAGAGTGACCCAGAGGAGGAAGAACCTGAGCCTGCCCCAGTAGGCAGAAGGAGGCGTGCCCAGTATGCCCTGGCCTTGGCAAAGAGGCAACGCATAGCACATGCACTGATACAGTAGGGTCCCAGGGAATGACACCTCTCTCCGACTTGCACATACAGTAAAAGGGATGCCAAACATAACACCACCTGTGCTCAACCATGTATAGGGAGTGTGCTATGTGCATCCAACATAGGCAGCCCTCCAGCACCATCCACAAGTCTGGTGCACCCACAAGGTAAGTCAATCAACCTACCAATTGCTAAATGGAGTAGAATGTGTTGTCACCTGTAGCTATGGTATGGATGTGAGCATGCAAGGGAATTGGGTGGCTGAATGTTATGGCAGCAGACAGTAGACACCCATAGTGCCACCCTGACATGTGTAACACATACTGGAGTCACCACAGTAGCCAGTACTACACAGGGAGACAGAAGCAACTGCAGGAAATGTGCTGTGCAAAATGTGTGTCCATATGACCTGCACATGCCAATCGGGATAGTTCACATACCCAACAACAGTCGCAGCCAGCAGGACAGGTGGACACAAACCCAAACAGGGCCTATGCCATGGCCCCAGAATGATGGCTAGGGTTAACCCCACCCCCAGGCCTACACAGACAGACCACAGCAGGGCAGGCAGTGGGATGCCAGTTCTGAAGGGTAGGACATCAGACAATAAAATGTAGGGCTACCAAAGCCACAATCTCTAGTACACTGGTGTGCCTCTAGACAGCATGATAGTTAGCAATACAGAATGAAATGGAGTACATGACATACCAGTACAGTCATAGCAAATGTGTACAAGTGTCACTTTTGCCCCCCCCCATCCTACATAGCAATGTAATTACAGTCAGGTATGCCCCTCACTCCCATGTAGACATGTAGAAACAGTCAGGTGTGACCCTACCCCCACTCCAGCGTAGAAATGTAATAACAGTCAGCTTTGCCCCCCCAATCCTGTGTAGAAATGTAGTAACATGCATGAGTAGGTAGAACACGAGTGGGGCAGAGATGCCCAGAGGTGCCCAAGGTAGCAGGATAGGTTGTAGCATGTGCACAATATGCAGGTCTGTGTGTGGTAGGATGGTGTGTGTCACATATTGTGTGAGAGTGGTCAGTATGTATGCATGTTGAGGTAAGACCTGGTCGCCATAACCCAGTACTGCTGATGACAGGGACAAGCCCTCACAACTTCAGTGCCAAGGACAATCCCCACCTGTATATCACCTTCTAGCAGTAAGCCAATGTAAATGTATGGTGGTAATATGTGTCACCATCTGAAAGACTGACATGGCATGGCTGTTGGGCTAGATATACAAGCAGTACACAGGGGAAAGTACCCCAGACATACCGTATACATTGTATTACTGTGAAATGGAGACACCCTTGGAATTGTACATACAAGTATGCATCACAGCAATTGGTCCTGTAGTAGGGGATACTGGTGATGTCTGGCCGAACACCTGCAGATCACGAAGGAAGTAGGACTGATATATTGGGAAACAGCTGGTGTACCTGCACATGCCAGCATACCAGGAATGCCCTATGCATATCTGTGTGTCAGATGCAAGTACTGTCCATAGCACACATGCACCCAGCTCACACAAACACCACCCACAGTTACATCTCTGGCCATATCCCTACTCTGGGGAATGGGTACATTATGACCCCTCCTGTACATGGCAATAGTGGAAGAATGCAGCATGCAGTGCAGGTATTCCATGCAGGTGTGTCGCTAGCTGTACATGGCACCCTGACAGCATCCACACCACCTGATCAAGACTGATAGAAGGAATTTGCATGAACACCTATCACACCTATCCTTTCACCCCAGGGGAATATACTGTCTGGTGGTCTGCAACTGTATGCCTGACAGAATGCAACGACCTGCCACATGTGGCCCGCAGCAACACCTAATGCCCCACAGGCCTCTGCCAAAGGCCTGTGTCTCACACATACTGCTAATGCATGTGAAGTCATGGACACCCAAATAACAACATAACACACTCCACATAAGCCATATGCAAGGCCATGTGGACAAACCACAGTAACATGTCCACCATGTCCTACTGCATGAACTGTGGACCAACACTATCACACACCTGTGACGGGGTGATACCCTTAAGGAAAGGATAAGAGAATGTATGCATAATGTCTAGAAGAGGTTAGAATAACAGATGGGGGGTGGGTGCATGGGCAGCATGGAATGTGCAGGGTCTGACACCAGGCTGTGTGCCCACACTATCCCTGGCTGCAAACACATAAATGGGTGGCTGCACACCTGCCCGTACACCACAATAGGGTTAATGACCTGACCCATGGCCCCTGCCTCTGAGCAACCTCTGCAAATCTGTACAGCTGTGAGGCATTGCCACAGCAAGATAAGCCCAGACTGTCTTGTCAATGAGTTTACAAGTATGGGATCCCCCGCCAGCACTCTAACAAGACACTGAACTGGATACACAGACCAAGCAGCAGGTGTCTGCAGCTCCCCTTCCAGAATGGCATAACTTACCATGAATACGTAGGTGTCTGCCCAAAATAGCGGACACAGCTGCAGTCACCCTTGTCCCCCAAGACAGCACTGTGAGCAAGAATGTCCACCTGGCAATACATGGAGACAGACATCAGTGTGTATAACAGTACACATGTCTGAATATCTCTGCTAACAGTGATACCATGTGGCTGAAGCAGCACAGACACAATCACCTACAGTACACACTATCCCCTGCACAGTTTGTCCCCTTATTGCCAAATGATCGATGAATACCCAGCAGAAACACCTTGCTACCTGTAGGTGTACAACACAAAGGTCTGCACTGGAGTACAAACTACCTAGTATTGATCTACACATTCAATACAGAAGGGCATACTGGGCATGCGCACACACTTAGAGAAATAAAGGCAATGTCAGTCAACAACATACTGAAAGGTCATACTGGGCATGCTCACACACGTAATCAAAAGAAGCTCATGTCTGCAAACAACAGTGGACCAGACGTATCTGGCAGTTGCAGATGTTAGTGCAGACACTCCTCAGTATGCACCATCCATGCTTTGCACACACAGTGGATAGGAATACATGCATATATCCAAGAACAATACACTATAATAAGCCAAATGTACATGTACATAGATGTGTCGGAGAGAGTGACTGTGACAAGGAGCCAATCATTATGAGGCTTGTCCCACCCGGCACACAGCCAAATTACTAGAACCCATGATGCTCAGATGTCACTCACTGTAGACATTAGCCACTGGTATCCATCAGCATTACAGACTCTGTGGTGCAAGTACTAGCTGTGCAACATGACTGTACAAGGAAGTAGTCATCTAGCAGCTGTATACACGTACCTGTGGAATATAACCCTGCGTGTGCCTCATGTGGTGTGTCAACCTCTAGATGAATGGGTTATGGCCCATGCACACACACTGCCTTCCTCATAGCCCTACTATGACAATCCCGCTGAGGTCATCCACTTTGAAATACACCCTTGGGAAAAGTGTAGTCCAGTAATCGCTGTAGTGCATCCTATAACTGCGTACTGCTGTAGTGTGATAAAGTAGCTAGGTAGGTGTTCTAACCTCAGACATGCCACGTTTGTGTGCATGTCTGTCTGCATAGAAAGCAATGCTTTTTATGGTAGCCACACTCCATACAACTCCCATACTCCACTTTGGTAAGGCTGCTGATGTCACCCACCTAGAAATACACCTTTGGGAAGGTTGTAGCCCAGTAATCACCATAGCGTGTCCCATAACTGTGTACTGCTGTAGAGTAATAAAGTAGCTAGGTAGGTGTTCTAACCCAAATGTGGTAACCGTGTGTGTGTGTGTGTGTGTGTGTGTGTGTGTGTGTGTGTGTGTGTGTGTGTGTATCTGTCTGTGTAGAGAGCAATGCATTTTAGTGTAGCTACATGACTTACAATTCCTATGCTCAACTTTGGCAAGCCTACTGATATCACCCACCTAGAAATACACTTCTGGGAAGGTTGTAGTCCAGTAATCACCATAGCATGTCCCATAACTGCGTACTGCTGTCGAGTGATAAAGTAGCTAGGTAGGTGTACTAACCCCAGACGTGGCAAGTGTGTGTGTCTGTCTGTGTAGAGAGCAATGCATTTTAGTGTAGCCACATGAATTACAATTCCTATACTCGACTTTGGCAAGCCTGCTGATGTCATCCACCTAGAAATACACCTCCGGGAAGACTGTAGCCCTAGTAATCACTGTAGCACATCCCGTAACTGCATACTGCTGTAGAGTGATAAAGTAGGTAGGTGTCCCATAACTGCGTACTGCTGTCGAGTGATAAAGTAGCTAGGTAGGTGTTCTAACCCCAGACATGGCAACTGTGTGTGTGTGTGTGTGTGTGTGTGTGTGTGTGTGTGTGTGTGTGTGTGTGTGTGTGTGTGTGTGTATTTCTCTGTCTGTGTAGAGAGCAATGCATTTTAGTGTAGCCACACGAATTACAATTCCTATACTCGACTTTGGCAAGCCTGATGATGTCACCCACCTAGGAATACACCTCTGGGAAGGTAGTAGCCCAGTAATCACCGTAGCGCATCCTGTAACTGAGTACTGCTGGAGTGTGATTTAGAACTGTGGCAGGGTTCCATCCCCCACCATGGCAGTTCTGGATGTTTTGTGTGTGTCCATGTCTTTATACAGAGCAATGCATTATAGGCTAGTCACACGCACTACATTTCACATGGCCCACTTTGGCAATCCAGCTGATGTCATTCTTTGTGAAATACAGCTTTGGGGAAGGAGCTCCCTAGTAATCCCCATGATGCGTCATATAACAGCTCCATGCTGTAGTGTGGTATAGACCTCTGTCAGGGGTTCTATACCCACAAATGTCATTCATGAATGTTTTGTGTGTCTCTCACTGTCTGCATAGGAAGCAATGCCTTTTAGGGTAGTCACCCGCAGTACATTTCAAATGGCCTACTTTGGCAATCCTGCTGATGTCATTCATTGTGGAATACACCCTTGGGGAAGGAGTACTTCAGTAATGTGTGTGGTGCATACTATAACTGTGTAGTGCTGAGGTGTAATAAACTAGTTAGGTAGGGGTTCTACTCCCAGACATGACAGGTGTGAGTGTGCTCGTATCTCGTATCCTGTGTAGAGGCAGTTGTGAGCGTATGACACCTGTGGCCAATGTGGAGCAGGTTTTGCATAAGTCTTATATGGCGGCCCTACTATATAGCACAATGTCCACCATACAGGGATAACAGATGTGAAATAGCTGAGAGGCTGGGGAGCAAAGCCATACCCATACATGTGACATCAAGGCCAAGCAATCACATTTAGCAACCACAGTATTTCCCAGAGTACACTCTCAACAAATGTCTCATAAACACACACATGCCTAGGCAACAGCTGATATGTGGGTAGTACACTGCATATTGTCCACTGATAGTAACCATGGAGTGATAGCAGACAGCTACAGAAGGCATTTTTCCTGTCCATCTGTGCAATATGCACGTACATACTGACAGTGCACCTCCCCCATGTTCCCCAATGGATACCTGCACCACCTGTGGTGCCATCACATGTTTCCCACAATGGATATACCATGCCTGACAGCATGCCCTCTATGGACAGTTGCCACTGACACCAGGGAATGCTTTCAGCATGCCATCAATGTAGGTGCAGGTAAACATGCTGCCCATTACCAGTCCCTGCCACAGGGGGCAAGACTGGCAAATATGATGGTAATCTCTGTGCAGAACATGGGCTAGACACCCCAAGTAAAGATCCACATGTCACTGTACATGCATGCGGGAGGTGCACACATCTCAGACACCATCCATGTCATGGGGTAAGGAACACATGCATGGCAAGCAAAGCACAGCACTGGCCACACGCAATAGTCACCAAGGTGACTGGATGGGGGATACAATATCCACATGTGTGGGCAAGAGCAGAAACTACAGCCCTGAGACACAATGCAGGGGTTTGATACCCTGTGCTGGTTGGTGTGTGACGCAAACAAGCTGCAGTTTTACTCCACCACCCCTTCCTGGCATGTCTTTGCCTCTGTCTGCCTCTCCCACTCACTCTGTGGTGGATGGGGAGACCTACACCAACTTTGCTTAGGCAGCAGCATGTGTATTTTAAGTGATGCTCATGATCAGCTAATGGCCTCTGCATGAACTGCAGCCCTCCCCTGGCTGATTGCATGTGGAACAGCTGTGGTAACAGTCCCATAGCCAATTGCATGGAAACACACTCTGATATCTTGGAACATCATGTTGGTGTTGGCCCTTGTCATTCACTGTGAGCAGGAACTAGATCCCTTGGTTGGCAACCAGCATCTGCAATGGACTGGGGATTTACCTTCAACAACATACGCTGTGGAAACAGGGCAACACACAGGAGGGAGATGTGCCTGACCCACCTACAGACTGTAAGTGCTGCTATACTGCATGTGGCGTACTGTTGGTTTAACAGTGTGTGTGTGGATATGTCTTTCCAACATGTCTCCATACCTGCCATGTCAGTTCCATGTTTATGTGGAATCCCCATCTGCAGGGTAATCTGCAGACAGGGCAGTGTGCTGTGCTGTTGGTTCCATGTATTACCTACAGAGCATCTATCTGCGGACTGCAGATGGTAGTGTGAGGATTGCAGTCTGTAGATGGTGAAAGCCATGACAGTTACTGGCGTCTTATCCCTCATAGGACATATATTGCCACAAACCCTGTTACAACAGTAAATGTATGAGGTTATCACAGCAACATGTCATTAGTGGCCCTATGTATGTGCTGCCAGCAACAACTCTGCCAACCTGTGTAAATATGTCATGCATGACATGGTGCATATTTGCTGTGCACCATAATTAGTGTCATCATATCCGCTAACATGCCAGTGAGATATCGGACCGCCCCACATGTTATGTACAGTAAGGGTTATATTTGATGACATAACCTGGACATTCTGTGGATGTTTGTACAGTCCTACATGTGTGTGGGCATCAGTGTTAAAGGCAGCAGGTAGCAATAACTTCTGCAGGAGAACCGGCACACTCAGGGCAGCTAGATATGTGTAGGAGGTTCAGGAACTACAGACAGAGTATGAGTAGAGCCGTGTTATGCTTTGTATAGTACTGGTGTTACAGGGTGTGTGTGTACATACTACTTTACCTTGGAATGCAGTCTGTCTGCATAGCCCTCAACTGTGGGCCTATCCTCTTGGTGGCCAGAGGTGTGCCTAACGGGTTGTTTGTCCACCACACAGGTCCTGTGTCTGATATCCCACTGGCACTGTGTGTGTGTGTGTGTGTGTGTGTGTGTGTGTGTGTGTGTGTGTGTGTGTGTGTGTGTGTGTGTGGAGTGCTATCAGTACATGACCTACATATCAAGTTTTGCACATATGACATGCTGTGGGGGGTGTTCCGTAGTGGGCTGTGAGTATATCACACTGCCATTGCTGCCATCAGCCCACGTCTGTTGTATCCCCACACATATGGTGGGGCTGGGGCTATATATGTGTGGGCATTACCTTCCACAATATGTGTGTGCTCTTATGCACTCCAGAGACCAGTGTATGTAACAGTGGTATATGGGCCTGTATTACTGAGTCTGGGGGGGCACCATAAATGTCCTTGGCTGTTAAATATGTGGGGGTATCAGGGGTGAGCTGCCATAAGGTATCTGGATGTAAAGTGCCATATACTTTACCAATATGTACATCCCATACATATTTTTGGTTACTGCAAGCCTACTTCCACCCACCAGATGGACTGTTCTGTTTGTCAGTGTGCATGTGATGGTGTCAGTTATGCCTTATGTCACAGTTACAACCCATGTGGCCACATGACATCCTTACCTCTAACTGCTGTTGTACAGAGTGTAGTAAGCGGCTGCTGAACTATACACCTGCATTACACACTGTTGATCATTTGGTATCCTGTGGCTCAGTCAGTCCTCACTGCTGTACAAATCTAATGACTTGGCCTAGACAGCGACGGTTGTGAACCTTACCTGACTACTGCATTAGTATAACTGTTTCAGGGTTGCATTCCTCTGATTATATGGATGTCACTCTCTGAACAGCTATATGACATGGCATGTAGAACTGTCATGGTACACAATGAAAGGTATTCCATTTCTGCAAGCCTATGTGTGGAGTTTTCCCAATGACCTCTCTGTGGTTATATGTTGCAGGCAATGGTCGTCATTTGTATGGGTGGCCTATACAGTGTCCGGTTATTCAGGGGTTAGCTGTAGGCATAGTGGCTGTCCCATATTGTGTGCACTGACTACATATGTATCCTACTGTACAGATATCTGCATGTGTATGTGTAGTCACATGTATATCCATATATATATATATATATATATATATATATATATATATGTACATATGTATCTGCATATCTGTGTCTGTGTATCTGTATCCTGAGGATGTTGCTGGCTACCACAGTTTACATTACCTATGGGAGGTAGACTGTACTGCATGATATGTGAACAATGCCAGCCTGACATCATACAGGTGGGATGTTGTACTCTTAACTTCCTGTGCCCATGTCGTTTCAGGTCCTGGTCACGAGATCTGCAACACTTGGTAGTATATTGCAGGGCGGATGTGTTTGGCCGTGGGGGGGTGCCTACTTGTACATGACGTATAGTGTGTGGGGCCTCTCAATCCCAATAATGGTACATGTGGACATATGTGTGTTTGTTAATCTGCCTATGCTCTCTACAGATTTATGACCATATGTACCAATATATATATATATATATCTGCTGACATATATGTAACTATGTCCGTATATACCTACTTAGCTGTATATCTGCATACACATATGTAACGTGCTGTGTATATGTAGACATATGGGTGTAGACACTTATATGTGTCGATGTAAACATCAGCATGTATATATGTCCATGTATAGTGATATATATGTATATAGTGTTAGAAAGCTATACATATATATATATACATATATTTATATATATATATATATATGTGTGTACACACACACATACATATACAGATATGTGTAGCAGTGTAGATAGTAATATATTTACAAACAGATACATCTAGATGATGGTATACATTCTCTGTATAGTTGCATGATTGGACTGGTTGATATGTTTCGGTTATTGCCCTGACTTTCTACAGCTGTAGTGGCCTACTGTTAGGCCTTTGTAGCTGTGTTGTGGAGGGTCCTGGGGTCAAGAACTGCATGTGCTGGATATTGCATTGCACAGCATATGTGTTACTGCTGTGGTGGGAGGGAACATAGCAGTCATCACCAGGTTCCCCTCATGTGAGTCCCCACCCCCATCAACCATGCATAAGGTCAGTTATTTTGTGGTGGGGGTTCCGGTTGTTATTCCTATCTGGTGCTGCAATTCACATATCTGTCCATATATCTATATGTATATCTATATTAATATCTAAATATATGTGGACTTATGTATTCTCCCACCTACATACCATTGATATGATATGATGTATGTGTGAGTCAGACATTTATATGTACCTGTGTATCTCTCTACATATACAGATCTATGACTGTCCATATGTCCATGCATGAGTGGCTCACAATATTGGCCTGCCCCACATTTGTCTGGCCAATTGATGTGGGTGATGTCAGGCATGTGGTCAGTCAGGAATGCTGATACATTACAGTTGCAGACATCATGTTGTTCAGATTATGTGTATTACAACAGATCACTGTTTAACTAGCAACATTTTACATGTATATGGACAATATTTCACATGTCCAGATATGTACCCCACTTTTGTCACACTGTGTCCACAATGTTTGCAATAAGAGGTTGAGTGTTGTGCTTTTAGTACAATTCTCCTTATGCAGATTGACTGTGCTGCATGATATATCTGGGTATACATGGAATGTCTGTATATCTGACATGGTGTAGTGTTAATTCACTATGATTGTGGTATGCAGGGTCCTGGGTTCGGGCTATGCAGTGGCTGTCAATTATGTTGCAGGGTTGAACAAGGGCGGTGGGATGGAGGGTGATTAAGCCACTTGTAAGCAGTCGTGAGCATGTTTGCGCGACGGTATGTGTCACCAACTGCAGGTAACAGCTAGTTACGCCAGGTTAGCCCTGACATTGCTTACTTTGTGTACACAGTGCTCACTGCCATGCAAACACAGACCTCCGGTTACATATGCCTACAGGTAGTTTGCATCAGATTTGCTGAGCCTGGTAATGTAAACATTCATGCTAGTGCTGACATATGCTTACAACAGCTTATTGCTGCTTAACGTAACTACTGCTGTATGCATTATGATACCGACACCTCACATGTGCATTTCCTGCAGTACTCCTGTTTTTATATATATATATATATATATATATATATATATAGATATATGTTATTTTGCGGCCGCAGTGCTCCAGTGCATGTATATATGTTATTCCGTGGGTTATGCAACATACATATTACCCATAACGTGGATTGCCATGGGAAATGGTATGTCCCAGTACCTTCCCTGTGTCCCCCCCTCCTTTCTCGCTGACATCCATGGGCCGGTCCCATTAGAACGGGTTCATCCAACCACTGCACGCCTCAGTCCATAATGTTGTACTCATCATCCCCCCCTTCCCCCTCCACATCAGTCATCCTTCCTACAGGTTCCAGCCTAATCTAACCACACCACTATACATTGCCCACTATCCACTTTTTGGGACCCTTCACATATGTTGTCTCAACCCATGGATCTTCAGGCTTCTCACACATGTAGTCCACGTAAATATGTCACCGTCTGTGCTTATTTTTTAGGCATGGTATGTTACCCCGAGGACTTGTTTCAGCAGACGTTTGTGGTCCTCCTGCCAGGGACAGCCATGCATTTGTTTAAGAGTAGACTTAGCAGGATGAAACTGTGACTCCCACTGGTAGTATCCTGCCAGTAGTCTGGGAGCCAGTGATGTGCTATGCTTAGCGGTGGGTATTATTAGATTTGCATGATAATTGCCTTTTGGCATTGATTTCACCTTCACCACTTGTTATATATGTGTCATGTATCCTCGACACATGTACAGACACTGTCTGGGATCCTGGGAACTTCTACACTTTATTACATTAACACCTCACATCTGGACATGCTGCTGTACTCCAGTTCACATATGTATGTTGGTAGTCAGTTATGGCACATATGACTGCATACAGATGCCTTTCACAGGTTCAGTTTGGTTATACTATGGTGGGGACATGTTTACTTCTACCCCATTCTTCTGTACGTCTGTCATGGCTTGGTGGATAGCTACTGGGACTATGGTGTATGGTGTCCTGGGTTCATGACCTGCATGGCTGTTTAGTTTGTTGCCGGGCTGACAAAGGCCCATTGGATACAGAGTGATTAAGGCACTCTAAAGCAGTCGTATGGCCATACGCCCGCTTACTAGTGCATACATATGACTAATATTGCCTATTTGTGATTACACCTGCTTACTAGTGCCTTATTTCGTCTGACACAGATATGTCACGTGCATTTTTTGCGTACTCCAGTTATATATATCAGCTATTTAGTGGGCTTTGCCACAAAAATATTGGTTATAATGTGCTTTGCCATGTAAAATAGACTGTGCTACAGTGGGACCCGAACCGGGAACACCTGCTCATTGGTCAGGTGCTCTACCCACTACACTATTGCTGTTCTGCTTCATTTGCATATTTCTAACATATTGTACTACCCATGTTTCCCTCCCCGGCCCCCGAGCTCACCATACACAGCATCCATCCATTCTCCAGTTTCTAGCCCAGCCATACCACACCTCCACACATTTCCCTCCCTGCACATGTCAGCACTTCTCCATTATACTGTCTCAACCCAAGCATCTGCAGGCTCTTCATCCATTTAGTCCACGTATGTTTGAGACTTCCCTTGATCCCTCTCCGATAATGGTGGGAACATCTATGTGACCCACAAGGTTTGGTTCATCCCACCAGGGACGGACCCATTTGTTGTGCCATGAGTAGACTTTGCTGGTCTACACTGTTTCTCCCACTGGTAGCATCCTGCCAGGGGTTTGAGAAGCAGTGGTTTGCTCACACTCTGGACCTGCCTCATTTCCCGGTTCCGCAGATCCAATGCCCCAGGTGTGATATTCTGTGCATGAAGCACACCCACATGCCCCCACATTGTGCACCATTTTTAATTCCTCTCTTCAGTATTGTGCATGACTACTGTTCTCACAGTATGTGTGGACAGGCACTGTTCATTGATACACATAGACTGCTCGGAATACTGTGATTGAGCAATGTGCACATATTTGCTGGTATTGCTCTACATACATACATACATTTCCTATACTGTTGAATGACTGTGCTGGATGATATGTTTGTGATAACAGCAGCTGAATGTGTATCTGCCATGCCTTTGTGGTAACTCACTTAGGGTATAGTGTGCAGGATGGAGGGGGTTGGAACCTGGGAGTGCTGATTATCTTTTTAATGGGTACGATGGAGCTGTTGGCTACAGAGTGCCTAAGGCACTGTGGAGGAAGTGTAGGCGGGTATGTGCTGGTGTGCATGAGGCCCAGCCTTGCTGAGCTCCGGTTATGGCATCTTACACTGAGTTGGCCTCCACATTGCTTAACCGGTGTGGGCATTGCTTACCGCTGCCAAAACAGCCGTAACCCCTCTTTCTGCCACATACCCCTGCGCTACTTCATGTATTTAGTTCAAATTTGTTGTCCAGGACAATCCAGTTGGATGCTTCCCCATTGTCAGCGGTAGCCGAGGGAGTGGAGCTCCACAGTAAACCCCAGCTACACATTACATGTACCACTGAGGTGTACACATTCATAGAGAGTAACAGACTTACCATAGCTATGTACCACATTCTTCATGCTTAGTTCACATTAACATGTCGGTATTATACATGCTTAGGTCAGGCTTACATGTTGGGTATGACTGTTGACAAAGGTCACTTTAAGGTGAGGTGAGATTCCAGTTTAACAGTTCTGGATAGGTTACACTCAGGTATTTGGGTTAGGTTTGGTTATGCCATACCTGTGTGGTACAGTAGAAGAGAATAGTGAAGGAGTAGGTAGGTAGGTAGAGGGGGGCATTGTAACTGTATAGTAGGTCGTTGGAATGATTGGTGTGGGAGCAATAGGGAAGGTTTGCAGGATGTTGGGATTTGTATGTGAGGCAGGACAGGAGGTGTTGGTTTCACTAGTTGGTGTAGCATGTTAGTTGGGGCAGGGACTTCACCAGGCGGTGAGCAGGTGCTAATCCAAGTGTAATTGAGGTGTTCCTTCATGTGTTATTAACATGTGTCATGTGGGACAGCTGAGGTAATACATTTGGGGGTTCCAGATTCTGCCAATATAGTTGGGTAAGAGGGTGTCATCTAATTGTGACTGTGAACATTAATAGTAATGAAACAGGGGTCGACAGGTAAGTGGTGTTAATGGGGCACACAGAGGGGCAGATAGTAGGGGAAATGTCCAAGGAAGTTCAGGAAGGCTGATGGGAAGGTCCACAGCTGGCCATTTCTTTTACAGCAACAGCTGCATGTATACACTGCATTTGGGGGTAGGTTTGGACACTCACACCCCTGGGTGGGGGTGTTGACAACAAGAATACCTTGTGATGCTAAGTAGTTCGGCTTACATGCCTACAGTGGGGTGTTGTGACCATGTGTTCTTTGGTGTTATTTAGTGGGATTTGCAACAACACATCTGGTTATACTTTACTTTGCCATGTAAAATAGACTGTGCTGCAGTGGGACTCATACCGGGTGTGGCTGCTCGTTAGGCGGTGGCTCTGCCCAATGCACGCTATTGCTTACATCCCTGGGGTGGTCTGAATAGAACCACTTCAGCCAACACCTGCACTCCTAGGCCCATAATTCCATACCCATAGTCCCCCCCCCACACACACACACACCTCCTCTACAGCACTGCAGGTTGGGTCTAAACACACCACTATACACTGCCCACTCTCCCCTTAACGGGACCCATCTCGTACATTGTCTCAACCCATGGGTCATCAGACTTTCCCACCCTTGTAGTCCTGGTACATACACGCCCCGCCTTGATAAGTAATTGCACAGGCTGCCTCCTATTACAAGACAATTTTTGGGGTGTACTGCAAGGGACGCTCCTGTCTCTGTTCCAAGATTAGATTTAGTGGGTCCACTGTGTCCCCCCTCCTCTGGTTGTATCCTGCCTGTGGTTTGGGGAGCAATGGATTGTTTACATTGTTTGTATGTTTCCCCTGTCTGGCTGGGGGGGGTTGATGCTACATGTTGCATGCTTGTTGATTGGGCCCCTCACTCCCATTGGCACGGCCTGTGAACATATGTAATTCTTAAGTGCTGTATTATATCATAGCTATATATCTGTGTATATACACACACACACACACACACACATATATATATATATTTACATATATATATATATGTTTGCATATATATATATATATTTATATATATTGCTGTATATATATCTAACGACATGTGGATGTATGGGTGTCTACATATGTACATATTTATATGTATTTATATATATATCTATATATATATATGTATGTCTGTCTATGTTGTGATGACCGTGCCCTGGCCCAGCAATCAAGGAGCCTCAATCCTCACCACTAATACCAGGGAGGTCATCTCCTAGAAGAGGAAAGGATAACTAATACACACAGTAAAGTACAATTTCCCTTAAGTGCACACAGAGATCACAGTCAGTCTGGGGCTGGTTGCTTCCTTGCTCTCCAGGTCCCCAATAAGACTCCCCAATGGCACAGCTATAGGGTCCAGATCTCAGCCTAGCTGGCAAGCTAACCTCCAGTACCCTCTCTGTCCAACCAGTGCTTCGTGTCCCTGCCCAGGTAGCTGACACACACCCACACTTTGAAATAAATATTTATACAACTTTGTCCTAGTGCCAGAGGTGGAGATTTGAATAATCGCCTTGAGACTAAGGAATTTGAATGGATTTTAAGACTAGCTGCTGATTCATATCCAGGAATTAACAGCAAAGTTAGTTTAAAACCAATTTTAACTAGATTACGTAATATTATTAATTGATTTTTTTTTTTAAGTTTTATTATGTTGTTTGCACTTTAAGACTTGTTCGTCACATGATTCTTGGCTGCTAATCATGTGACTTCTAGACCTGTATATAAGCTTCTAGTATGCAGACTTGATTGTAATAGTATTGAAGAAGGGTTCTGCCCGAAAGCTTTGCTTTGTTATTAAAGGTGGTTTTTCCTACAAGTTTGTGTTACTTGCTCCACGTTTTGCAGCTGGTTTTTTGGTCTATATCTGTTGCTGTTATTGGGAATACCTACTTCAAGGTCTACCTCGCAGCCTGTAGTCATTTTTGGCATCAAGAAATGGATTTAAATTCCCTCAGATCTCTTATTGATGTGGAGAATAACCCTCTACTGAACTTTACAGAAACAATGAACACTGCATCTGAACCTACAGCAGACTTGGATAATATTGCTGAATTCAATAGAGTATTACAACTTCTGGAAAGAAAGGTAATGGCATTTAAGAGGTTGCAATGGCAACGTTTTAGTCTTTTGGCATATCTTGATAAAGGTATTGTCCCACGTGGACTCAGGATCCTTAAAATGCCTTCATATGGCAGTACCTTTCCAGAACTACTCAAATCATGGCAACAATTGAATATTAAGCTATCTCTAGACTATATGTCTTTAATGAATGACTTTTTTATAAAAATTGAGGAAGAGTACAAGCGTGAGATTTTTTCACTTGAGAGTACTATTTTAGAATTGACTGTATTTCCTAAAGTTACACCTGTATACCAGCAAATGCTCGATAGGATTCAAGCTTTTGAGGTCAGGATGGAAGCTACCAAAAAACGGAAGCTCCAACGCGACATAGGTGACTTCCAAAGAGGGAATATCTTCTCTTGGCCCAGAACTGAGAATCCTTGTACTACTGCTTACCATAAAGTTCCTGCAAGAGAAGGACTTGATTCCCTGGATACTTTTGATAACATTTCCTTAAATAATAACCCGCCCTCTACATCCTTGACATCTGAAACTCCCCCTGCACCAGTTACGAATGAGCCTGGCCTTTTGGTATCATGTTCTTCATCCCAAAGCGCATGCGCGCCTACAGGAAGTAAGAACAAGCGTGATGGCAACCTGAATGTGAATACGAACGCTATGGCTATTAAAAAGACACAACAACTAACTTTAAATTTAACTAATAAACGATTCCAACTGGAGCACGCTGAAACTGTCGTGAATAGATCACCCAGGTCTAGAGGTTCACCTGCAAGGTCGTATGCAACACAGGCAACCATAGCAAACAAACGTAAAAACGAGAGCCCTTTAGGACTCAACAAAGTAAGTCGCAAGTAGTTGTGGCATTAAATTTATCATCTTTTGAGTTAAATCCTGCTCATCTCTCTCTTTTAGATAAAGGATTTAAATTTATACCATCCTGTAGTGATAATGTTGTGTCTGCTTTAACTGATTTAAAGTTGTTTGTTCGTAACTTGAGTTTAAAACTAATGTTTGGTAAATCTAACTCAATGGGAGACAGTCTAAAATGACGAAGTACTTTTATTCCACTTAATGCACCCATATTGAATGCATTTCATGATGTGTGTGAACTACAAATAAGAGAACTATACCTACGGCCCATGAGGAATAAGAACTTTAATCTGACTTTTGCAGAGTATGAAGCATTAAAAAGTCTACAAAATAATAATGACATTGTAATAAAGCAAGCGGACAAAGGTGGTATGCCTGTTATTATGGACCGAGATAAATATTTTTCAGCTGTTTCTGTACTTTTGAATGATGAGAGTGCATTTAAAATAGTTACACATGCTGATGTAAAGAAATGTGTAAGTTATGTCAACATGGTAATATTTGAACTTCAGCTTAATGGTGATATCGACCTTGATTTGTTTCATTTTCTAACTGTACCTTGTCCTTTGATACCTCATTTGTATGGTATCCCAAAAATACATAAGTCTATGGATAACCCACCAATGAGACCTATCGTCTCAGGTGGAGGCTGGATTACAGAACCGGTTTCAGTTTATTTGCACAAACAGTTACAACCACATCTACTTAATTGTAATACCATCCTGAAAGGTACACATGATTTGTTATCTAAGCTACAGCAATGGTATACTAGAAATGAGTCTGATATAAAAACTAAAAGACATTATTTAGTTAGCTTGGATATTGTATCCTTATTTACCGTCATTCCTAATGATGCCGGACTTGAGCTTCTGAGGGAATTTTTAATAACACAACCTAACCCTGATTTCAAATCCATTGACAACATTTGCTGTCTTATGGATGTTGTTTTGAAAAATAATATTTTTATGTTTAACGAAACTTTATATTTACAGTTAACAGGAATAGCTATGGGTACCTCAGTGGCTAACACATACGCTAACCTAGTCCTTTATCAATGGGAACATAAACATCTGTATAGTAATAGGAATCTTTCTACCTATATTAGTTTTTATCAAAGATTTGTTGATGACTGTTTAATTGTTTGGAATGGTACACTTCATGATCTGGATGTTTTTGTTGACTATTTGAACTCCACAACTGATTATTTGAAATTTAAAATGCAAGTTTCTGAAAATATTATGTGTTACTTAGATGTAAAAATCCAGCTGAATGATGGAATTCTTAATACTTCTGTATATAAGAAGGAAGTTAGCTGTTGTAAATATTTACATTACAGTAGTATGCACGCTCCACATATTTTCAGAAGTGTGGTAAAATCACAATTTATTAGGACAAGTAGGCTCAACACAGATGATGATGTATTCAAGTTACAACTGGATGACTTGATAGTCGATTTTACCTCGAGTGGTTATGATGCCCACCTACTTAATAAGTCAAGAATTGATATTTTAGAGGCTAGGAAGACTTATTTGAAACCTATCAGCTTTAATCAAGGGCAGGATATTTCGTTAACTACATCCCAGAAAAATAATAACAGCAATAAAGAGATGACTTCAGTTAGATATATGACCACTTTTAATAGAAGAAGTCACCTGGTTAAACAAATTATCTCAAGAAATTGGATAATTTTATTAGCTTCAGATGAAATGAAAGCTATTGTAGGTGATAAACCATGCTTCTCTTATAGAAATATGAAGACTATCAAAAGCTTATTGTGTTATAAAGATTTTTATAAACCTAAGCCTATGACGTTGGCTATTAAGCATGGAACTTTTCAATGTTTTAACTGTATTGCTTGTGCACAGATGTTTGGTAATGGTAGTGATATTTTCACACACCCTAGCACTGGTCAAGTATTCAATTTTAAAATTTCAGCTACTTGTAACACTTCAGGTGTTATCGATTTGGCTACATGTAAATCCTGCACCTCGTTCTATGCAGGAAAAACTATTCGTAAGCTGAAAGATCGTGTTATTGATCATAATTCAGAAATCAGACGGTGTTGTGAAAATAATGCACTATATAAGCATATCAATATTCATGGCTCTGAACATTCTTTTAAGTTTAGAGTTATTGATTTTAATTGTCCTAGTGCCAGAGGTGGAGATTTGAATAATCGCCTTGAGACTAAGGAATTTGAATGGATTTTAAGACTAGCTGCTGATTCATATCCAGGAATTAACAGCAAAGTTAGTTTAAAACCAATTTTAACTAGATTACGTAATATTATTAATTGATTTTTTTTTAAGTTTTATTATGTTGTTTGCACTTTAAGACTTGTTCATCACATGATTCTTGGCTGCTAATCATGTGACTTCTAGACCTGTATATAAGCTTCTAGTATGCAGACTTGATTGCAATAGTATTGAAGAAGGGTTCTGCCCGAAAGCTTTGCTTTGTTATTAAAGGTGGTTTTTCCTACAAGTTTGTGTTATTTATACAACTTCACAGGCACTCCTGGGAAAGGCTGACACAAATTCTCCAGCTGTGCCCCTTTACCCAGTCTATACGGTAGTAGTTACTGCCACCACCAGCTTAATAATTTATTAGCTACCCAAAGGCCCTTAAGAGGGTGTCCAATTATTACTGTGCAATATTATTATCCAATTGGTAATGTGACTATTCTGTCTAAGGCTTATTTTAGAGTGGCCTATTACAATGAACTCTATAAATATGCAATGTACTCTAAAGCCTACTTCTCTATACAAACCAGCCACAGGTAAAGGTTTTTAAAATATTTAATAGTTAATAATTAAAACACAGGACAATACTACTACACCACAGAGATATCAAAGAGTTCAGAGATCACACAGAAACTTAAAACAATACAGTAGGGCAGGTCTGATGTCAAAGAAAAACACTTAATCTAGCATTCTAATCTTTAGCTCTTCTTAAGAGAAAACACAGTGCTATAATCCCACTTACAGACATATAGAGCATAAGCAGTGCTGGGGCTGATGGTCTAAGACAAGTGCTTTCAGTCTGTCACTGAACAATAGTTTTTAAAATGCTAACAAACAGTTCTGCTAAAGCCCTCCCAAATTACAGCATTTTGACACTTAGTCTGGAGTTCCCAGGTCACAAACTGCATTATTTAGCAAGCTAACTCCTGCTTAGGAAATTGCAACCATAAAAGACATTTTGCATGTATACTCTAACAATTATTCCTTAAATTAAGAGAATAGAAAGAATGTGTTCAGCCAGTCACTTCAGCACCATTTTTTAGATAATTGTAACTTCAAAGAACATTTGAAATGCTTGGTTTGATTTTCCTTACAGCAGATGGCAATGTTGCAACAATCTTGAAGTTCACATTTTACAGTGTTTTCTTTCATTTAAAAACACAAGCCTGTATTTTACATTTACTTTTACAAATGATAGAATTATGTATCAAATTCTATTTGACTAGGCTGGCAGCCTTCGCCCCTCTTTCCCCAATCTTCACATCTCTTCCCCCCTGGAGAACTCAAGCTAGTTTCTCAAGTGACCCTTGAGAAACGCTGCTTGAGAGGGTTAGGTCTATCTTGGTGTACCTCACCCCATTCATTCCCTGTCTTGAGAGCCCATCTGCATTGGCAATACTATTCCCACTGTGGTGCTGCACTGACATATCTTATGCTTGCAACCCCAGGCTCCATCTTAGCAATTTGCTGACTGGCTCTATTTAACCATGTTAGAGGGTTGTGATCTGTCATTACAGTGAATTTTCTTCCATACAGATAAGGTTGACGTTTCTGCAATGCCCACACTATAGCTAGACATTCCTTTTCTACAGCTGCATAGCATTCCTCCCTAGGTTGGAGTCCACAACTGAGATAAACCAATGGGTGGTCTTCCCCCTCTGAAGAAATCTGGCTAAGTACAGTCCCCACCCGATGGTTCACAGCATCTACTTGCGCAACAACTTTTTTGCTGTAATCTGGACTGGCTAGCCACAGGGGGTCCTCCCTAAGCTTCTTTAAGCTTCTGAAATGCCTGCTCACATGCTGGGATTTACACTATGTTATATGGCCTGTTCTTCCTTGTAAGGTCTGTGAGGGGAGCAGCTATGGTACTATAACTATGGACGAACGTTCTGTAGTACCATTTTGTCCCTATGAATGCACTCACCTGCTTTTTGGTAACAGGTGCAGGCCATGCCTGAATACCTTCCACTTTGACAGGTTCTGGCCTTATCTTACCACTCCCCACTCTATGTCCTAGGTAGGAGACCTCTGCCATACCCGCCTGACATTTGCTCGGCTTAATGGTTAACCCTGCCCTCTGTAGTCTGACCAGTGCCTCCCTGATTTGCTGAAGGTGCTCTGGCCAGGAATGGCTGTAGATGGCAATATTATCTAGGTAAGCAAGGGCAAACCCTCCTGCTGGGATATTATCCACCAGCCTCTGGAAAGTTGCTGCAGCATTCTTCATTCCCAAAGGGCATTTCTGTGAACTCATACAAGCCAAAAGGAGTCACAAAGACTGACTTCTCTCTAGCACTGGGAGTCAAGGGCACCTGTCAGTAACTCTTGGTAAGATCAATGGTTGTAAGATACTTAGTCCTACCCAGTTGCTCTAGGGCCTCATCTGTCCTAAGCATGGGGTAATCATCTGACTTTGTGTGACTATTTAATTTCCTGAAACCCACACAGAACCTGGTGCTGCCATCCTTCTTTGGCACCAACACCACTGGCGAGGCCCAGGGACTGTTGGACTCTTGAATCACCCCTAGTTCCAGCATCTCCTGTACCTCCTCCCTCAGAGTCTGTTTGACTCTCTCAGGCACCCTATAAGGGGCCTGCCTTATAGGCCTTTGGGGTCCTGTATCCACCTGGTGCTGCACCAGGTGGGTGCTCCATGGTTTCCCAGTGAACATGTCCCCAAATTGCTGCAACCCCACTCGGAATTCTCGAACCTGGGTAGGAGATAGCTGCTGGGATATTGCTACCCCTTCCACCGAGGTGTAAGCTCGAGCCTCACTGAGGAGATCAGTCGCCAGATCTCCCTCAGACTCCTCCTGCAATCCACTGCAAATGCTCAGCACAAGGGCCTCCCTATCTTGGTAGGGTTTCATCATGTTAACATGGTACAATTTGTGCCCCTGCTGTCTGCCTAGCACTTCTACCATGTAGTTAACATCACTTACCTTTCTTAACACCTTGTAGGGTCCCTCCCAAGCTGCTTGCAGCTTGTTGTGTCTGACAGGAATGAAAACCATTACGTGCTGCCCCACAGCATTTTCTCTAGCTCAAGCATTCCTGTCATACCACACCTTTTTCTGCTGTTGGGCTTCTGCCAGGTTCTCCTGGGCCAAACCCATGAGTTCCCTGAGCCTTGTCCTGAGGTTTAGAACACATGCCACAACAGACTCCTAGTGAGACTCACACTCACGTTCCACTCATCTTGAATTAAATCTAGAGGTCCCCACACCCTATGCCCATACAGCAACTCAAAGAGTGAAAAACCTGTGGATTCCTGGGGAGCCTCTCTGTAAGCAAACAACAGATGAGGCAAATATTTGTCCCACTCCCTCTTAAACTGATCTGCAAATGCCCGTAGCATGGACTTGATTGTAGAGTTTAACCTCTCAACAAGACCATTAGTCTGGGGATGGTAGGGGGTGGTCTTCATGTGCTTCACCCCACAGGACTTCCACAGACAAGCCAGCAAGTCTGACATGAAATTAGCACCTCGGTCAGTCAGTATTTCTTTTGGGAAACCTACCCTGATGAAAATCTCTAACAAAGCATTTGCCACCTTTTCTGCCTCAATGGCGGACAAAGCCGCTGCCTCAGGGTATCGTGTAACATAATCCACTACCACTAGGATATACTTTTTCCCTGTGGAACTTGGGATACTTAGAGGACCCACAATATCCATAGTTACGCTCTGAAATGGCTCCTCAATCACAGGCAAAGGCATCAAAGGAGCTCTCACCTTGTCTCCTGCCTTGCCTACCATTTGGCACTGTCACAGATACTGCAGTACCCTGTTACATCTCTGGAAATTCCAGACCAATAGAAGTTTTGCATAATATGCCTCTTTGTATGTTTTATGCCCATATGACCTGCAAAGGGAATATCATGGGCTATGGCTAGAAGCACCAGATGGTAAGCTCTAGGCACTACCAACTGCTGTACTCTCTCACTTTCTAGCCCTCCCTCAGGGGTCCACTCTCTGTATAGTAACCCTTTGTCCCAGTATACAGATTCCCCCTTCCCTTGAGAATCAGGGTCCTCCCTAGCTACCTGCCTCAGGCCTTGTAATGTAGGGTCTGAGAGCTGAGTCTGTCTCAACTCTCTCCTTGCAACCCTTCCCAGCTCCCCTTTCATAGGGAGTCTGGCATCCTCTGACAGTGATGCCTCACTGTCAGCCTGGGTAGTACTACTCACCTCTACCTTTGCAGTTACCCTGTCCAAGGGAACATCAGTACCCACAAGCAGCTGTGGCTCACATGCAGTCTCACTGCTACAGCGTAGCTCACTCTCTGAAGTAACCACCTTAGCAGTCCTGGCTGCAAGTACACAGTCTGTCTGGGTCTCCCCCAGGCTACCACATCCACATGCTTGTCTCCTAGCCTCACTGCATGTAACTGCATGAGTACATAGTGCTGCCTCATCCAAATCCTTCCCTCTCAAGATATCTGCAGGATGGTAGTTCTGTACCCCTGTTGCCTCAAGACAACCCACTATTGGCATTTTGTCTTTCCCCCTTACTGGCTCCCTCAACTTTGGTTCCCCACCTTGCCTCCGTGACACCTGTATGCCACATGGCCCCACTGGTTGCATTCAAAACATTTAACCCTATCTCCTGGACATGTATTTGGACTAGTGGCTTCCCCTGCTACTGGCAGATTCTGTTGGGCCAGTCTGTGCTGCCCACCATGGGTTCCTTTAGACCCATGAGCAGTACTGGGGGACCCCTTCCTGAGCAGGGCTGCCCTGCTGGCCAGGTATAGGTCTCTCTCCTTCCCCAACTCATCTGAAGTAGCACATTGTCTATCAGCTAACCAGATCATCATTTCGTCAGGCAAAGTGCTAAGGGCTTGTTCACTCACCAAAAGGTCTGCCAGCCCTTCAAAAGTGGTGATGTGACATCCACTCACCCAGCTATGAAAATAACAGCTCAGTCCAACAACATATTCACATACATTTTCATCTGCCTTGCATATATGCTCACGAAACTTTTTCCTATACATTTCAGGTGTTTGAGTAAAACATTGTAACAAACATTTCTTTACAGCAGCGTAATCAAAACAGACAGGGTCAGGCATTTGTGATATACAAGTTACAGTTTTCCCATGGAGTAAGGGGGTCAGGAACCGTACCCAGAGCCTTTGGTCAACACTATACTATTTGCATACCCTTTCAAACATGTGAACGAAACAATCAAAATTATCCCCCTCTTTAAATTGTGGAAAAAAATTTACTGACCTGTTGTGCTTCTGGGGTCCAGTTACTCCCTTCCCCATTACCTCCATGATTCTGGCGAAGAGTCAGCAGCTCCCTTTCATGCTTCCTCTGACGTTCCTTTTCTTCGGCTTCTATCTCCAAATGCCTGGCCTCCAACTCAAGTCTCTTTAGCTCTAGCTGGATTTGTAAGTCCACTGCAGAAAGGTTGAGCTGTCCATTCTCCGAGGATATTGTATCTCCACTGCCATTCTGATTGTCCTTCACAGAAAGGTTGAGCTGTCCATTCTCTGAGGATATTGTATCTCCACTGCCAGTCTGATTGCCCTCCTGGATGCTGTTTTCTGATGCAGCTGTAACCAAGGCTGCAATCAGGTCTGCCTCAGTTAGGTTTCCATGCACCAGTCCGCTAGCCTGGCACATCTCCACCAGCTGGCTCCTTGTCAGCTTTCCATATTCTTGTGCTGACATGCTTCCTGCTCACCCTGACTAACTAAGCTAACAAAAGAAATAAAGCAATTGTGATCTGAACTCTGAGTATACTCTGCGTGGCTGATTTAGAGTACAAAACACTTTCAGAGATCACTGTACATAAGCTACAGGATTCACTGTACCCACACCACTGCCAAACAGATATGTGAGAATATCTTATCCCAACCACTGCCACCACTGTGTGATGACTGTGCCCTGGCCCAGCAATCAAGGAGCCTCAATCCTCACCACTAACACCAGGGAGGTTGTCTCCTAGAAGAGGAAAGGATAACTAATACACACAATAAAGTACAATTTCCCTTAAGTGCACACAGAGATCACATTCAGTATGGGGCTGGTTGCTCCCTTGGTCTCCAGGACCCCAATAAGACTCTCCACTGGCACAGCATAGGGCCCAGATCTCAGCCTAGCCAGCAAGCTAACCTCCAGTACCCTCTCTGTCCAACCAGTGCTTTGTGTCCCTGCCCAGGTAGCTGACACACACCCACACTTTGAGATAAGTATTTATACAACTTCACAGATACTCCTGGGAAAGGCTGACACAGATTCTCCAGCTGTGCCCCTTTACTCAGACTATATGGTAGTAATTACTGCCACCACCAGCTTAATAATTTATCAGCTACCCAAAGGCCTTTAAAAGGGTGTCCAATTATTACTGTGCAATATTATTATCCAATTGGTAATGTGACTATTCAGTCTAAGGCTTATTTTAGAGTGGCCTAATACAATGAACTCTATAAATATGCAATGTACTCTAGAGCCTACTTCTCTATACAAACCAGCCACAGGTAAAAGTTTTTAAAATATTTAATAATAAATAATTAAAACACAAGACAATACTACTACACCACAGAGATATCTAAGAGTTCAGAGATCACACAGAAACTTAAAACAATACAGTAGGACAGGTCTGATGTCAAAGAAAAACACTTAATCTAACTTTCTAATCTTTAGCTCTTCTTAACATAAAACACAGTGCTATAATCCTACTTACAGATATAGAGCATAAGCAGTGCTGGGGTTGATGGTCCAAGACAAATGCTTTCAGTCTCTCACTGAACAATAGTTTTTAAAACACTAACAAACAGCTCTGCTAAGGCTCTCCCAAATTACATCATTTTGACACTTAGTCTGGAGTTCCCAGGCCACAAACTGCATTATTTAGCAAGCTAACACCTGCTCAGGAAACTACAACAATAAAAGACATTTCACATGTATACTCTAACAATTATTCCTTAAATTAAGAGAATAGAAAGAATGTGTTCAGCCAGTCGCTTCGGCACCATTTTTTTTAGATAATTGTAACTTCAAAGAACATTTGAAATGCTTGGTTTGATTTTCCTTACTGCAGATGGCAATGTTGAAACAATCTTGAAGTTCACATTTTACAGTGTTTTCTTTCATTTAAAAACACAAGCCTGTATTTTACATTTATTTTTACAAATGATAGAATTATGTATCAACTTCTATTTGACTAGGTTGGCAGCCTTCACCCCTGTTTTCCCAATCTTCACATATGTATGTATACATTTGTACTACAGAGAGGGAGAGGTATATATCTATTTAGTTATGGGTATATATACACACACATACCTCTACATATTTAGCTACATATCCTGTAATGTTGACTGGTATTGCTGGATACTATGTTTCATGTGCATACCGGCCAACCTTGTGTGCCACGTATGCTTTGCGATACCTACAACTAAATCCATTAGTGTACACGGAGTCACATGTGTAATCTGTTATTAGTGCCAGGAATACATTCGTCCCATACAGGACAACCCAAACATTGGGTATTCAACTTTCATCTACACCCAGAGTTACATAGGTACCCATGGCTATGTGCATGGACTATGGTGTGTGCCAGACCAAGGATACTTGGGTCAGGACAACATACGGGATGGATCCTGAGGGGGGGGGAGTGAAGGGAGGGCAATGTGTGGTGGTGTGGTAGCTATGGGCTGGTAACCAGGGTAGGGATGGTGGCTGCGTGTGTGCAGCGGGTAGGGGAAAGTGGAACTGTGGGTAATGAATGTATGAGTCGGGGATGGCCTGGGTTGGATGGGCCTGTACTGCTCAGTCTGCCTAGTAGGTGGGGGAGAGGGGAATGTGACATCAATATGTGAAACATAACAGAGGGCTAATTTAAATCCTATTTCAAGGACACACATACAATACAATGAGCTTGGTAGTGTATTGCAGGGTGGACATGTTTGACTGGGTGGGGAGTATGCCAATTCGAACATGATGTATATTGTTTGGGGCCTCTCAAGCCCTTTAATGGTGCATGTGGATATATATGATTCTGTTCATCTACCATTGCTATCTACAGATGTTTGGCCATATATACCTCTGCGGGTATATATATTTGCTTACATATTTCTAACTATGTCCATATATACCTACAGAGACATATATCTGAGTACATATATGTAACTTGCTGTGTATATGTGGACATATAGATGTTGACCTATATATGTGTAGTTGTCGGCGTTTGCACGTATATCTGTTCATATATTTGTATATATATGTATATATCTCTGGATATTTATATATATATATATATATGTGTATGTATATATATATATATATATATATATATATAGATATGTATGTATATATATATATATATATATATATATATATGTGTGTGTGTGTATGTATATATATATATATATATATATATATATATATATATATATATATATATATATATATATATATATATATATATGTATATATATATAATGTATATATGTATATGTGGCTACATCTATAGATATGTTGTATCCATTTAGATAATAATACATTTGCACACACACATCCATCTAGCTGTAGGTTTACATTCTCTGTACTGTTGCATGACTGGGCTGGGGTTATGCTTCTGACAACATACAATTTTATGCATATCTGGCATGGCTTAGTGGTAAATCATTTTGTGTATGGTGAGCATGGTCCTTGGTTCCGTCCCTTGCAGAGGCTGTTTGTTTTGTTGCTGGGCAGAACACCGGCCATTGGATACAGTGTGCTTAAGGGGCTTTAAAGTGATTGTAAGCAGGTTTGCGTGGAGGTAAGCGCTGCTAACTTCCGGTCACAGTGTCTTACACCCAGTTAGCTTCTCCTTTGCTTAATCAGTGTTGGAAGTACTTAACCCCATATAAACACACTTGCACATGCTTACTGGTGCTTAAATATGCTTACTGCTGCTTATCTGTGCTTACGCCTGCTTACTGCTGCCTTATTCATTATGATACTGACTCTTCACATGTGCATTTCCTGCAATACTCATGTTCATAAAAATGTGTGTTATTTAGTGGGTTTTGCATTACAAATATTGCTTATACCATGCTTTGCCATGTAAAATAGACTGTTCTATGCTGGGACTCGAACTGTGAATGCTTGCTCGTCAGGTGAATGCTCTGCCCACTACACTATTGCTGACATGTTTCATTTGTATATATCGTCCTTGTTATCATCTTCAACCTTTTAGGCTGCTTTCACCGTGGCTAAGCAATGGGCACACCCGCGCACCTACAGTTAGCTGTACTCGGAGCTTTAGACACCAATACGGGGGGTTTGTCTTTTGATTTTTATGTCCTGTTGCTGTTGAAGGGATATGTGGACACCTATGAGCAGTATCGCTCATTTATTTCCACTTTCTGCTGTTCAACATTACAGGGGCATGTTTATTCAGAGGGCTCTGCTCTCAGACACACCCCCTGCACTTGTACATGTTCCATGTAAGCCTGGGGGCTCAGGCAGCGTGCCTTCATTACTATGCATGGCATGCTGCCATCCTGCTCCTAAGCGGCTGCTTCCGTGCAGGACTAGACTAGTCCTGCATGGAAGATTAGTAAATCCGGGGGAATGTGTGTGCTGAGAAGCTTTCTGTATTGTCTTGGAAGTGTTTTATTGTTTTATGACTTCCATCATTTGGAAAATATCTGAGGTCTATATATTTTCACAGGTAGATGCTAAATCCTGCTAGCTTCCAGCAGTCAGGGTTTCACCTGGGTTAGAGTCAGATGACGAGAAATGATATCATTCTGCAAGCTATCCCAGCAATAATATTTGAGATATTAATTTAAGAAGTCTCTGAGTGAGACACAACATTCTGTATTCTGTCCTGGACCTGACAACATCAAGATCCAGTCACCACATCTGCCTTGCTCTGTAAATAAGTTAACTAGGGTATAGTAATACTCTTAGATATAGTCAGGAATATAGCAAAGCTTAACTTAGAAATTTTTCTTTATTTATTTGAGACTGTCCTGCAAAGTTCTTTTAAATATTTTCTGTGATTTTGAAATCTGATCACTGTAAATATAAATTTAGTACTGTCTTGTTCTTTTATTATTTAGTATTAAATATATTTAAACCCTTCATTGTGGCTGATCTGTATAGAGATATTTAAGTTCTGAGAGTACCTGCATATTTAGTTTGTGACACTGTGGGCCACTCCTAATAGCCTTGCTCATGGTCAAACTACCATTTGTATTGATAGTAACATTACACAGTAAGATTGGAGACATTTGCTTAAGAGCCTTAAAATAGCTGGTAAGGAGCTGATTGGTGTCAGTGATAACTACCTTATAGTCTGGACAAAAAGGAGCATAGCTAGTAAATCTGTGCCAGCCTTTCCCAGGTGTGTGTGTGTGTGTGTGTGTGTGTGTGTGTGTGTGTGTGTGTGTGTGTGTGTGTGTAAATCAAACTTCAAAGAGTGTGTGTGTCAGCTACTTGGTCAGGGACACGAAGCACTGTTTGGACAGAGAGGTTGCTGGAGGTCTTCAATTGGCCACTCAGCTGAGATCGCAACTCTATAGTTGTGCCAGTGGGGAGTCTTACTGGGGATCTGGAGAAAGAGGGAAAGACCAGCCCCAGACTAACTGTGGTCTCTGTGTGCTCTTAAGGGAAATTGCACTTGATGCAGACAGCTGCATCGGGAAATACTATGTGTGTACCTGTCATCTTCCCAGTGTATGTCCCCCACTTGTGCCAGTGGTGAGAATTGAGACTCCTTGATTACTGGTCTAGTGGTGGGATGACCATATCACATATTGGGATTCAGTGGTGTGAATACTGAACTCCTGTAGCCTGTAAACTGTGGTCACTAAAGAAGGTGTTTGTACTCTCAGGCAGCCACATGGTAGACATTCAGAGTTTCATAGCACAATAGTTTTATTTATTTTTTGTTAGCTTAGTTAGTCAGGGAGTGTAGGCAAGGATGTCCGCAGAGGATTATGGCAAGCTGACAAGGAGTCAGTTGGCTGAGATGAGCCAAGCCAAAGGACTGGTGCATGCCAACCTGACTAAAGCAGAAATTATTGCAGTCTTAACCACAGCTACATCACAGACCAGCAACCAGGAGGACAACCAGATGGGCCTTGGGGTTGTACAACTCTCAGAAAATGGACAGTTCACCTTTGCCTCAGAGGACTTAAAAATCTGTCTGGCATTAAAGAGACTTGAGCTGGAGGCCAAACAGTTAGAACTAGAATCAGCAGAGAGACTATGACATTTAGAGGCTGAAGAAAAGGAGAAACACATGGCATTAGAATCAGCAGAGAGACTGAGACATCTGGAAGCTGAAGAAAATGAGAGGCAGAGGCAATATGAAAAGCAGATGCTGATTCTTCACCAGTGTCATTGAGGTAATGGGGAAGGGAGTAACCGAACCCCAGAAGCAACAATGGTTAGTACATTTCTTCCACAATTTACAGAGGAGATAATTTTAATAGTTTTATTCATATGTTTGAAAGGGTATCTAAACAGTATAATGCTGACCAAGGGCTCTGGGTATGGCTGCTGACCATCTTACTCCTTGGCAAAGCTGTAACTGCTATTTTTAAATTGTCTGATACTGATTGCTTAAATTATAATACTGTTAAAAATAGTTTAGTTAACATCTGAAGCTTATAGAAAAAGGTTTTGTGAGCACAGACGCAAGGCAGATGAAAGTGTGTGTGAATATATTGCTGAGTTAAGCACTTATTTTCATAGGTGGGTAAGTGGGTGTCAGGTCACCACTTTTGAAGGGCTGGCAGACCTTTTGGTGAGGGAAGAAACCCTTAACACTTTGCCTGAGGACATGAGAATCTAGTTAGTAGGCACGGAATGTAATACCACAGATGAGTTGGGGAAAAAGGAGACTTAAACCTAGTCAGCAGGACATCACTGCACAGGAAAGGGATACCCAGTGATGCAAATGGGTATAAGGGAACCTATGGTGGACAGCCTAAACTGCTCCAACAGAGTCTGCCAATAACGGGGGAAGCCACTAGTTCAGGTACATGGCTAGGATCAAGGGTTAAATGTTTTAAATGCAACCAGTGGGGCCATGTAGCATATATGTGTCCACAGAGGCAAGGGAGATAACAAAAGGTAGGAGAGCCAGTAAATGGGAATGACAGAATGTCAGCAGTAAGTTATCTGGAGACAAAAAGGGTACCAAACTACCACAAGAGGTTGTATCCTATCTTAGTAGATGTAAAACAGTACGCTGCTAAGAGAAAGACAGCCTCTGACCTAACCACTGTGAAGCCTGCAATGGTTAAAGAGGAGCACTACCTGCTTGGGCAGCCTACTCCAGTCAGAGCTTTAGGAGAGACCCCATTCCAAATACCTTTGGCTAGGGTCAGCTTGACTGAGAGTGTGGAAAAGGAAGCAAGCAAGTAGGTGTGTTTGAGAATATTCTGCAGATGTCCTGATAGAAAATGATTTTGATAATGCAGTACCTTGCGTGCTTGGAGTTACACACAGACAGGTTTGGCGACAGGCATGTGGGTCTGGTAGCCTGGGGGGGAAACCAGACAGACCATACACTTGAATCCAGGACTGATGAGGTGATTACTTCAGGGAGGGAACTACCCTGTAGCAGTGAGACTGAAGGTGAGCCACAGCTGCTAGTGGTTACTGATGTTCCCTTGGACAGAGTGACTTCAAGGGCAGCAGTGAGTAGTAGTACCCAGGCTGACAGTGAAGCACTGCTGTCAGAGGATACCAGACTTCCTGTGGAAGGGGAGCTGGGAAAGGTTACAAAGAGAGAGTTGAGACAGGCTCAGCTCTCAAACCCTAAATTACAAGGCCTGAGGGAGGTAGCCAGTGAGGCACCTAATTCTCAAAAAAAAATGGGAATCTGCATACTGGGGCAAAGGGTTACTGTATAGACAGTGGACCCCTGAGGAAGGGCTAGAGGGTGAGAGACTACAGCAGTTTGTAGTGCCCAGAGCCTACCATTTGGCACTTCTAGTTATAGCCCATGATATTCCCTTTGCAGGTCATATGGGCATAAAGCATATGAAGAGACATATTATGCAGAACTTTTATTGGCCTGGGATTTCCAGGGGTGTAACAGAGTACTGCATGACCTGTGAGCAGTGCCAAAAGGTAGGCAAGGCAGGAGACAAGGTGAAAGCTCCTTTGATGCCTTTGCCTGTGATTGAAGAGCTATTTCAGAGGGTAGTTATGGATATTGTGGGGCCTCTGAGTACCCCAAGTTCCACAGGGAAGAAGTATATCCTAATGGTAGTAGATTATGCTATAAGATACCCTGAGGCAGTGGTTCTATCCTCCATTGAGGCAGAAAAGGTAGCAAATGCTTTGTTAGAATTTTTCAGCAGGGTGGGTTTCCCAAAAGAAATACCGACTGACAGAGGCACCAAATGCATGTCAGACATGCTGGCTTGTCTGTGGGAGTGCTGTGGGGTGAAGCACCTCTTGTGGAGAGATTAAACTCTACACTGAAGACCATGCTGTGGGCATTTGTAGACCAGTTTAAGAGGGAGTGGGACAGATATTTGCCACATCTGTTGTTTGCTTACAGGGAGGTGCCCCGGTAATCCACAGGTTTTTCTCCCTTTGAGTTGCTGTATGGGCATAGGGTGAGAGAGCGTCTAAATTTGATTTGTGATGAGTGGGAGGGTGAGTGTGAATCCCAGAAGGAGTCTGTTGTGGCATATGTCCTAAATCTCAGGACAAGGCTAAGGGAACTCCTGGACTTGGACCAAGAGAACCTGACAGAAGCCCAACAGCAGAAAAAGGTCTAGTATGATTGGAATGCTCGAACTAGAGAGTATACTGTGGGGCAGTAGGTTATGGTTCTCATTCCTGTCAGACACAACAAACTGCAGGCAGCTTGGGAGGGACACTTCAAGGTGGTAAGGAAGGCCAGTGATGTTAACTACATGGTAGAACTGTCACGCAGGATGCAGGGGCACAAACTGTACCATGTTAAAATGATGAAAGAGTTGTGTAATCTCACCAAGAAGCAAATTTACCTAGACAAAAAAAATATTACACGGATCCACAAGATAATCACAGAAAAACCCCAAAGAAATTCTGGAGCTCAATTAAGAAAATTCTTCATCTTGGCTGTCCTTCCTCACCAAAACTTATGCCATTAGAAATGGCTACCAGATTTAACTCTTTCTTCATCAACATCATAGCCTATCTTACTTCCAGCTCTCCCCAACTATTTAAACAACCACAAAACTCTACAAGCCCTGACATCCCTGCCTTTAATCTCAGCCCTGTCTCTACATCATATGTTAGATAGCTACTAAAGAAAATGAAACCCGTTCTCCTTCTGCTGCTGATCTTCCTGCTGAGTACCTTAAGCTCGCTGCAGACTCTATTTCATACCCCATCTCAGTTCTCATCAATGGATCTATTCAAGACTCCCATGGCCCTGCTCTTTGGAAAAAAATCTTTATTATTCCTCTCTATAAATGAAGATAACTCTTCTGAAATCTCTTAACTTCAGGGCAATTGCCATTTAGTTACCCCTTTCTAAGGTCCTGGAAAAGTGTAATCATAAGCAATTCCTTCAGCGCCTCTTACAAAATGATTTCCTACCCCCAACACAACAAGGTTTTTGAACAGGCCATAGCACCACTACAGCTGTCCTCTGTTTTTCCGACACCATTAATAAGTCTAAAAACCAAGGAAAATGTATCTCTTCTGTTTTTCTAGATCACTCCAAAGCCTTTGACACAGTGTCATATGATAAACTTCTGACTCAAATGTCATCTCTAGACCTTTCCAAACCAACTCTTCTATGGTTCTTTAACTACCTATATGAAAGATATCAGTCTATCAAATGGCTCTCTTCTCTCTCTCCTTTAGAACAGGTGTTTTACAAGGCTCTGTTAATTGGTCCACTGCTCTGTAGCATTTTCATCAATAACCTATATACATAAAAAAATAACCGATATACCTTGTCTCAGCAAGCTTCACTTATTCAGCATGTAGATGACTCAGCTCTCATCTACTAATCTGACAGCCCAATACAAATACAATCCACAACACAAGATGGATTCATCTCAGTTGAACTGTGGCTATGTCAAAACCAACTTTTACATAATCCCCATAAGACTATTACTATTTTTCCTAAGTAATACCCCAATGCTAAAAGTAACTTGTACGTTACCTCTCTAAATAATACAGCTATTGAAGTAGGTACTCATACCAAATGGCTTGGAATGACCATAGATGACAACTTAAAGTTTGATCTTCACGTACAAAACTGTGTAAAAACTCATCAAAAGCTAGTTCAGCTATATAGAAAAAAATCTTCACTCCTGGTGGAATCACCCTAGTTAACCCTTACCTTTTACTGTCTCTTCTATATGGCTCATCCGTTTTGACTAACATCCAGATCTCTCTTTCATAAATCACAACTGTCTCAATGCTATAATTAGATTTGCCCCTAACCTGACACATAAAGCTTATCATTGTTCTGCATTATGTGCTGTTAGCTAGTTAGAACTCCCACATTAATTAGTCCATACACAACTTATTTTAACCCATACAAGGCTATATAATCCCTTTGTCTTCCCTTTTATATCCACATTCCTTCATCGCTATCTCCCAAATAGCCCTCTGCATTCTCAAGTCAGAAACTTTGAAATCTATAAAGTCAAAAAAAAAGGAAGCGGCAAAGTCTATACTCATACACACTGCATACTCAAGCTATGGAACTCTATCCCAAATTCAATCAGAACTATATCTTGCCTCCATGTATTTAAATCCTTTCTCAGTGTATCATGAAGTCATGGTTGTGCCCATGCACCTCACATGTATTATCTATATCAGCAAATACTTCATAGTGATACTAACTGCTCATCATACTACCTGTACCTTTCAACATCTGCCCTCTGCTCACTGTTAGAGGGGAGTTGTATCTTTTTTTGTGTGTTTTTTGGAGATAATTATTTTATTTCTTAGCATAATATATTGTACTTCAAATAATTTTATATAGACTGATTGTCGCACTTGTCATTTTTTATTTATTATTTTATTACTATTTTTGTGTTATTATATCACTGATATCTCCTCATGCCTTATTATATCTTATGTATTCCACTGTCAAATTGTGTGTATATATGCTTTTTTAATTACATCCATACTATTATTTTATTTGATGTTATCTAACTCTCTGGAGCTTTTCTCCCTGGCCTCTGCTAAAAATGGACATTTATTACTCAGTTGGACTTCCCGGTAAACAAATGGCAATAAATAAATACATAAAAACTTAAATCATATTCTTCTCCTCCTCCTCCCCTTCCTATTGTTTTTATGTCATGTTTTATGCGTTTGTGAATGCCAGAATGCCATGATGTATGCATATTTTTTTTTTTGCTTTTTGTAACGTGATTATGCAATGTTAGCACACTGTATTTCAAATTTGTATGCCGCCTGTAATTTAGTTGTGTTGTTACAACTCTCATTTGGTGAAGATCTCAGGTCAAGGCTGAAAAGAACCTTTTAACAGTTTATTTATGAAGTTAACAAATGTAATAAGAAATAAAGATAGATATTGCAGATTTCTAGACTGGAGCAACTATAGAGGATTGAGTGAGGGCTAGAAAATGAAAGCAGTGAATTGATAATGCAGACAGAGAAAATGGCAGCTGAATTACATGCAAAATTTGTTGGAATAATCTGAAAGAAAATTGCAATAAAACTGGGAAACCTATCCTTACATCATTATCGCACCTAAACTGACTCGCAAGGAAAAAAATGAGGAAGAACGGACACTTATACCTTCAGTGCTGGATAAGTCTAAAATCCCTAGACTTAATAAATAAAAAATTGGTTGAGCAATTGATAAATGAACCTACTAGAGGACACAGCATTTTTGGCACCTTTATTGAATTATCACTTAAGACACAGGCAACATACATTTACACAAAAGAAAACAAACCATGTTAACATTTTCACAGCTGCTGACATTATAGAAGGGTCTATATTAGATGATCGAACTTTCAAACATTCGACTGTCATATGGTCGACCCCATAAGATCGAACTTTTGAAAGTTCGAACGTTTTAATGGAGATCTCTGTTTTCTGCACTGTAGTGCAATCTCGGAGTTGGTATATTTAAAGAGGGGGGGGTGTGGGGGTGCAGGGTGGCTTGCCCCCCCTGCTTAAAATGTTCAGGTAGGTTATTTGTGTAGTTTATTTATTTTTTATTAGCTATTCAAACTTTTAAAAGTTCAATCATATGGTATTGATCATATGACAGTCGAACTTTTGAAAGTTCAATTATCTAATATAGACCCTTATACATCACATATATTTTTATACCATTATCATCAGTCCAACATTACATATATTGACCAATTCTTGCCTTCCATTAAACCTCCCTCTTCCTCCAAAGCATTATTCTGCATGTATTGTTCCCATAAATTCCATTTTTTCTATGTAAGTTGCTCCTACCCTTTTCTAAAGATCCCACTTCCAGTTCTTTTTATCTATGTTACAATATTCACTGCATCAAATACATCTGGTTTAGACTTTGATTTCCATTTTCTATTAATTCCTTTTTGGCAGCCACCAGAATGAAACTTAACAAGGTCTTACTTTGTGTAGGCAATTCAAACCCCTTATCCCTGCTCAAAAAATAATTTCCTTAGTTACACCCATTTGCTCACCCAATATGTCTGGCAAAAGTACTCTGTGGTGAATTTTTAAAGTCTGCCAACTCATTACACTCCCAAAACATATCTTCCCAGCTACTCTTTCTTCTCCATCACACCTTCCAACATTTGCCATCTCCCTGAAGAAAAATTCTTTGGAGTATGCTTGGGGAATAAAAGTACCTATGCAAACACTTTCAAGCAAAAACTCCTAAATCATCCAGGCACTGTTGCCTATTTGGGAGCCATACGTATATTTTCCCATTCTTTCCTTGTGAATTGCTTAGCCAGTCTGTCTTCCCAATCTTTTTTCTAATCTCCTCTAATTGATTCCTATAGTTATTGCGCAATATTTTATATGCCCTACTAATTATCCATTTTTAACAGCAGCTTCTATTCTAGATTTAACTAAAAGCTCTACCAGAACACGTCTTTCACAGAGGATTCCCCTTTACCTTTCTCTTTCTTAAACTCTGATATCAATTGCTGATAGGGAACGCAGTCTTTAGCCTATGGTCCAAATGTATTCTTGGACTCTTCCTATTCTATTACCTTTTGCTCCCTTTGTTCTTTTGCCAGCTTCTTTTAGTAAAGTCCAGCCCTCTTTTGCCTATTCTGTGTATCCTAACTGCAGTAACCCCTGTCAGTAGAATCTGCTTTCTCCATTCTTGTTTTGGCTTAGTTCTTGCAATACTTTCTGCTACTTTGTAAATATAATGTTCTGCATGGTTGTTATTATTCATCTTAAGGGTCTGCATCCAGAATTCCACTCTATCCTTATTTTTTGTGTTCCCAGTGCTCCATCATCACCCAAACTTTGAATTATGGCTTTCTGCTTGTGTTATTTAAATGAACCTTAACTCTGCATGTCTAAAATATCCTTTCAAATCAGGTAATCCTAAACCACCTTATTCTTTTGGATGAATCAACTTATCCAACCTGAACATTTCCATCTCCCCCCCAGATAAAATCCTGAAACTCTGTATTAATTGCTATCCACAACATTTCCTCTGGTTGATAAAATATGCCTGACCTGTATATAAAACTAAAGAGACTAAAAGCATTTTCACTGCTTGTATCTTGATATCCATATCCATAAATAAGAGCTTCCAGTTTCTTTTTAGTTTTTGTATTATCTTTTGTTTAGCCTCTTCCCACATATCCTTAGCTGCCATAACAGAATCCCTTTTAACCCATACACCTAAATACTTCATTGTATCATGTCCCCATTAATTTGAATATTGCAGAACCAGTTCATGTGTTGGTATATAGCTTACAGCTATAGCCTGTATTTTGTCTTCATTAATTTTATATCCCAAAAAGATATGCAACTGTCTCAGAACATGCCAAAATACTGAGATATCCTTTTCTGTTTTTTATCAGATAGAAAATAATATTGTCCGTAAATAAAGCCAACTTTTCTTGATTACCATATCAATATCCTCAAATTTCTGAGTCCTTTATTTACTTTGCCAATGGCTCTAAATATAACACAAATAAAAAAGGGGAAATAGGATACCCCTGCCTGAATTCTCTCTCCAGACACAACTTATCAGGAAGGAACTCCACACACTTTAATTTTTGTTTCCCAATTCCTCATATAGCCTTCTAATTAACCTTATTATTATATCAGAGAATGCAAATGATCCCATTGCCCTACTCTTAAAATCCCAGCATACTCTGTCAAATACTTTCTCTGTATCAAGACCTGCCAGGACCAGTGATATTTTCTCACATTCTGCTTCCCTCTGGATCATCATTGTTCTATTAATGCTATCACATGTTTGCCTCCTCTCCACAAAACAACTTTAATCCATATCTATCAATTTTGGCAACACCTTTGCCATTCTTTTAGCTATTTTAGACATGAACACTTCATAACAATGATTTAAAATTGAAATAGGCTTATATGAAGCTGGATCTGATGGGTCTTTATCATGTTTAGGTATTACAGCCACCACAGCTTTTTTGAAGGATGTTTGTGTTTACCCTCCTTTTAAAATACTATGAAACAAATCCTTCTAGATGTTTATCACTTTCTTCCCTCCTAGCTTCCAAACTTCCACAATAATACCATAATTTCCTGGAGACTTTCCAGCAGAGTGATTGTACATCAACATTTTAACTCATCTCCTCCTATCTTAACAGTTAATTGTCAAGCCACATCTACCTCTAACCTTGGCATACATAAGTCTTTCATAATTTTTCCACTTGTGCTTTTTCTTGATTTCCACATCCCTTTGCTTTATACAAAATTTAATAAAATTTCCGAAGTATCTTTACTAATTTATTTTTCTTGTTATAGGCTCCCTAAGTTTAGCAACAACCTTTTCTACTTTCTGTTGCCTAAGTCATTGTGCTAAATGTTTTTGTGCTCTGAAATTATAATCAAAAACAGGTGCTTAACAGCAGTCTTTCTGAAGTCATACATGTTATTTATTTTTATTTTATTTATTTTATTTTACATTTGTTGACCGGGCTAGTCCAACTGGATACATGTCCATTTTCAGTGGAGGCCCAGGGAGAAAAGCTCCAAGGTCACGGTTAGATTAACAAATACACTGATGAAGTTAACACAAGTAAATACTAGTTAATACAAATACAATGATAAAGCTAAAACAAGTAAATACAATTAAATACACTGACGCTTAAAGGCCAGATAAGAGAAGCAAGAGTTATATAAATGATTTAACGAGGTACAGATTAGAACAGCCAGACAAACAGGGCTAAATAGAGGATTCTTTGGTTTTTGGGTTAGGTGGAGGCTGAGAGAAGCCTAGGTGAGGCAGGGACAATAGCTTTTAGTCTGGATTGGAGCAAGGGCATAACCATTTGGATTTCAGGTATGCTCTAAGATGTATTTTAAATTGGTACTGAGAGGTCATAAGTCTTAGGTTGATTGGAAGGGCATTCCAGGATTTGCCAATGGAATTGGCATATAGTGCTTCACCACCAGCGTTGTTAGATTTAATGGTCAGTACTTGTAGACTTTTGGAAGACCTGAGGGAGTTAAGGTTGGAGTACGGGGTAAGTATTTTGTTCAGTGAGGGGGTTTTATCTGGATGGTTGATAATTTTAAAAGCCTCGGTTAGCTGGTTGAATTTGAGAATATTGGGCAGTTCCAGCCATTCGAGAGACCTTAGATTTAGGCAGTGATGGGTGCGATAGGGCGTTCCAGTTATGAATCTGGCTATGTGATTGTAGGTAGTAGAAAGTTTATTAAGCTCTTTCTTATTGAGGAAGGAGAATATCGGGGAGGCATAAAGGAGTGTGGAGAGGAGGTGGGTTCGGGCAATAATTAGTTTGCTGTGCGGAGTTAAGAAGGCCTTTATTCTATACATTGACCCAAGTTTTTTGTTGACCGATTTAATGGTTAAATTTACATGCATATCAAATTTAAGTTTATGGTCTATGGTCACCCCTAGTAGTTTGGTATGGGATACGGGGTAGATAATGGTGCCATTATTGGAGGACACATGGAAGGTTGGGTTGTTGGTGTTGAGGGGTTCTATAGTTTGAGCAGTAGCTGGAGTGGGGAAAAATAGAAGTAATTTGGTTTTGGTAGGGTTGAGTAAGAGTTTAAGTTCCGAGAACCATTTTTCGACAGTGGAAAAGCAGTTTTGGGTAGTGGCTTGGAGTTTGGCGAGAGATACGTCAGAGCAGATCAGGGTGGAGTCATCTGCATATTGAATGCAGGTGGCCTTGGGAATAATTGAGTGTAGGCCATTTATGAAAATGGAAAAAAGAAGGGGACCAAGGATAGATCCTTGGGGGACACCAATATTAGTGGGGAGTAGGTCTGATAGGCTGTTTTGCCACTGAACCGCCTGTTTTCTGCTAGAGAGATAGGCATTAAACCAACTTATGGTTAGTTTGCTAAGATGTAAGGTTTCCAGTGCCTGAAGCAGTAGTTGGTGGTTGACCATATCGAAGGCTTTCGATAGGTCTAGAAAGAGCGCAGAGGATATTAGTTTATTATTGCGATTGTGGTTGACTGAGTCAACAAAGGAGAGGAGAGCTGTGGTTGTGTGCTGTGATGGGGGCGAAAGCCATGTTGGGTGTTTGATAGGAGGTTATTTTGTGTGAGGTAGGTAATGAGTTGTTTGTGGACACAGCGTTCCATAATTTTGGCTAGGGGAGACAGTATGGCTATGGGTCTATAGTTAGAGGTTTCAGTGGAGGACCCTCCTTTATGGAGGGGGATGATATAAGAGATTTTCCAGATAGAGGGAATAGATGCTTCAGAAATGGTCCGGTTGATCAAGATTGAGACAGGGTAGGCTATGGCATCAGATGCTATTTGTAGGTATTTGGCAGGGAGCAGATCTGCCGCTAGGGTGGTTGGTTTAAGTTTTTTCAAAAGGGTGCGAATGTAGGAGGTGGAGATGGGTTGTAGGTTAAAGGCAGTTTGGGTTGTATTTATGGTTGGGGTTGCCACCGAGGGAGACGTGGCAAGCTTACTGGCAAGGGACTGGATGGTCTCAGTAAAAAAAGAATTAAAGGAGTTGGCTATTTCTGTTGGGTCTTTGTCCATGAGTTTGTCAGGGGTGGGGGTAGTAGACTTGCCTGGATGTAGTAGGTGGTTAAAACCAGCCCAGAATTTTTTAGGATTATACTGATGTTTGTCTTGGAGGTGACAGAAATATTTTTTTTTATCAGATTTAACGGCTACTTTGGTTGAATTTCTAAGCTGGAGGAACTTGATGCGATCTAGGGGGGTTTTTGTGGTTCTCCATTTATTCCAGGCCTGGTCTCTGATTCTAATTTTAGATTTAGTTTCTTGTGTTAGCCAGGGTGCTATACGTTACTTAGTTCTAGTAAGTCGTTTAGGAGCATGAGAATTGAGTATCTTGAGGAAAGTGTCATTAAAGTATGAAACACTTTCATCTAACGGTAGGGTTTTTAGGATGTGCCAGTTACAAGCCTTGAGATCAGCTAGAAATTGGTCAGGGACAAAATTCTTGCTGTTCCTTACTAATCTAGTTATGGGGGGATTCGTATTTGAACATTTGTGTTTTATAATAAAGGTAGCGAGGTGGTCACTAAGGTCGTTGGGAAGGGTCCCTGTGGTATAGTTATTAGGATTCCTATTAGTAAGAATCCAGTCAATAATGCTCTCCTTTTGTTGGGCATGTCCAATTCTAGTGGGAGAAAGAATATTTTGGGAGAAACCATGTAAGTTAATGGGGAGAGGATTTGATTGAGCAGAGTAGAGAGACCAGTCAATATTAACATCTCCTAATATTATAGTTTCTTGGGGATAGTTATTAGCGAGCCAACTAAGGGTTTGTTCAAGGTTTTCAACATGTTTGCCTGGTGGTAGGTAGGTTACTATGAGATTAATACTTTTTTGTCTGTTTAGGGATAGCTTCAGGGCAATCAGTTCCAGGTTAGGAACTTTTGGGGGTTGGAGTAAATTCATTGTGATGCTCAAGGAGTTCTTGAACATTACAGCTATTCCGCCACCCTTTCTGGTTGTACGATCAGCCCTGATGATGTTATACCCAGGTGGGATAATTTCCTCATCCTTGGTGCTTGGTTTGAGCCAAGTTTCTGATAAACACATTATGTCAGGGGAGTGGGTATCAAGCATGGCATGTAAGCTATGGACTTTATTGTTAATGCTTCTAATATTGAGATGAAGCAAAAAGAGGGAGTCCGCTGGTCTAATGGCTGCATGGAGGAGGTTAGGGCCTAGGTCACTATGAGGGCCTGGGTTAGGGTGGATATCGCCGTCATTAGTGATGGATTTTTTCAAATATTCTAGTATTTTTTGTAGTCTAGTTAGTAGTTTAAGCTGTTCCCTTAATGAGGATACTTTTGGGTATCGAAGAATAAGGTGTGTACTTTTAGGGATCAGGTGAGTAGCAGGGTAGAGAGAGGGAGGGATAAGAGTAGTGGTATTTTGGGAATACAGGGAGGTCTGACCCTTGGGAAGGTAGACTCCTGTTAGGGCTTGTGTTTCATAGGTTGTTAAGAGATACGGTAAAATGAGGAGTAAAAGTACAAGGGGAAGGGTGGTAAATGAGTTTCTGTCCATGGTGATGGGTGAGGTCTCTGCGTAGATAGGGCTAGGGGAGGTACCTAGGTCCGTAGAAAGCTGGAGGTAATAGTAGGGTGAGATAATTGGAGAGAGTTAGGTAGGTGGGCGGAGTAGCTTTAGTGGTAGGGAATGGCAGAGAGATGGAGGGGGGAGGAGTGGACAGTTTTGATTGGGTAGTGGTAAGGGGGATGGGCTTGATGACCAAATAAATGTAGAGGTAGTGGGGGCGGGTGGGAATAGGGGGCAGGGAGGGGAGCGGAGCAAGCCCGAGCGTAGCGAGGGCGAAGCGGAGCGGGGACTACACCACAAGGATTTCCCTGGGTCTTAAAGGTAACCAGGTTTAATGGTAGCTTCCTTAGTTTTTTTTTTTTTTTTTTATTTATTTTTTAGTAGAAGGAACCTGTGTTCATTAGGAGTTATTCTGCCTGGTTCCTGTAGTAGAGTGCAAGGTATTTAGACAAAATAAAATGAAAAGGGTAGTTATTTATTTACCCTGAGTCACTTATTGGAGTAGTGGTAAATAGGCTTTTATCGTTGTATGTGCATTCGCACTGGTGGGGTCCTGTGGGGTCCTGTGCCACGCGGTAAGCGTCTGGTTTTGGGGCTACCTAAGGTGGAGGTAACAGAAAGAGATAGCTTTTAAAGTGTTAGGTGGTTTAGTGCAGTAAAAGACAGTTTTAAACAATGCAGTCAGTTGGTAAGCATAAAAGATAAATTCAACAAACTTTGTGATCTTAAGCACTATGTTAACAGCTAGTAGGACTAAGCAGTGATTTCATTCCCTTGGCGACTTATAAATACTCCACAAAGCACGCTGTTAATCTGGTAGAGCAGAAATAACAAATATGAGAAAGTGTACCATTTATTTCCCTTAGCGATGCTAAAAGTACGCCACAGGGTACACTATTAGTCAGGAAGAGCATGCACTGTGAAATAAACTCATACACCAAGCAGAGATTACATCAAAATCATATGCGTTTGCAACCTTCCGTATGTAGTCGCTATTCTAAGGAAACATTATCCAAATGGACATTAGCACAAGTAAAAGTTTACACCATTAATATGTAGTAGCTAGCCTAAGGAAACATTATACAGTAGATAATAGCTAAAAATAGGTGTTTGCAGCGTGAATATTTTATCACTAGCTTGAATACGTGCTTACAGCCTCAGACCAGGAAATTAGAGCTGGCAAGCAAGTCGCACCACTTTCTACTGCAGCGTTAGGCAGTATAAGTTAAAAAAACACGGTTATCTGCATTTGAACAGTCGCTAATGTACAGCCACATCCAGATCAGGCAATTAACCTTATTTCTTCAGTAGCCCCTATATACAAGCTTATTTACATACACTAGGCACCATATGCTATAATTTACAAGACGCCAGTTGCATCTACACAGTGCATTCAATCTTTACCACAAGCAGGGTTTCATGAGTAAATAGCATTTAGCAAACCAAACAACAGTGAGAGTTTCAGTATCATTTAGCTGTAATATGCACAATCAGAACAAAATGCAGTAGTTACATACCACGAGGGCCAGTGCTGCCGCCCGGTCTAAAAGCACAAGTTAGTTTGAAAATATGGCGGTTTCCTAGGTCCCTTTCTAACCTCGTCTACTACACCACAAGGATTTCCCTGGGTCTTAAAGGTAACCAGGTTTAATGGTAGCTTCCTTAGTTTTTTATTTTTTTATTTTTTTTTATTTATTTTTTAGTAGAAGGAACCTGTGTTCATTAGGAGTTATTCTGCCTGGTTCCTGTAGTAGAGTGCAAGGTATTTAGACAAAATAAAATGAAAAGGGTAGTTATTTATTTACCCTGAGTCACTTATTGGAGTAGTGGTAAATAGGCTTTTATCGTTGTATGTGCATTCGCACTGGTGGGGTCCTGTGGGGTCCTGTGCCACGCGGTAAGCGTCTGGTTTTGGGGCTACCCTGAGTCACTTATTGGAGTAGTGGTAAATAGGCTTTTATCGTTGTATGTGCATTCGCACTGGTGGGGTCCTGTGGGGTCCTGTGCCACGCGGTAAGCATCTGGTTTTGGGGCTACCACGAGGGCCAGTGCTGCCGCCCGGTCTAAAAGCACAAGTTAGTTTCTAGATACTATATACTTATCTAGATACTATATACTTATTTTCTCTTTAACACTTTGCATTTGTGCCACTTCATGTTCTGTGACAACCCCCTTATTCTGCAATCCTTTAACCTTTGTCAACCCCTCTAAATAATTCTTGTTACTTCTTAACCATAACTCTTTTTCATTTATTCTATACCATATTTTAAACTCCACTTTCATTTTATCCCACTCACTAGCTATAATTTATGAAGAAAATTCTGTCTTCTCTAATAACTCTCAAATAATTTCTGCCACCCATTCCTTAAATTCCACTCTTTTTAACAGGTAGGTGGGGAAGTACCAGTGTCTCATTTGTACTTCATTACCCTGCATTTTATCTTAGTTGTTACTGGTGTATGATCTGAAATAGTTATTGGATGTGTATCAAGCTTTCACTTAAATGCACATGTTACTGTGAAATATAAGTTTTGTCTAGTCTAGCCCACTTATTGTACCCTGGGGAATAATACATAAATTCTCTCAGATATCCTACTGCTGAATTCACATCTTTCATATCAACTATTTTCATAAATCTTTACAGAAAAATACCCTTTTTTGTTATATTTTCTGTTCTAGGTACTCCAAATGCATCCTCACTGTTGCAAAGTTCCAGTCCCCACCTATAAATAATACTCCCTACTGAAGGCTGATTATTTCTCCCAGTTTTAGGTGGAATATAAATATATGCCAGTGTAATCCTCCTCCCTTGCAAGTAGCCCATACTATGCCAAATCTACCATTGCTATATTTTTGCGTCTTCTATTACTATTAGAGCTCTTCTAGCAATTAGTATAAGTACTCCTCTTTTCCTTTGCCCATGATATTCTGCTAAATATCCTTCCTGAAATCCTTTCTTTATCAAATTCACATGCTCATTTCTTTCCAAGTGTGTCTTCTGTAGCAATGCTATTTACAGTCTGCATTTCGTAATATAATCCAATATTCCCTCCTTTTTGTTTATACCTTTGAGGCCACTCACATTCCGAAATAATATGTTTAGTGTAGCCATTATGATAATAAGTTATTATTCCCACCTATTTTATATGACAGCTTTTTTAAATGTCTATTTCCAGCTCTTGTGTTGCATGTACCCATTACTGTTTGGTAGGGTGATGTTTTATACAGTTGATTCTTGTCATCTCCAATTGAACCTGTATCACATTCTCAATACCTTTTGTTTTAATGACAATCCGCAAACAAAAAAGCAAACACCCCTATAACCTATCAACTTAATACAAATATACATAAATATGTATATCTTCATGCAATGACATTTAACACTCCTAAAAGGAAAACATATTCCAAACTGACAGCTGCATGCAGAGACAAAACCTAACCTAAAATTAAGGTTATCCATGCTAAGACCCATGTTGCATCCTGTACTACAACTTGTACACTAATTGCTGTCTGTTCATGTTTTATCTTTATTCCCCTCCCAAATGTGAAACTTGAATGTTTTCAGAAAACATTAACTTTTATGATTGAGAAAAAGTGCAATGGTTATTTTTAAATAAAACTAAATTATACACTGCTCTAGTAAATGCATTAAAGTATTTAGTTACCAGAAAAGCTACTAGAATTTCAAACTTCATTTTTGTACTAAACTGCTTGGCCTTGTATTTTTAAATTTCAAATTTCCCAGTAACAATGTCTTAAATTTCACATTTCTCAGTAAACAATGTCCAGACATCTCAATTTATTGTCTTTACCTTTAGTAAGCTTGTTTGCATGGAAACATGAGGTCAAAATGTAGAACTGCCCTCAGCTCCAGATTTCTCAACTGACAGTGAACTTTTAATAATTAAATGAAACTATTTATTACATCGTGGTCTCTCACTTTTTAAAACCCACTTGCATTCACAAAAAAGTGCCATTAGATTAAGCCAGGGGCATTAATACATACATTTACCTATGCAAACATAAAAGAAAACATTTCAAAACTACATATATTATGATCAGTGCACTTTCACACCCCATCCCCATCCAACAGCCGAAGATTACCCCCCGGATTCAGCAAGCCTTGCATGGCATGCATGATTAGCATAAGAGGTAATGTTGGCAATATGGCAGCTGAGCGATCCACGTATGTGCCCATTTGATGTGCACGAGCGCTCTTGCACTAGTCCTGCATGTTCCCAGCCCCTGTATGCAAATTACCCCATTTGCAGGTGAAAGTCATGCAAATGAGGTAAATCTGCTATCCAGGAAGCTAGAATCAGGCCGTGCAGGTAATCTGCAGAAATGTACTCGGTTAGTAACCAAGTACGGTTTTGCAAAATCCAAAATGGAGACATGACAGCCCCAAATAAAGGCAGCATATCATTAAGGAAGCATGCCAATGGCCAAGTATAAGGCCATTGGCATTGCAAACAATACAAAAAGTAAAAAAATTCAACTTTTGTTGTATTTTCACAGATCACGTAAGCATAGGGAAGTGGCACGCAAATGGGATTGGTGGGAAAATAAGAAAATAAACCTAAAACAAGCATTCTAAGTAAAACCAGTATTCTGCAATGCAAGTCAATGGCAGGCAAAAGACAACCTGGCCAGTGAATAGTGGTTGCAATGGGGGGAGGCTCAGTGTGACACATGTAGCTATACATTAGCAGGCAATCCTATGCAAATGAGGGGAAGGATAGTGAATCCCAGTTTTCCCCAGCATGTGAGGCAGGTCCCAACAGTGTAAGAGTATGAATAGCTGAGTGCAAGACTAGGAGGTAGTTGACATCATGGATGGGTGTGTCAGGCATACTGTAAGCAGATTGGAGGCCTGTGGCTCGGGTGTGCTCCTAGCATAGCTAAGCTAGGGGGTGTGTCAAAACCTGGCAAGCACTCTCTACAAAGTGTAAGCAGGTGTGCACGCTGCACACCAGGCTCTACAGGAAGAAAAATGAAGTTAAACTAGGAAATAGCAACAATGTGCGCATTTGAGCACTCCAATTGTGCAGTGCGCACACGGGCTCAAACAGGGAGGCAATGGGAAGGGAAAACAGCAGTAGGAAGGTAATCAAGGAAATGTATCAGAATCAGCCAATTACACAGGCAGCAGCCCAGCCCAGCTCAGAACACTACTATAAACTAAGCAAACACCTTCCCCACATTTAACAAACAAACCTACAAAATGAGGAGGGCTGCAGCAGGCAACATAGAACAACATGTGCAAGAGGCTGAGGGTGGTGTGGATGTGAATGCTGCTAAACAACCCACAGTGAGGAGACAGAGAGGAGTGTACAGACCCAGGGTAACCTACCAGGGGCTACATCAGCTGGAGATAGTGGAGCACTATAGGGTGGACAGAGACCTCCTACAGCAAATAGTTGAGCTGTGCAGGCCACACCTGATGCACCACACTGACCAAGGGGAACCCATCCCAGTGGATACCAAGGTATGTGTAGGCCTAGGTATACTAGCCACAGATACCTCCCAAAGTACATCTAGGGATATCATGGGGATCTCACAGGCATCAGCATCCAGAGTATTCCACCAGTTCATGGATGCCATGTCAGCACATGCCAGTGAGCATGTATATTTCCTCAACACCCGTGAGGTGTTGACCAGCAATATACATCTCTTCCACCAAATAGCAGAATACTCTGGGGTAGTGGGTGTTATAGACTGCACTTACATATGCATCAAAGCACCACCCGGTGAGCAGGGTAGGACCTATATCAACCAAAGGGGCATCCCCTCCATCAACTGCCAGATCATATGTGATGTCCAGGGCATTATAATGAATGTGTGTGCTTGCTGCTCTGGAAGCTATGATGATTCCCACATATGGCATCTGATGCAGCTGTACCAGAGATTTGCCAATGGGGACATCCCCTACTGTCACCTAGCAGGGGATGCTGGGTCATGGTTCTGGTGTCTGGACACATCTGGTGGAGCCTTGCAGTATTCACCAGCTACATGTACCCAAATTGTTATGGTATGTGCTATGCTATACAATATGATCCTGCGGAAACAGCTGCAGCAAGAGCAGCATGGGGCAGGCCACACAGCCCCCCACCAATGCCAAGGCCTGCACAGGCACAGAATGACCTGGAGGAGGAAGAACCTGAGCCTGCCCCAGTAGGCAGAAGGAGACATGCCTAGTATGCCCTGGCCTTGGCAAAGAGGCAACGCATAGCACATGCATTGACACAGTAGGGGCCTAGGGAATGACACCTCTCTCTGTCTTGCACATGCAGTAAAAGGGATGCCACACATGACACCACCTGTGCTCAACCATGTATAGGGAGTGTACTATGTGCATCCAACATAGACAGCCCTCCAGCACCATCTGCAAGTCTGGCACACCCATAAGGTAAGTCAATCAACCTACCAATTGCCAAATGGAGTTAAATGTATTGTTACCTGTAGCTATGGTATGGATGTGAGAATGCAAGGGAATTGCATGGCTGAATGTTATGGCAGCAAACAGTCGACAACCATAGTGGGACCCTGTCATGTGTTTCACATACTGGAGTCACCATAGTAGCCAGTACTACACAGGGTGACAAAACCCACTGCAGGTAATGTGCTGTGCAACATATGTGTCCATATGACCCACACATGCCAGTCAAGATGGTTCACATTCCCAACAACTGTTGCAGCCAGCAGGACAGGTGTAGACAAATCCAAACAGGGCCTGTGCCATGGTCCCAGAATGATGGCTATGGTTAACCCCACCCCCAGACCTACATAGACAGACCACAGTAGGGTGGGCAGTGGGATGTTAGTTCTGCAGGGCAGGAAGTCCGACAATAATATGTAGGGCAACCAAAGCCTCACTCTGTAGTACACTGGTGTGTCTCTAGTCAGCATAATAGTTAGCAATACAGAATGAAATGGAGTACATGACATACCAGTACAGTCATAGCACATGTGTACAAGTGTCACTTGTGCCCCCCTATCCTACATAGCAATGTAATAACAGTCAGGTGGGACCCCCCAACCCTATGTAGAAATAGTCAGGTGAGCCCCCCCATCCTACATAATAATGTAATAACAGTCAGGTGTGACCCCCCACTCCTGTGTATAAATATAGAAACAGTCAGGTATGCCGCCCCTGCTATGCAGAAATGTAGTAACCGTGAAACCCAACTGATCAGTGGATACCCTGCAGAACACAGCATGCTACCTGTTGGTGTACAACACAAAGGTCAGCACTGCAGCACAGACTACCTGGACACAATCCACACATCCACTACAGATGGCCATACTGGACATGCTCACACACTTACAGAAATGAAGGTAATGTCAGTCAACAACATACTGAAAGGTCATACTGGGCATGCTCACACACTTAAACACATGAAGGCCATGACTGCAAACACCAGTGGACCAGACATATGTGGCAGTTGCAGATGTTAGTGCAGACACTCGTCAGTATGCACCACTCATGCCTTGCACACACAGTGGATAGGAATACAAACATATATGTCAGGGCGACACAGTATAACAACTCAAAGGTAGACATACATAGATGTGTGGAAGAGGGTGACTGTGACAAGGAGCCATCCAGGCCTGTCCCACCCAGCACACAGCCAAAGGGCCCCAAACACATGAGATGCACGTGTCACTCACTGCAGATACTAGCCACCAGTATGTCAGCATTACAGACTATGTGGTGCATGTGCCAGCTGTGCAACATGACTGTACAAGGAAGTAGTCATCTAGCAGCGGTATACACGTATCTGTGACATTTGGCCCTGTGTGTGCCTGCACACACTGCCCTCCCCATAGCCCTACAATGACAAGCCTGCTGAGGTAATCCAATGTGAAATACACCTTTGGGAGAATTACAGCCCAGTAATCTCTGTGGCACATCCTGTGACTGCGTACTGCTGTAGTGTGATATAGTAGCTAGGTAGGTGTTCTAACCCCAAACCTGGCAAGTGCGTGTGTGTTTGTGTACTTGTCTGTCTCTGACTGTGTAGTGAGCAATGCTTTTTAGGCTACTCACACTCCTTACAATTCATATACTCAACTGTGGCAAGGCGGCAGATGTCACCCACCTATAAATACACCTCTGGGAAGGTTGTAGCCCAGTAATATCCATAGAGCATCCTGTAACTGTGTATGGCTGTAGTGTGATAAAGTAGCTAGGTAGTAGCTCTAACCCCAGACTTCGCAGCTGTGAGTTTGTATGTGTGTGTGTGTGTGTGTGTGTGTGTGTGTGTGTGTGTGTGTGTGCATTTGTGTGCATGTCTGACTGTGTAGAGAGCAATTCTTTTTAGAATACTCACACTCCTTACAATTCATATACTCAACTTTGGCAAGGCTGCTGATGTCACCCACCTAGAAATACACCACTGGGAAGGTTGTAGCTCTGTAATCTCTGTAGCGCATCCTGTAACTGCGTACTGCTGTAGTATGATTTAGAGTTGTGGTAGGGTTCCATCCCTACCCATGGCAGTTCTGGATGATGTTCTTCATTCCACATTGCTGCAGTCCTAACTATTGGGTAGTCCGCTGTCCAGTCGGCCCGAATACCAAAGTATATGGCTGACGTCGGTCAGGGTGCATTAGACTGATGTCAGTACGTCAGGGTACTAATGCGCATGACCGACGTCATATCCTCAGTCTTTTTTGCCGCATGGTCCGATGCAGAAGCAATTTTGCGAGTGCAGGTTGGCGTTCTGAAAGTTTCTGAAGTCAGAGTTTCAGACCGAATCAAAGTTGGCTAAGTACCCCGTTGGGGAATATTTTGGTTTTTTTCTTGCCTCAGTATTTAACCGGATGTCAGAAAAAGTGAATAACTGTATTTCTTGTGGGAAACAGATACCTCATAGGGATTACCATACTTTGTGTATACCTTGTTTAGGGCCTGAGCACGACGTTGTTGGATGCTGCTCTTGTGCTAGATTTAACAAACGCACTATTAAGAGAAGGTTAGACTGTGCCAGGTTAGTTTTGGGAAGCGTTGTAATTATAAAATGCCGCCGGATGCTCCGGCGCTTCGCCAAAAGCGCAAGGACAAAGCAGCAAAGCCTAGAGTGGAAGAACCGACAGTCCCAGACGTCGGTTCTTTAGAAGGCTCAGTGGAGCCGGAGGTTCTGCCAGGAGTTTCTTTGGAGTCTCAGGGAGAGACTTTACTGTTACAGGATGTGTCCTCTCAGGAAGTAGGCCAGGCTGAGGGGGCTTCTCAGGTGGCTGTTCTTCCCTCTCTTCCTAAGGTGGTTAGAGCCTCCCCTTCTGTTCCCAAGGCTTCTTTGAGAGGCAGGCCAAGTTTAGCTTCAGTGGGGGTTTCTCCTAGTGCTTCAGGGTCTTTGCCTAAGAAACATATGCTTAAAATGGCAGAGGATTTGATTACAATAATTAGAGGTTCTATGCCCCCTCCTGATAAGAGGCCTAGGGTGGAACCTGAGTTTGAGAGTTTTGAGCAATGTTCGGAGGCTTCTGAGTCTTCGGCTGAAGACTTGCAGGAGTATCCTCCTTATTCTGATTCTGATGTGGATGATTCTACTCCTTCAGCTTCTCCTCCTGAGGATTTTTCATTTTCAGAAACTCTGCATTCCATGAGGGAGCATTTTAAATGGGAAGGTCAAGATTTCTCTGATTCCAGAAAGAGGCTTAGGGAATTCTTGTTTTTACCCCAGCATAGGCCTTTAGCTATACCTCCTGTTCTGAATGTGGTGGAAGATGTTTTTGCAGAGGCTTCCCTGAATCCTGATTCTTTGCCTCCTGCCCCAGTTAAACCGGATAGGTACTATAGGGTGCCTGAAGCTTATAAGTATATTTTTAAGAGTCCTAGGGCAGACCCGGAAACTGTCTCTCAGGGGCCTAAAGGTGTGAAGGCCTCTGTTGTTAAAAATCCTGTTCCTCCTGATAAAGAGGCAAGGGCTTTGGATAGATGGGGAAAGAAGGTGTATACTTCTTCCACTTTAGCCATGAGGGCGTTGAATTGTCAGTTTCACATGTTAAAATATCAGAATTATCTCCTTTCACAATTGAAATCTAAGGTGGATGCTCTGGCAGAAGGTATTGAGTGTAAAGAGTTGCAGGATTTAGTTCATGTGTCTGAACAGGTGGGTAAACATTCCTTGCAGTGTGGTTTTGATGCTGTGCAGGCCTCCTCGAGGGTGGCTGCCACTGGTTCTGTTCTTCGAGGCACGCCTGGTTGAGAGATCAGAATTTAGCTGAGCATGTTAAAACAAGGATTTTGGATGCTCCTTTACAGTCTGATGTGTTGTTTGGTTCGCCTGTGGAAGCAGTTTTAAAGAAAATGGAGGACAAGGCTAAGTCTATGCAAATTGTTAAGGATTTTTGCAGGTGCAGCCTCCAAGTTTAGTAGAAATTGGCCTACTAAGGGATGGACTTATCCTGCTTATGATTCCCAGTCTAGGGGTAGGTCTAGACGTGGTAGGGGCAGAGCTCAAGGTTCTTTTAGGCCTAGGACAGGAGTTCACCTGCTCAGACTTCTGGTGAGGGCAGGGGTCAGTCCTTTCGTAAGCAGACCCAATGACCTGCCTTTTCAGCTGCCAGTACATTCTCGCCTGGCAGCACCTTTGGGAGGAAGGCTGTCTCTTTTCAAAGAAAATTGGGATTTAATTACCCAAGACAGATGGGTTCTGGATATCATTCACCACGGTTACAGGTTTTATTTCCATACCTTGCCTCCTTTCAAAGGCATGCCAGACATTCCTCCTCTACAAAGAACAGAGGCTCACAAGCAAATTTCTCTGTTGCTCCAAATAGGGGCCATTCAGCCAGTTCCTGTGCCAGAAAGGGGCCTAGGATTTTATTCTCGCCTGTTCCTAGTACCAAGAAGGGGAACACGTGGAGACCAATTTTGGATTTATCTATCCTCAACACTTATCTGGACATTCCCAAGTTCAAAATGTTGACGTTACAACAGCTTTTACCTCTGCTGGGCAAAGATCACTGGATGGTAACTTTAGATCTCAAGGAAGCTTACCTTCATGTGCCTATAAGACTAAGTTGCAGGAAGTATCTGCGTTTTCGAGCTGGAAATTCTCATTATCAGTTCTCTGCATTGCCCTTTGGCTTATCTACTGCGCCCAGAATATTCACAAAGGTTCTGGCTCCAGTGATAGCTTACTTCAGGCTAAAAGGAATTCAAATCTATCCTTACTTGGACGACTGCCTGATTCTGGCTCAAGAAAAGGAAGACCTTCTACAGCATTTGGAATATGTCATAGCAGTGCTAAGATGCCTAGGGTATTCTGTGAACGAAATAAAGTCCAGTCTAGTACCCTCTCAAGACATGTGCTTTCTGGGTGTGAGACTGAATACAGCAGCCCAGATGGCCTTTTTAACCCCGGACAAACAAAAGAATCTTTCCAGTTACTTCCATCAACTATCTCTTCAGTCCGGGCTGACTGCAAGGACAGTCCTTCAAGCCTTAGGGTTCATGGCATCTTGTATTCTGGTGCTTCCCAATGCCAAACTGCGTATGAGGAAGCTGCAATGGTATCTCAAAAATGTATGGACACAGCACTGCCAGGATTTGGACGCTGTCATTCAAATAATACCTTGCATTCAAAAGGAATTTTTGTGGTGGGCTCAGGAATGTCACCTAAACAAGGGACTCTCTGTGACCCGGCCAGAGGCGAGTCAGATTCTAACGACAGATGCCTCAGACATTGCTTGGGGAGCTCATCTAAATGGAAAGTGGATACAAGACAAGTGGCCTGCCAGACTACAGCATCTACATATCAACATGAAAGAGATGTTAGCAGTCCAGTTTGCATTAATGGCTTTCAAGGAGTTACTTCTTCCAGGGCAGGTGTTGATTCTAACAGACAACACAACTGTCATGTGGTACATCAACAAACAAGGGGAACACATTCTTACCCATTGTGCAGGCAAGCAATGATTTTATGGGAGACTGCGCTCAGCTTGCAACTAACTCTTCAGGCAAGGTTTCTGCCGAGCACAGAACTCCTTAGCAGATGTGTTAAGCAGACAAATCATGGATCCCCACGAGTGGAAACTGGATCTTCATGTATTTCGAAAATTGACAGTGTCATGGGGAACTCCAGACATAGATCTGTTCGCTTCTCCACTAAACCACCAGCTGCCAAAGTTTTGCACAAAGAGGTTTCATCACACAGCTTGGAAAGTGGATGCTCTTTCTTTCAGTTGGAAAAATCTTCATGTGTATGCTTTTCCACCTCTGCCTCTTCTTCCAAAGGTGCTTCTAAAAGTCAGACAAGACAAGCCAAGGATGATTTTAATAGCTCCAGATTGGCCTCGACAGCACTGGTACCCATTACTGAGGAGTCTGGTAAGGAAGCCTCCATGGCCTTTACCCTTGATTCCACACCTGTTGTCTCAGAGGGACGGTCACCTGCTCAATGTCAAGCTTCACTCTCTTCATCTAACAGCCTGGCATATTCTGTTTTGAAAGACAGCAGGTCTCAACTTCCTCAACAAGTTTTAAATGTGATTATGGAAGCCAGGAGACCTAGTACAAGGAAAGTGTACGCAGAAAAATGGAAGAGATTTTTATTTTGGAGTACAGCAAACAATTTGGAGATTTCTGAGCCTAATTTGAGTGTGGCTCTTCAATATCTGACTGAGTTATTGGACAAAGGTTTGTCTTTCTCTTCCATTAAGATTCATGCTGCAGCAATTTCAGCTCACTATGATTGTGACCCACCATTGTTTTCACATCCTTTGTTCAAGCAATTTCTTAGAGGGGCAAAGAATATAAGACCCCCACGTAGAGCTCCTACTCCTGCTTGGGATCTCAATTTTGTGTTGGAGAAACTTACTCTACAACCTTTTGAGCCTGCGGCTACTGCTGAATTGAAATACTTGTCATGGAAGACTGCTTTTTTGTTGGCCATTACTTCTGCAAGAAGGGTTTCTGAGTTACAGGCCCTTATGGCGGTAGAGCCTTTTTTGATTTTTCATAAGGATAGGGTATCATTACGTACTAATCCTTCCTTTATTCCTAAGGTGGTTTCTAGTGTGGCTTTAAACCAAACTATTCATTTGCCTACTTTTTATGCAGATCCCCAAAATAAAGGGGAAAAGATTTTGCACACTTTAGATGTACACAGGCAATTGCGTTATTATTTGAGCAGGACTAAGGATTTTAGGCAGTCTCAGCAGTTGTTTGTTTCTTTTGCTTTGAGTTCGCAGGGCAAGCCTGTGTCAAAACAAACTATTTCTAGGTGGATTGGGTTTTGCATTGCATTTTGTTATTCCCATCATGGCAAGGAGATTCCAGCTGGGATTAGGCCTCATTCCACTAGGGCTACTGCCACTTCAACAGCATTTCTAAGGGGGTGGCAACTAAGGATATTTTGGAGGCAGCTACTTGGAGTTCAGTGCATACTTTCTCTAAGCATTATCACCTTCCTCTCTACTCTAAGTCTAGGGCTGGTTTTGCCACAGCTATTTTGCAAGGCATGTTGTCAGCTCCTGCTTCCTTATGATTTGCCAGCCTCCCTTACCTCTGCTTTGGGATTCTACCCAATAGTTAGGACTGCAGCAATGTGGAATGAAGAACATAGTACAGTTTTGTACCTACCATAAATGTAGATGTTCGAGGATCCACATTGCTGCAGTCCAATTTACCTCCCTCCTTCCCCTCTGTGTTTAGGGGTGGTTGTGTAGGTGAGGTTATATTCTGGTAATTTTATATATATTGTACATATTTTTGGTGCAGGTATGTTTGGAGTTTTTGGTTTTGGCCTTATCTTTTCGGGGTCTTCTGACATCTGGGGCAAGAAAAGACTGAGGATATGACGTCGGTCATGCGCATTAGTACCCTGACGTACTGACGTCAGTCTAATGCGCCCTGACCGACGTCAGCCATATACTTTGGTATTCGGGCCGACTGGACAGCGGACTACCCAATAGTTAGGACTGCAGCAATGTGGATCCTCGAACATCTACATTTATGGTAGGTACAAAACTGTACTTTTTGTGTGTGTTTCAAAATCTGTGTATGGAACAATGCATTATAGGCTAGTCACACTCAGTACATTTCAAATGGCCTACTTTGGCAATCCTGCTGATGTCATTCATTGTGAAGTACACCTTTGGGGAAGGAGTTCCTAATAATCCCCGTGGTGCATCATATAACAGCTCCATGCTGTAGTGTGATATAGACCTCTATTAGGGGTTCTATACCCACACATTTCAGTTGTGGATGTTTTGTGTGTGTCTCACCATCTGTGTAGGGAGCAATGCATTTTAGGCTATTCACACTCACTACAATTCGAATGTCCTCCTTTGGCAATCCTGCTGATGTCATCCAATGTGATATAGACCTTTGGGGAAGGAGTATTCCAGTAATCTCCGTGACACGTACTATAACTGCATAGTGCTATAGTGTAATAAACTAGTTAGGTAGGGGTTCTACTCCCAGACATGAGAGGTGTGTGTGTGTGTGTGTGTGTGTGTGTGTGTGTGTGTGTGTGTGTGTGTGTGTGTGTGTGTGTGTGTGTGTGTAAAACACGTGCCCTGTATGGAGGTGGCTGTAAGTGTGTGACACCTGTGGCCAATGTGGAGCAGGTTTTGCATATTTCTTATATGGCGGCTCTACTATATATCACAATGTCCACCATACAGGGATAACAGATGTGAAATAGCTGAGAGGCTGGGCTGCAAAGCCACACCCAGACATGTGACATCAAGGCCAGGCAATCACAGTTAGCAACTCCAGTATTACCCAGAGCACGCTCTCAACCCATGTCTCATACACACAAATGCCTAGGCAACAGCCAATATGTGGGTAGTACACTGCATATTGGCCACTGATAGTAACTATGGGGTGATAGGTGTGGGCTACAGAGGGCATGGCACCCTGTCCATCTGTCCAATATGCATGTATATGCAGACAGTGCACCTTCCCCCATGTTCCCCAATGGACACCTAAAACACCTGTGGTGCCATCACATGTGACCCACAAAGGACATACCATGCCTGACAACATGCCCTGTATTGACAGATGCCACTGACACCAGGGAATGCCATTAGCATGCTATCAATTTAGGTGCAGGGTAAACCTGCTGCCCATTACCCGTTCCCGCCACAGGTGGGCAAGACTGGCACATCTGATGATAATCTGTGTTCACAACATGGGCCAGACACCCCAGGTACAGTTCCAGATGTCACTGTATATGCATGTGGGAGGTGTGCACATCCCAGACACCATCCATGTCATGGACTAAGGAACACATACATGGCAAGCAATGCACAGCATTGGCCACACAAAACAGTCACCCAGGTAACTGGATAGGGGATACAATACCCACCTGTGTGGGCAAATGCAGACACTACAGCCTGAGCCACAATGCAGACCATTGTCATGTGGTCTGATGCCAAGGTATACCCATTGCCTACCTTTGTATAGCCTGCTGCCACAGTCGACCACCACAAACCCGTGCAGGCATGCACCCATGCATGTCAGCACTGGCACCTTATGTGTTGTATGGTGTGTATGTTCAGATCCACACTCACTACAACCCCCATGGGCATACTGAAGCATGCTGTCTGATGCCAGACACCTCCTCATACCCTTTGACCATACAACCTCCGTATGACCCATGTGGTGCATGTGATACCTGCACACTGATGTGTTGTGGCAATCCCACTACAGATGTGTTGTACTCCTGGACCTGCCAAGTGTGTCAATGTGTGTGTGTCCCTGTGGAAGTGTGGCTGTGTTGACGCTGGCACTTGTTCATGCGGACAGGCATGTGTACGTCACCTACCGTATAGCTACCATATCCCTGTTGCAGATGTCACTCACCATCATATATATGTTCTGAGGGCTCCACAACAAGTAACCCATGTGGTGCATCCAATAATTGCATCGAACTGTGCTAGCACTACATAGTTGTCAGGGGTTTGATACCCTGTGCTGGTAGGTGTGTGTCACACAAAAGCTGCAGTTTTACTCCACCACCCCTACCTGACATGTCTTTGCCTCTGTCTGCCTCTCCCACTCCATCTCTGGTGGATGTGGAGACCTACACCTGCTTTGCCTAGGCAGCCGCATGTGTATTTTAAGTGATGCTCTGGATCAGCTGATGGCCTCTGCAGGAATTGCAGCCCTCCCCTAGCTGATTGCATGTGGAACAGCTGTGGTAACATTTCCTTAGCCAATTGCATGGTAACACACTCTAATATCTAGGGACATCATGTTGGTGTTGGCCCTTGTCAGTCAATGTGAGCAGGGACTAGATCTGTTGGTGGGCAAACAGCAGCTGAGATGGATTGGAAATTTACCTCTAACAGCATACACTGTGGAAACAGGGCAACACACAGGAGGGGATGTGCCTGACCTGACTACAGACTGTAAGTGCTGCTATACTGCATGTGGAGTACTGTTGGTTTAACAGTGTGTATGTGGATATGACTTTTATTACATGTCTCCATACCTGCCATGTCAGTTTCATGTTTATGTGGAATCCCCATCTGCAGGGTCAGCTGCAGACAGGGCAGTGTGTTGTGCCTGTGGTTTCATGTGTTACCAATGGAGCATCTATCTGTGGACTGCAGATGGTAGTGTGAGGATTGCAGTCTGTAGATGGTGACCGCCATGACAGTTGCCAGCTTCTTATCCCTCATAGGGCATATGTTGCCACAAACCCTGTTACAACAGTATATGTATGAGGTTATCACAGCAACATGTCATTATTGGCCCTGTGTATGTGCTGCCAGCCACAACCCTTTCAACCTGTGTACATATGTTGTGCATGATGTGGTGCATATATGCTGTACACCATAAGTAGTGTCATTATATCTGCTAACAAGTCAGTGAGATAGACTGCTTCACATGTCATGTACAGTAGGGATTATATGTGATGACATAACCTGGACATTCTGTGGAAGTTTGTACAGTCCTTCCTGTGTGTGGGCATCAGTGTTCCAGACAGCAGGTAGCAATACCTCTTACAGGAGAACTGGCACACTCAGGGCAGCTACATATTTGTAGGTTAGCCTCAAATTTGCTTACTGTGTGTACGCAGTGCTTACCGTTGCGCAGACACAAGCCTCCGGTTACATCTGCCTACAGATAGTTTGTGTCAGATTTGCTGAGCCTGTACACTTAAACTCACTAACCAGTGCTGACATATGCTTACTACAGCTTATTGCTGCTTAACCTAAGTACTGCTTTATGCATTATGATAGCGACACCTCACATGTGCATTTCCTGCAGTACTCCAGTTCATAAATATATGTTATTTAGTGGGTTTTGCAATACAAATATTGCTTATACCATGCTTTGCCATGTAAAATAGACTGTGCTGCAGTGGGACTCGAACTGGGAATGCCTGCTCGTTAGGCGACCGCTCTGCCCACTACACTATTGCTGAGATGCTTCATTTGCATATATCTTCCTTGTTATCCTCTTCAGCCTTTTCAGCTGCTTTAACCATAGCTAAGCAATGAGCACACATGCGCACCTACAGTTAGCTGTACTCAGAGTTTTAGAGGACAATTTTGGGGTTTCTTCTTTTGATTCTTACATCCTGTTGCTGTTGTACACATGGGGGTCTGCTGGTGGACACCTATGAGCAGTCTCGCTCATTTATTTCCAATTTCTGCTGTTCAACATTTCAGGGGTGTGTTTATTCTGGGAGCTCTGCTCTCAGAAACACCCTCTGCACTTATATACGCTCCATGTAAGCCCGGGAGCTCAGGCAGCGCGCCTTCATTAATATGCATGGCACGCTGCCGTCCTGCTCCTAAACGGGCACTTCTGTGCAGGACTAGACTTATCCTGCACAGAAGATGAGTTAATCCGGGGGTACATCTTTGACTATTGACTTACATATTGATTACATTTTGACTTAAACATGCTTTTGTCCATCCTTTCTTCTCTTTTTAAATTGAAATGGCTACATTTCTTAAAACTAAAAAGAGAGAAGAAAAAAGTACTTGTTTACTTTAGTATTTTTATCACATACAACAATCACTGGAAATATTTTACCATATCACATAAAATTTATATCATAAAATGTTTTATACAAATACTGTTAAGAAAAAAATGTATTAATTACTGTTACTTTCCTGTCTTTCTCTCTCTTTTATTGTCCTTCCAAACATTAGTGACATGATGTGGGAATATGCCTGTATGTCGTCCAACAAATTTAACAAAGTCAACAAAAATCCAGTCTTTCTCAGCCACTTTTTCTTGTAAAGCCATATTTCACAAATAAGATTTATGCTACATAGTCTTACATTTATTCACTGATTTCAGTGTTACTGGTCTTCTTCCTGTTCATCTTCACTTCCCAACTCCAGATTCCATTTCAAGTCCAAAGTACTCCAAATTTTTCTAGTCAGCTCCTGTGATTTAGTTTCTGTCTCTTAACTATTTTCCTTTGGAACATTGGAAACAGTTTCATTGGTCAAGTCTCTCTGTGGCCCTTACCATCAGAAGAATGGGAAGAAGAGTTCCCTAATGTTTGATGGCTTACCACTTATTAGACAAACTTTTGTATTTCCCCCATAGCCTGTTCTGCATTGAAAAATTACTTTGATCCGCCAGGAAAAAATATGCTGAAGACAGCTGGATACAGCAGCCTGAATGTTACACCTGCCTCTCAAAATTCATTGATTTATGGGATACATTTGCTTCTCTTCTCTTCTGCCTGGCATACAGTGAATAGTCATTTTCCATAAACACTCTGCTGTCTCTCGTTTTTAATATTTTGCTCTTCTGCCACAGTTTTGTTTAGATCAACTCTTTCTCCTGGGATGATTACATCTTTAGTAATAAAGGACGCAACATTATTGATCCAATTCTTACAAATATGGCTGCCTCTTGTAACTCATTGCACAGTGAGGTCAGATCACAAACTTTTGACTTCTCTTTTAAACTTCCAAAAGCCCACACAGGAAACCCCACTGAATTTAATGACTAAAAACGTGTCAACCTCAACCTCAGCCTACTCTATGATGAAATATCAACATTCACTTATGAATGCACCTCCCTGACTTTGATATGACAGCAAGCTTTGCTAAGGAATTCTACACCCATTTAGAAAAAATACATAGATCTAGCAGTCCCTAAAATAATGAAGTATTACAGGAAATTCAGAAACAAGCAACCCTAGTGGTCCACTGCCATAAATAAATTATATAGCAAAAAAGAAACTCCTTAAATTATTTAGTAGATCCAGAACCCATCATCTCAAGGATAATATCAAAAGCAGTATCACAAACAAACAAACAAGCAAACAAGTAAACAAGAAAAAAAAAAAGACATAAAACAAAAAACAAAACTGAAGAACAGTATCAAGAACATTGAAGGAGTTCATGACTTGGTCTGGCCTCTGAAACCGTAGATAATTATAAACTCTTCTTTAGATGTGTTAGAATACTAAGGAACACTAACCTACATTGCCCTGTGTCAATCTTCTTATGTGCATTAAGAAGACATTGAGGCTTGGGTGTTTGTTTAAGTATTTTATTGTATACAAACACATCAGGATAGATAGCAGGAACATCAGACTTAAATTAGCTATCTAACTGACTATATACATGCATGCTCTCACTTTGGCTGCTCACTCAAAATGGCACTCTAGCTTGCATGTGCTCAGTACTTACATGCACTGCTGACTCACTGGAAAGCTTCTTAAAGGTATATTACACGCACACTGATCAATATCCTCCCTCTTTATTGATCTGTCTCATATAAACAATGAAATTTCAATAGGCTTGCAATTTATACAGACATTAATAAAGAAAAAACAACAGTCATGCCCAGGTTGCCATGTATCTGGAACTAGCTTTCGAGATGTGACCTGATCTCGTGACATAATAGTTAGGACTGGGTTCAGCAACAGGGACAGTCATTGGGCAATGTTCTGCTTGAGCAGTCACTGGGATTTTCTTAGGAACAGGGTTTGCTGACAAAATGTCCACTAGAACGGGCATATTGGACAAGTCAGTCTGAGAGCTAGTGTCTTTGCCACAGGCAAGATGTTGTAAAACCAGTTCGGACATTGGTAAGAAATGCTTCCAATTTCATCTGAATTCCATTCCTTGTGATTCTGCAATGTATGATCCCGGCTCTTGACACAAACTTTTCACAAATCCGAAGCAATCAAAACCTTTTGACATTTGCATCCTCACTATCTCCCTTTTTATAATGAATGGAGCAGTTTGTTGGTCTTATCATAGTAAGACTTCTGGGACAAATGCTTTTTAAACAGTTGGGCTTTTACTGCTTTGTTGTTTTTAGCACATGGAACCAAAAAATTACTGCTAATTGGTAATGTAGTTCTGGTTTGTCTCGACACATAAGTCTCTGGGCAGGTGAACCAAGATGATTACCACTAGGAATGTTTCTGAGATTTAACAAGATGAAAAAAACATCGGTATTGTTGTGTCTGGATTTCTCTAACAGCTGTTTTGCACTTTAAACTGCATGTTTAGCCAATCCATTTGACTGAGGATATTCAGGACTACTCATAATATGAACAAAGTCCTACTCTTCTGCAAATTTCTTGAACTGCTGACTTGCACCATTGTCAGAAATACCTCTGTGTGGACTACCATGGACAGAAAAATGTCACTGCAGCTTATATGACAGTACCAGAAGTTAGTTTGGAAAGTAGGTCAATATCAAACAAATTTGAATAAGAGTCTACTAACACCAAGTAATGTTGACCATTCCACTCAAAGATATCTGTGGTTACTGTTGACCAAGATATTTCAGGAATCTGACTAAAGTGAAATGGTTCTTTTTGTTGATGTGGCTTTGTACTATTACATACTGAACAAGATGAAAGTACTTTCTCAATATCTTTTGACATAGAAGGCCAAAATACTAGACCTCTCACCCTTGTTTAGGTAGAATCAGTTCCTGGGTGGCCACAATGCAAAATCTTAATATACTCTCATTGCAAGGATTTTGGAACAATCACTTTAGGACATTTCATGATGTTACCATTGTCAGACAAAATCTCATCTCTGTATGGAAAATACTGCTGCATTTCTACTGGTAAACAAGATTGCTTTGAAGGCCATCCTCAACAGATAAAGTGGTTAAGCTTCTGGAGAATTGTATCTGAAGCAGTGTGAGTTTTGAGCTCATCAGGACGTGTGGAAGAAAGATTTCTCACTTCCTTGACTTCAAAATCAATTTGCTCATTGTTATGCTGTTCTGTGTTTTTTTTCTGAAGGATCTGGATAATGTATCAGCAAGATAAAGAAGTTTGCCTTTCATGTAGACTAGATTGAAATTGTACTTTTGCAATGTGAGGACCATACGTTGCAATCTCACAGGAGCTGTATGCATAGGCTTTCTCAAAATAGTGACTAAAGGTCGGTGATCAGTTTCGATCTGGATAGGTCGACCATAAATATAATCATGAAACTTCTAACATGCAAACACAATTGCCAAAAGCTCTTTCTCAATCTGGGCATACTGTATCTCGGTTTATGTAAGCTTTCTCAATGTATAGGCTACTGGTCTACCCTCTTGAAGAATGATTGCACCTAGACCAAACTTATAAGCATCACAAGAAAGAGTTACTGGTTTGTGAACATTATAGTATCTTAGAGTTGGTGGACTACTAATGTTCTGCTTCAGGACATCAAATATGTTTTGGTGCTGTTCTGACCATGACAAAATTATATCTGTGCATGTCAGCTCTCTGAGGGGTGCTGAAAGTTGGCTTAAATCTGGAATGAACTTGCCTAGGTAGTTAACCATGCCAAGAAAAAGTTGTAGGGCTTGAACATTGTCTGGAGCTGGCATCTCGAGAATTGCTGTTTGCTTAGAAGGATCTGGTCATAAGCTGGAACTGGTAAACAAATGACCAACATAAGTAACTTCTTGCAGCCTGAACTTGCACTTCTGAGGATTCAGCTTAAGATTCAATTGATGTGCTCTTTCCAGAAATTACATGAGGTTTCTGTCATGTTCAACTTCACCATTGCCTCCTACTAGAATATAATATCACATGGCTAGCCCCAAAAAAAATGCTCCATTGCATGCTGAAAGACTTCACTGGGAGAATGTATTCCAAATGGCATCCTCAGAAATCTGTATCTCCCAAATGGTGTACTGAATGTGGTCAACAATGAGGATTTTTGGTCAAACAAAATTTGCCAAAATTAACTCTTTGCATCTAAGATAGAAAAAACAGTGGCATTTGGCATGAGGGCAGCAACCTCTTTGACTGTGCGCATTGGATGATGAGGCTGTTTTAATACTTTCTTTAAGTCTCTTGAATCAATACATATTCTGATATCATATGAGCTTTTCTTATGAGCTACTTGCATGGGGATACCCATTCAGTAGGTTCTTCTATGGGACAAATTACTCCTAGCTGCACCATTCTGTCTAGCTCGGCTTTGACTCTGTTCTGCATAGCTACTGGAACTTTCCATGCTGGTCTGATAAATGAGCTGACTTCTGGGTCTAACTTCATAGAGTACACAACTGGTAATTTGTCTGCAAATATATCAGCATACTCAGAAAAAATAGTTTGGGCAAAAATTGAGTTGTTGTCATGCAGGCTTACATGGTGAACTTCTTTATTAAATGAAACCAGTCCCATTTTCAAACTGTCTGTGAAGCCTAATCATGACTCCATGTGTCTCTTGACTATGTAAAATTGCAAGTCATAGCTGTTCCCAGCAGAGTAACATGAAAGCATTACTGAGACTTCGGTTTGAATCTCTTCACCACCATAACCAACAAGCTTTGCATACTTTGTCAAATCAAGTTGTTCTGCAGCTTTAACTCTAGCAAACGTTTCTGCTGACATAACATTGCACTTTGAACCAGTATCTACTTTGAGCTCTATGGAACTCCCATTAATTCAAACAGTACAAAAGCTCTCATTCTTTGGCCACAAATCTACTGCATTGACTGTTTCACTAAGCACAGACACACCATCAACATAAAAAGTAGGGTTGCAGCTTTCTAATTGATCAACTTGCCTCTTGGAATGCCCTCTTTTAATAAAAGAATGTGCTTTATTTGATTTACAAAACCCTTTGAAATAATTCCACTTATTGCAAAAATGACAGTGAGGACCAAAAGCTAGACACTTTTCTCTTTGGGAGTCATGGGTGCCACCACAATTACAACAGCTGACTATGAAGCTAGGTGGGGGCACATGTTTTGACTTTGCTGACTCACCCTTATTCTTCACTGAGCATGCTCTGGAATTTGCTGGAAAAACTTGGGGTTTCCCAGGGACTGTTACAGGACGTGCAGTAGCTGCCATGTGCTTGGGCCTGTTTCTCTTAACCATGTGCAGCATACTATCTACATGAGCTTTGTCACTGTGCCTTCCATTACTCTTCTCATTTGTAAGCATACTTGTGTGTTTTTCTGTAAGCTTGTATACCTGACAAATCTCAATGGTCTTATTTAAAGTTAAATTACTGTCTCAAAGTAAAATCTTTCCCACTGTGTTATTATTAGTACCACACACAAGCCTGTCCTTTATCAACTCATCTCTCAAATCACCAAATCTGCACATTTTAGCTTTATTTCTCAAGTCAGTTATATATGCTGCAAAAGTTTCACCAGGCTTTTGATCCCTTATGTAAAATAAGTGCCTTTCCATTGTAATATTCATTTGGGGGGGTTAGACATTTCTCTGAATTTATGTTTTAAGCATTCTGGGTCTTCCCTTGTTTCAGCCGGTACCACTATATGATGGTCTTACCCCTCCCCTGCAAAGACGGCAGGTGCATACACAAATGAACTCTCTCTTTCAGTGGCATCTGAACCAGCTAAATTAAGCAGAATAAATGCCTTTGTATGTGCATCTTTGTCAGAAAAGGCAGCCTGCATGAAAACATTGTATTCCTCCTCAAGCACTCTCCAATTTTCTGCAATATTGTTATCAAACACAAGCAGTGCGGGTCTGCAAAATCCTTCTGCCATGCCCACAGATTATAGTAAAACACAATGCAAAATTGGCCCTTGTAATTATGTATGAACATTCACACACACCAGGTACTTGTAATAATTTCAAATGCACAATAAACTGTTTGAAAGAAACACAGCCTTCAAGACAAATGACAAAGAAAGGTTAAAGGCGACCAGGTCAAATCTAAAAAAGGGTATCAGAGAGGTAAAGAGGGAGTATAGGAGGAAAATGCAGATCTGCTTCCAAGACATGAGGAACACAAGAAGCCTATGGCAGTGGATACAGCAGCTCACGGACTATAAGACCAAAACACCCCAGTGTGATGATAGCTTGGAATTCCTGAATGAACCAAACTCCTTCTTTGGCAGATTTGAGGAGAAGGACACCACCGTACCTTCTAAAACAAACACTGACAAAGAGGAGATAGTGCCCACCTTAAACTCTGAGGAGGTAAGACTTCAGCTTAAGAAGGTGAATCCTAGGAAGGCTGCTGGACCAGGTAACATACCTGGCAAGGTGTTGAAGGAGTGTGCTGATCAGTTTTGTCTGGTACTAACAGACATATTTAACTTAACCCTTGCTATGAAGAAAGTTCCCTCATGCTTCAAGGAAACAAGTATTGTCCCACTTCTGAAGAAACCCAACCCTATCTGCCTCAATGACTTCAGACCGGTCACTTTAACCTCAAATGTAATGAAGTGCTTTGAGAAAATTATGAAGAAGCATCTATCTGCGAGTCTGCCTAAGTTCTTTGAAACTCTCCAGTTTGCATACCAGGCAAATAGATCAACTGCGGATATGATATCAGTCACACTACACCTTGCACTAAAACACCTGGAAGGGCGGAACAACTATATAAGGCTGCTATACATTGACTTCAGTTCTCTGTTCAACACTGTAATACTGATGCAACTGGTGGATAAGCTCATGAAACTCAGGATAAACAAGCACCTATGTAACTGGACTCTTGACTTTCTGATTGGTAGACCCCAGTGGACATGTCCTGGAAATAACATCTATCAACACATAATCCTGAATACTGGTGTTCCCCAAGGTTGTGTGTTCAGACCCTTGCTCTTCACTATTCTCACCCATGACTGTACTGCAAAACATAATTCAAACCATATTATAAAATTTGCTGATGATACCACAGTTGTGGGTCTTATTAGTGGTGGGGATGAACATAACTACAGGGATGAGGTGAACACTTTGATTGCCTGGTGTGACAGGAACAATCTGGACCTAAATGTTAATAAGACCAAAGAAATGACTATGGACTTCAGGAGAAAGACAACAGTTCACCAGCCACTCACTATCAAAGTAGAGGTAGTAGAGATAGTCAAAACAACCAAGTTCCTGAGCCTTCACATCTCAAATTACCTTTCCTGGACTGTTAATTCCAACCATATAGTCAAGAAGGCTCAACAGAATCTTCACCTCCTGAGAATGCTCAAAAAGGCCAGGCTCCCACTGTCTGCTCTTACCACTTTTTACAGGGGAGCTATCGAGAGCATCCTCAGTAGTAACTTCATAGGATTGTTCAACAACTGCACAGTTGATGAGAAGAAGAAACTACAGAGGGTGGTGAGGGTCGCTGAGAAAATCTTGAGCACAAATCTCCCTTCTATTCAAGAGTTTTCTTTACAAGAACAAGAAAGAGAACATACAAAATACTAGCTGATTCAACCCATCCAGCCCACAACTGGTTCTCACAACTTGCATCTGGAAGGAGGTACCGCAGCTTCTGTTGTAGGACTACCAGATTCAGGAACAGTTTTAGGAAGGTTTATTAACTCGGACACCAGCCATAATACCTGATCCAGTACAGCCTCTTTGTTTTATTTAATCCTACTGCTCTGAGCAATTACCACCAGTATTACTATTACACAATATGATGGCTTTACTGAGTCACATCTAAGGTTAACAAGTGCAATACAGTAACTAAACAGCTGGTGTTCACTAGTCTCTATTTATTCTCTATCTTAATGATGAAGGGTTTTGGTGGTGGGTATTTATTTTTTATTATTTGTCATTGGATAATGGGTATTGAGTGTATTTATGTAATGTGAACTACTTCTTGCTTGTCATATGTGTTATTTTCTTTCTTATGTTATTCTCTGATACTGTTGTATCTATCTAAAATGCCACAAAGACCAGAGAAAATCCAGGGATAATCCACAAAAACTACCAGCCGACACAATGTAACACCAGAAACTTGTAAATAATAAACCGGCTCAGCTCCCCAGACACTGCAAACTTTAATAAAAAACAGACTTCTGTTTAAATTTCAGACGAAAACGCTCAGTATTTTATTAAACAATTTTTTGTGGATTATCCCTAGTTTTTTTCTGGTCTTTGTGGCATTTTGGATTGTTTTGTGGCTGAATTTTTGGGTCCTTGGTCTACTGTTGTAAATAATATTATTTGCACTGCATTTAGCTTGTGAGCTGACATTTGTAACTTCATTTAGGCTGCACTTGTGTGGTCCTAAATGACAATAACGTTTCTTTGAATCTTTGGAATCTTTGAAAAACTGTATTCAGCAAAACACTCTGAAATAAATGTACTGCGCAAAATATTTTTCGAAATAACTGTAGTATAATACTGCACACACTTGCAAATACTTTGCACACTTGCAATTCAGATATTGTTTCAAATGTTTTCATAATTATTTTGAATATTTTTATCAATATGTCGCAGTATCGGACATTTTGTTTAATAAGAAATTTGTTTTGAGCATTCTGAGTGCTTCATTTTATATTTATAGCAAAAGAAATCATTTAAGCAAGTTTTAGTACCTGGAAATTGTTTTTTACCTGTTTGAGTCATTTTGAGCAGTAGGGATGATCTACTCCTGTATATTCCTCCTAAAACTTTAACCAGTTGCCTCGTGGATGTGACTCTGGATCCTATTCTGACACCATGTCGCTCTTCTTATGTGCATTAAGATGATGTTGAGGCTTGGGTGCTCTTTTAAGTATTTTATTGTATGCAAATACATCAGGATGGATAGCAGGAACATTAAACTTAAATGAACTAGCTAACTGACTGACTACATACATGCACGCTCTCACTCTGGCTGCTCACTCATAATGGCATTCTAGCTTGCATGTGCTCAGTACTTATACGCACTACTCACTGGAATGCTTCTTAATGGTAAATCACACACTCTGATCTACTCTCTGAACTCATTAATAATGCTACCTCTTACTGTGATCCAATAGACATTGCCAATATCCTTCCAAACTAATTTAGCTTAATTTTACCCAAGGCTTCTCTCCAAAGTCCTGAAACATCTCTAAATCCCTCACTCTCCAGTATATCTCTAAAGAACATTTGTTGAAAGCGCTAACCAAGAATAAAATTATTTCCTCCATCGGTCCTAACAATATATATTGTTCCTTAATTAATAGTGTTAAAAATGCCTTTGCAATCACACTCCTCAAATTATTTAACCTAACTGTAGATGTGATAGTGTTCAATCTCGCCGTTTGTTCTTACACATGGGTTCGGAGCCGATCCTCGGCTCCGTGTCGGCCGCTTGCAAGCTCTGCATCGAGAAGAAGCTCGAGACAATCTAATACCCACAATCCCCCTCTGCCTTTACCTCAGATCTAGTTTGCCGCTGCTGCGTTCGCATCGCTGGGAGCTAGCTCGAGCATCTTAAGTTAAGATATAACTTATTTTTGTTATATTTTATTGGATAATTTGTTCTCATAGATAACAGAAAGGATTAGTTGATATACTGAGTGTATGTGTGTTTGAGTAGGTTAAATTCTCGGTACCGTTAAGTTTATTAATTGGTTAGAGTTTTTCGGGGCCTACCAACCCTACTTAAATTTGACACCGGACTTGACATTTAAATCGGATTTGACTTTTTTTCACCGGATTTGACTATTGTACTGGACTTGACTCTTATCTTACTTGAAAAATGTCTGATAAAGTGAAATCAGGTTTTAAGCGTTGTCAGTGTGGCCAAAAAATGTCAGTGACTGACAACCATAGTTCCTGCGTCTACTGCCTTGGCCCTCTCCACTTACAAGAGGACTGTTCAATCTGTCACTCTTTTAGTGGGAGGGTCATGACAGATAGGCGCTGGAAACACATGGACAGAGGATTATTAAAACCTTCTTTTCAGGAGGCTCTGGATGCTTCTGACCAGGCATCGAAATCCTCGAAGGAATCGAAGACGTCGGAGCCCAAGTCATCGGCTCCGAGCTCTTCGAGTAAAGTTAGATCACCGGTTCTACAGACTTCGGGGCCGAGTGTTCAACTGGTGTCGGTTCCTGAGCCTCGAGTCTTGGAACCGGTGATGGAGCTCCCTCCTTCGACTTTATTGAGGTCGGTTCCGTCTTCGGTTCCTTCGACCCGTTCTTCTTCCAAACTCTCCGATGTCGATGTGGATCATGTGGTGCAGAAGTTATTGGAGCATTCGGCCCTGTCCAAACTTATTTCAGTTTCCACCCAGTTGGTGTCGAAACTTGAAGGCCTCCCAGTGTCTCCATCCATTCCTCCTCCGAGACCTGTCCAGTCTTTGGAGCCGGAAGAGGTTGATCTTCTGATTGTGGAGCCCTCGGGTCCAGAACCGTCCTTTTCTCGGTCTGTTCCTCTCACCTCGACTCCGTCGGACCCGATACCGGAGTCTCGGAGCCGACGATCTGTCCTTGGTTCCGGGGCCGAGAGTCGAACCGACGTTTCGGTTCCGACTCTTCCCCTCGGGGCCTCGGCGCGGATCGATTCGGCTCCGTCCTCGGGGTCGATGCCTTCGGTGCCTGTTTCGGGGATTCTTCCCATTTCTTCGGAACCGGGAGATTCTTCGATTCGGGACCCGGGGGCGTTCGACCTAATGAGGAAGGTGTTGTCTACCCAGACAACCACATCAGTGGAAGCAACCTCTCCTCCCCATAAAGGGCCGTTATCCTCCTCTGCACCCACGGCCACATCCAAGCGTCGAGCACCAGTGTCTCAGCCACCCCTGGAGGGTGCCCCCTCTTCCTCGGAGGCTTCTTCGGATGCTCCCCACGAAGAAGTCCCTAGGAAAAGATTGTGTAAGAGGAGACACTTGGATTCTCCACAAGAATCCTTGACATCCGATACTGACTTAGATGAGTCAGAAGGGTCCCCTAAGTCACCTTCAGAAGATGTCTCTTTTTCGGACATATTGGAGATCCTGAAACAGAGAGGTGACTGGCAGTCCCTTCCCTTCTGAGGATGAGTCAGTTTTGCTGAAGGCATTCGGTGCTCGCCCTTCTTCCTCCTGGGTCACTCCGCCTTGACGAATTAATGGAACTTATTGCTCAAGGGCGTGGAGGCTCCTGACACAGTGGAACCAGTCCCAAGGAAACCCAATAAATATATCACTGCACCTCAGGACAAGACCTACTTAACAAAAGGAGTTCCAGTGGACACTATGGTGGTGGCAGCGGCCACGAACAAGGAGATGTCGGAATCTTCCTCATCTGTCCATCCCCCTAATAAAGATTCTAGGACTATGGACAGGTACGGGAAGCGCATTTTTAGTTCAGCGGCTTTTTCCATGCGATCCCTGAACTATTTGACCCATTTTACACGACTACAGAGGGATCTAGTCAAAGAGTTGGGAGATACCCTCCAGGGTACTACAGATGCTGCTGTCTCAGAGAAAGTGACAGCGCAACTTAATACCCTTACATCCATTGTGAACTCGTCCATGAGGCTGATTTCTTACGCAGCCGAAGGTTCGAGTAGGGCAGCAGCTTCAGCGATTGCTCTTCGCAGACAATCCTGGATGCGCTTATGTTCATTCACGGAAGCCTTCAAGTCTTCCTTTACTAACGCCCCATTTGACAGTGCCACTCTCTTTGGCCCCAAAGTAAAGGAGACCCTTACCCGGTGTGAACAGGAGGGAAAGACTCTGTCTGCTGTCGGAGTCTGTTTTTCCACCCCAACCAGACCGTACCCCAAAGGGCAACGTGGTGGAAAATGTGGTTTCGAAAACCCCAAGGATCTTTCCCAGGCACACAGGGTGATGCCCCTTCTAGAGGCAGAGGAGGGGGCAGAGGTGGAAGACGCTGCCCTGGCGGCAGAGGGGGTCCGCAGCATCAAGGTGACAGGGATACACTCCCTGGTAAACCTTTCCAGCACTCCTGAGAGGAGGCCCGACTGTCCTGCTCTGGAGGCAGTCGGGGTCGCTTAGCTTTATACCCTCAAGCCTGGCCAGATATAACTACAGCCAAGTGGGTAAAAGCGTGGTTACCAGAGGTTACAACATACCCTTTCTATCCCATCCCATTCCAAAGAAAAGACTCCCAGATGTACCGCCCCATCTGCGAGAGCCAGCAGCTATAGAAATTTCAAAGCTGCTAGAAAAGAGTCATCCAACCAGTCCCAGCGGACCAGCAAGGATTCGGGACTTACTCAAGGTTCTTTTAGTTCCAAAGAAAACAGGGGACTGGAGGCCCATCCTGGACCTAAGCGACCTCAATACCTTCAAGAAAGAAAAGTTCGAATGGTCACGCTTCAATCGATCCTTCCATTCTTACAGAAGGACGACTGGATGTGCTCAATAGATCTGGAGGATGCATACTACCACATCAAAATGGCCAGGGCATCCAGAGATCATTTGCGCCGGCTGGGGGCCAGTCACTTTCAATTTTGAGCCCTGCCCTTTGGTCTGACCTCAGCCCCCAGGGTCTTCACCAAATGCATGGCAGTGGTAGCGTCTCACTTGAGACGCCAAGGATTCCAGGTGTTTCCGTATCTGGATGACTGGCTCCTTTCTGCCACCACCCAGCGTCAACTATTACAGGCCAGAGACTATACTCTTCAACTGTGTGTTCACCTAGGAATTTCCGTAAACTTCGGAAAATCCTTACTTCAGCCATCAACAGAGTATCTTGTTCATAGGAGCGGAATTAAACACACGTCAGTTAATTCTAAGACTTCCTCCAGAAAGGATACTATCACTTTAGACTCACATACGTCTTCTTCTCTTGTCCAGGAAATCTCCAGCAAAACTGGTACTGAAGGTTTTGGGACTCATGTCAGCTTCTCTTATTGCAATACCCTTGGGAAGGCTGCACATGAGAGTCCTACAATGGCTACTGTTTGCACAATGGTCGTTCCAACAACTACCTCTAACACACGAGATTCTTATAACGAACACATGCAAAACACACCTAAACTGGTGGCTTCAAACGTGCAACCTTTCCAAGGGGAGACCATTTGTGCTACCCATGCCTACAGTTACGGTGACCACGGACGCTTCCCTGATAGGGTGGGGGGGCATCTTTCAGGGACAGACAGTCCAAGGCGAATGGACCAATTTGGAGTACAATCTGCACATCAATGTTCTAGAGTTGAGGGCAGTGTTTCTAGCGTTGCAACACTTTGCTCCCCTTCTTCCTCTGGGAACTATTGCAGTTCAGACGGACAACATGTCGGTAGTCTGGTACATAAACAAGCAAGGGGGAACCAAGTCCTATCAGCTATGCAGAGAGGCCATGAGAATCTGGCAATGGGCGGAGTCCACGGGTCGCTTTCTAATAGCAACGCACATCCCGGAGTCATCCAACGTCATAGCCGACAGGCTGAGCAGAGCAATTCTGTTACCGCACGAGTGGTCCCTAAAACAGTCAGTGGCGAAAAGGATTTTTCATGCGTGGGCCAGCCTTCCTGCGATCTGTTTGCATCTCCAATGAACGCCAAATGCAGGAGCTACTTTGCCCTATTACCCCCTCCAGGGGAAGTCCCCAGGGACGCACTGATTCATGATTGGCCCCCGGGACTCCTGTACGCATTTCCTCCATTTCCCCTGATATCAAAGTTTCTCCAGAAAGCCAGAAACCTACACAGGACAATAATCCTCATTGCCCCATTCTGGCCTCGTCAAATTTGGTTTCCCTTCCTGAAGACACACTGCATTCGGGGACCCTGGATTCTGGAGCCAGATCTATTGACTCACTCGTCAGGGGCTCCCCATCCCGCGCTCTTGTCCCTCCATCTAGCAGCTTGGTTGCTCCAATTCCCAACTTAGCCAGGTCTGATCTTCTTTCGCCGGCAGTTCAGAATATATTGGTGGCTTCTCATAAAGCTTCCACTACTAAAACATATTCTAGTAAATGGAAGCGATTTGTATTCTGGGCGAATACACAGAAAGTGGATCCTTTTATAGCTCCTTTGAATAAAATATTAGAGTTTTTAACGGACTTGTTCCATCAGGGTGCTTCTCCTGCCACACTAAGGGTTCAATTGGCTGCCATTTCAAATTTCCATGTGGAAGAATGTGGGGCTCCTGTTATGGCCCACAGACTTTGTAAAGCCTTTTTAAAAGGGGTTTTTCATATTAGACCACCAGTTAGATCTCCTACGTCACCTTGGAGTCTAAACTTGTTGTTATCTAAATTAATGCTGCCCCCCTTTGAACCAGCCTCCTCTTGCCCATTAAAATTTTTGTCCTGGAAGACTCTCTTTTTGGTAGCCATTACATCCGCTAGGAGTATCTGAACTTCAGGCTCTCTCCATCAAGCACCCTTATTTGATCTTTCACTCTGACAGAGTTTCTCTTGAACTAATTCATCCTTCCTCCCTAAAGTTTGTTCTATTAACAATATTAATCAGTCCATTGAATTACCCACCTTCTTCAAGAATCACTCCAACAAAATGGAGTATATGTTGCACAAATTAGATGTTCACAGACAACTAAGGTTTTACTTGGATAGAACAAAAGATCACAGAAAAACTGATGAACTTTTTGTGGCCTTTGCTGATAACAGGAAAGGATTAGCGGTTACCAAAAGAACTCTTTCTAAGTGGTTAACGGATTGTATAATCTATGTCTATGATTCTTCAAATCAAACTCTTTTACACAAACCCAAAGGACATTCCACAAGGTCAGTGTCTACATCTCTGGCTCATGCAGCCCGCCTACCACTAGACGCTATTTGTGCGGCTGCTACTTGGTCTAAGCCACATACATTCATTTCTCATTATAAGGTAGACAAGGTTTCTAGGGACAGGGCAACCTTTGGTTCCACTGTGCTCAAGAACGTCCTTCCGTGAGTTCCTCAGGAACAAGGAGCTAGGACGCTACCCATGTGTAAGAACAAACGGCGAGATTGAACACTATCACATATAGAAGTTATGTCCTTACCATAACGTTCCATGTGGAGTGTTCATCTCGCCTTTGTTCTTACATTCCCACCCTCCCGCCCTTAAGAAGAACGTTCATTTTTGGTCCCTGGCCGGGGGCATTCTGCTTCTGCTTTGCAGATGTTGTGTACATAGTTGACATGTATATATATGTGTATGTGTCTATATATATATTTATATATAGACTCTTAGTTCTGTGCATATGTGATGTAAGCATGAATGTGCTCTCTCTAGAGACTGGTTTGCTTGCAAACTAGATCTGAGGTAAAGGCAGAGGGGGATTGTGGGTATTAGATTGTCTCGAGCTTCTTCTCGATGCAGAGCTTGCAAGCGGCCGACACGGAGCCGAGGATCGGCTCCGAACCCATGTGTAAGAACAAAGGCGAGATGAACACTCCACATGGAACGTTATGGTAAGGACATAACTTCTATTTACTGCTTTTGTCCCTGATGAGTGGCACAGTGCAGTGGTAATGCCCCACCATAAGGATGGCTTTACAGCTGATCCAGGAAATTACAGACTTATCAGCCTTATAAACTTCATCTGCAAAGTGTTGGAAAGTATTATAACTGACCTCATAAACTACAATGTCAAGACACACGAATCATATTACTTTTGACTCCCATCATTTGACTTTGTGAAGGGTAGATCTTATCTAGTGAATCTGGTAAAATTATTTCAGAAGGTTATGGAGGTTGTTGAAGGTGGCCATGCAGTACACATGGCATACCTTGAACTGGCCAAGGCCTTCAACACCATTCCCCGTGATGACATCATAAAGAAGCTAAATGCCTTAAAATCAACCCATATGCAGTAAGATGGGTAGATAACTGGCTGAAAGACAAGACCAATGTTGTGCAAATTTTGGGGCCTCATCAGAAAGTACGAAAGTGACCAGTGACATCTGTCAGGGTTGCTGCCACAACCTCTCCTTTTCAGAATTTACTTCTTATATCTCCAAGCAGACAGCCAAGATCTGTGGCTAATAAAGTTTGCAAATGACTGCAAACTGGGAGTTGTTGTCAAGTCACCCTCTGACATCCAAACCCGCTAGAATGAACTCTCCCTCTGTCTAGTAAACTCTTGGTGTACTGAAATGGACTCAAGCTAAATGATAAAAAGTGTAGTATCACTTTTAGTAGACAACCTCTTCCCTCATCGTATTTTATAGAGAACACACCACTATAAAATAAAAACATGGTCAAAGACCTTAGAACATGAGTTGATAATTCTGTTTCAGTCATCATTTGACAATTACTTTTGGAAAATTCTTTTATTTAGCTCAGTTAATTGCCAAAGCAGTGTTATCAAGGTTTAATGAGGTAACCACTTCTTTATCTCCTTTATACAAAGCATTTTGGATGCAACTCAGTAAACATATCAAACAATTAGAAAGACCCCAGAGGTTCCAATCCAAAAAGATCATAGACCTAAAGTCCTTGAGCTACCAAGGGAGGCTAAGAACTCTATCATTCATATTCATTATCTTACAGACTATTGAGGGGGAGATCTTTGTCTTACTTACTGTACCATTAGAGACCCCAATGTTCTAGACCTTCTATAGCTCTGCAAGTCCAATGCCTCCATCAGTACTAGGGCCAGAGGCCTAAATCTTCACCATCAGATAAATAAAACATGGTGGAGGGACAGGTTTATAATCTTGCATTGCCCAAACCTGAGGAATAAACTTCCCTTGCATTTTAAACAGTGGAACTCACAATCTTCCTTTAAACATAATTTAGATGACTGCATGGGTAGCTACAGATTTATTCCAGGATTGAATAATATGGTCCTCCCACAGGAAGGAGGTGCAGCATGAGGGACGGTGCTAGCAAGGTTTGAATGCTCATAAGACTTAGTTCCCTTGTAATTTCTATGAAATCTGTGAAATGTCAGGGGCCAGTAGACTTTTGGGATGCAAAGAAAATAGGCATACATTTTGTGATATAAAAATGTTTGATCTATGATATAATATTCTTGACAATTGTTTAGTTTATGATAGCAACGCTAAAGATGAATTCCACTAATTGCAAGGATAGTCTGCTGAAATCCTTTGTTATGTCCTCAGGTATGTATATTATGCTGACCTCACATCCCCCCAGTCTGATTTTTCTAATCATAAAACAATCCCAACGTATTTTCTTTCCAAGAAGTCATCCAGTAGACTTGAAAGTCCCTCCCATATACTCGTACTGACACTGTGGGTGGTTTTCTTAGTTGTTGCACTTAAGAACAGTAGGAATTTACACTGGCTGTACCTAAGCCCAGTTAAGGCATCATTCAGAGACACCTTCTGAGCTACAACTATCATACATAAATTATTAGGCCTTTCCAACTCTATACACCTCAGTGTTGCCTTTTGATTTGCATCTACTCTGTGCACAAAAGGCTTGTAAAAAGGGAAATTGTGCATTTTTCATCTCCTTTGCAATATGCAGAGATGCTTGGGTTAGCTGTTAGCTTAACTGTTTCCCATTCTGCGGTGCTCATTTTAGTTCCACCAAAACCAGTTGCATTTAGCGGGCCCCACTGGCTAAGAAAAGAAGATGTAAGCAAAGGCTGACCTATATGAACTCTGCTGATCAGAGAGTTTCAGATAGATATAGAGTGAATAGAAACATAGTATGAGCTTTAATGAGTTTTTATGGCACACAGATAGGGCCCATCTATTGCATGCTTGGCTGTCCTATACTTGTGGATACAAAGGTATGCATAGCCCTCATTATAATTGCCACAAGGACCTTCAAGTGACAAACTGGGGATATGTTGAGCATCTGACAGGCTCCTGTCTTGAAGTTAGCAGTTTCTCAACATATTATTGGTATGTATGGATCAGTGCATCTATTTTTTGGTGTAGTCTCAGGACAGATCTTGTACCATGAGTGCCTTCTAAGGGATAGCACTGTTTCCTGAGGTGCTTGGTGTGATACACTGCACACATGCTGCTATTAGGACCTCATTTGGGCCATAGATGGAGTGGTGTCAATACAGGAAGGCTACAATTTCATCAGCTGCCAGCTAGTGTATGGAGCATGAAAGTGCGTCATCAACATGTCAGACCAACATCCTGGCAATGCCCATGGTTCCCATATTTGACACGCAAGTTCACTGAACTGCATCTTCCTGCATGGCAGAATTCCTTATAGTCACCTAGATGTTAAGTACTATAGCAATAACCCACACCCAGAAGTGGGTTATTGCTATTATACCATGACATTATTTAAGAAAAGAAACTGTTACTTTTCTTAAATAATGGCATAATAATGCCTGTTTACTGCCCTTCCGCAGATGTCTGGAGTTCTGATGTACCGTGTTAATTTTTAACATCTCGCTATGTTAAACTCATTTAACATAGCGACGGAGATCTCTTTTTTTTAAAAGCTCCTCGCTTTGTTAAACCCATTTAACCATTAGTAATCTTCGAAACGGGCGGGCCTGGTGCCAATCAGCGTGCACGTTTTGGGGGGGGTCATGGTATAATAAGCAATTTAATAACCCTAACCATAAGTATTTCAGTATCTGTCAAATGGTTTAGCTGCTATTGAGTAATTACTCTCTGTTTCTTGTTATATATCCTTTCCTATTTTGTTTTCCAAGTGATGCAGGCTACCCACTCAAACCTTGGTTAATAACATCAGTTCATGACCCCCCAGAAAGCTGCTGAGGTGCACTTCAACAATGACCCCTGTCAGACATGGATAGTCATTGAGCAAGTGTTTGGCCTGTTCAAAGCCTGTTTTTGCTGCCTGTAGTAGTTTAAGGGTGCTCTTCAGTATGACCCCGCTACTATGTACTCTACTATAAACATCCTGCATACAGCAGCAGGGTCATCCTGCATACAGCATGACCCTGCTATGTATGCAGGATGTTTACTGCCTGATGCATTCTGTACAACATGATCATGCATCATTCTAGTGTGTAATTGTCACAGTCAGTCACTGATAGTGACAGTGCAGCTCCCTCTATTATTCCTCCCACCAGTGATGGCAGTAATAGTGGTCAGCCAATGGCAGTAGCACTGAAACCACTCTGGCAGGCTCATGCATTGTATCCGGCTGAACAGACAAAGAGGCAGTATCTAGTCCACAACTATAGCCCATCATATTCACTAAGGAACAGTGAAAAAAAACAGTAACACAGGTAATAGATGCATGCAGTGTTACTTGTGGGCTATGTTGTGTTATGCATAGTCAACTTACAATGTACATCAGACATTTCTTACGTTTCAACAACGGTAATGTTGGTTTTTTGAACAACACTATCAGTCATCATTTGTACAGTGCTAAGGGGTACGTTGCACTAGTGTTTGTTATACTGGCAGGGACTGAGTGTTAAAAAGCAGCTGTTGTCACACGCTTATGGCTGTACTATTATTTTTACCCATAGTGTCCAAAGCAGACTATACTGACTGTTAATGAATGCAAGCTACTTGTATTATGAGAATTACTTTTCTCTCTCTGTTTTTTTATTCCTTTGTTATTTTCTGCTTTGTGTTTTTCATATTCAAGTAAGAAGTGTTTAAATGTCTTTAATGACTGCTGGGTGAGTACTGTTTTCCTCTTACTGATTTTCCAAATGTAAGTTATTTTTGGAAGGTGTCATATGCAATATCCATTAAGGATAGTGTGGGTCATGCTCCCATGAATCGAAAGCAAATCCTTCTATGTGACCTTGATGTTCAGTTGTCCTGATGGTGGGATCTACTGGATACTGAGGAATCACTTGGCATTGACCTAACTATAGTGCAGGACCTGGACCTTGACTGAGAGGATCTTCCATGTATTGTGGAAATCTGCAAGTTTTACCTCCCTTCTTCTTTGGCTATCCACTTAAATATCTGAGGCACTTCCTTTAGATGCATGTGGTGTGTGGACTAGTTGTCCACCATGCATGCAGGACATGCCCATCTGTGTTCACAATATGTATTTGTTAAACTTTTACAGTGTGAGTTTAAATGCTGAAATGGATACTGGGTGTGCAACCATACTGCACATAAGAATCATCATGGCATTGTCCCTAACCTCAACAATTCCCATGTACTGGTGAAATTCTATAAAGAAACACTGCAGTGATCTAAACATTTCTATTTGACTCTTAGTGGTAGTAACCTGGACTTGCCCTATGTCACAGCACATCTGGTGCTGGGCATCCAGGACCTTATGTGGTCTCCAGAAATAACTGTGACATATGTCTTCACCTGGCACCTCTCCATACAGGTGTAATAATAGCTGCAACTAGCAATGAAAGGGTAGTCCCTTCATCAAATGATTCAGGCTATGCATAAGAAGCAGGTGTCGAGCTGCATGAGGTCACCCCACAGTAATAACACACCCTCATTCTGTAGGGTGCCCATGTCACCTGCCTAAGGAGTTAGCCATGTACCGTGGAGAAGGGTCCCTGACAGTACACTTTGTGACTGTGTGTCACTGTCCCTTCCATGTCATGAGTATGAGATTTATTGCATCTGCATTGACAGCAGTTCTGCTGCCAACATCAGCTTACCGTATTAAGGCACAAGATGAGTTTGATTCTGTTGCTAGCCTTTTGAAGAAATATGTAAACATGTGGTTAATTTGACCTGTGGCAGGTGGAATTATTTGTATTTAGGATAACAGAAATTACCATGCATTTGCTACAGATTTTCGGATGCATCCAACATTAGTAGCATACCTGATGAAGAAAGATGTAAACATGATAGGGGCAGTTGTGTCATGTCAAATATATTTTCACATAATGTAGCAAAATGAGCCAAACACTAACCTTCCGCACTGTCCAGTTGGGGTTATTGTATAGGTCTGAAGGTATTGGTGTCCCACCGTGTCACTGAATATTTTCCTGCTTTGAATGTGTGACCTCCCCCAGCATTAATGTCAGGCAATATTTCATTCCATGCCTTTGCTCTGTTTGTCTGTCTCTCTCTCTTTCTATGTCTCTCTTTCTTTCTGTCAGTTTTGGCTGTTATTTCCCAAAAGTCCTCGGAGCATCCATAAGGATTCGGTTCTCTTTAGATTTGAACTTGTCTTTCCTGTGTCTTGTTCCCTGCGGTTGCATCATGCTGCATCTTGAAATCATACATTGTGACAGAACTGATAACTGCCATCTTTGTATAATACTTTCTAGAAATATGGACCATGCATGCCACTGCATTACAGAAATACATATAAATGGTGATCTTCAAATTGCACCACTACTTCCGAGTTGTGGTTTTCACTTCTCTTGTCTATACTGCCTTCATTTTCTACTCTCTGCTGCAATCATAATGCATATGCTTGCATGTCACTGCTGTAAGGGTGTGGTAGTAAGTAGGTTATGTATTATGTCATATATTTAATTAATTAAATCAGTGGGTTTTTAGTCTGAACCTGTTCTTTACATATTGGCAAAGGGCATTGTCAGTAGTAAGCCATTTGACACATGTACATAGTATGGAAAATGGCACCGTACACATTCCTAATCATGTTATTTACAGTAGATCAGTCTACTAACCACCATGTCTTACCAGTAAATCTAGACTACTGTGGAAGAGATCACACTGAATAACAATGATAACTTTCTTTTTCCTGATTACGTATAATTATTCATGCTGTTATTAAATTATTTTATTTTTTGCACTTTTTATGGACCGTCAAGAAAGCATAGAGCTCAGTAATGTTTAAAATGGTGGACTGAGGCCAGCTGGCTTAAGCTGGAGCTGAGGGCATGGGAGGACATGATTGACAGACCATGATGCTTTGCCAGAGATGGCCTTCATCTGTCTCCTGGCAAAGTCATGAGCACAAAATTACCAATGTGAAACATTCTTCTAAATGAAATTTAAGGGTCATGCTGCTAAACGCTCGGAGTCTTTGCATGAAACTGCACTCATTGTAAGCATTCCATGGTCTGGAGGATGCTGACATTTGTGCAGTCACTGAAACCTCGTTCATAGCTGCGGAGAGCACCCCAGCCTTACCAAGTTACTAATTCTGCCATACTTTCAGACCCCAAATGGAGGGCTACAAAGCCAAAGGAGGTAGAGTTTCAATATTTATCAAAGACATATACACCTCCAGGCTGGTCAAATGGTATGACACACAGGAGACACTCCAAGTGCAGTTAACTGTTGACAAAACACCTATTCAAATCATAGCTAGCTACAGACCCCCAATCATGACTCAGGATGCCCACTCCACCTACCTGGACTTACTTGTAGCCATCTACCCTGGCCCTGGGTGACTTTAACTACCCAACCATAGAGTGGAAGACCTATTCTAAACAAACATGAACACCCAGAGATTCCTCGACTTTTGTCAATGCCAATGCATTGGATCAGCTGGGTGACACTCCCATGAAAAGTGAATATATCCTGGACCTGGTAATAACCAACATGATTAGCCACTATAGCACCCCTAAAGTGTCATCCTCCTTGGTAGGATCCAACAATAAAACAATCATTTTCAAAGTCACCATCTTCCCTGACCCCCCCCCCCCACCCGTCAGGGTCAAACAAAAAAACTTTTCCAAACCTGACTACAATCTCCTGAGAGCAGGTATAAGCAGCTTCACAGCCACTGTCTCTTCAGTTGGAACTAGCACTAATATCCAGGGCTAAACCATAAAAAAACTATATGAGCACCTACATAGCTGTATGGACTCAGCAATACCTGACAGGACCAAACCATCTTCCTCAAGGAAGAGTAAACATGTTTGGTGGACAGCAGCAATAAACAAACTCTATAATAAAAGGAAAAAAATAGTTGTCTAGAACCAAGAAGGAGCAGGTGCCAAGTTGGAAGCAATTTATCCTTTGTCCAGACAAGCAAATAAGGTCACTGGTGAAATCTTCTAAGGCTAACTTCGAGTTCAGATTGGCCACATCCACTAAGGACAATCACAGGACCTTTTTCACATATGTCCACAATCTCAAAGGGAACACCCAAATCTGCTCTGAACTGCTGGTCAAGAACAACACATACACAAACACAGCAGATATAGCCAACCTGCTGGAAGACAGGTTCAGTCCCCCCCATCAGTAAACCAGGATATCCCCAGCACCTGCCCCTCTCCTCATCACCAGGGAGCAGGTCTTTAATGCACATAAAGGCAAAAAATACAGTCTCCGTGGGACCTAACAACATCCTTGGCTGCGTCCTACATGAACTCAGGCATGAGCTCTCAATTGCATTAGGCACACTATTCAACCAAAGCATGAGGACCAGCTTCATCCCAGCCAAATGGAGGACAGCCACTGTCATCCCTCTACACAAAGGTGGAGCATTCACTGACCCAGGCAGTTATAGGCCCATCAGCCTAACTAGCCTGATCCGGAAGGCCGTGGAGCACATTATCAAGGACCTTATAAACAAGGACATTGGCAGCCTCCAAACGCTTGACCCCACACAGTTTGGTTTTGTCAAAGGGAGATCATGGCTGTTAAACTTGGTTGACTTCTTTGAAACAGTCACCAAAGCAATGGCCGAGGGGAAGATAATGCACACCTCTTCCTACCTTGACTTAGCCAAAGCCTTCGACACTATTCCCCATTTGGGTATAATAGATAAATTCTCCCAGCTAGGCATCCCCATATGTTATCAGATGGGTAGTGAACTGGCTCACTGATAGAACCCATTCAGTGAAAATAGGGGAAGCCACCTCTAGCAGTAGACATGTAACGGGTGGTGTACCCCAAGGATCAGTCTTAGGGCCTCTACAGTTTGGGATATACTTTGCTTAGGTGCAAGCCAAAGCCAGTGGTCTGTGGCTGATGACTGCAAGCTGGGAGCTGTCTTAAATTCCTCTAGTGATGTGAGCATCCCCCAAGAGTGCCTTACCCAAACTAATGACTAGTGCCAGAAGCATGGCCTCAAAATGAATGCCAAGAAATGCATCATTATCCCTTCCCCACTAATTATCACATTAATAACAACATACTAAGCACGCAATCAGTCACAAGGGACATAGGCACCCAGGTTGATAGCAGCCTGATTTTTGACCACCACATTGCCTCTGTTGTATGGAAGGCTTTCTACATGGCCCACCTCATAAGAAAGGGTATTTCATCTAGGAACATGGAGGTCATGACATCCCTGTACTCCTCCCTTATCAGACCCATTATCAAGTACAATGCCCACTTCGGCATGTACCTTGCCAAGCACATGCAGCAGCTGGAGAGTTCACAGTGGTTCCTGACCAGGAAAATCCAGGGTATCAAACACCTATCCAATACAGATAGGCTAAAAGCCCTGTCCCTCTACTCAGTCTTATACAGACTGAGTAGAGGGACAGGGCTTTTAGCCTATCTGTCTACTCAGTCTTATACAGACTGCTCAGAGGTAACCTGTATCTGACATACAAGCCATCTGGAGCCCAACCTTGATAAAGTTGCTGTATATCTTAAGTCAAACTCCACTCATGCAACACACATACAAGACCTCAACCGGGATCTCACCTGTGTCCCTACTGGACAAGAAAAATAGGTGCTGACTTTGTGGGAACATGGGCAAAATTCTGAGCGAGGCTTATAAGGGCCTCTGGGCCAATAGCCTAGTATCATCCTATGAACCTGATTTAAGGAGCACTTATGCAAATGTGGCTCACCCATGCTGAGCTCTGTGAACTGTATCAGTGCACATATCTATCACTCCTAGAGGTGTAAATACATTCAGCTTGCAGTGGGCAAGCTGTGTTTAGCTCATGGACCTATATAAAAGCCAGCTGTGTCTCAGTGGCATTGTACATGGCATGTATGCACTTCTAAGATTTGTAAAGCCAAGTAAACTTTGTTTGGCAGTTGCTACTCCACCTTATTTTACTGTTCCTGCACATTTCTTGCCACAGAGTTCATACA